>NC_137063.1:35817345-36417345 GCF_032717465.1 Coenobita brevimanus
AATATATATATATATATATATATATATATATATATCTATTACGTCACGCCTCCAACTCCTGCTGCTCTAGTGGGGGCCACAAACAAATCACCGGCTCAAGCGCTCTGTCCCCCGCTCATTCTCAATTGCTCTGGTTCAACTCGACACTTCTCTTTCATATACTGATTCCATCCTCCATTCCGACATTCAGCCTTCCCTCTCATTCTTCCTCTCCATTCAATTTCATATTACACTTCTTCTTTTCAATAGTCTTTCAATTTTCCACCTCTCCACATGGCCAAACCACCCCAGTGTTCCCCATAACGCTTTCTATCACATCCACATCCACACCACACCGCTTCCTTGAGAATCCTGAGTTCGTCAGCTCAGTCTCCTCCATGTGACTCCACAGGCTTCTCTTAAATAACTCATTTCCACTGCCTCACTTCTCTGACTTGTGTCCTCTCAACAACGTTCAAGCTTCACTCGTATTAGAGTTGGTATCACACATACTGTCATGTAGTACTTTTTCACTTCCATGTTCACTTCCCTGTTTTTTTATCACTGTTTTCAAAGAATCCAGCAACCTTTCTTCCAGCTAGCTGTACCCTTTCTTCAGCATCTTCACCCTCCTCTGAAATTATCCTCCATCCTTACTCATCACACTTACCCAAGTACTTAAACGTACTCACATTTTCCAATTCTCACCATCCAACCTCGCTGTACATTCACTGACTTCACTCTCTCAAAGACCATCACTTTTCTTCCCTACATTCACCTTTAGATTCCGTTTCTTACACACTCTCCCAAACTCATCCAAATTAAGCCTTGCAGCTCCCCTTCGCCTTCACTCAACAAACAGCCAGTACTCATCTGCAAACAACAGTACAGGGAGAGTTTCCAAACACTATCCTCTCTCACCAGGGCCACTCCAACATCCACTACCCTACCTTGTAACTCCCTCTTTTATTACCCCATCCATTTACAGATTTGAACAACCAAGGGGAGACATGACATCATCCCTGTTTCAAACTCCAACCTTCAAAGAGAAAAATTCACTTCAGTTCACCATCCACACGCACTGCAGCCTTTCGCACTATCGTACATACTCTTCAGCATTCAACAACTTCCCATCTACTCCATATAATTTCTTAACACCTCTTCCACAATCCTTGTCTATCCACTCCTGTCATATCCTTTCTCCAAATCCATGAAAGCCGCATACAACTTCTTTCCCTACTCTAGAAACTTTTCCACTAAAGATCTAAGAATGAATATCTGATCTACACAGCCTCCTTTCCCTCTTTCCTAAAGCCTTTCCTGTTCTTCTCCAACTAATTTCTCTGTTCTTTCTCTAACTCTGTCAATAAGTATCCTACCATACACTTTTCCTATTATACTAAGAAGACAGATGCCCCTATGATTACCACACACTTCTTTATATATACATATATATATATATATATATATATATATATATATATATATGTAAGTCAGCTTGGCAATATTGTATGAGAGGCATATGTGCCAACAGAGGGAATCCGGGAGGGCAGAAGAGTGGAAAGATGAGATTTGGTCAAGTGTAGAAGCATGTATGGACAAGTTTGAGAGGAGCGAGAGAGTTTTGATTGGAGACATGAATGGCAAAGTTGGGAATGTATGAGTGTGGGAGTGGTTGGTCAGTGGTGTGTGCCAGCTGAAGCAGATGGGAATGGTAGTGCTTTGGTGGACATCTGTGCTAGTAGGGGTTGGCAATAGCCAACACCTTCCAGCATAAGATAATCCACAGGTATACATGGAGGGTCATGAGGAGGATGGACCTTGAACTTGTTGAACGAAAGGCAATGATAGATTACATGTATGTGGATGAGCAAACGAGAAGACAAGCATTGGATGCAAGAGTGTAGAGAGGGTGGGGGAATGGAATCTCGGACCATCACTTAGTGATGGCCAAGGTAAGGCTGCAATGAAAATGGGTGAAGAGACGAAGGGGAAGACACAAGGAAACAGCTCCTGTGAAAAGAGTGAAGTTGCAAGAGAGTGAGAAAACGACAGAGTATAAGAGCATAATGGAAGAAAGATTGGGAAGGTATGAGTTAGAGCACATGGATGGGGTTGAAGAAGTATGTAAGATATTCACAGAAGAGATAGGTGCAGCATGCGAGGTGGTTTGTGGAGTGAGGAGGAGATGCAGGAGTGTGCAAGGGACAACATGGTGGAATGATGAGGTGAAACAAGCTGTAGAACAAAAGAGGGAGGCATGTAGTGACTGGCTAGTGAGTATACAGTAAGTAGGGGAGAAGATGAGAGAGAGAAGAGAGAGGTATGCAGGAGAAGGGAGGTGAAGAGATTGGTGAAGGAGAGTAAGAAGAGTTTGGGAGGAGTCTGAGTGTGAAATGGAGGGAGAGTAAGAAATTATATTGGAAGGAGGTAAAGAAAGTAAGACAGTGTGAAAGGGGAAACAGTAGGGGAGTGAAAGATAGGAATAATAGACTGTTTGGGGAGAAGAGAGAGAAAATGAGGAGATGGAAGGAGCACTTTGAGGATTTTTATAAATGTAGAAAGTGAGAGCAGTGTGAGTATAAGTGGCTGGGGAATGGCTGGGAGAAGCAGAGATGAGAGGAGGGAGGAGGAGATCAGTAGGGCAGAAGTAGATGAAGCAATGAAGAAGACCCCAGGAATTGATGGAGTGTGTAATGACATGCTGACGTATGGGAGTGAGATTGTTGTGGAGTGGATATGGAAGTTGTGTAGATTGGCTTGGGAAGAGGGAAGGGTTCCAGAGGACTGGAAATCAGGTATAATTGTTCCTTTACACAAAGGAAAAGGGGAGAGAGAAGTATGTGGTAACCATAGGGGTATTTGCCTCCTTAGTGTGATGAGAAAAATATATGGTAGAATACGTATTGATAGGGTTAGGCATATAACAGAGGAGCTAGTTGGAGAAGAACAAGGGGGATTTAGGAAGGGAAAAGGGTGTGTAGATCAGATATTTCTTCTAAGATGTTTAGTGGAGAAGTATCTAGAGAAGAGAAAAAAAGTGTATGCTGCCTTCATGGACTTGGAGAAAGCATATGACAGAGTAGATGGGCAAGGTATGTGGAAGGCTTTAAGAATATATGGAGTGGATGGAAAATTGTTGAGTGCTGTGAAGAGTATGTGCGGAGGAGTTAGGGCTACAATGCAAGTGGATGGTGAGCTGAGTGATTTCTTTGATCTAAACCTGGGACTGAAACAGGGATGTGTGATGTCTCCATGGCTGTTTAATATATTCATGGATGGGGTTGTAAAGAAGGTGCAAGGTAGGCCAGTGGATGTGGGGGTGGCTCTAATGAATGAGGGTGAAGTGGGGAAGATTCCGTTGTAGCTGTTTGGTGATGATACAGTATTGTTGAGTGAAGATGAATGGGAGTTGCAAGGTTTGGTGAATGAATTTGGGACAGTGTGTAAGAAGAAGAATCTGAAAGTTAATGTAAACAAATTTAAAGTTAAGCTGTTTAAGAGGAATGAAGTCACAGAATGCACAGTGAGATTGGATGGTGAGGATATGGAGAATGTGAGTGCATTCATGTACTTGGGTAGTGTGATAAGTAAGGATGGAAGTTTGGGGGATTAAGTGCTTGAAAGGGTACAGCAGGGAAGGAAGGTTGTTGTTCACAGAAAGTGGTGATGAGAAATAGGGAGGTGAGTATGGAAGTTAAGAAGTCACTGATTGATAGTATTGTGATCCCTACCCTGACATATGGAAGTGAGGCATGGACCCTGCTAGAGGAGAATAAGTCAAGAATGAGAGCAGTGGAAGTGAGTTACTTGAGAGGAGCATGTGGAGTGACATGAGGGACAGGTTGACGAATGAAGAAGTGAAAGAACGTTGTGGGGTGGATGTGGATGTGATTGAGAGAATTAGGAGAAATACACTGAGGTGGTTTGGACATGTGGAGAGAATGGAGAATGAAAGACTGACTAAGAGGGTGTATGTAGGTGGAGGGAGGGAGAGGGAGGGGGAGACTGAGGATGAGGTGGAGGGATGGAGATGAGAGGTATATGAGGGAGGGGGGAGTGAGTTAGGGGGAGGGCAGTCAAATGGTGGGTGACAGAGCGACCTGGAGGCATTTTGTCTGTGGCCACCCTTTGCAGGATTAGGGCATCGGGCTACTTATATATACTGTATGTATGTGTATATATATATCTATATATATATATATATATATATATATATATATATACAGGAGAACCTCTTTGGTCCGGACCCCTTTGATCCGGATTTCTGTTAATTCGGACAAAATTTAAAAATAATAAGCTCCAAAAATGTGTTGGAAGTAATTCTAAAGTCATTTTCAGTATCGGCGCGGAAAGCGATCATCATTCGTTTAGTCTCGGATCACGCTAGGTCGCAACATGGGCGCCTGTTTAACCCCTTAACCGGGGGTGTCATTCTGGAATGTTTGTGAATATTTTGAATACCGCGCATTTTTTCCGCGCGCCAGTTGTTTCAAGGGAGAGTAGCTATTAAGTTCTTTCACTCCAGCTGACCCCCACCTCCCTCCTCCCTCCCCCCGGGCCCCCACCTCCCACCCCCCGGGCCCCCCACCCCACCCCTGACCAAACACGTATCAGTATCTGTCCAGCTTTGTTAGTGACAACAGCGCTGATGTGGCAGTGAAGTGCGGGCAATTACAGTGCCTTTTACCTGCCTCAGTGAACACAGAGTGGGTGTTTATCGTATGTGCAGTGTTCATATATGTTTATAGTATTATTATCAGAATGAGGTTGGCATTTGGTAATGGTGTGTGAGCGAAAAATAGTGATTTTAGATCGCTCACTTCTAATGGCACTGCCCATCCAGTGATAGTCAATGAAATCATGAAACCTACATCATTGCAAAGTCGAAGGTTAGTACTTTCTAATAGTACCTTATTTTTCGCTCTAGATTTACTCTGTGCAGTTATAAAGGTTTAAAGTTTGTTTAAATTTTGGCTGGAACCACCGCGGGGGGGGGGGGGCACACGGGTCAAAACAATGCCCGCGGTTAAAGGGTTAAACACACATTAGCATTCGTTCCATCAACTAGTTCACCAACCATTTATATTTTTACGTTGTATTTCAAAAGTTAATTCTCCTTACCATGCCCCTTAATGCAAGTGTAGCTTCTGCAATGAATACAGGTGTTAAAAGGAGGAGTTTACTTACACAAAAATGGGTCAGAATATTCTGCAGTGATTAGTGATTACTGTAGGTTATTTTTTGCACTTAAATGTGCTTTACTTATACATCAAACATTAGCTTCATGCCCATATGGGCATTATCAATATGCCAAAGATTACAATGTATTTTTTGCCTACATGAGTTTTATTTTTATTCCAAATATTACAGTTAATCAATTAATTAATTTTTTTGCCTACACAGGCCTTAGTCACTTACTACAATTTAAAATGTAGGCTAGTTTCTTGTCATGGCCTTACCTGTAAATTATGCAATACAAAACTGTCGTACATGATTAGTTTGGTTATTTTAGTATCCTTTCATCTTTTGCAGTTACGTAGGGTTGACATACAGTATGCTACATGTGTTAATAATTAACAAACATACTATATGTAGATAGTTTCTGGTATGAAATGGAGATTACCCTGATGGTCCGGACAATCTGCTAATTCGGACAACCCTTCCCCCCATATAGTCCGAATGAGAGAGGTTCTACTGTATATATATATATATATATATATATATATGAGGCGTCTAGAGCCAAAGGGGCATCCCCACCAATATACTGGTTTTGAGTTAGGTAGGGGAGACAACAGGCTTAACCCTCTTCTCAGTGACAGCACTGGTTGCCATACAAGATTCGGCCTTCTGGGCAGTGGTAGAGGGGCTCAAAGTCACGTGGGCTTGTCCATGCTGCCGGGCGAACAAATCAGAGCAAGCAGGCATCTAAGCCACACAGCCCAAACCAATCAGCATTCTCACTCTCTGCCACTCCCCCAGAGCAGCCAATCAGCAAGCGTGTGGCCCGCCCAGTGTGCCGGTGAGGCTTCCCTCCCGTGTTCACTGAGGTGTATAATTATTACGTATTGGATTTTTACCCCATTTATCGTGGATTATTGGTGACAAGATGAGCTGTTGTTATTGGGGTAGAAGGGGGGGTGACAAGATGAGTTCATCACAGTTACAGTGAGGAGGTGGTGCCTATAACCTCTCGTAAGTGTCAGAAGTGTGTGGAGAAGTGGAAAAAGGTAGAAAGGAAGAGGAAAAGAGAGTGGTGAAGGGAGACAGCGGGAGGGGGCGTGGCACCGAGGAGGCACAGTTGGATGTTGATCTCCTAGATGACGACCCCACCATTTAACCCCCCACTACCCCTTCTCAATTTACATAAGCACTACACTACTTTTTTTTTTATTGTTATTATTTCAATGTATTATGGTAGAGGAAAAATAATAACTGCATTGATTTCAGTTTTAGTTGTCAAAAACGTGAAATTACAGTAATAATTATTCGTTTATTAATATTAAGTGAACTGGAATCTTCAGTTAATAAAGTTTTGTACATTAATACATTCGTTGATGTTTTTTCTGCTATGTTTTTAAATCCCTACAATATGTTATTATGCCCACTTATAAATTGGGGGTTTGGTTTACTGCCTATTTTGTGGTTTTGCGGTTATTATTGTTTTGTTTTTTTGGCTTTACATGTAGAGCATAGGCGGCGATGATCATTTTGATGTATAAAAGGTTTGTTAATTGCCTTCTGGTTATGACATTGCCATAAACACAACTTTAAAGCGTCATAACTCAAAAGTACATTTTGGCGCCGATGCCCCTTTGGTTCTAGACGCCTCATTATATATCGATGCAGTGCTGCTCATGGGTGACTGCCCTTTCCTCTCTTCCTTCCTTCCCCTTCTGTCCTTCTTTCCTGTTCCTTCTGTCTGTGGGTGACTCTACACTGAGTAACAAGCCAAATGGTTTCCTGTACACCAGGAAATCATTTACAATGCTGGGTGGTAACCCTATAACCAAACTATGACGCCTAGTGGTTCAGCGGGTAATTAAGGTGCTCGAATGGATTGAGCCAGTGCAGGTTTATATGCAAGGGGTGGTTGGTGTTTATTGCCCACATAATGCCACTCAGGGATGTGTGAGGCTGGTCACTCTTATCTTAAATGTCAGGATCAACTTGCCTGGCCCTGGGCTCCTACACTTTTCATGGGGCAACATAGGATTAGATGAAGTATGTATGTAGGTATGTACTGTACTGTATTTGTACTGTACCTGTATTTGTTATCATGATAATGTATATTGAATGCAGCCATTGTGCTTTAAGTGTTTTTATTATTTTTTACCTTTTCTTCATTCTTTGCACATTATGTACATGTTCAGTATTATTCACATCACATCCTTGTAACAATTCCCATCCTTTATTGCTGCCAAAATTGACCTCCTTTATGGTTCCCCCCCCCCTCCCCATTTTAATACTTCAAACATATTTCCTGAACTGCTCCATCGTACATAACATACAGTATTTGCTTTACTGTCTTTACAGTTGCTACAATAACACTGACTTAGTTTATCTTCCAGTTATTTCATGGGTTAATAAACCATCACAAAATGCACTTATGTAAAGTGTATTTTGAGTTGGTTCATCCATCTATCCATCATCCAATTCTATGTTGCCCCTCGAGGAGCATAGGAGCCTGGGGCGAGGCAAGTTGGTCCTGACATTTAAGATGAGACTGGCCATCCCCACTCATACATGAGTGGCATTACATGGGCAATAAACCCCAACCATCCTTAGATATAAACCTGCATCAGCTCAGTCCTGTTGGAGCACTTTAGTTACCCAGTAAACCACCAGGCGCCATAATTTGGTTATATGACAACCACCCAACAAAGTAAATGGTTTCTGGTTTACAGGAAACCATTTGGCTTGTCACTCAGTGTAGAGCCACCTGTAGACAGGTTCAACTGTTGTTAAACCATGTCAAAATATTGTACACTTTAACACAAGTAGAAATAAACCTCTGGTGATATTATGGGGCACTGTAAAAGGTTTTTAGGCAATAACATGCTGTACTTGAATTACAATTGCAGAGGCCATTTTGGAGAGGTGCCAGTTATTTGCAGATTATCTCCATTCATGGGCATGTTTGTAATGTATCCCCTGGATATATGGAGGCCACTGTGTGAACTTAGCACCAAGAAATGAATATCCATATAACAAAGATGTAATGTACTTTATGCGGGAGTGTGCTGACATTACTATGCAAGCATTATGTTCTGCCATTCTTGTGTCTCATTCCTTCATGAATGTCAGACAGTGTCCTTCATTCTTGTGTTCATTTGTTGAGGGCTGCATATTGCATTCACAAAAATATATCATGTAATACCTTCTATTGTTACAGCTGGTAGGGAGGGTTGGTAAAGATTTAATTGTGACAGTACATACCATAATACTCATAATCTGTTGAAAATAATCATGCTACACCTCAGGGGAAGCCAACCTGTCGCTAGAGAGGAATCTGTCTCAGTGTGTACGAGGCCCAATAAAAGAGCAAGCTGGACGCATCGCCCACCTAACTGCATCACTTCCAGCTGCTCAGACTTCAACACTCACTGCACATTCTGCGTTTGCTCAGTCTAGTCGCAACCTATCCCATGTGAATTTTCTCTTGGCCGGACTAAAAGATAATCCATTGACTTCTTTAAAAACTACTTAGTACTAATTATGGTAAGTGAGGAATAGTAGGTGGATAATCCCCCCCCCCCCAAACACACACACTTTAAAGCAATGTCATACCCAGGTTTAAATAGTTTTAGCAGCAATTGCCACCCTCATCACTGTACTTGTAGACCTAGAGATATGGACTTTCGTGGCAAGTTCATTTTTAAGTAAGAACTAATAAACCACCCATCCCAAACTCCCTCATTATATGTCACAACCAAGTTGTCCCACCCTTCAGTTCAAATGTAAAACAAGCCCTCATTATTGCATTATTATTTATTTTTTGCTAGAGTCGATAAATCACTGAAAGATTACTCATAAAATTGTATTGCTACTGTAAAGTCGACTTGCCAGTTCCTCTCAGTTTACAGTACTAGTTGTATGGAAGAAGTTGTGATACAGTGTTATGGAAGATGTCCCTGACATCTAATGAGGACTGCCTGTACTGCCATTTAACCTGTACATGGCCCCTCGTCCTCCCACCATCCATTTTTACCAACAGCCTACGTATGTGGATCATGTGTTAATGGTGTCAGGCAGAAACTGTAGCATTAGCACTCTCATTACAGGAACAAGCCTGTGAATTATATCCACACAATATT
This sequence comes from Coenobita brevimanus, assembly GCF_032717465.1. Lineage (NCBI taxonomy): Eukaryota > Metazoa > Arthropoda > Malacostraca > Decapoda > Coenobitidae > Coenobita > Coenobita brevimanus. The sequence continues at coordinate 35,826,642 of NC_137063.1, forward strand.
TGCATATTTGTGTCTGCACACAAACTGATTGTCCACATTTCTTAAAATCATTTATATTTATAGTATATGAGGTAGGATATGCAAATGCACATTTTTTTACAATTGCATATGTATGTATAAACTTGCTGTTATCTGTCTCTTCACTGAGTACGCTAACAGCTATCACTGAAACCATTTGTAATAGATTTCATCTGCCTGGTTAGGTATCTTCTCATGTGCATCATTGATGACAGTTTTGTGATAACCTAGCCACATTTTTATTTGTGTACATACAGTAGCCACACCACTGTGTGATATGTAAATTCTTGCTTTGCTGCTTCTAGAAAAGTAGTGTAACAGATTACCTTGTGATGGAAAGTTATAACATACTGTTGTGTCCATTTTTGTTTCTTGTAATAAAATTGTCACTGTAATGTGGATTTCAAGTTTGAGAAAAAATAAAATAAAAAAATGAGTAGCAGTTTAATTTAAACTTCTTGAAGTTGGATAGTCTTATTTAATTAATCCCTTCTGTCCAAGACTCCTATTGTTGAATAAAACTGTTGAGCAATAAAATAAAGTCAGTTAATTCCTGATAACTTAGCACTGGCAACATGTGCTCACATGACAAAAAGAGTGTAAATGCCAGTTTGTTGGAAAAGTTCAGCTCTTCATTATTTTCATCTCATTTTCACTATACTGTATTATTTATCTGTTTGTGGAATCTGCCACACTGAAGGAGTTAAAAGCTGTCTCCATGATCTTCTTTATGTGATTTAAAAAAATAAAGACTGCAGTACCCAATCCATCTGTCCATCCATCATCCAATCTGTTATTTTCCCATCAGGAGCATAGGGGCCTGGGGCTAGGGTACTCACTCTGGGCAATTAGGATGAGAAAAACCAGTTGCTCAGCTCTTTGCAGTATTATGTGAGCAGTAGACCCCAACCATACAGTTGGAACACCTGATTAACCCGCCCCATCCCGACGTTTTCTGGGCAGTGGTACGCCCCAGTCCCGACATTTTTGGACCTTTTTTTTTTTTTGGCCCAAACATCCGCTTTTGGTGAGAAACATCGAATATTCATAGAGAAATCGCTCACCTGAGGTTTAAAATACTCGATTTAGGTACGAATACTTCCTTACCTGATTGGGTTTTCCAACAGGCTGGCACCAAAGAAAACGAGTTCTATGGGAGGGTAACTATTTTATCCACTCATAAACAGTATTTATTTATTTACTTGGTACGAATTTATATGTAGTACAAGAGTATATTGGTTTTCAAACAGTAATATAGGCATTATAAGCATTGTTTCACTCACTAACTCATCACCATTCATGACCTTTTTTTTCCCACATTACCTGATCATCATTTCTGACTGTTTCTTCCTCTAATGCTATGTAAACTTTGTCCTCCACATTGTCATCGATTGGGGAATCACTCTGGTCCTGAATGTCTTTATTGGCCAGGTCACTGGTAACAGGTGAATTGCCGAGACAATGGCATGCAGGGGGGGGGGGAGAGGTTATGCAGTGTAAGGCATTGTCCCCGCTTGGCATCTTGTAGAGGAATAGAGGAAGGTGTCCCGTGTATACGTGCCAAAAATCACTCACAAAATCACCTGTGAAAATTGAAAATTGTGCAAATTAGGGACCTTGCAATGTTGCCACATTAATTCACGTCGCCGGGACATGAGTGCACATCATGTGCGGATGTTAATTCACGTCGCCGGGACAGCGCGGGTTAAACTTCCAGATGTCTAAATTTTGAGAGAACAGTGGGGCTAATATCCTGCATTAGTATGCAGCATGAAGGCCCACCCATGATTTCCCTGCAGGCATCTGAGAACTGTCCTGTTGTGGGGAAAGGACTCCAGTGCAACAGGGACCACACAGCACTGCCACATGCTTTTATTCAGCATTAAATGGATTCTCAGTCTTAGGGGCAAATGTGTCAACCAGGTACAGTACAGTGCAGATAGTGTGCTGTTAACAGATTTGTGGTTTTAGTACTGCAAGTATGGATTTTGATATTAAAAGTGTATACTGTACAGTACCTCATCAGCAGCAGCACATATTGTACAAAAATATTCCCACCACAAGTAATTATGCTAGTCAGTAATTTTCACATGTTTCACCTGGTCTCATTTTTTCATTAATATGTTGAGGTGCACATGATACCGTATATGGTATATAAACTAATCACTCTCTGGCTGCAGGATTCTACCAAAGGCTCACTCTAGAGTGCCTTTATTTCCGTGCCTTTGGTGACCACCATCAACTTGGTTTAGAAAATAATGATAAGCAACTGGTAGTGTGCTTGAAAGCCTATTTGAGTTGCTATTTTCAGATACTGTAGTAAACTAGAAACAGGTTCATTACAAGAGTAATGTGAGTGTTTGCATATTTAGTACTATAGCTACTCTATGCCAGCCAACTTGTCTGAAGATTCACATCCTCTCTCAACAATTGCCACTAATTGGCTTAGATAATTTGCTCCTGTTGATAAAATGATGATTGCTGTTACAATGTTCATAATTATAAATTTTCACACTGACCTTCCATAAGTCTCAAATGGTGGCTGCAAGAATGCGACTATGAACATGGACAAATTGGTCAACATGGAGCACAAAACTGGTCTATTTTTTACTTTTCATATCATTTATCCTGGATGTCACTGGGTTAGTTCTCATTTTGTATTCATTATTATTCCATATTGTACAAATACGGTAATATTCTGTCCATTTAAACACAAGTATTGTAAAAGCTTTGTAGTGTAGTACAGTAATCACTCGATTATCCAGATGCTCTGTATCCAACATGCTCCATACCTGGAAGTTAGGCTTTAACTCTATTAAATCCGTATCTGGATTTATTTGTCCATATCTGAACATAAAAGTTCCGACATCAGCGGCTGGGCAGCCTACAAATTCAAAAAATTGGTTGAGTGGCTGGCCAGCCTCTCTGGCCACGTGTGAGTAATGGATCGAACCCACAAGCTCAGCAAAAATGGCTGTCCAGCTCCCCGCCAAATGGTCAAAGTCCCCTGGCTGCTCAGATCACTCGGGAAGTTCCGCCAATGCTCGAGCAATACAGGCCTGTAACCCACAGGCTGAGCAAAATGGCTGTCCGGTTTCCTACTGAATGGTGAAAGTCCCCCGGCCGCCCAGATCACTTGGACACTAATGGGCCAGTGCGAGTAAAATAAACCCCAGCCCTTAACCTGAGCAAAATGGCTGGCTGGCTCCATACTGAATAGTCAAAGTCCCCTGGTTGCCCAGATCACTTGGAAAGTTCCACCAGCACTTGAGTAATATAGACCCATAACCCACAAGCTGAACAAAATGGATGTCCAGCTCCCTACAGAATGGTTAGAGTCCCCCAGCCATCCCTGCTTTTTGCCCCCCCCATCCCCCCACCCTTCTTCCCCTACCTATTCTTACTGTGCTCCCTGCCTCCCACCACTTACCGCCCTGCATTGCCACCAGTGAATTTTTTAGTTTTTGGCAATTTAACTGAATACTGTACTACTGGTCATATCAAAATTACGAAAACACCATGAGAAAGCTCATGAAATTCTGCATCTAGACATGTGCTTAGCTCTTGCACGGTGCGGGCAAAATTTTGCTCTAGGATATTGGGAAGTTATTTGAAGCCATTTCATACTCTTGAACAAGTTTATTCTCAATACATTTCTGTACTTTGACTCATCAGTTTTTGTGTTTTTATTAGCTCAACTCATAGTATAAACACCAGTGAATCTGCTAGTATAAATTTATATAGGTTGGGTATGGGTAGGGTATAGGTACAGTAGATAATATTGCTCCATATCCGGATTTCATCCATATCTGGATGTGCTTTTGGCTCTTATGTCGGATAATCAAGGGATTACTGTATTAAGATTCAAAATACTGTTTTGTATGTCCCTGGGTATTGGAGAGAAAGATTACTACTGTAATTCATAAGATGCGTTCTGTTGAAGAACGACCAACTAACCAAAAATGGTGAAATTGACATACAGGTTCCAACATGTTTCCCTGGCTTAGATCATATGGTTTGCCCCTAAAGAATACATATTGGCCCTTTTATCACGGTCAAGTTTTGAACCCCCACCAACTGACTCCATTCCATTCTTTTGCCCAGCAAACAGTGTTCCCATGGGGAAGAAGGGTCAATGAGTAAATGCCTCCCACCCAATGAAGCATTTCATGGCATGTGAGTATGACATCTGATGCCTAATACCGGTCAGTTTTATTGCTTAATTTACAGATATAATTAATAGCTATGATGAAGTCCCCCCAAATGGCTTTTATTTTTATTTATTTTTTTTTTAAAGGAGACCACAGGTATTACTGCATATATCAGTAGTCTTGTCATATCATTAGCTTCAAAATGGGATTCGTTTTGGCTTCGCAAGGTACAAAAACAGGCACCGCTGCCCCCCCCCCCCATTTCTTGCATTATAAACAGGCTAGTTATTAACATGATTGTAAATATATTTACCAGCATTAATCTGAAAGCTTACCAATTTACCAATTTGGAGGTTAAAAATGGAGAGGCCATTACAGAGATATTAAATTTAAAATCTTGGAATGCATTTTTCTCCACTTTGTTAATGGTTGGTTGGCCCTTCTTTCATGGAACACCTCTTATTATATGTAATAAAAGTGACATGGTGTAAAAAGCAAGGGTTTGCTGATATCCCTTATTTCTCAGTACTGAAATGGCACCGAGATGTGCCAACAACATTATTCACCACTTCTAGTGCAAGCTACCTTATAGCTGTTGTAACAAAGTGTAGAGACCAGAAGTGAGACTACCGTTTAGAATAATGTCCCCTAACGATCATAAGGCCATATTCTGCAATCTAGACTTTCCTAACCCATGTGAATATGAGGAGCTGGGTTAGAATGAAAGTAAGTACCAGTACCCCACTGTGGTTTATGTTCAGTAGTCATAAACTGTGTGCATATTTTACTTGTTTTAGTTATGCAGGATATAAAATAAAAAATAGCATATGCTTTATACAGTATTTCTTAAATTATGTGCAGTAGCTTTGTGAGTTACTCTGAAAATTTTTTTGATTGTGCTGTGCTTTTTGTGTGTGTTTTTATTTAGAATATACTATTATAGAAGGAAGTTAATATCAAACTGTATCTCTACATGCAGTGAAAGTTACCAAGGTAAAAAATACAACAGTGTATGGTATAATTCCTCTACCAGCAGTGAAAGGTACCAAGGTAAAAAATATATGTATACAGATTACTGCATTTGTAACTGAATAGTATTTGCATCATAATAATTCTTGTTACAACAGCTGGGGTAGGTTTCAAGATTTCCAGTAAAGGTTATGAGGGTGTAGCAATGCTGTCAGTACAAGAGATAGTTCATCTTCATGATCTGAGGCTAGACTGTCTTTATGATGGATGCTGTAATACATACTCTGCTAAGGTGAAATACCTAACAGGTAACTGTTAAATAGAATAGCTATGTATTCAGACAGTTAAATAAAAGGTAAACAGGAGAAACTGAATACGTTTATTTACATGAAGAACTGCATATAATTTATTGTATTGATATCCTGTACAGTCCCACTTGATGATCACTACCACGTCTGTTCATATCCTATTTAAAGCTGAATGTAGAACATTATTCTAGACAAGAATATAAGTTAATAATGTATGCCTACATATTACTGCAATGAACCACCACTATTACTCTACTAAAGGGAAAATGGGAATGGAGAAGAGGTACACCCGCAGACATATAACCTGCTACACGTCAAATGGCTGGTTGGTGTCATGTGGTAACCTGCCATAGTAAAGTGTGGAATTCTATGAATGAACTTCGTCTCTTGTAATGGTGATCCTGATTGGCTGTTGTATTTTATGGTGGTATTATGAGAATAAAGAATAATCGTCGATAAATATGTATGCACATTCATGTAATTTGTACCAGTGTTCCTCACAAGCTTATTTTCTACACTGAGTGACAAGCCAAGTGGTTTCCTGTGCACCAGGAAACCACTTACTACGCTGGGTGGTAACCATATACAAAACCAAATTTTGGCACCTGGTGGTTTAGTGGGTAATTATTGCGCTCCAATCGGATTGAGCCGGTGAAGGTTTATATCCAAGGGGTGGCTGGGGTTGATTGCTCATATAATGCCACTCAGGGATGAGTGAGGCTGGTCACTCTCATCTTAAATGTCGGGACCAACTGCCTAGCCCCCGGGCTTCTACGCTCCTCATGGGACAATGTAGGATTGGATGATGGATGGATGTAATAGAATTTTATTAGAAAGAAAACATACCAGATTTGACAGCATCTTACTCCCAGGCATGTGGAAGTGTATGGATGGAGCCTATGCCCAGTGTCGGAGGGAAGGAGGGGGGGAGCCTGACCACACAATATCGTAATGCCAGTATGAATATAATATTTGGCCATTGGAATTCAAGAGGTCTTCATGAAAATGTCCTTCACAATCTGTAGATTAGTACATTCTCATTGTTAAAGCAACTGCTGCCACAATATAATGAAAGTAACTCACCCAAATAAAACAGTTAGAACAGTTTACTATCCTGCTTTGCCACCTCCACCACACCAGCTCAGAGGCCATAGGGTGCCCAACTGATCCATCCCATGCCACCTAGACATAGGATACACTTCTATCTTAAAACTAATTGTAATAGTTACAGCTACACCATTATGTCTCCCATAATACAGAGATAGTTACTGTGAGATGTAAGGCTAGCAGATCAAAACCTGCTTGTGCCTTCTATAAATGTGATACATCTCCATGCAACAATACCATTATAGCCTGTTTTATATGCAACAGGGAAAATTAGGTGGAAAGTAATGGGGCATTGACCATCCACTCAGTGTAGTGCTGCTTTCGGGCAACTGTCCTTTCCTTTCTTCCTTCTTTCCCTCCTTCCTCTTCTGTCTTCCTTTACTTCACTCTTTCCTCTTCCTTCTGCCTATGGGTGACTCTACACTCCTTCTTCTGTCTTTCTTTACTTCAGTCTTTCCTCTTCCTTCTGCCTACAGGTGACTCTACACCGAGTGACAAAGCAAATGGTTTCCTGTACACCAGGAAACCATCTGGGTGGTAACCATATAACCAAATTATGGCACCTGGTGGTTTAGTAAATAATTAAGGCACTCCAGTTGGATTGAGCCAGTGCAGGTTTATATCCAAGGGGTGGTGGGGGTTTACTGTTCACATAATGCCACTCAGGGATGAGTGAGGCTGGTCACCCTCATCTTAAATGTCGGACCAACTTGCCTAGTCCCAGGCTCCTATGCTCCTCATGGGGCAAAAGAGGATTAGATGATGATGATGAAGTAATACTGTATCAGTGATTCTCCAAACAATAAAACAAACACAAAGTCATAACTGTACTTTACTGACATGTGTCGGATGAAAGCTATGTAAAGGCAATGGTAAAGTGATTGTTTCATGAACTCACAATCCTTCACCTTAAAACTTGTCGCACTAAAATAAATTCAAGATATGCTGCCCATGCATGTGGTTCATGATATCTTTAGCTACTGGTGAACAAAATTACCATATCCAATGATATTACTCCCATTCACAGTTGTAAAGAATCAGAATCATCATCAACCTAACCATCTACAAATCTGCTCTCTCATTACCTCAGTTCACACTCACCATAAATTCGCTCATTATACCGTCATGCTTCCCATTCTTGTTAAAACAGGTATTCTTATCTCTTACTCATGCCACATGACTAGTCTTTAAGGATACATGCTTAACTTTGGCAATTATTGTGATATATACCTTTCCTGATATTTAGTATCATGTGGACACTGAGGTATTCTTCACAACACACAAATAAAAATATAAATGCTCATCATCCTTGCTTCTTAAGACAAGGAACAAACCATGATAGTCTGTCTATCTATCTACTGCCAGATGCTTCAATCCCATACGGGGTGGCCACAAACAAATTGCCTTCATGTCACCCTGTTCCCTGCCATTTCACTACCCTGTTCCCAACTCACACCTCCCTCTCTCATATACCTCTCCACTCCATCCCTCCATCTCATTCTTGGCCTCCCCCTTCCTCTCTCCCCCTCCACATACACTCTCCTCATCAGTCTCTCTCTCCATCTTCTCCACATGGCCAAATTACCTCAGTGTGTTACTCCTAACACTTCCTATCACATCCACATCCACACCACAATGCTCCTTTACATCCTCATTGGTCAGTCTGTCTCTCCATGTGACTCCACAGGCTCCTCTCAAATAACTCATTTCCACTGCTCTCACTCTTGTGTCCCTCCATGACAGGTTTTACACAACTGTTTATGGTTATGTAAACTATCATGGGTTTACAGCAAGAGTTAGTGGTGAGACTACTATGAGTCAGGGTTTCAAGAAGTCATAGTAGTGAGGTGGTGATAAGAAGGATAAGCATGACAGATCACCAGTGTGGAATGTGGAAGAGTAGGGTGATAAAGTGTAAGTGGTAGGAGTGACTAATATTATGATAAGATGCTTTGAAATTGCAGTTGCAACAATGTTTTTTCATTTTGGGAAAAGCAAATGAAAATGAATGCATTTCCTTGATGTTTTTCAGTTAACTGATCAATTCAGATGAAACAAACATGCACACCAGTTAGAACATATTTATGGTCATGTAGATACAACAAAAACATGTGACTCCTCACACACAGAGGACAGGACAGTCGTAGAAGCAGGCATAGGAAGGAGGAAATAATTTATAACAGCATACTGATGAAAGGAGAAATGTGAGGCGTTAGTCTAGATGTCTGTTAGGCAGTTGGTGTTGTTGATGATGATTCTGATGCTTTACAAATATGAATGTTAGTAATGTCAATGGATGTGGTAAATTTTGTTCATATTACGTTTATATGTTTATGTGAAGCTACAGAACGTGGTGAGTGTTTTTGGCGTATCTGATAAAGCCAGGATTCTGGGGGCTTGAATGATGAGTGAATGGAAGCGTGGCCCATTGGACTGGGTAAATCCGGGCTGTGTGGACATTGCTACTCCTCACCCTGCCCTAGGGTGGGAAAGGAGGTCCGGATGATGATGATGATGATGATGATGATGATAGCTAAAGATATCATGAACCGCATGCAAGGGAATCATATCTCAAATTTATTTTAGTGCAACAAGTTTTAAGATTAAGGGCTGCGGGTTCATAAAACAATCACTTTAGTTCTGTCTTTATATAGCTTTTATTCAACACATATCAGTAATTGTACTGACTCAGGGTTTATATTTTATTGTTTGGAGAATCACTAATACAGTATTACATTCCACCAAATATTCCCTGTTGCTTATCAAACAGGCATTAATAGAAATACAGTACTGTATCGCATCAAGACGTATCACTTTTATAGAAGGTCCAAGCAGGGTTTGCTCTGCTAGCCTTACACCTCACAGTAACATTTTCATATTATGGGAGACATAACGAGGTTGCTAACTAAGAAATTTAGTTATGATATAGACGTGTATCATATGTCTAGATGATATAGGATGGAAAAGTTGGTGACCCTGACTCGACTGGCCACCAGCCTGCTGTGGTGGAGGTGACAAAGTAGGATGGTAAACTGTTATGACTATTTAATTTCAGTTAGTCACTTTCATTTTATTGTGACAACGATTGCTTTAACAATAAAAGTATATTAATATCCATATTGTGAAGGACATTTTCATTAAGACCTCTTCCATTCCAATGGCCAAATATGATTTTCACGCTGGCCTTACAATATAGTGCGGTAGCCTGGGAGTAAGATACTGCCAAATCTGGTGTTTTCTTTCTAATAAAATTCTATCGCATCTTTAAGAAAAAATGCTTGTGAGGAACACTAGTATAAACAATTATTTAATATAAATGTGCATACATATTTATTGACGATTATTCCCTTTTTCCATAATAAATACACTGTAAAATACAACAGCCAATCAGGATCACCATTATAATGACAAAGTTCATTCACTACATTTTACTACAGCAGGTTACCTGGTATCACCAACCCACCACATGGCGTGTGGCAGGTTCATACATCCGTGGGTGTACATTTATGAAATAAATAAGTAGACCATTGCTTAATCGAACTCTGATATAACTGATTTTGAATTTATCAAATACCTCTGAGCCCAACAAACTTATTTCGGCTACACCGAACTAGGGTCGATAAATAGGGTATATTACGCAGCCCTTACGAACCGCTGGCCACATGTGGGATGACTCGCAAGATAGTTGCCAAAGTTGCAGTCTCTCCCACCAACGGAGCTGGGTTAGAGATCTGTTGGCGGGAAATGACAAGTTGGGCTACTTGGGGGCTACTTCTGGTAGGACTGGGCAGGACCAGTGTCTGTGGACACACTGTATTACACATGATCAGCTTCAGTCTAGCCATGTCTTTTGTTATGTTCAGAATATCACATTCATGTCTCACATCTTTCAACTTTGCCAAGCGTTTTCCACTGTGAACATTGGCTTCTAGTATGGAATCTCCCACCACCTCTTCTGGGAAAGCCAAGAGGAGGAATCTTTCCATTGCTGAGAAGCTTGAGGTAACTGAGGCCCATGAGAGAGGCACATGTAGGTTCAAACTTATGTGCAAGTATGACCTTAAGATGATCCTCAACATCCTCAAGGTAAAGGGTGGGGGGTGGGGGGAAAGAAAAAGAAGAAAAAGGAAATCATTAAGGAAATGCAATACGAGAAGAAGAGGAAGGATGTGTTAAGGACCAGGAAGCTGCCCAAACAGAAACTCAGTGAAGAAGCAAATAAGTGGTACACACAGGAGAGAGCTTAGGGTGTTCCTGTTCATGACCTGGACATCCAACATGCAGCACAGAAGCATGCTGCATTTCCTTGGAATAAAAGATTTCAAGTGTAGTGATGGCTGGCTGTGGAGGTTTAGCAAGTGCCATTAACATGATCATAAATGAAGAGCTGCTCAGTGCTGATATTGATGCTGTGAAGCCATCTGTTTAGCATCTTCAGAAGCTGATGGAGGAGGAGGAGGAGGAGGAGGGCCTACACGATTTACAATGCTGACAAAACTGGGCACTGCTGGCATGCTCTTCCTCAAAACACCCAGGCTTCCAAAGATATTTGCAGCACTACAGGGCATAAAATAATGAAGGAGAGATTCTCCATTCTGGCTTATGCCAATGCTGATGGCTCTCATCGCCTACAGCCAGTCAAAGTAGGAAAGAGCAAATGGCCCAGGTCACTCAAGAACATGCCAAGCTTTCTGTGGAGTACCATGAGAACAAGTCTGCCTGGGTTACCCAGGATTTTATTAATGACTGGTTCCACCACAGCTTTGACCTTTCTATAAGGCAACATCAAAAAAAGGTACGACATTAGTCCTGATGAAATTAAGTCAGTGCTAATGTTGGACAATGCCCCAGCCCATTTTTCCACCAACAAACTGTGTAGCAAGGCTGGATGAATCTTTGCCTTGTTCCTGCCACCCAACACCACTGTCATGACCCAGCCCATGGACCAGGGAGTCATAGCAACTGCCAAAAGGCACTACAGAAACCACTACCTGCAACAGTGCTTCATTGTGACTGAAGATAGGGTGGACCTGGAGGACTATGAGGACACCAGATGAAAGAAGACACTGCAGAATTTCAAAAACTACACCACTGAGGATACCATCTTCAACTGGGCAGGTATGGAAGAAAGTGCCACTTGCCATGCTTGAGGAATGAGTGGTGCAAAGTCCTCAAACCTCCAGACTCCAACACCATTGCATGATTTTCAGGGGTCTGAGCCACCGACATTGACAGGATTTTTGGCAACTGCAGGATTGGGGAACTTTGAAAAGGAGCTGCGAGAGTGGCTGGATGTGCCTGGCTACCATCACCAGACAGAGGAGATTATCACAGATCTCCAGGAAGACAGAACACCAGCATAGGAGAAGGGGAGGAGTCACTTGGACCACCTCTAGCTACAGGCACTGATACTGCAGAAATAATCCTGGGCATCGCATACAGAGTTGAAGGACCTCTTGCTCAACATTATGAGGCCATAGAGCTCAGCACATCAGGCTGAAGCTAACCCTTTCAAGTTGCAAATAGGTCCATACGTCCAGTCTGAGAAAATCACATTTTTGACCAAAAAATCAGAGTTTGTAAATTTAGAAAAAAAAAAATATAATATTCATAAATAAGGAACTGGTTTGCATCTGTCTACAAAATATCAGGGCTCTACTTACCATACAAGGGCCGTAATAACGATGGGAAGTTGCATAGCAAATGGTGTGTGGTGCTGCAAACAAATGCATTTCTGTAAACAAAATGATCAAGAAACACTCCTACTGTGCTAAAATTATAATCTGTGTTTATTTCTTCTCAACTGGATTGTCCAATACCCAGGAAATGAGTAACTATTGAGAGAAATACTTAAAACACTCACTAGCTTCCCTCCACAGTTTACACCGCTAAAACCACGATCGTAGCCAGGAGACCTGAAAGGGTTAATGCAGCAGCAGCAGCCAAGGAAGATCCAGCCTAAGATCACCCATTTCTGGGGGGCATATACCCTCTCCTGCTGCCATAGGATCTGTAGTCCTCCATAGTGTCTGTGGCATGAACCTCCTCAGCCAGCCTCCACACTGCCTCAGGATCCAGCATTACAACCTCCAGGACACCAAACCACGGCACATTAGGAAATACCAGACATGAACCCAGAGCCACCAGAAGTAGTCTTTGCTGAGAGAGACAGTGAGTGAAAGTTCACTCAGCGTACAGCCTACAAGATGGGTGGTAGTGTAGGTAGTGTACAGCCATCGATAAAGGTAATGTACATGTGTTTCCTACCTTATTTACTCCAGCCTGGTCTGAAAGTGCCCTCTCCCCATCGTGAGTGCCGAGTAGGAATAGCAAATTACTGTACAGCCTAGTAGTACTGTACTAATCATGAAGAAGTGCTATGACAAAACTGTAAAATAAGCTGCAAAAAGGAAAAATTATGGGCCATGTTAGTGAAAAATGGGTATAGTTTTCATTTACAATATAAGAATATGATGTTGTTGTCATTTAGTTTTAATCATTGTGACCTTCCAATTTATCGAACTTTTGGGTTTACTGATTGAATGGACCACAAGGGTTTGAGAGCATCATCATCACCATCTGGACCTCCTTTCCCACCCTAGGGCACGGTCAGAGTAGCAATGTCCAGACAGCTCAAGGCTGCCCAATTCAATGGGCATGCTTCCATTCACTCATCATTCAAGCCCCCACAATCCTAGCTCTATCTGAGAGTAGTGTGGACAAAGCAAAAGTGATAATATCTAAGGCTGGTGGTAGTGCTGGAAAGCAGAGGGAGTGTGGTCCCGTGCAGTTTGTTACAAAGGTGTGGGACCTAACTCCATTTTGTGCAATGCTTGTTATAAGTGGGTGCAAAAGCGATGTAGTGGTATTTGAGGTTAGCTGCAAAATAATGCTGATTTCATGTGTGTGGTGTGCTAAGGAGTGCATGTAGAGATTGTCAGGCATGAAAAGACTGATCTTGTTGGAGAGTCTTGTAAGTGTGTGGAAAGATTTGTTATTTAGGAAGCATGTTATGTGCTGCAGGTGGGGCTAGAGCTAGGTTTGTGGCTTGGGTAAGGTGTGGTTGGAGGAAGTTCTAAGTGTTGCCTCTCCAAACGTTGAACTGTGCTAAGAGATTTATGTATGTGACATGTACAGTAAACTCCTGATTATCTGACATTATACAACCAAAAGCCTGCTGGATACTGTCAAAATTCCAGATTATGCAAAATTCCCCCCCCCTAAGGACCCCTAACCCCCGACCCTATAATACTTACCCACTGTTGAACTCCTATAAAATTCTTTAAAATGTCAAAAAACAGCTAACAGACATTCTTGATAACAAAATACTGTTAAGTACACTGTAATTTATGTACAGAAGTAATTTCATGTTGACGATGGTGATAATATCAAAGTTCCCCCAGCCAGGAGACCTATTTTCTCTCATCTGCCTGTACCATATAAATACAGTACACGCATTGTAAAACCCTTACCGAACATGTCTTGCATTATACAGCAGTAAGGCTGGATTAGTGATGTCCATACATACAATAATAATATCGAAAGAGACTTAAAGTGCACTGTAGGCTCATTTGTATATTGGCACCACAGATGCGGAGGAATACAAGAGAAAGTGTGAGAGAGAAAGAGAACATCCAGCCAATGAAAAATCTGCATTAGAATTCTCCCTCCCCTGCCTTAGCCAATCAAAACTCTTCCATTCCATACCAATGCATCTCCCCTCCCTACCCGCCACTTACACCGTGTAAGCTGTGAGGCCCACCAACCCTCAACCTTCCCTCCCTTCCTCCCTCAACACTCCACCACTTTCATATTACGGTAGAGTATAAGCCCATTCTTTTGTTTCTTTCTTTCTTTACTTTCCTTTTTAAGGATTATGGCTAGAGGCTTGACGACAACAACTGTCTCATGCCAGATGATTATATACTTTTCGCCAAAAGAAAGGGTACTTCATACTAGACGATGTCAAAGATTTTATGCTTCCTGCCATATACCATTTAAATCAGCCACTGACTATGCTGGATAATGCTGTATGCCGAATAATACAACACCAGATAATCAGGAGTTTACTGTATTAGGTGTGTAATGCTGTATGGTGGTAGTGAGGCCAGGGCAGTTAATGAAGAGGATATTCATAGGCTCAAGCATACAGAAGTGACAGTAATAAGATGGATGTGTAATGCATCCTTGAATATGAGACTTAGGACTGTGATTGACAAGATGAGAGAAAGGATGGGACTTGAATGTACTGGTGTTGTGATGAGGAGGGGTACAGTAAGATGGTTTGGGTATGTTGAGAGGATGGAGGATGACAAATGGGTGTGGAGGTTCATGAATGCTGGGGGTAGGATTGGGAGAGGCATACCAAAAAAGACCTGAGATAAGGTCACAGAGTGTGACCTCAGGGATAAAGGCCTAAATAGGGAGGCTTCCAGAGATCAACCGGCGTATAGAACTGCCATTAGGTGACCAAGGCCAATGCACCCTAGCACATTGAAACCTTTTATAAACAATACGATACAATATGAACCAGGCTTCCCCCCAATTAGTTTCATATACTGCAGGTCTACTGTATACACACTTGCTACACAGGAAGCTGACATATTCACGAATGAGCTCAATTACTTTTTTAATATCTTGGACCACAGAGCCTCTTCTTCACTGTCTTCACCCTCATCATCTGACCCAAATATAGGGGCAGCTTTACCCTCAGTCTCTGACTTTGTTTCTGATGTTGTTCTAGCTGCTTCCAGAGCAGATGATTCTGGTGTGTCGGTGGCAGTTTCTGTGCTGGTCTTCACCTTCATGCCAAATAGTCGTTCATACTCCTCAATGGAACCAATGACTGGCACCTGTGGTTGGGGTGGCTGTTGTGTATCCTCTGTTTTCTCCACAACGTTTTTTGCTTCCTTCTCTTTGCGTTGTATCTTTTTTCGGACACGACTTAGCATCTTGCTGCTACTGACAACTTTCTGAACTTTCTCACTCTGCAGCCATCGCATGCTCCAACTGGCACCTCCAAAGTCCATATCATCCATGGGGTTCTGTCCTGCATCACTACTGGTCTCAATAACTCCAATTATCTCTGTTTCTTGATTGCCCTTTTTAGAACTTTCATCAGACTTTGGTTCATAGATTTCATAGTTAATGTCTACCAAAGGAGATTCTTCATGGGTCTGTGGAGTTAAGGTATCAGTAAGTTCATCTCGACATTGTGAAATGTCTACAACACTGACAGTGCTTTGGGTTTTGGCCATTTCATCAATCTTACCTCTTTCATTAAGTTTTATCTCCACCTCTTTTGATGCAGATGCTGAATTTTCCGCTAGAGTGCTTTTTATGAGTCCGATGCCTTCCATGGCAAGTTGTCCTTTTGTTTTTTCTTTCTTCTTTTTCTCCTTCCTTGTCCATGAAACTCCAGGGGCAACAACTTCTATTTTTTCTCTTCGTACAACAGGTTTACTAAGCAGGCCAGTCTCAATTCTAATAGGTTCAACTGGGGTATCATCTCTTATGAACTCCTCAGGGTCATGACAACTATCACCTTCATCACTAAATTCCAGCTGGTCAGCCCCTCGGTAAAAATCTTCTCTTGTCTCTGTTACTTGATCTGTCTCATTATCATCAGTTTCTGTGCATCCACCCATTCCATTTTCTTGTTTTTGTGAGTCTTCTGTTGGTTGCTGTATGTTTTCTGCTGCAGCTCTGCTATCATTATCAGTATCATTTGGCTGCTGTATGTTTTTCACTGCAGCCTTATTATCAATATCTGTATCATCTAAAACAGTAATTTCTGGAGGTGTTCCAGTCTGTAATGAAGATGTTGATGTTATGCTCTGACTCATCTCACTTGTACTTGGCTTTCCTTTATCTGCATCATTATCTTCACACTCTCTCTCTGCCTTATAACATAAATCTGCTTCTAGTTTAATAACCTCAGTATTCCCAATATTCATGCTTTCAGAAGTAGATTTAACTTTATTTTCATCACTTACTTTCTTACTGCCATCAGCATTACAGTTTTGTGCATTACTGTGCTCCTCTCCTGCTGACATCTGGCTGGCTTCATGACCAGCCTCTTCCACAGCCTCTGATATATTTGGTTCTAATTTTTTACTCTGGTGTCCTTTACTCTCTAATAATTTAGTTTCTAATGTTTCACTCTGGCATTCTTTACTCTCTGATATTTTACCTTCCAATTTTTCATTCTCGTCCTCTTTACTCTTTGATATTTTAAATTCTAATTTTTCATTCTGACTTCCTTTAGTTTTTGACAGTTCAAATTGTAATTTTTCACTTTGGGTTCCTTTACTACACGCACTCTTAGCAACATCTAGCTCTTCTGTTTCTTGATATCCATACTTCGGCACAGAATCTGCAGCACCTGAAGATTCACTGTCTTTTATTATTTCTGTGGAATCAGATGTGTTACTTTCTACATCACGTTCTGATACTCTTGAATCTTCTGCATAATTAGGTTCATTTCCTTCAACAACTGCAGTGGGTCTGTTCTCCAATGTTGCAGATTCAGATGTTACATTAACTTGTGTTGAATTTCTGGGTATATCTGAATTTGAATTACCCTGTCCTTGTGGTTCACTTCCCCTAATACCACAAACAACTTTCTCTGCAGTTTCTGACTGCATAATGTTCTGTTGTCTTTCCTTCTTGGACTGAATTATAGTTGCCTTTGAAATATTTGTGCCAGATATCTGTTGTGCTTCTGGCTGTCTTTTTTTGCTATCAACAATTGATTGAATGCCACTTTCCTGTGTAGTTTTGTCAGGAATTAATGCATGGTCACATCTGCTATTTGATAAGCTTTCCTTCTGCTTACTTACTAATGAAATAACAGAAGAGCCTGATTTTGAAATTTCCCCCTCACTGTCAGAACTGATTACTATCTCTTCACTTGGTTTTCTTGGTGATTGAGCAACAGCAATAACCCCGACATCTGGCACTACAGTACATTCCTTGCCTTGATTTTTCTTTCGAGGCAAGTCATCAAGATCAATTCCCGGTGTTATACTAGGGGCAGGTTTCTTCTGGAAAGAGAAACTGATGCTAGCACGCTCTGAAGTCTGACTCACAGCACCTGGCTGCAGCTTCTTGGGTTCATCAGGACTGTCATCAAAATCCTCATCAGAGTCCACAAATTCGATGTCACACTTCTGGCCCCAGTTCTCTTCCTCCTCTTTTGGTTCCACTGATTGGGAGGGTTTGGGGGCTTCTTTACTGATACTGCTATCTTTCAATCTACCAGTCCTCTCATCCCTCTCACGCTTTTTATTGTAGCTTTGATACTGTTCATTTCTGGTCCATCTGTTACTATTTCTTGGGTGATTTGCTTGCTTATGCCGACCTTTGTACATTGGACTTCTAGATGGACTGCGTGAGTAACTCCTCCTCCCCCTACTCCTGCTCCTACTTCTGCTTCTCCTCTTTCTATACGGGCTTGGACTCTTAGTGTAACTTCTTGATCGACTTCTGCTGCTGCTGCTGTAACTTCTGCTGTAGGAGTAGTAACTGCTGCGACTTGAGACATCAGTAGGGCTGCATGCTCCTTCCTCTTCCTCTTCATTACTATCAATCTCTCCCTCTTCCTTCTCTGACCCATCTACATCTCTTTCCTCTCTCTCCTCCCGGGGCTTACTCGCAGCTCCGGTTTCTCCATCAGATGTAATTTTCTTCACTTCAGAACTTGCTTCACCCTGGGTATTAGCAACAACTTTCTGCTCTTCATCTTCACCTTTGTTCTCCTTCTCTTTCTCTTCATCTTCAGAAGTTTTTCGCTGTCGGTAAGTCCTGTTTTCCCTGGCACGTTTCATGCGCTCCTGAAACTCTTTACGCGTTATCTTCTTCCGCTGAGTTGTGTGTGCATCTGACTTGGACTTCCTTTCTCTGGATTTTCTCTCCTGTTTACTATGATGGCTCTGTTCATGGTTTTCCTCAGATCTGTTTCGTTCTCTCCTTCTTCTCTGATTCTCTTTAGATGTTTGTCTTCTCCTATGGCTTTTCCTGCTGCTTCTTGACCTCTCTTTCTCAATACCTCTCTCTACCTCCCTATCTTCATTTTGCTCCTCTTCCCTTCCACCTGTTTCATCTCTACTCACTGGATCCTTCACCTGTGTAGGGTCCTCCCCTGTAATTTGCTTAGCACTCTGCATGACAGCAGCAATGGCATCTTCTGCAATCTTACACCCATCATGTCCCTTCTCGAGCATTGTCTTGATTATCCTGGCTCTCATTTCCAGCTCCAGGAGCTCCAGAACACTCTTACCAGTGTCAGAGCTTTTACCAGCACCAGGAGAGTTGTCCTCAGTCCCTGGCTCCACCTTGATTTTCTTCAGAAGGTATGACTCTGGTGCTTCTTCCTCGGCCACCTGCTTTCGCTTTCCACTGCAATGTAGAGAGGATTAGGTTACTCGATTAGCAATGACAGTAATATACATATTTTAAGAGTATGGACACTCCACATGAGCTATGGGACTCTGGTACTGGACAAAAACATGACAAAGAGAGAGAGAGAGACCTATCAAATGTCTATTCAATTCAATTACTCACTATTCATGCTCCCAGAGTCCTAACTCCACCTCACACACATTAACATCCACATTTGTCTGCCTTCACATTACCTATCAGCTTCAGTCCATCCAAAACACTATCACATCACTAATGCTAAATCTCTGTCATATACTTTTCTGTACAAAATTCTTCAAACCAACTTGATCCACTATCAGTTTCCTTGCCTCTTCAACCTCCATACCTCTTTTTCACACATATTTACCACATTTATTCACTTTCTTGGCCTACCACACCCCCCTACCACCTTCACACTCACTTAAATACACCTTTTATACCACACTTGCCATTTTCATTCTCTCCACATGCACACACAACTAAGTACACTCTCTTCAATTCTGGTGTCCACATTTATTTCTAATCTTTCACATACCACATTATAGTATTCCTTTTCCTACCTACTCTCTGCACATCACACACATTCTTTAATAATCCTAGTTCCACTGCTCTTACTTCTAGCTTTTCATTTTTTGTGCCACACTGTAGTCTCACACTCATAAAATAATGTAGACACTAAAATTCATTCATGCAAATCTTTCACAGCCACCACACTCAGACTACTGTTTCATATCAAGGCCAACACTAGCCACTTTCCATCCCCGTGCTACTCTACTTTCAACTGTACTTCCTTTGCACACACTCTACTTCTACTGCCTTTTCTTTGCACATTCACCTCTGTCACCGCACCCAGGTACCGTACTTCAACTCCCAAACGCTTCAAGTGTCTCCATTCACCAACACACAACAGTATGAGTCACATTCTCTATCAACAACCATCATTTTGCTCTTAGCCTAAGGGCCAACATTCGGAGACATCCACAAGCACTTGCGCACTATCTGCAAGGCAACATGACATCCTCTTCATTGGAGTTCTGTCCAAAATGAAAAAGAATATTTCAGAAAATAAATTATTGCTTTACTTACAATTTAATCAGACTTGTCTCCTTAAAAATACAGTATTCCCCTCCACTGGTCATTTAACCCCTTAACCGCGGGGCATCACTTTCGTGACACTCGGGAGCAAGGGATCATACCGCGGGGCGTCACATTTGTGATTCTGTGTTATTTTGAATTCGCCCGGGCTTTCAAGTGGTGGCTTGCATCATCTATCAGTACTACCAGTGTCCAGCTATACTCAGTTCTGCTAATGTCACCTGTACTCCCATCCACTGTTGACAATTTAGCCATTTTTCTCCTGTCCTTGACTCCCCTCCTCCTTACTTCCCCTCCATTACCCTCTCCTCCCACCTGACCAGCTGTGCTGCGCTACACAAATGCTGGACAGATTTTTCCACTCATTTTATCCATTGAAATGTGCCCTTTGCCCTGTTCTTATACAAAATAACATATAAAAGAAAGAGAAAAGGTAATTGATACTGCCATACATCTGGAAAGAGCTAATTATCACCTGGCATCACCTCACGTGCACTCATTCGCTAATTTTCCCTGTTTATTTCCCTTGAAATATGTCGTATGACCTGCTCTCACAATAAAAATATAAGAAAGGAAGGGAGAAGCCTAAGTGATATTTACATTCACCTGGAACTACCTAATTTATTATGTATTGTCTAGATTTCCTACCAATCATTTCATAGCGTATATATTAGCAGCTGTCACCACGCTGACATTGGCAGCCCTTCACTGCCCTTAGGCAACAGCATTCAGCTTACTGTCGTCTTTCAAGGTGAAACTACATCGGATTCGCGCCTGTCCAATTCCGCCGCATTTTAGCCCCATGCAAAGGGCCCTGTGACCTCTACCCCTACTAAACCTCGTGTGGAAAGGGATAAAGGGCTAAGTGACTGCTGTGGAAAGTGAACTGGCTAATTTATCAATGATAATGATGGCCAGTGACTACGATCTTTCTGGTGACTCTAAAACAGTGCAAGTGGAAATGTAAATAATGTGTAAAGAGCAAGTGAAAGCAATGAATGTAAATATAACTGAACAGTGGAAAATAGTTTTATAAGTTACTGGAAGTGACAGTGCATAACATAGTGTAAATAAAATAGAAATGTAAATAATGTAAATAAAATAGAGAATGTAAATAGAAATGTAAATAAGTAGTAATATAAGAATACGAGTATATATACTAGGAGTAATGAAAGTAAAAGTTTCACTCTAGCATGTATGAATACTGGGAGTTATGAAAGTGAAAGTGACAGATTCATTCTCCATGCTAGTACACAGGACGAAAAAGTGAATGCTACGTATTTTACTGAAAGAGAAATTGAATGCCTACAGTGACAATAAACTACTATTACTGAAGGAAACTTATGGATAAAGACTGCAGATATATATAAGTGTTATACAGTAATAGGAATATAAAGTGTTGGTGTTTTTATGAATAATAAATGACAGAATACCAGCGGGGAATGAGCGCAAGTGGGAAGCTCGTTCGCGCTCATAATTTTCATTGCTTTCACAGTGGTTTTTTTTTTTGGAGTATGGATTCCAAACTATTTTAAAACCACAGAATAGTGTTTCTAGTGATAATATCAGGCTGTGGTAATCATATTATGGGGTGTCGGGAAGTGTAAAGTGGAGACTTCGTTACCCAACGTCAGAAGTCTCCACAAGTCATATGATAATTGACGAAGGCTCATCAAACATCCCAGGAGAAAGCTGAAGGTATGTGCCATATGCATATGTAATTATAATACTCTACGACTAATAACTGATTTTTGGCAAATATTTTTACAAAGTCTGTCGGAGCGCGAATATCCTAGCAGGACACACATGGAGCGCCAAAACAACCCCACGGTTTAGGGGTTAACATTCACAATGTTTTTTCCAGTTCAGGAATGCATTTTCAGGGATGTTGTGCAGGTCTCATAAAAAATTCTCATAACCATTCCCAACACTCTATCGCCCAATTGCTTAAACATCCTGTGTCTCAAAAGTTTTGGAGTCTATTCTTAACAAACAAATTTTAAAGTATCTTTCCGTGATAGGAAAGGTGCTTTAAAATTGTCTGATCGTCAGTATGGGTTCCGTCAGGGAGGCTCCACTGGTGATCTTCTCACCTACCTTTCAGACTCCTGGTCATCCTCCTCTCGGGACTTTGGCGAAAGCTTTGTCATTGCACTTGACATCTCATGGCTTTTGATTGAGTCTGGCATAAATATTTAATTTCCAAACTGCCCTCTTACGGTTTCTATCCTTCTGTGCCTTGATCTCTAGCTTCCTTTCTGGTCATTCTATAACTGCTGTTGTAGACACCGTTCTTCTCCTAGATCTGTAAACAATGGTGTTCCTCAGGGCTCGGTCCTACCACCAACTCTCTTCCCTTTTTCGTCAATGACCTTCTAAGCTGTACATCTAACCCTATCCACTCATACACTGGTGATTCCACCCTTCACCTTTCCATTTGGTGCTCGCAACGTCCATCTCAGCAGTTACTCAAACAAAAAAGGGATAAGACTATGGCACACCTGATGTCTGACTTGGCTCATATATCTAACCGGGGTAAAAACAATCTTGTTGTTTTTAATGCATCAAAGAACCAGTACTTACACCTATCAGCCTGATGAAATTTTCCACAGGAGTACCCACTAATGTTTAATAATATCTAGCTCAATCCTGCATCATCCTTAATCAATGGCGTCCGGGTGACATGTATATGTGATGGCCCAGGGATGTCCGGGTGGCACATACACGATTTAGTGTTTCATGGCATTGTTTGAATATTCTGCGGGTTATTTTCACAGCACGCAGCCGCTGGCAACCCTCCTGCACGCATCCGAGTCAGACTCCAGTTACCTGCTTACCTCTGTAATGGACAGACCTACACAAAAAGTTTTCCGTGTGTCTGGATCCTCGGCTGAGTGCCTGCAGCCGCTGACTTAAACACCAATGAAGTCCAAGGGCCAGAAAAGAAAAAGGCCTTAGTGATAGTGCGATTGGAAGAGAACTCAAGGTGACATTTATCGCCAATTGTGAGTGGAGAAAGTGACTCTTCCTCTGAGGAAAGCGACCGCCATGATGAGTGTTAATATCTATGTGTCGGATGAGGAGGGTGGATCACGTGAGTCCTCCACAGTGCGCCCATCATCTCCCCCTGTACGTTCATCTGCTATTTCCGATGATGGGAATGGTTCAGAGGGTATTGACGATCGTGGAGAGGGGGATATTGGCACGGATGAGGATGCAACAAGAGGTAAGGAGTGGAGAGAGGAGGTGGAGGACGGAGGGCAGAGGAAGCGCAGTAGGGCAAGCCCTTGCATTTACGCTCTGTATACTTATGTGAATAATGGACGTAGAACGTTGTTTCATGATGAACTCAGTGCCTTATTTTTCACTGAGTTTTTGTGTGTGTACATATTTATAATGAAAAAGTACAAATCACAGGAAAAAAAATTCTGTTGTAGTGGAAAATATAGTGGAGTGGAGAAAGGGAGGAGGTGGAGTGGAGAAAGGGAGGAGGTGGAGGAGAGAGGGAGGAGAAAGTGCGGTAAAGCATGCCTCGCACCAATGCTGTGTATATTTATGTGAATAATGGAGGCAGAAAGTTTGTTTCACAAAGAAATCAAAGCCTTATTTTTTACTGAAAGCTTTTGCTCGTGTACATATTTGTTATGATGAGAAAGTACAAATCGCGGGAAAAAAAATACTGTTCTGGTGAAAAATACTGTATAGTGGATTATGGATAGTACATACATAACTATTTTGTTCACAATATTATAATTCAGGTTTTATGTGTAGTGGTTGTAGTGAGTATGAAAGTTAAGAAGTCACTGCATGATAGTATTGTGATCCCTACCCTGACGTATGGAAGCGAGGCATGGACCTTGCAAGAGAAGAACAAGTCAAGACTGAAAGCAGTGAAAATGAGTTACTTGAAAGGAGCATGTGGAGTGACATAGAGGGATAGGTTGATGAATGAAGAAGTGAAGGAACGTTGTGGGGTGGATGTGGATGTGGTTGAGAAGATTAGGAGAAATACACTGAGGTGGTTTGGACATGAGGAGAGAATGGAGAATGAAAGACTGACTAAGAGGGTGTATGTAGGTGAGGTGGAGGGAGGGAGAGGGAAGGGTAGACCGAGGATGAGGAGGAGGGACGGAGTTGAGAGGTATATTAGGGAGGGGGGGGGGTGAGTTGGGGGGAGGGTAGTCAAATGGTGGGTGACAGAGCAACTTGGAGGCATTTTGTCTGCGGCCACCCTTTGCGGGATTAGGGTGTCGGGCTATAGATGGATAGATAGGTTGTAGCAGTAGTAGTAGTAGTAGTAGTGGTGGTGGTAGTAGTGGCAGGGTAGTAGTAGTAGTAGTGGTAGGGTGGTAGTAGTAGTAGTAGTAGTTGTAGTAGTAGTGGTTGTAGTAGTAGTGGTAGTAGTAGTAGTGGTAGTAATAGTACTGGCAGTAATAGTAGAAGGCTAGTATAAGCCTTAGTTGTGCCACCGCACTTCAGCCATGCACACGGATACAGGCAAAAAAAAACAAAAGTTGCCCCCTTTCCCCACTCACTCTCTCTGACCAAGTGCACTTCACAGACAATCTGAGGCAATCAGCTTGAAATCAGAGGATTACTATGTGTTATGACACTTAGGTTTTTATTTTTGGTTAAGTATTAGCTGAGATATTATGGTTTAAAACAAAGGTGATTTTCTCTGAAATGCCCGTCTAGGAGAGGGGTCAGCAGAAATATATGCTAGACGCAATGAGTTAAACATACTTGGGGTTTCATTCTCTCGGGATTTATCTTGGAATGAGCATACTACATCTCTTGTAAAATCTGCTTTCAAGAGATTAGGTGTACTAAGCTGACTCTGTACCTTCTTTATCCCTGCACAGTTGTTGACTTTACACATGGGTTTTATTTGCCCCTGTTTAGAGTACAACTCTCATGTGTGGGGAAGCTGTCCACATACAGCTTATCTCAACAAGAGGGAGTCAAAGGCTTTTCATCTCATAAACTCTCCTCCTCTTAATGGCTTCCTTCAACCTCTGTCTCTTTGCTGCATTGTTGCATTTTTATCTCTTTTTCTATGGCTGCTTCAATGGTCACTGCTCCTCTGAACTGTCTACTTGCATCCCTCCACCTCTACGACAGGCACATAGCACCTGTCTAGCAACAAACTCATCCCTTTTCTGTCCAAGTCTCTAATGCAAGAATTAACCATTACTCCCAGTCCTTCATTTATGCAATAGGTCAACTCTGGAACTGTCTCCCTCTGTCTGTATTTCCTGCTTCCTATGATCTCCAGTCTTTCATATGCAATGTGTCCAGGCATCTCGAAATGAATGGATCTTGAATTTGGCTCTCTGTTGTATTGTTTTAGTGTTTTCTTGGATGGAATGGTCTGCGAGCTCCTGGCCTTTAATTCCATCTTCCTTGCATTAAAAAAAAAAAAAAAAAAAATCAGCAACCTTTCTTTCAGGGTGGATTTCAACTTTGGGGGGGAGGGGGAGGACAAATCCAGAGCGTGGGGTGGCTGGGGAATGACGGTCATCTCGCACTTCGCCAAAAAGTTATGGATAAGGAGTGACATGTGAGCAGGTGCATTGTCATGGTGCAGCATCCAGGTTTTGTTTGTCCATGACCTGGGTCTCTTGCTTTGCACTGCCTCCCTCAAATGCTTCAGGACATCCAAGTAAAACTCCTTCTTGATGGTTTGACCACATGGAACAAACTCATGATAGAAATGACGCCCTTCCAATAAAAACAGATCAACATCACCTTCACATCTGAGCAACTCCGATTTTTTTTTTTTTTTCTGGTTGTGGTGATGATGTTTCAACCCACTGCTACAACTGCCTTTTTTTTTTTTTTTTTTTTTTTTTTTTTTTTTTTTTACATTGTAGCCATACCCCACATTTCATTACCTGTTATGACTTTTTCCAGAAAGTTTTCATCAGCATTTGAACTATCAAACAGCTCCTGAATGACTGTGACACGGTTCTCTTTTTGCTCATCTGTTAGCCGTCATGGTTCATATTTATGGGAACATGATGCACCTTCAGTTTTTCATTTAAAATTATGAGGCATGAACTTCTATAGATGCCTACTTCATGGACAGTCAGGCAACAATTTTCACAGATCACGTCATGCACTTTCTCATTGTGATAATCATCTGTTGATTTAGGATCGTCTTCAATGGATGTCCTTCCCGATCTGAACCACTGAACCATTTGCGGCATTGTGTACAGCTCAAACAATCTTCCCCATTGTTCAGCTTGCAAAAAATCATCAAGTGCGCTAAACACACATTCACTCAAGCATGTATACCTCAATGACTAAGAGACGTGGCATGATGCGGCTAGTGTTAGACTAAAGCTCAAAGTCACTGCTACATGACACTCCCGTCACGAACACGCTACGCTGGCTCCTTGGCACGGTATTGAAAAAGTTTGGTTTCTTTTTGGATAGACCTCTTACATCAGATTTGACGTGCTAGGTGGTGGCGGCTATCATAAACTCACCATGCAGTAGTTGCACGCTTCCTCCTAGGGGGACTCTACACTTACTGACGAGACTAATGGTTTCCTGTAACCCAGGAAACCATTTACAATGCTAGGTGGTACCCATATAATCAAATAATGGCATGATGTGGAGACTTTTTTTTTTTCTTTTAATGCAATGAAGGAACCAAGAACTAGAAGCCCGCAAATTGTTCTGTCCAAGAAAAAACAAAAACCAGAAAATAGAGAGCCAAATTCAAGATCCATTCAATTCGAGATCCCTGGACACACTGCGCTGAAAAGACTGGAGGTCATATGTACAATGGTAGGAAATACAGACGGAAGAAGACAATCCCAGAGTTGACTGGTTGCATACATGAAGGACTGGGTGTAACGGTTAACTCTTGCATTAGAGACTTGGACAGAAAATTGATGAGAGTTTGTTGCTAGACATGCGCTACGTGCCCACCGCAGTGGTGGAGGGATGCAAGCAGACAGTTAAGAGGAGCAGTGACTACTGAAGTAGAAACAGAAAAGAGATAAAGATGCAACAGTGCAGTGAAGAGACAGAGACTGAAGGAAACCAGTAAGAGGTGGAGCGTTAAGGAAATGAAACGCCTTTGACTCCATCTTTGTTGAGAAGAGCTGTATCTGAGGAGCCTCCCCACACATGAGAGTTGTACTCAACACAAGGGTGAATAAAACCCATGTATTAATCGGCCGCATGCTGGCTATTTTTAGCCCTATGGGTCACCCCAGTGCCGGCCATTTTTCAACTTTTTTTTTTTTTTTTTTGGCTAAAATGATAGATTTTGATGTGGAAACCGAATTTCACCATTAAAATGCTCACCGAGGCTCGGAAATCAGTTTTATTGAGTCCTGCATACATGTGTACAGGTATAGCCACTCTCTCATGCTCACCACGCACATGATAGAAAGTTGTTTTCCATGTAAGGTATACTCAGGTATTTATGCAGGGAAGGTATAGCAATGTTCAGCACACTTTTCTGATTACTTATTACTTCAGCATCTATCACAATTTGCATGTCTTTCTCACTGTGCATGCATTATCTTACACTTACTTGAAGACAGGTACAACCTGACTTCATTACGTACAGTTCTGGCACTTACAAGAAGGTATTTACAAACTGACTTCACTATATAGTCTTTACACTTACAAGAAATATTTACAACTTACACTTACAAGAAAATATTTACAAAATGTCCTTACTATGTACAGCACTGGGTGAGGCATACAGGCAGAGAGGCAGAGTAAGAGTGAGAGGGGGAGCGGGTGAGTGTATGGCCTTGACTGCCTGGGGAATGGTAGAGGAACAGTTACCTTACATCCCTGCCAATTTTTAACCGCAAATCTTGAAAAACACGGTCACAGTGAAGTTTTTTATTTTAAACCGTTTTAAAATGGCACTGGCACTGGCCGCGGAATTATGTCAGACCATTTTAAAACGACACTGGCACGCGGCGGGATAAAGTTTGGTGGGGGAACTCACCATCCACTCACTCAATGTTGTGCTGCTGTCAGGTGCCTGCCCTTTCCTTTCTTCCTTCCTTCTTTCCATCCTTTCTCTTCTGTCTTTCTTTCCTTCATTCCTTCCCCTTCCTTCTGTCTACAGGTGACTCTACACTAAGTGACATGCCAAATGGTTTCCAGTACCACCAAGAAGCCATTTACTAAGCTGGGTGGTAACCATGTAACCAAATTATGGCACCTGGTGGTTAGGTAGGCAATTAAGGCACTCCAATCGGATTGAGCTGGTGCAGGTTTATATGCAGGGGATGGCTGGGGTTTATAGTTCATGTAATGCCACTCAGGGATAAGTGAGGCTGGTCACTCATCCTAAATGTAAGGACCAACTTGCCTAGCCCCAGGCTCCTATGCTCTTCATGGGGCAACACTGGATTAGATGATGAATGAATGAATAAAGTCAACAATTGTGTTGAGGTAAAGAAGACACAGAGTCAGCTTAGCACATCTAATCTCTTGGAAGCAGATTTTACAAGAAAGATAATATAATCTTTCCAAGATAAATCTCGAGAAAATGAAACCCCAAGTATGTTCAAAGATTATGCAGGGAATATTCCTGTGGTAGATTTGATGGGTCGAAGGGTGTAAGAACCAAGTTTTTGATGCATTAAAAGCAACATGATTACTTTTACCCTGATCAGAGTTAATTAGAGATATAAGCCAAGTTAGACATTAAGTGTACCACAGCCTCATCCCTTTTTTTGTTGAAGCAACTGTTGAGATGGATGGTGTTGGAACCGAATGGAAAGGTGATGAGTGGAGTCATCAGCGTATGAGTGGATAGGGTGATATGCACAGCTTTGGTCATTAATGAAAAGAAGGAAGAGAGTTGGTGATAGGACAGAGCCCTGATGAAAACCACTACTGATGGCTCCAGGAGAAGAACAGTGGCCATCTACAACAGAAGCTATAAAACAACCAGAAAGGAAGCTAGAGATAAAGGCATAGATAAAAAGGATCCACTATAAGTGGGCAGTTTGGAAATTAAAGATTTATCCCAGGCTCAATCAAAAGCCTTTGAGATGTCAAGCGCAATTGCATAGCTTTCGCTAAAATACCGAAAGGAGGATGACCAGGAGTCTGAAAGGAAGGTGTGAAGATCACCAGTGGAGTGTCTCTGGCAGAATCCATACTGATGGTCGGAAAGTTATGATAAGAAAGGTGCTTTAAAATTTATTTAAGAAAAGATTAAAAAACTGGAAATGCACGGCGTTAAAGCAATTAGGTGATAGTTTGAGGGCTGGGAATGATCAGCCTTCTTTGGGACAGGCTGAATGACAGCAAACTTCCTGCAAGAAGGAAAGGTACAAGTTGACAGACAAAGGTGAAAGAGTTTACCTAGGCAGGGTGCAGGCAAAGAAACAGAGTTTTTGAGGACAACAGGAGGAACCCCATCTGGCCCACGTGTTCTGGGACCTTGTGAAGGCCCTCTTCTTGCTGTGGACAGCATTAGAACAAGTATGATCAAACAAATGCTTTTTTGCATTAGTCACAGGATAAGA
Organism: Coenobita brevimanus; assembly: GCF_032717465.1. Lineage (NCBI taxonomy): Eukaryota > Metazoa > Arthropoda > Malacostraca > Decapoda > Coenobitidae > Coenobita > Coenobita brevimanus. The sequence continues at coordinate 35,856,228 of NC_137063.1, forward strand.
GAAAGGAATGTATGCTTACATGCCCGAGAAAGTAACCTCCCCAATGCGTGAGGCACACTCACATGCCTCTCGGTCATGGAAGCTATAATCCTTCCAGGAAAAATCAGAGAGGTACTGCCTGAGGGCCTCCCAATCAGCAGCTCCACAGTCCCAAAGCCACCGCTTCTTGGGAGGGTCTACAGGCCTTACTGGAGCAACAGGACAGGTTAAGGGGTTGTGATCAGAGGAGTCCAATGAAGACAAAAGCTTAAAAGCATAAGCAGAAGTATTAGTTGTAAGGAAAGGGTCAAGTATGTTGGAACTTTCTCCAAGGCAGACAGGGATACAGGTAGGGTGCTGTACAAGCTGCCTTAGGTAATTGGATATAAAAGATGTAGATTTGTTCACCAGGTGGTTCAGTGAAAGGAGAGGAAGCGCCAAAGGTGGTGACGAAGATTAAAATCATGAAGACTGGAGATTTCAGAGAATGGAGAAATTGATGGGATATGTTCCATCCTAGAAGTAAGACAGTCAAAGAATTTTTCACTGCAGAATTAGGAGATATATAAACAGAAGAGATATATTTAGTCACAGAATAACAGGACAGCCGAAGCCCAAGAGTGGAGAATTCAAAAGATTCAAGTGCAGAAACACGTGAGCAAGATATGTTGTTGCATCCTTACACACAACAATCACCTTTTGGCTTTGAAGTGAGTACAGAGAAAGTAGGAGAATACAGAGAAGGGTTTGCTATCAGCTGCCTCAGACATCTCGAAATGATCGGATCTTGAATTTGGCTCTCTATGGAATTTGTTTTTCTCTTGGAAGAAGCAGTTTGTGGGCTCGTGGCCTTTGGTTCCTTCTTCCTCATATTAAAAAAAAAAAAAAAAAAAAGTTGAGTCTCAGTAGGGAGGAGAAAGTGAGATCTAGAGAAAGAGGTGGTGTTCAGCAGAGAAAAAATTGGAGGAAAGGCTACGAATGTTGCAGAAATAACTAGGGAATGAGTCAGACAGTCATTCCAGGCATTTCTCTTGGCCGTCATCGGGAGAGGAGCAGATGGTGGAGGCTATTATGGTCCCCCCCCCCCTTGGGGGACACCAAGACTGGGTGTTGAGTCCCCCCCCCCTTTTTTTTTTTTTTTTTTTTTTAAGGAACTGTGGTATGTAACATTCATGTAGTTTGGTGTTGACAAATGAAAGAAACTGTATAGGAGAGTATGCTGGCCTACTCTCTGTATTACTGAAACACTGAAATTTATGCTGGCCTACTCTCTGTTACTGAAACACTGGAAAAGTTCAGCAAAGGGGGACGGTCAGAAACTAGTCCTGAGGGCTGATGAAATGGAAGTACTGCCCTCTTCAATTGGTGCTAGAGTCTATTTCCCTGTAAAATGGGTGGAGATGCAAATGTGGCATCCTTCCAAGAACCAAACCTTCAAACTCTTCCCCATGCTTCACAATAGTCTCACTGTGGTGAGGCACTGTCCACTGTAAGGAAACATTGGTTCACAACAAAGCATGGACCTGCTGCCACAACTGCTTGCCTACAGATGCCACTGCTGCTGCTGCTGGCACTGCTGCATCAGATTTGAGGTTCTCCACCCTTAACGCATCATTATGAACACTTTACCAATCTCCATAACTCAAGTCTTTACCTATCTCATAGCATCATCCACAAGTATACAGTATTTTGAACAGCCATGGGGATATTTGTCTCACTCCAACACTCAAATTAGCTGCCCATTTACCTGCCCTTGCACAAGCTTCACTACCATCATAAAAACTCTAAACAGCATTCAATAGCTTTCATTCATACCATTCATATGGAAAACCTCACATACTTTTTATGTTTTCCAGATCCATAAATGTTCTAAACACCTTATAGTCCTATTTACAAATGATAAAACAAACAAACAAACAAAGTTAGTTAATACGTACACAACTGCCTTTTCATCAAGTTTATTTCCTTTCTCAGCTTGCCCCTGCATCTCCTCTTCATCCTCATCCTCACTGCCAGATGAACCCTCCATCACTTGCCCTAGAAACAAGGATTATTCTAGATATCTCAAAGTTACATTTGTGAAGGAGAACTGCTTCAATATGGTACACTGCTCTACTGCAGTGCAACTAGTTTATATATATATATATATATATATATATATATATATATATATAAAATATATATAGGTCTCCCTCGTTTTAAGATTGGTATGCGTTCCTAGAAAGGCAATCGTAAACCGAAATATCGTAAAGCGAAATTAAGGTTTAATGGGAAAAATAGGGATGCGTTCCTGGACTCATGTATAAGGAACCCAAGACCCATACAAGTGATCTAATATGCAATAATAATGATCATGTTTTATGTATTGTAGTGCATCTGAATCACATATGTATGTACATTTGCAAACATAAAGACATGAAATAACAAAAACAACATGAAATACAGCAGTACTGTACTGTAATGTACTGTTATGTACCCTCCTACTGTACTGTAGCTCCGTCCACCCTTAGTCGGTCCCCCCCGAGGCTGGAGGACGTAATGCCTTAATGTCTCCTTCGATGCTAGGAGACATCCTGGGCCAAAGCCCATCACTCGTCAACACAAGAGGTGGAGAGGGAGGAAGCAGGAGTGGTGGAGGTTTGGGTGGCAGGGGTGCATGAATCAGGAGAATGAGAGGTGGTGGAGGTGGAGGTTTGGGTGGGCATGCCATGCAACTCTCAGCTGATCTCCCTACGAGCACGTGATTTCCACATGTCCAATCGTAAATGTGAGGGAGCTCAATTGTAAAATGAACACTTGGTACTAAAGAATAAGGATCGTAAATGCGAAATATCGTAAAACGATACAGTGTAAAACGAAGAAGACCTGTATACTGTATATATAAAATATATACAGTATATATATATACATATACTGTATAGTAATCTTACCTTTATCCGATGTAAAACAGCCAAAGGCATGTCCGGGAAGTGGGTTTGTCCGGATACTGGGCCCTTGCCTCCTGGGCTGGTATTTATGGACCCTAACCCGGCCTACCTCGGAAAACCACCTACATAACTCCCTACCGGACATGCATAGCACCTATTTAAGGCCTTATTCACACAAATAAGGGACAGAAAGCATAAAATAAATGAAAAAGAACCAGAGAATGAGGATTTAGAGGTGAGTATGGAAAATATTTAGCAGTGTACAGGGTACTTACAACATGTGTGTGGCCATAACAAAGATTAACCTGCCTCCTCTAAAGGCTCTGTCAGTGATGACAATGCTATTCAAGCACATATAGTAATCCAGTGTTGTGCTGCACTTAATCCTTTCACACTGTGAGTTACAATTGTTTAACACTGCACATTCTGTTCTTACTTGTGCCATGCCAGTTTTAACCGCCAGTTTGCACTCTACATTTAACCCTTTGCACTCTAAAATCTAATTTCTTAACACTGCACAACACTGTAAATTCCCATGTGGTCTAGTGGCTGGGCATTCCACTTTATACACTGTTTATTCACGAAAATGAGCACATGCAGCATCCACTGTGGTGAGCATCTAGCCTGGATGGTTGTTAGGTGGTAACTGGGAAGGGGCCATGCATAAACACAGCTGTTCTGCACCGCGTGCCAGGTTCAGATTACGGGTGAAACGGATTTTTTTTTTTTTAAACATTATTTGGCCATTTTTGTGTTCCAAAAGCTCGGACCCAAAATGTCCTGGTAGTGGGGTGTCCGGATAGTGGGCAGGTTAATGGGTGTATATATATATATATATATATATATACAGTACAATCCCAGTTAACCGGGCAGCTTGGGGAATTCACCTTCCCGGTTACAGATTTTTCCCGTAGTTCTGATATTCAAATCTATACAAAGGCGATCATTATCACAGCAGTAAATACAATTCAGGTACTCACCACTCACATCAGGGGGCACACCAAGAGATTCCACCTGAAAAACTGCCTCGCAAACACACACCATGGTCATAATGGACGTGCATGCAATGCCTTGCAGTACCGGTACTGCAAAATGCACAAGTCCATTTTGTTAACTACCGAATAATTTCTTGTATGTACTGTACTCATGTGGAAAACTAAAGAAATAAAATCCTGAATATTTACTGGTAAATTATCACGACACCTGTACCCCCACATCAGCTTTGTTTACGATCCCGGCCCCAACTGACCGCCACCATTCTGCCACTGTTTTGCACCATTGTTAACTACCGAAGTATTCGTTGTATGTACTGTACTCATAAAAGTGGAAAAATAAAGAAATAAAATCTTGAACATTTATTGGTGAACTGATGTTAAGACTGCACTGTAGAATTATCACACCTGTGCCCCCACACAAAGCTTTGCTTACGGTCCTGGCCCCGACTGACCTCCATCATTCCACCCTTCACCTGCCGCCAATCAGCTGTTTTGCACAAAATAAAATACATGATGTACTTATGAAGTGCAAGCATATATATATTTTTTTCTTCCAACAAAGTAAACCTTCATTCCTATTAACATTTTTTTTTTCATCTCTGCCAGCACACATGCGTTCTAAGATGAATTTATGTGGTGCAAGTTAGAGTCGGTCCGTTAGGAAGAAAAACACCAGCGTTTGCTGATTTGCTCTCTCCCGAGATGTCTGGCTTACAAATTCCATGCCTGTCTTTGAAACGATTTAACCATCCAACATTGAAATCATATTCGACTTCTGTATTCATTTTATTGTGAAACACTCTTGCTTTTTCTTCGATAAGAGGACCAGAAATAGGTGCTCCCCTAGATCTTTCTAAGCAAAACCACATGAACGATGAAGAGTATGCCTTTTTTCAATGGACTTACTTGTCTCGCTTTTCATGAAAAATTCATTGAGCTTGGATGCTGGGTCTTTATATAAATCGTTGGATTTCCTACATTGTATTCGGTCATCAGTGTTTTATAATGTTTGCCTTTTTCAAGTCTATTGCATATGTCCAGCTTCTGTTTCAAGGTAGGCACGACACGCTTACGTTTAGTTTGCTCTTTAGGCATTTTGGAATGTTGAAATTACCGTCCATCAGAGCAACACAACAGCAAGAGCGCTTGTTTACTGTCTGGTGGTAAAATGCAGACTGGTAATTTGTGGAAATTGTGGAGGATGTGGAGGATGACTGAATTCAAGTTGGGGAAAGAGGGAGGAGGAGGGCTGGTTAAGAGGATTTGCTAGGGATTTACATTAGCCAGAAATGCCTTCACCTCGCTTAGTCCGACTTCACCCAGCCTCGCGTGACACGATAAAACGGCAGTTTGGCGGTCCATTCAAATTGGCGCACAGTTATAACTTACTGACATTTTTACCAGCCCTTGAATTTTCCCGTTGTTCTGAGTATTCCGTTTGTCTGGATACTGGATAGCTGGGATTGTACTGTATATATATATATATACAGTATATATATATATATATATACTAATACAGTAATCACTCCAATATCTGTCGTAATAGAGCCATAGGTAGGTCCGGTTATTGGTTTTGTCCGGATATTGGGCCCCAGCTTATGGACTTGTACTTATGGACCCTAACTCAGAGAAACACCTATACAACTCCCTCTGGACATGCATAGCACCTATTTAAGACCCAAATCACACCAATAAGGCACATAAATGACTGAAATAAATGCAAAGGAAACATAAAATGAGGGTTTAGAAGTATGTTCATACATTAATAAACTTTCTGGTACTTATGGACCCTAACCTAGCCTAACTCAGAAAAACACATTCCTTCTGCACATGCATAGCTACTAACACCCTATTCACACCAATAAAGGACATTAAAGAGTGAAATGAGGTAAGTATAGTATGGAAAAAAGTACAGTATGAAACATTCTGGCTACTTACAGCAAGTCCCTGGCCACCTCGATGAATAACCGCCTCCTCTCGGACTCTGACAGTAAGAACGATTTCCTGAAGCACTTGCAGTACACTGTTCCTGAAGTCTTGCACTGAACTTAGTCAATAACACACAGAAGTCCGTTCTCTTCACAGTGTTCACTTTTGTCCAAATAATGCTCCATTGTAACTTAGTATTGCACTTTAACTTTTCCCATTTTTTAAAAATTTTCCAAAGGCAAAACAAACAAGTCTATTTACGTTACATTTTTTTTCTATTGAGTCTTTTCTCTCATAACTTTAAATCCTTAACACAACACACTTTTTTTTTCACTGCACAACACTCAAAATTCCCGTGTGGTCTAGTGGAGAAGTTCTTGCTGTTTATTCACTGTCAGAGTCCGAGAGTATCACTGGCAGGCGACCTAGGGGTGCATCGCTGGGTCGTGGTGATGGCGTACCCACTGCAGAGGACTCTGAAGACAGCCGCAAACTCACGTCGAGAAGGGCCTCCACCGTGGCTGATGTGCTGGGCTGTGGCTCGGAGCATGAGGGCCTGTCTTGGGGAGGCAATGGAGTGGAGCCAGGGCTGGGCACAGCGGGGGTCACGGGCCTGAAAAAACTGTCAATGGTTGATTGGCGCAATGACCGATGATTCTGACGATTGATGATGCGCTGCCTGAAAGCACGCACTTCCTCCACGAGTCCCAAGGGCCCCATCTCCCTGTCGCAGTCCGGGTGTTCCAGGTAGTCTAGGACGAACTCTAGATGTTCCCGGAGTGCGCTCAGCTTGGGGATGGCTGGACTAGTCTCCTGCTGAGAGGAGTCTGCATCATCGTCGCCTTCAGCGTCGGAATCTTCAAGTTCAGTACTGACACCTGCAACCGAAGACGTGATCTCGATATCAGACAAGGTCTGATACCCAGGATCGCCCTCGTCGTCATCCAACCACTCACGAACATCGTCCACATCTACATCGTCGCCGTGCGTACGTAGCCGTGCATGGAAGTCATCCACGTCAAACCCTAGAAAATCGTACTCCACATCCGTTCCGAGAAGCAGATGAGACCAACCATTTTCAAGAGTTTTCACAGGGACTTCCTTCCATGCACTAGCCCAGTTGTACAGCGCAGACTTGATGTTCTAGCGGCGAAGGTTTTCCAAAGTCCGCTTGCCTCGTGTGTCCCGTCCCTCCCTGCGCTCGTCCTCGTCCTCGTCCTCAAGAACAACCATCACCTCATCCAGGAACTTCCGTCGGTATAGGCGCTTTGTTGCCACGATCACTCCTTGGTCCATTGGTTGAATGAGAGCAGTCGTATTAGGTGGCAGAAACATGCACCTAATACGGCCATTTTCAGCAACCAAGTCCTTGTCGCACGGGTGGGCAGGTGCATTGTTGAGTAGAAGGAGAGCCTTTACCTGGTCGCGCGGGATTCCCAGTGTCTTCGTCTGGTAATGGATGACCTCCTTGACGAAGAGATGGTGAAACCAGTCTTTGAAGATCACAGCTGTGAACCATGCCTTCAAAGAATGGTACCAGACGACAGGAAGGACATCCATCACCCCACGAAGGCATCGAGGCTGCTTTGCGCGGCCAACAACAATGGGCTTAAGCCGGTGCATGCCGTTAGCACTGGCACAACACAAAGCAGATATCCGTTCCTTGGAAAGCTTGCAGCCAGGTACACGCTTCTCTGTCTCCTCGGATAGAGTGTTCGTTCGCAGCGAGTGATAGAATAGGCCAGTTTCGTCAGCATTGTAGACTTGACCGAGAGTTAGGCCCTCCCTGTCGATCAAGCCTTTCACCTTGTGCCGAGACTCGTCAACTCCATCCTCGTTAGCATCCAATGCTTCGCCATGTGCTTTACAGTTGGTAAGGCCATGTCGCAACTTGAACGCGAAGAGCCAACCCTCGGATGCCTTGAAGTCTAGGGCGTCGTGAAGCCTGGCGAACTTCTCAGCAACAGCCTTCAGCTCCATTCCATGTACCATCACACCAGCAGCACGTTGTTGTCGATACCAAATCAACGTGGATCGGTCGATTTCTGCAAACTTGGGGGTAAACATAACCTTCCTTTCCACGTTGCGTTTGCTTCTCGACGAGAAGTCAGCCGTGTACTGCATGAGTTTGTCTCGGGACCTCTTGATATCGAACAAAGTAGACTGGGCCAGGTTGAACTCGCAAAGAATGCGGGAAGAAGATCAACCCGCATCCACTTTCTCCAATATCTCCCTCTTCTTCCCCAGAGTCAACACCACTCTCTTCCTCTTCTCAGGTGGCGGGGCCATCATCACACACACTAAGAGGAGGCCCGAGAGCAGCAGGAGGCCCCGCAGCAAGTAGGGCACCACCACAAAAGCGATCACGTGGGCAGCCATTACAACGAGCGTACACTCGCAGTGAGAGACAGGCGGGAAGTGGGGAGGATGCAGTGGCGCTCTATCGGATGTCAGAGGAATGACGCGCCAAAACAATGCTCTCCCGCTGCGCGCGTGGTAAGTTCAAATTACGGACGGGAAAAAATCGTTTTATATTTTTATTTTTAGTGGTTTTCGGACCATTTTGGGAATGTTGGATCCCAGGACGATTATGTCCAGGTAGTTGGGATGTTCAGTTATTGGGCGTCCGGATATTAGAGTCATTACTGTACATACAGTATATGTAGAGCACATTAATATATATGAGGTGCTACCCCAAAGTTCCAGTAATCTGAACAAAGGGAGCCAACCGTTTGTAGTTTTGCCTTTTGCCGTTACAAGAAGTCAGCAGCATCCCTTGTGCATCAGTGTGGCCCTGGCCGTGTCTGTGAGTGGACGTGTTGTTCAGCTTTGCTTACTATTGTAACGTGGTGTGTAGGTGGTTTGGCGGTTTTACAATGGAGGACCTCACAGGACAAAGAACCTGCATCGAGTTCTGCTTCAAGATCAACAAGACGGCAGCAGAAACTCACCAGTTGCTTCAGCAAGCCTTTGGTGACAATGCCATGTCCTAAACCAGCACATATTTCTGGTACAAGCGGTTCAGGGAAGGATGAAAGTCCGTCAAAGACGATGATCATTCAGGACAACCACCAACGGCAACACCAGAAAACGTCAGAAAAGTTCGTCTGGCTATCTTTGCAGATCATAGACAAACTATCCATGATGTCTGTGATATAGCTGGACTCTTGTATGGGAGCGTGCAACACATTTTGTCAGATGTGTTGGGCATGAGATGCGTTGCCGCAAAATTTGTGCCAAAACTGCTGAGTGATGATCAGAAGGCACATCACATTGCAGTTTGCAGGGAGATCAACAATCAGGTCAGAGATGACACCACCTTCATTTCCATGGTCATAACTAGTGATGAATCATGGGTTTATGGTTATGACCCAGAGACAAAGCAGCAGTCATTGCTATGGAAGTCTCTCAATTCACCAAGGCCAAAAAAAGAGTGCCAAGTTTGCAGCAATGTCAAGTCAATGTTGATTTCTTCAATATCCAAGAGACTGTTCACAAAGAATTTGTCCTAACTGGTCAATCTGTCAGCGGAAAGTTTTACTGTGAAGGTTTGCAGTGTTTGAGGGAGAACATCCGCCGCAAACGTCCAGAACAGTGGAATAACAAGGACTGGGTCCTGCATCATGAATGACAACGCCCCCACCTACACATCAATTGTTGTGCTGCAGTTCCTGGCTTCCACTAACATGGTAGTCATTTCCCACCCACCCTATATGACTGACCTTGCTCCCTGCGACTTTTTCCTGTTTCCCAAGCTGAAATTATGACTGAAAGGGCGTTGATTTGACTCGATTGAGGAGATCCAGACAGAATCGCAGGAGGTGCTCAAGACCATCACACCTGAAGCCTTCCAGGGATGCATGGACTCGTGGAAAAAACTCTTGGACCACTGTATACATGCCCAAGAGGAATACTTCGAAGGCGACAGTGAGAACTAGGAAGTAAGGTAACTTATTCTCCTACAATAGTCCAATTACTGGAACTTTTGGGTAGCACCTCATATATACATTGGAATTTCAAATTTCGACGGTTTAGAATTTGACTTCAAATTTCGATGAGTTTTGGAGTGGTCCACCTATCTCACTTTTCAACACAAAATCGCATTATTCGATGCTCTCAGGGCCAGACTCCAACCAAAGCAAACAAAGATAATATTTTTGATGTGATGCAAAATGCTAGAAGTGAAGGAAAATTAAAAGAAAAAGTATGAGCCTAACCTTATATGTGACATGTGTCAGAAAATGACAATCAACATCATTTATTCATACATGAAGCATACGAAGATATGGTTCCGAGACAATTCACCATCAAGTCAATTTGCCGTCAGATAATTCCTCGTCAAAACATGGACACAGCCAAAGGAGAAATGGCAATACAGGAAAGGGCAGAAATACACCAAGTATACACTTGCTGACAAGGAGATATAGACTTGCTAACACTAATGGCAATATAGACTTGCTAACAGTAATGGCAATACAATGCTGAATTACAGTTACTTAACCACAATTAGAGTTCATAAAGTTTACAGGGGGTGTGGGGAAAAAAAATCATGATTTTACGTAGTTAGGTTCAGAGGCCTCACACCAAGACTAATTTTTCCCGTAAGAAGTTCAGTTAAAATTTTGATTATTTGAATTTCACAGTGATTTTTAGGCACCCAAGCCTGTCGAAATTCAAAATTCCACTGAATATATATCTATATCTATCTATCTATATACATACATACCGGTATATATATACATCTATCAATCTATCTATCATCCAATCCTACATTGCCCCATAAGCGTAGGAGCCCGGGGCTAGGCAGTTGGTCCCAACATTTAAGATGAGAGTGACCAGCTTCACTCATCCCTGAGTGGCACTACAAGAGCAATCAACTCCAACCATCCCTTGGATATAAACCTTCACCGGCTCAATCCGACTGGAGCGCAATAATTACCCACTAAACCACCAGGGGCCAAAATTTGGCTATATGGTTACCACCTAGGTTAGTAAATGGTTTTCTGGTGTACAGGAAACCAATTGGCTTGTCACTCAGTGTACTGTAGAGTCACCCACAGGCATAAGGAAGAGGAAAGAATGAAGGAAAAAAAGAAAGAAGAGGGAGTGTAAAATCACCCGTAGGCAGAAGGACAAGGAAAATATGAAGGAAAGAAAGACAGAAGAAGATGGAAGGAGAGACGGATGGAGGAGAGGAAAGGGCAGACACCCAACGGCAGCACTACAGCGAGTGAGTGGATGGTGAGCGCCCCCACCTCTCTCTCTCTCTATACATATATATATATATATATATATATACAGTACTGTAAAACGGGTGCATAAGCATAACATGGACGGAGCTCCGAGAAGTGGGTGAAATCCATAGACTTCGCCTCTAGCACGATCACCTCTGGTCCAACACGGTCATACTGGACGTTCCCGTGACGCTGAGAGCCAATCAAAACTTCCGATCAAGTAGCCTCCCTCGCCCGCTACCGTGACATGATCGTGATGTCGCCCAATGAAAAACGCTTCTGCTCTCACGTGATGTTTTGCTTAAATTTCTCCCGCCACAGCGCCACTCAGTCGCATAATTCGCATTGGATGGTGCTTTTTTCTTGCTGCATTTTCTGCCCTTGCTACTGCATTTTACTCAGCTCATGATGCCTAGGAAGCCTTCTGAGAACCCCAAGAAGTGGCGTCACCTCCCTCAGGCCACCAAGCTAGAATTCATCGAGAGGCAGAAGAAAGGGGAGAGGAATTTCAAAGGATTTATGAGGGAGGTTGAGGAGGAGCAGCAGCCATTACCCACTAGTGAGACCAGCACCCATCCTCCGGGAACCCAGTAGGACTACCTACAGCCTCGGATACCACCTTCCATTCCCAACAAGCCCACCAACACTATCCTAAAAGATTAGTTATCATTCATAGTACAGTACCATTTATTATAATTACAGTAGTACCAATATCTCATCTCATCTCATCTTATCAGCCGTTTGAGTGTCCACCGCAGGACCGGCCTATCCCTACCGAAGTAGGGACGATACGGCCAATGTATCTCTACCAAGTGGCTTAGGCTGTCTAGTAGAGATTGTATGTAGGGTGAGAAGTGCTTGTAAGTGTAACTGTTGTGTTGGAGTGGCTTTGGATGTGTGTGTAGTCTGTGAACCAAGTGTAATCGGCCCACGCAAGCCGACTGGGTGCAAGCATACTTTAGTATGCGACACTGGTTCAACCACAGCACCCCTTGTGTCCGCCAATGAAGTACATGGCCAGAAGAACGCTCCCAAAGTTTATTACCCTTGGCGGGGCGCGAACCCTCGTTCTTCAGTGTACGAAAATGCACACTTTACCACTGTACCACAGGCTCCAGTACCAATATATGTATAGGTATATGGTAGGTATTTAGGGTGACTTTTCCTAGGGTTGCTGACAATAATTCATTTTTCCCCATAAGCTCTGTTGTTCGTCCAACACGTTTTTGGTCCAACACAGGACCCATGCATGACAATATTACCGTGTTGGTCGCGAGGGTACTGGATATACAGTAAAAGTCCATTTATTTGAACACTGATAATCCGAAAATCCCAATAATCCAAATTTTTGAAGAAGGCTGGGGGGGGGGGGAAATCAAAATATCAAAATTCAAAAATTCAAACTGGGTGCCAAATGCGCCAAACTGCCAAGCGGTGTGGTCATGGATAAGGTAATGCATGAATTGGCAACTCCTCGTAAACAACCGACCACTTTTGGATCTGTACCATAGGTTTAAGGAATTATCCTCACTAATACATATTATGTTTTTGTGCTTTTACAATACATGCATATTATTATTAACCCTGGACTCACTCTCTCTAATTGGATTTACCTGCCTACAGCTGCTGTTTTCAACACTATGCATTACTGGAGAGTTAAATAACCAACAACATCTCTTAATTCGTGTCTTCAGTAATACATTATTAAGTAAAAATTTTGTGTAATAAGTAATGATAATATGTGCCATACTGTATTATGAATAAATGAAAAGTGATCCATTTGGTAAAATTTCAATTTAAACATGAAATTAAGTGTCTTAGTGGTCTCACCCAAAAATCTGAAAAATCTGATAATCCAAATTATTCTCGGTCCACTGCCATTCGGATTAATGGACTTTTACTGTCTGTTTATATATATATATATATATATATATATATAGATATATATATATATATATATATATATATATATATATATATATACACATACATATACATATATATAATTATCAATACAGTCATCCCTTAACATCTGCAGTTTTAACATACAGTACACGGTTTTGAATATCCGCGGATGGTTACAGAAAAAAAGAAAAATCTCACTGAACTCTGCTGACGCTGTAACATTATCCCTGGCACAGTTCGTGGCTGTTTTAGTACAGTAATGGCATTATCCAGTGAATGAAATACACTGTTACACTCTTCCTTTTGGAGGGAGCTGGGATGAGCACAGTAGTCAGAAGAGGCCACGAAGGTGTACACTATTCATTATTTTTAACTTATAATGTTCTTGTATTAAATAAAGTAGTTGTTTAGTGTTCTTGTATTAAATAAAGTGGTTGCAAACAAGCACATAGGGTTTTTCTTTAGTTATATAAGGAAATGGGGGGTCTAGAGGTGTTTTTAAAGGGGGCAGCAGATATCCGTGGATTTCTAACATTCACGGGTGTCTCTGTTGCCTAACGCATGCGGATGTTAAGGGATGACAGTATATAATTATCTATATCTATATCTATATCTATCTAATATATATATATATATATATATATATATATATATATATATATATATACAGTAATCTCTCAACTAACGCGAGTTTAAAAACACGTTTTCGTTTTAGCACGAGCAAATATTTAAGGAGATATGTTTAACTAACAAGGGTTTCTCGATTTAACGCGACTTTACACATACATGTTTCAAATTAGCCGCGCCCGCCTTGGACAGTCCCGAGCTGATAGACCGTGTATGGCAGGTTATGCATAAATACAATTTTTCATTTGCCTGTTGCTTAAACTGGTTTTATTCGAACTATAACAGTCGAAAATGAAGTTTGGCCCCATTCTGAGCAGTTTGGCTCAAGTTCGGACAAAATTTGGCCAGGAAAGTGATGGCAGATCTAAACTGTTATAACTTGATGCTGCAGAACAGAAAGAAGAAAACCACTCAGACCAAGATAAAGCAGTTCTTTATGAAGAACACAGAAAACTTCAGGGAGTTACTTTCATCACCAGTAGCACGGAAGTCAGAGGAAGAGAAGAGGAAGGACAGCAGAGTGAGGAGGGACAACAAATTCAGGGTGGGGAGCGGTGGGAGGTGGGGAAGCGGGGTCAGGAGAGACAGCAGCAGACAAGTGATGCATAGATGAAGTGAGACTGTGTGTTGTTATTGTTTGTGACCTACTTACTGTAATGAAAATGTTGCTTTTACTGTAGTATTTTTATGACCTACTAATGCATTAATAATGTTGAGGAACTTTCACAGTGCCGTGAATGAAGCAGAATTGAAAGAAAACCACGTAAAAAACGAAAACATTATGTATTTGGGGAGAAGTAAACAATGCTTCGGCCCAACTAGGGCGAAAATGTTGTTTATTTCTCCCCAAATATACTGTTTTTGTTTTTTATGTGGATTTTCCTTGAAATTAATATTGTTGCTTTTAAGTTTAAAGCAGCATAATTCCCCAAATGGGTAGACTTTCCCAGAGTCCAGAAATGTAACCCCCAATATTACCATTGTTTCTTATGGAGAATTATGTTTAAAAAATGCGTTTTTAACTAACGCGACCTCTCCAGGAACCTAACCCTCGTGTTATTTAAGAGGTAACTGTATGTATATATATATATATATATACAGGCAATCCCTTAATTCGCGCGAGGGTTACGTTCCCAGAACCTTCGCGTATGTGGTAAATTCACGTATACGTTCTGCCCATGTGTGCACGTAATTACGCATGTTTATTAAGTGTATTACATCTGAATAATACTGTTTATGCACTACATACACCTAATAAACTTGCATAAAGTATGAAAAACAACAAAAATATAAGAAATTTACCACTGAAAGCTGAGAAGCACAGGCGCACGGTGGAGACACTATCAGTCTGGTGCACTAGCCCTCACTGCCTCCTGTATGCTACATTCTCTGCCTTCTTTATTGTACGAACAGTTGACTCATTCACTTCAAACATACGGTTCCAAGACAATTCACAGCCGTAGGTGGAGACACTTTAGCACAGTCTGATGCACTAGCCCTCACTGCCTCCCGTATGGTATGTTCTGCTTTCTTTATTGTACGAAGAGTTAACTCATTCACCCCAAACATACGATTCCAAGACAATTCACTATCAATTCACCGTCAAAACATGGACGATTTCCCATCAGGACAATTCGCACCCTGGACGATTCCACGTCATTCCATAAACATACTTATTATTGATTAATTAATACTTTAATAACTAATTTTCAGGGGGATTTTATAACTCATATAAGTAAAAAACTAGTGCACTCTACTTACAAAATAAACTGGTATGTAAATAAATGACGGGGAATCGTCCTGACGGCGAATTGTCACCGATGTTCCTTCCCTAAGTTTGCTCAACACTTTAACTTTCTCTGTCTGTAACATCACTTTACGAGTCCATTTTGGTGTGTTACCACATGCATCACTAGCACTATGCTTAGGCCCCATGTTGGCAAACAAGGCAAGCAAATCACTGGAAGGCAGAAAAATAAGCCACAAATAACGACTCGCGAGTTATGCACGGTTCAACCGTCGGATTCAAACTGACTGTGTGGTGTGTGGTAGACCGACCTTCCACACACACACACACATACTGTATGTATGCACACGGGCAGCAGGTTGGCATGTTTATATTTTATTTATTTCTCGTATATTGAAATTATTTATCTGAATACTATTACTGTATTTTGTTTTAATTATTATACGAAAAATTCGTGGATAACTGAAATTGCGTGAAAAAAGTTCACGTGAATTAAGGGATTACCTGTATATATATATATATATATATATAGTAATCTCTCCAATATCTGACGTAATAGAGCCATAGGCAGGTCCGGATAGTGGTCCTGTCCGGATATTGGGCCCCAGCTTATGGACTTGTACTTATGGACCCTAACTCAGAGATACACCTATACAACTCCCTCTGGACATGCATAGCACCTATTTAAGACCCAAATCACATTAATAAGGCACATAAAAGACTGAAATAATTGCAAAAGAACCATAAAATGAGGTTTTTGAGGTAGGTTCATACAATATTCAACATTCTGGGTACTTACAAGTCCCTGGCTCCTGGACTGGTACTTATGGACCCTAACCTAGCCTAACTCAGAAAAACACCTTCCTACTGCACATGCATGGCACCTAAGACACAGCATATTCACACCAATAAGGGACATAAAAGAGTGAAATGAGGTGTTTGAGGTAAGTATAGTATGGAAAATACAGTAGAGTACAGTATGAAACATTCTGCCTACTTACAGCAAGTCCATGGCCATCTCGATGAATAACCGCCTCCTCTCGGACTCTGTCAGTAAGAAGGATTTCCTGAAGCACTTGCAGTACACTGTTCCTGAAGTCTTGCACTGAACTTAGTCATTCGCATTCAGAAGTCCGTTCTCTTCACAGTGCGCACTCTTGTCTAACTTATGCTCCATTGTAACTTACTAAGTGTTGCACTCTGAACTTTAACTTTTTCCACTCTTCTAACCATTTTCTAAAGCAAAAACACACAAGTCTATTTACGTTAAATTTAGTTCAAAAATTGTCTTTTCACTCACAACTGTAAATCCTTAACACAATGCACTGTTTTTTTCACTGCACAACACTGTAAATTCCCGTGTGGTCTAGTGGAGAAGTTCTTGGGGTCTATTCACTGTCAGAGTCCGAGAGTATCACTAGCAGGTGACCTAGGGATGCGTCGCTGGGTCGTGGTGATGGCGTACCCACTGCAGACGACTCTGAAGACAGATGCAATCTCACATCGAGCGGTGACTCCACCGTGGCTGATGTGCTGGGCTGTGGTTCGGAGCATGAGGGCCTGTCTTGGGGAGGCAACGGAGTGGAGCCAGGGCTGGGCACAGCAGGGGTCACGGGCCTGAAAAAACTGTCAATCATTGATTGACGCAAGGAACGACGATTCTGACGATTGATGATGCGCTGCCTGAAAATGTGCACTTCCTCCACAAGTCCCAAAGGTCCCATCTCCCTGTTGCAGTCTGGGTGTTCCAGGTAGTCAAAAACGAACTCTAGGTGTTCCTGGAGTGCGCTCAGCTTGGGGATGGCTGGAGTTGTGTCATGCTGAGAGGAGTCCGCATCATCGTCGTCGTCCTCGTCGGAATCTTCAAGCTGGGTACTGACACCTGCAACTGAAGATGTGATCTCAATATCAGACAAGGTCTGATACCCAAGATCGCCCTCGTCGTCATCCAACCACTCACGCACATTGTCCACATCAACATCACCATGCGTACTTAGACGTGCATGGAAGTCATCCACGTCAAAACCTAGGAAATCATACTCTACATCCGTTCCAAGAAGCAGACGAGACCAACCATTTTCTAGAGTCTTGACAGGGACTTCCTTCCATGCACTGGCCCAGTTGTAGATTGCAGACTTGATGTTGTAGCGGCAAAGGTTTTCCAAAGTCCGCTGGCCTCGCGTGTCCCGTCCCTCACTGCGCTCGTCCTCGTCCTCGAGAACAACCATCACCTCGTCCAGGAACTTCCGTCGGTATAGGCACTTTGTTGCCACGATCACTTTTGGTCCATTGGTTGGATGAGAGCAGTCATATTAGGTGGGAGAAACATGCACCTAATCCGGCCATTCTCAGCCACCAAGTCCTTGTTGCATGGGTGGGCAGGTGCATTGTCGAGGAGAAGGAGGGCCTTTACCTGGTCGCGCGGGATTCCCAGTGTCTCCGTCTGGTAATGTATGACCTCCTTGACGAAGTGGCGGTGGAACCAGTCTTTCAAGATCACCATGCCTTCAAAGAATGGTACCAGACGACAGGAGGGACATCCATCACCCCACGAAGACACCGAGGCTGCTTTGCACGGCCAACAATAACGGGCTTAAGCCGGTGCATGCCATTAACATTGGCACAACACAAAGCAGATATCCGTTCCTTGGAGCGCTTGCGGCCAGGTACATGCTTCTCCGTCTCCTCGGATAGAGTGTTCATTGGCAAAGAGCGATAGAATAAACCAGTTTCGTCAGCATTGTAGACTTGACCGAGAGTGAGGCCCTCCCTGTCGATCAAGCCCTTCACCTTGTGCCAAAACTCGTCAACTCCATCCTCGTTAGCGTACAAAGCTTCGCCATGAGCTTTACGGTTGGTAAGGCCATGCCGTAACTTGAACGCGAAGAGCCAACCCTCGGATGCCTTGAAGTCTAGGGCGTCGTGAAGCCTCGCGAACTTCTCAGCAGCAGCCTTCAGCTCCGTACCACGTACCATCACACCAGCAGCACGTTGCTGTTGATACCAAATCAACGTGGAGCAGTCGACTTCAGCAAACTTGGGAGTAAACATCACCTTCCTCTCCACGTTGCGTTTGCTTCTCGATGAGAAGTCAGCCGTGTACTGCATGAGTTTGTCTCAGGATCTCTTAATATCAAACAAAGTAGATCGGTCCAGGTTGAACTTGCGGAGGATGCGGGAAGAAGACCACCCCGCATCTACTTTCTCCAATATCTCCCGTTTCTTCTCCAGAGTCAACACCACTCTCTTCCTCTTCTCAGGCGGCAGGGCCATCATCACACACACGAAGGAGAGGCACGAGAGTAGCAAGAGTGCCTGCAGCAGGTAAGGCACCACCACAAAAGCGAGCACGTGGGCAGCCATGACGACGAGCATGCACTTGCAACTAGACAGGCGAAAAGTGGGAAGGATGCAGGGGTGCTCTAGTAGACGTCGGAGGAATGACGCGCCACAACAAAGCTGTCCCGCACCCCGCGTGCCAAGTTCAAATTACAGGCGGGAAATTTTTTTTTTTTTTCTCGATTTTTTTGAGGTTTTCAGACCATTTTGGGAATACTGGATCCCAGGACGATTATGTCGGTTAGTGGGGATGTTTGGATATTAGGTGTTCGGATATTAGAGGGATTACTTATATATATATATATATATATATACAGGTAACTCGCACGGAACACGATCTCACGGAACGCGCTCGCAATTATACACGGTAAGGGCTGGGATACATATAAGACAACGTAAGATTAAAAAACCATTATGAAAACTACAAATTAACGCAGGAGAGGCCTTTGAAAGATCAAATCCTCGAACGTCACCGCAGCGCGCGGTTTGTTTTGATTACGTGACGATCTAGGCGGGAAATTATTCAGCGAGTGAGACATTCCCGAGTACAGAAGCACAGTATTTGTAAGTTAAATATTTACAGTACTGTACTGTTCTGGTAAGTTTATGTGCAACTTAAAGTACTATTAAATAACGTTAAAGCAAGAAATAAAGTCTTATAACCAGTTTACCTGATAGGCGTCAAAATATTGCCTTTTTTATTTGTTCGTTTTTTCCACAGTGCTGTTCAGTATTTGTAAGTTAAATATTTACTGTTCTCGTATGTACTGTACTTGTAAGCACTTAAATAAAGTTAAATCATTAAATAAAGCCTTGTAACCAGATAACCCGAATTATATGATTACCCATGATCGGCGTCGGAATATTGCCTTTTTGTTTGTTCGTTAAACTCTTACTGTACTGCTTTTCTACAGTACTGTATTTGTAAGTTAAATATTTACTGTTCTGGTATGTACTTGTAAGCAATTAAAGCATTAAATAAAGCCTTGTAACCAGTTAACCTGATTTATATGATTACCCATGATCGGCGTCGGAATATTGCCTTTTTTTTGTTTGTTCGTTAAAGACTTATAATAAGAGAAAAATACATTTTTGTCTTGGTATCTTTACCTATTTGCTCAGGTTTGCTGTAATGGTTTGCAACTTGTAGAAAACTGTGACAACTTTCGGGAAGTGAACGAAAATCTGGGACATGACCTTGACTTCACCGTCTCATGTATCATCTGTCACTCAACTGTCAGTTCACCACCGGCTATCGTGATGAGTGGATGTACGATTTTTTCGCTCGTGGCCATGCCTAACCACACATCACCCATTATCTCGACCCAGACAGAAAATACAACCTTTTTCCTCCCTTGCAAAACACAAACAACCACTCTGTTTACGAGACAGCAATATATATTGCGAAAATAACAAGGTAAAATGATAAAGATGAACGTAAAATGATTGAGAAAGATGAACATGTTATGACGGAAGAAATACGTTTTCCCTGTCTGTAAACGTATTTATTTCTGCTTTGTATCTGTATTCGTAATAATTAGCCTTATTGTTAGTTCTGAAACTGCATTACGATTCTATTTTTAGCCATTCTCGTGGTGTGGGAGCTGGAAGTTGTGACACAACTTCCTTATTGCTAATCGGACTGACCCTCCACTTTATTCTCCCGTGGCGGAGTCTAGCCTTGGAGGACGTGCAGTTTTCTCATTTAGGACTGAAAATTCAACTCTTTCGCTCCCTTTTCCAAGCATGGGCACAACGATAACGTAAAAAATAACTCGAAACTACCATAAACATATATCAAAAAGGTGAAAATGTATTCATAACATTTTTTTTTTCCAGCCATTCCTAACAGATTATGTACTGAAATCATTCGATATCACAGTACTGCATTTCTAAGTTAAATATGTACTGTTCTGGTATGTACTTGTAGGTTAAAGCACTGGTACCAGTTAACCTAATTTATTACCTATGATCGGCGTCGGAATGTTTCCTTGTGTTTACGTACAGTATTTGTGTGTTGAAGTTTTGCTCAGGAGTACTGTATTTGTGAGTTATAACATTAAATAAACCTTCTAACCACTTAAAGTGCTTTCTAGTGACAGATAACAGCAAAACAACACATTTGGGGGGTCTAGGGAGCAAAATACGGAGTAGTTTAAATATACGCGATTTCGCACCTAACACGGCACGGTAGGAACGAAACCCTCGTGTTCCGTGCGAGTTACCTGTACAGTATATATATATATATATATATATATATATATATATATAGTTATCTACATAAAACTATCTATCTATCTATATATATATATATATATATATATATATATATATATACAGTAATCCCTCCACTATCCGATGTAATGGAGTCAAAGGCATGTCCGAAAAGTGGGTCCATTTGGATAGTGGGCCCCTGTCACCTGGACTAGTACTTATGGACCCTAACCCAGCAACTCTTTGAAAGCCACCTAAATAACTCCCTACCGGACATGCATAGCACTTATTTAAGGCCCTATTCACACCAATAATGGACATAAAGCATGAAATAAATGAAATGGATGCAGACAATGAGGAATTAGAAGTATGGAAAATATTTAGCAGTGTACAGGGTACTTACAGCACGTCTGTGGTCACCTCCTCTAAGGCTTTGGCAGTTGTGAAAATGCTCTTGAAGCATGTACAGCAATCCAGTGTTGTGCTATACTTAATTCTTTGCACTGTGGGTTATAATTGTTTAACACTGCACATTCTTTGCACTGTGAGTTATAATTGTTTAACACTGCATATTCTTTGCACTGTGAGTTATAACTGTTTAACACTGCACATTCTGTTCTTATTGCACAATGCCAGTGTCAACTGCCACTTTGCACTCCACACTTAATCCTTTGCACTCTAAATTACAATTTCTTAACACTGCATAACACTGAAAATTCCCATGTGGTCTAGTGGCGAGGTATTGCAGTTTATTCACTGTTTATTCATAAAAACGAGCACATGCACCATCCACTGCAATGAACATCTACTCTCGATGGTGGTTAGGCAGTAACTGGGGAGGGGGGAGGAAGGAAGGGGTGAAGGGGCCGTGCATAAACAACAGCTGCTCGGCACCGTGCCCCAATTTCAAATTGCAGGTGGGAAAAAATTAGGATTTTGGGGGGGATTTTTTTTCTTTTTTTTGGCCATTTTTGGGTTCCGAAGGTCCAGGCCCACAATGTCCGGTAAGTGCGGAGTCCGGATAGTGGGCGTCCGGATAGTACAGGGATTACTGTGTATGTGTATATATATATATATATATATATATATATATATATATGTATATATACAGGTATATATATATATATATATATATATATATATATATATATATATATATATATATATATATATATATATATATATATATATATATATATATATATATATATATATATATATACACCTCATATCACCTCATCTCATCAGTTTTTTGAGTGTCCACTGCAGGACCGTATCCCAACCAAAGTGGAAACAATACAGCCAATGTATCTCTACCAAGTCAGTTAGGCTGTTTGACAGAGATTGTATGTAGGGTGAGAAGTGCTTGTAAGTGTAACTTTAGTGTTGGAGTGGCTTTGGATGTGTGTGTAGTCTGTGAACCAAGTGTAATTGGCCCACGCAAGCCGACTGGGTGCAAGCATACTTTACAGTATGCGACACTGGTTCAACCACGGTACCCCTTGTGTCTGCCAATGCAGTATGTGGCCAGAAGAATGCTCCCAAAGTATATTACCCTGGTGGGGCGTGAACCCTCGTTCTTCAGTGTATGAAAACGCATGCTTTACCACTGCACCACAGAGGCTATATATATATGTGGAGAGGATGGAGGGTGAAAGACTGACGAAGAGAATGTATGTGAGTGAGGTGGAGGGGGGAAGAGGGAGGGGGAGGCCGAGGATGAGATGGAGGGATGGGGTGGAGAGGTATATGAGAGAGGGGGGTGTGAGTTGGGAGCATGGCAGTGAAATGGCGGGGGACAGGGCGACTTGGAGGCGATTTGTTTGTGGCCACCCCAAATGGGATTGAGGCATCTGGCAATAGATAGATAGATAGATAGATATATACACTATATAGATAGATAGATAGATAGAGACTTACATACATACATACATACATACATAGACAGATAGATAGACAGACTGATAGACAGATATTATATATTCAAATTTGACAACAGAAAGGACTCTTAACCTTAATAAGATCTTTTATACTGTACAATATCACAATGATAACTGATAATGGTACATCTGCAACTACAACAATAAAACAGTTCAACTTCTTACCATTAATGCATGCAAGGATTCTCTTTTTGCTCATGCCACGTAACTCGTGAAGACAAAGCTTCTTCAGCTCCTTTAGAGGAACACTCTGCAAATAAAATATTTGCTACTGAGATTACAAGAATGACAAGAAAAGTGGCACAAGGTTAAATTCCTTCCATAAACTTTCCTAAAGGAAGTAGAATAACTGCTTGGTTTATCAAGACATGCACTTGGATACTGCAGCTGCCTCCAAAGACCATTAAGCAAAGCCATATAACAAGCCTATCATCAGAGCTGGGAACTAAATACACTGAATGTATTTAAATACTAAATACATGGGAGAAATGTATTTAAATACTAACTACACTTTATGAATTTCTTTAAATACTAAGTACTAAATACATCAATTGTATTTATATACATTTGTAAATACATTTTAAATACATACAAACTTAACATATGTGTATGTATATATATATATATATATATATATATATATATATATACACAGATATATTCGTTTTCATTTTCGTTTTCGTTGTTAAAGGCTCCAACATGCTTGCATGTGTCGGCCTTGGTCACCTAATGGCGGCTCTCCATGCTGCACGATCAACTGCAGCCTCCCTGTTCAGTCCCTTAACCCTGAGGTCACACTTAATGCCCTCGTCTCATGTCTTTCTCGGTCTACCCCTCATAACCCCACCCCCAATATTAACACTTCTCACCTTCCTTACCCAATTATCATCCCCCATCCTCTCCAATTGTCCAAACCATCTCAGTCTACCTCTCCTCATCACAACACCAATACACTCCAGTCCCATCCTACCTCTCAACTCTTCCATCGTAAACCCAGCCCCTCCAGGCCTTGGACGCAGGGACGCACTGCACATCCACCTAATCATTGTCATTTCTGTACATCTGAGCTGGCGAATATCCTCCTCCTTCACTGCCCAGGTCTCACTACCATACAGCATTACACTCCTAACACATGCTGCATATAAAGACCCCTTAGCACATAGGGAGAGTCCTCTCAATGTCAGGAGAGGCAAGAGCTCCCTGAACTTCTTCCAACCACTTCTCACCCTAGCCACAGAGCTAGCTCCAGCCCCACCTCCAGCACACAACATGTCTCCCAAATAAAAAAACTCTTCCACAAACTCAAGAGATTCACCAGCAAGTTCAATCCTTTCACGTCTGACAATCTCCACCTGCTCTCCACGACACACCGTACACATAAAATCAGCATTATCTTGCAGTCTACCTTTGATACCACTACATCTCTTATGCACCCATTTATCACACACACTGCACAAGATGGAATTACTTCCAACGCCCTTGTGGCAAACTGCACATGGCCACCCTCCCACATATTTGATAGTACCACCACCAACCCTAGATATGATCACTTTTGTTTTATCTGCATTTACCCTTAAACTCTTTTGCCCCATACCATCTCTCCACTTTCTAAACCTTCCTCCGCCTCCCTTTCGTTCTCTGCAATCAACACCAAATCATCAGCATACAACAACTCCCACGGGAGTCCGTTTCTAAAGTCACGTGAAAGGGCTTCAAGTACCATGATAAACAACATGGGATTCAAGACTGACCCCTGATGCACACCAACATTCACAGAAAACTCATCACTCAAATCTCCATTCACTCTTACTTGGGTGTGAGCACCCACATACATAGCCATAACCACCCTAACCAGCCACTCCTCCAAGCCAAGCTTTCTCATTACCCACTTCACCACCTCTCTAGGGACTCTATCAAAGGCCTTTTCCAAATCAACAAAAACAAAATAAAGAGCCCTTCTCCTACCAATATATTTTTCCTGAAGCTGTCGAACAATGAATATAGCATCAGTGGTCCCCCTACTTGGCATAAACCCAAACTGCATCTCATCAATATTCACTCTTTCTCTAATCATACCTTCTAAAACTCTCTCCATTACCTTCATTATCTGATGTAAAAGCTTTATACCTCTATAATTTCCTCTTTCCAGGGCATCACCCTTCCCTTAATACACATTTACAATTACACTCTTCTGCCAATCATCTGGGACAACACACTCATAAATACTCCTGTTTATCAGGTCAGTGACTAAACTCACCCCTATATCACCTGCTGCCTTCCCCACCCTCATCCTGCCTATTGCCTCACTCACAGTAGCAGTATCAATCAAAGGCCAAGGGCCAGACACTGGATCTGCTGGCTCCAAACCTTCCCTGTCCCAGTCAAACTCCTCATTCAACAACTGGTTGTAATGCTCTCTCCATGCATCTTTAATATCCTCACTGTTCACCACTACCCTTCCTTCATGATTCTTCACACACTGCTCACCTATAATATCCTGATTATTCCTCTTCACTTGACCTGCCACCCTAAATATCATATTTTTCCTTTCCCCATGATTTAGGTTATCAAGTAATAGTCTCTGTGACTCAGACTTTGCCCTGTACACCTCTCTTCTAGCCCTACACTTGGCAGCCAAATATTCCTCTTTGCTACCACCCTTCTTCCATTCCCAGAAAAGCCTTCTTTTCTCCTTAACTGCAGCTTCTACACCCTCATCCCACCACCAAGTTACTTTATTTCTTGGTGGTCCTCTTGTCCAACTGCATGTTACATCAGTAACTCTCAAGAAATTGTTCTTGAGGGCTCTGTACTGTTCATTTACGCCTCTGTCTACAGCTCCCTGTTCAGCCACCACTCTTCTCAACTCGCTATAGATGGCATCCCTTACTACTTGGTTTTTCAGCTTCCATATTTTCCACCTAGGTACATAAGTCCTCTTTTTCATCACTTGTTCTTTAAGCACCATATCACAAATCAATAGTTTGTGCTGCTGCACACACTCCTCATTTCCTATAACTTTATCATCCCTCACTAACCTCCTATCGGCCCTCCTAACCAGAAAATAATCTATCTGACTGCTATTTCCCCCAGACTCATACGTAATTAAACTACTGTCTCTTTTCCTAAAATATGTGTTGCACACAATCATGTCCGTTGCCTCCCCAAACTCGAGTATCCTTTCTCCTGCATTCCTTAGACCATATGCACATCCCCCATGCACTCCTTCATAACCTTGTGCTGCTTCACCTACATGACCATTTAAGTCCCCTCCCAAAATCACTATCTCATCATCCCACATACCACCCACTACACATATTAAATCATCCCAAAATCTATCTTTCTCTGCTTCATCCAATCCTGCCTGTGGAGCATATGCCGATATAATCGTAGCTATCTTTCTTCCCAACAGAATTTTCACTACCAATATCCTATCGCTTACTCTCAAAACATTCATAACATATTCCACCCATTTCTCCGCAACCATCACACCAACACCTCCATATCCGTCCGTCCCCCCTTGCCAAAACAACTTATAGCAACAGTCCTTCCCAACAATCTTTCTGGCTGATCCACCCCTGTACCGGACTTCCTGCAAACACGCCACATCCACCCACCTCCTACTGAATGCCTCAACGACTTCCCCCGCTCTTCCCCTCAAACTTCCCGCATTCCATGAACCCACCCTCATCCCCATGGGTGATTTACTGTCCTCAGGCTTGCTTTGAAACTTATTTTGTTTTGTCATCTTCAGTATTAATAAAGGGGGGACAGACATAGCACAGGTCCCACTCACTGCACAGTCCCAGGTCCAGGCAATGGATCTGGGACCCCTAGCCCACCAGCTTACCAGTGGCTGTGGTAGTGGCCTCAGGGCACCCTGCCAGGACAGCTGCAGGGACACCCTCCAAGCGCGCCTTGGCACTGCAACTATCCCGTCATTATACACCCACTGATAGGGCAGCCTCCTGGGGCGCTACTCCCAGGTTCGGGCCCCTCTCTATTGGGTGGAAGCGGCAGCCTAGGAACCGCAATGCCCTGTACCCTCTAGCACAGGCCCGAGCCCCATCACGCCCTGGACCCACGATCTATGCCGGCGGAACCCCCGCCACGCCTCCCCCCAGAAGTCCGCCACTAGACAGCGGGAGCAAAGTTTTCTGGTCGCATGCCCTTGCTGGCGCCAACCCCTGTAACGTAGTGGGATACGTTGAGTGAAATGTAAAGTGCATGTGGTGTAGTGCATAGATAGTTAGAGGAAATGTTTGGGAGAGTATGCTGGTCTACTCTCCATGTTACTGTCACACTGAAAAGGTCAGCAAAGGGGGATGGTTAGATAGCTAGTGAAACAGGAGCTCCAGCTCTCCCTATCACCAGCATTCCCATTCCCCTCAGGAGTACTACCCTGTTCAGCCCGTGCTACAGCCTCCTCCTAATATATATATATATATATACAGTATATAGCCAGCTGTATATATATATATATATATACAGCAAGCTCGTCCCCAACGCGTGGGTTTCGTTCCTAACGTGAAGCATTCGGCGCGAAACCGCGTAAGTTTTAACTACTCCTTATTTTGCTCCCTAGATCTCCCAAACGTGGTCCCCCGCTGCCATCTGCCTCTGGTAATCAATATGAAGTGGTCAGAAGGCCCATCCTATGTCACAACCCACAAACACAGCACTGCACAGCAAAACTCAGACACCCAAACACAAGGCAACATTTCGATGCTGAAACCAGTCAGCGTCGGAATGTTGCCCCGTGCCCACGCACCTGCACGTCGAAGCCTTGCTGTGCAGCACTGTACTTGCAAGCCACAACACCAAATGAACCCTCCAACCACCCAAAGTGCCTCATATTGATCACCAATGGCAGACAACAGCAAAACACCATGCCTAGGGAGTCTAGGGAGCAAAATGGTTTCTGGACCATTCGCTGTCAAGCCAGTTCACCATCACAACAATAACAAGACAACATAGACTTTGATGGATCCCCCTGAAATATAGTTATTAAAGTATTGATTAATTAATAATAAGTATATTTATAAAAGTACTGATTAATTAATATATTTATAGAATGACGGGGAATCATACAGGGTGCGAATTGTCCTGAAGGGGAATCGTTTATGTTTTGACGGGGAATTGACATGATGGCAAATTGTCTTGGAACCCACCGATCATATGTAATCTATAACTGGTTACAAGGCTTTATTGAATGCTTTAACTTTCTTTAAGTGCTTTAACTTACAGATGCATACCAGAATAGTAAATATTTAACTTACAAATGCAGTACTGTGGAAGAGCAGTACAGCAAATATTTAACAAACAAATAAAAAAGGTAATATTCTGATGCCTATCAGAAAACTGGTTATAAGACTTTATTTCTTGCTTGAACGTTATTTAATAATACTTTACCTTGCACATAAACTTACCACAACAGTACTGTAAATATTTAACTTACAAATACAGCACTGAGGAAAAGCAGTACAGCGAATCATATCACGTGATCAAAACAAACCGTGCGTGCTGAGCTGATGTTCAAGGATTTGGCCAATCAAAGGCCTCTCTTGCGTAAATATATACTGTAGTTTTCGTAATGGTTCTTTAATCTTACGTTATCTTATACATATTCCAGCACTAATCGTGTATAATTGCGAGCGCGTTCGGCAAGAACGTGTTCCAGGCAAGTTTGCTGTATATATATACAGTAAACCCTCATTATACAATGCCTCTTTGTACGATATTTCGCTTATACAATGTCAAAATTTTAGTACCCTACGCCCACTATACAATGGGAACGATTTGCAACAACGATGGATCATCCGCGGCTCAGTGAACAGCGAATGTGCAAACGCAACAAAAACGTCCTCACACTGTCGACATTAGACCACACACACTTGTCCACCTGTCCAGCCTCATTAGCTAGCCCTGCCCAGCCAGGCAGTTCTGACACTGATGAGTGAGGGCTGTGAGTCCCTGTGACTGTGAGGCCGAGTTGGGACAATTCGCCGTCAGGACGATTCCCCATCATTTATTTACGTATCAGTTTATTTAGCAAGTACACTAGTTTTTTAATTATGTAAGTTATAAAAGTGATGGTGGTTTATTGTTTATATAGTAAATGTAAAATATGGCATCAAATCATGGGCATTAAATGAAAAATAATAATATATTGAAACGTGGATCAGATGATTTATGATCGATCCTTCATCTTAGCATAAGGCTACATATGAGACATTGGCATTTATATAAATGCCTAATTACCTTAATTGAACGATCGACATACTTTGGAATTATACAAATACTCTTCATGTTACGTCTATATAAATGTTTCGGGATATTTCGCCATCAAGTCAATTCGCCATCACAACAATAACAAGACAATTCGCCATCGGGATTTTTCGTCGTCAGGATGATTCCTCGTCGTTTATTTTCATATCAGTTTATTTAGGAAGTACTCTAGTTTTTTTAGTACTGTATTTGTACCTCTTCAAAGTCGTTTTAAAATATACCCAGGATGTTGTAGTACCAATGGAAATTAATGAAAACAGCTGTGGGTGATGCTAGAACATAATTCAAAGTCAACTACAGCAAGGTAGAAACAAGTTAAATATTGTCTAAAAGTGCAACTTACAAATGATATCCAAAGCCAATGCTATTGAATGAAAATAGACTTTGATAGATCCCCCTCAGAATTAGTTATTAAAGTATCAGTTAATCAGTAATAAGTAATGTTTATAGAATGACGGGGAATTGTCCTGACGGGGAACGTCCATATTATGACGACGAATTGTCAACTTCATGGCGAATTGTCTAGGAACCACATAAACAACCGTTGCTTGCTTCAGTAAAGGTAAGATCTACTGTATACTGTAGTTTTCATGCTTTTTTCTCTTTATTCACTATTAATGTGTTACTTTAAATGTTTAAACATAAGGATATTTCATGTATGTGAGTGCTAAGGTGTGTGTATGTGAGAGTTTAGGCAGGTCTGAGAAAGTATCCCCATTGACTCCATGTTATAATGGGATTGCTTTACGATGGGGTTTTCAGGAACGGAACCCCATCGTATAATGAGGGTTTACTGTACACTAAAATCTCAAATTTCGCTGGGGATATGTACCCAAAAACCGCATCTAAATTCAAAACTTCGAAATTTAAACTGAACTTCTTATGGGAAAAATCAATTTGGGTCCAGGGCCTCCCAACTTCACTACATAAAATCACGCTTTTTTGCCCACACTCCCTGTAAACTTTATGAACTATAAATGTGGTAAAGTAACTGTAATTCTGCACCGTATTGCCATACTGTCAGCAAGTGTATACTTGGTTATGTTCATACATTTTCTTATAATTTTCCTTCACTTCTAGCATTTTGGTTCACATAAAAAATACTATCTTTGCTTGTTCTGGTTGGCGTCTGGCCCTGAAAGCATCGAAATTCACGAATTTGCATCGAAAAGTAAGGTAGGCAGACCACTCCAAAATGCATCGAAATTTGATTCATCGAATTCTAAACTGTCGAAATTTGAATTCTACTGTATATATATATATATATATACTGTATATATATATATATATATATATATATATATATATATATATATATACATACTGTATATATATATATATATATATATATATATATATATACAGTATATATATATATATACATATATACTGTACATACAGTAATCTCTGTACTATCCAGACACCCACTTTCCGGACATCCCCACTTACTGGACATAATCGTCCCGGGATCCAAATTTCCCAAAATGGTCCGAAAACTGCAAAAAATCCTAAAAAAATCCAACTTTTTCCTGCCCGTAATTTGAACTTGGGACAGCTTTGTTTTGGTGCATCATTCCTCCGACATCCGCTAGAGCGCCCCTGCATCCTTCCCACTTTCCGCCCGTCTCTTGTCGTAAGTGTATGCTCGTCGTCATGGCTGCCCACGTGCTCGCTTTTGTGGTGATGCCTTACCTGCTGCAGGCACTCCTGCTCCTCTCGTGCCTCTCCTTCGTGTGTGTGGTGATGGCCCCGCCACCTGAGAAGAGGAAGAGAGTAGTTTTGACTCTGGAGAAGAAGAGGGAGATATTGGAGAAAGTAGATGCGGGATGGTCAACCTCACGCATCCTCCGTGAGTTCAACCTGGCCCGATCTACTTTGATATTAGGAGATCCTGAGACAAACTCATGCAGTACATGGCTGACTTCTTGTCGAAAAGCAAACGCAACGTGGAGAGGAAGATGATGTTTACTCTCAAGTTTGCTGAAGTCGACCGCTCCACATTGATTTGGTATCGACAGCAACGTGCTGCTGGTGTGATGGTACGTGGTATGGAGCTGAAGGCTGCTGCTGAGAAGTTCGCAAGGCTTCACGACGCCCTAGACTTCAAGGCATCTGAGGGTTGGCTCTTTGCGTTCAAGTTACGACATGACCTTACCAACCGTAAGTCTCATGGCGAAGCTTTGGACGCTAACGAGGATGGAGTAGAGGAGTTTCGGCCCAAGGTGAAGGGCTTGATCGACAGGGAGGGCCTCACTCTCGGTCAAGTCTACAACGCTGATGAAACTGGTTTATTCTATCGCTCTTTGCCAACGAACACTCTAGCCGAGGAGACGGAGAAGCGTGTACCTGGCCGTAAGCTCTCCATGCAAAGGCTATCTGCTTTGTGTTGTGCTAAGCTAACAGCATGCACCGGCTTAAGCCCGTTATTGTTGGCCGTGCAAAGCAGCCTCGGTGCCTTCGTGGGGTGGTGGATGTCCTTTCTGTCGTCTGGTACCATTCTTTGAAGGGATGGTTCACAGACCACATCTTCAGAGACTGGTTCCACTGCCATTTCGTCAAGGAGGTCATACATTACCAGACGGAGAAACTGGGAATCCCACGTGACCAGGTAAAGGCCCTCCTTCTTCACGACAATGCACCTGCCTACCCGTGCGACAAGGACTTGGTGGCTGAGAATGGCCGCATTAGGTGCATGTTTCTGCCACCTAATACTACTGCTCTCATCCAACCAATGGACCAAGGAGTGATCGTGGCAACGAAGCGCCTATACCGACGGAAGTTCCTGGACGAGGTGATGGTTATTCTCGAGGACGAGGACGAGTGCAGGGAAGGATGGGACACGCGAGGCCAGCGGACTTTGGAAAACCTTCGCCGCCACAACATCAAGTCTGCCATTTACGACTGGGCCAGTGCATGGAAGGAAATCCCTGTCAAGACTCTAGAAAATGGTTCGTCTCATCTGCTTCTCGGAACGGATGTGGAGCACGATTTCCTAGGTTTTGACGTGGATGACTTCCATGCTCTTCTACGTGCGCATGGGGACAATGTTGATGTGGACGATGTGCGTGAGTGGTTGGATGACAACGAAGGCGATCCTGGGTATCAGACCATGTCTGATATCGAGATCGCATCTTCAGTTGCAGGTGTCAATACCCAGCTTGAAGATTAAGACGAGGACGGCGACGATGATGCGGACTCCTCTCAGCATGACACTACTCCAGCCATCCCCAAGCTAAGCGCACTCCGGGAACTCCTAGAGTTCGTTCTGGACTACCTGGAACACCCGGACTGCGACAGGGAGATGGGGCCCTTGGGACTTGTGGAGGAAGTGCGTGCTGTCAGGCAGCGCATCATTAATCGTCAGAATTGTCGTTCCTTGTGTCAATCAACGATTGACAGCTTTTTCAGGCCTGTGACCCCCGCTGTGCCCAGCCCTGGCTCCACTCCGTTGCCTCCCCAAGACAGGCCCTCATGCTCCGAACCACAGCCCAGCACATCAGCCACGGTGGAGTCACCGTTCGACGTGACTTTGCGTCTATCTTCAGAGTCGTCTGCAGTGGGTACGCCATCACCACAACCCAGCGACGCACCCCTAGGTCACCTCCCTGTGATACTCTCAGACTCTGACAGTGATTAAACGGCAAGAACTTCTCCACTAGACCACACGGGAATTTAGTGTTGTGCAGTGAAAGAAAAACAGTGCATACAGTATTGTAAAGAAATTAGAAATCTGAGTGAAAAGACGAACAATTTTTGGACTGTAAATTTAACGTAAATTAACTTGAGTGTGTTTTGTTTAGAAAAAGGTTTTATGAGTGGAAAGACTTAAAGTGCAAAGTGCAACACTTATTAAGTTACAATGGAGCATAAGTAAGACATGAGTGCGCAGTGTAAAGAGAATGGACTTCTGAGTGCGAATGACTAAGTTAAGTGCAAGACTTCATGAACAGTGTACTGCAAGTGCTTCAGGAAATCCTTCTTACTGTCAGAGTCTGAGAGGAGGCGGTTATTCATCGAGATGGCCGTGGACTTGCTGTAAGTACGCAGAATGCTTCATACTGTATTGTACTGTATTTTCCATACTGTACTTACCTCAAACACCTCATTTCACTCTTTTATGTCCCTTATTGGTATGAATATGTAGTGTCTTAGGTGCTATGCATGTGCAGTAGGGAGGTGTTTTCTGAGTTAGGCTAGGTTAGGGTCCATAACTACCAGTCCAGGAGCCAGGGACTTGTAAGTACCCAGAATGTTTAATATTGTATAAACCTACCTCAAAAACCTCATCTTATGGTTCTTTTGCATTTATTTCAGTCTTTTATGTCCCTTATTGGTGTGATTTGGGTCTTAAATAGGTGCTATGCATGTCCAAAGGGAGTTGTATAGGCATTTTTCTGAGTTAGGGTCCATAAGTACAAGTCCAGGAGGCTGGTGCCCACTATCAGGACACGACCACTTTCCGGACATGCCTTTGGCTCTATTATGTCAGATAGTGGAGGGATTACTTTATATATATATATATATATATATATATATATATATATATATATATATACACTAATCTCTCAAATAACATGAAGGTTAGGTTCCTGGGGAGGTCGCGTTAGTTTAAAACGTGTTTTTTAAATATAATTTTCCCATAAGAAACAATGGTAATACTGGGGGTTACAGTCCTGGCCTCTGGGAAAGTCTACTCATTTGGGGAGTTATGCTACTCTAAACTTAAAAGCAACAATATTAATTTGAAGGAAAATCCACGTAAATAACAAAAACAGTATATTTGGGGAGAAATAAAACAACATTTGAGCCCTAGTTGGGCCAAAGCGTTGTTTACTTCTCCTCAAATGCATACTGTTTTCGTTTTTTACATGGATTTTTTTTCAATTCTGCTTCATTCACGGCATTGTGAAAGTTCCTCAGCATTATTAATGCAATAGTAGGTATTAAAAACACTACAGGAAAAGCAACATTTTCATTACAGTAAGTAGGTCACAAACAATAACAACACACAGCCTCACTTCATCTATGCATCACTCGTCGTCTGCTGCTGTCCCACCTCACCTCGCTACCCCACCTCCCGCCGCTCCCCACTCTAAATTTGTTGTCCCTCCTCGCTCTGCTGTCCTTCCTCTTCCTCTTCCTCTGACTCCCGTACTATTGGTGATGAAGATAACTCCCTTAAGTTTTCTGTTTTCTTCAAAAAGAACTGCTCTATCTGGTCTGAGTGGTTTTCTTTTTTCTGTTCTGCAGCATCAAGTTGTAACAATTAAGATCTGTCATCACTTTCCTGGTCAAATTTTGTCCGAAAATGAGCCAAATTGCTCAGAATGGGGCCAAAATTCATTTTTGAATATTATAGTTTGAATAAAACCAGTTTAAGCAACAGACAAATAAAAAATTATATTTATGCATAAACTGCCACACATGGTCTATCAGCTCGGGACTGTCCAAGGCGCGGCTAATTTGAAAACATCACGTACGTGTAAAGTCGCGTTAAATCGAGAAACCCTTGTTAGTTAAACATATCTCCTTAAATATTTGCTCGTGTTAAAACAAAAATGCGTTTTTTAAACTCATGTTAGTTAAGAGGTCACTGTATATATATATATATATACAGTATATAGCCAGCTGGTACCTGGCATATGGAATAGACATTTTCATGCCAAACACTCTTGAAATAAGCCAAACTGGCATAATTATGCCAGACCTGGCAACCCTGACTGATGGAACTGATTCTCGACACTCACACCCACGGAGCTCTGCGATACTGAGAGGCTATCTCCCCCTCGGGTATGTGATTTTGGCGGCCATATTGAAACACTGACACTTAAATTCAAATTCAAATATTTCATTTCCACTAAGCAGTGATTATTAATAAAGAGACACTTTTTGCTTATAATACAAAAACATATATGGATTATGATTTCTTTTCTGCCCAGTTCAATGAATTATATCAGGTACATTTAGCCAGTGAGTATAAAACAACGCCATAAGTTGCTGCAGTGCAGAACTTACCCTGTATGGCACTATCCATGTCATGAAACCGAAAGTCTAGATTGATAAAAGCCGGAAGAAACATGGAAATATCTACAAGAGAGTGTGAACAGAAGAGAAGAGGATGTGGACAGAAAGACTGGAGATAAATGGGCCCGTTTTAGTGGCCTCATTCATGCAGGTATATCGGGGAAGAACCTTCCCGCCCCAACCCGGGGGTCAATAATCTTACAGAATTAGCAACAAGATATATTTCCTACTTGTGAAATGTAATGCCATCTCTCTCTGATTAATTCCTGTATCCATTTTTGCATCCAGAAGCTGCACAGCTGACCATGGCACTATATATTATGGAATCATCAGCTGCTTTCAAAAACCCAACGAACGCCTCAATTAAAAAACCATGGGCATCTGGCGAAGTGTAACATGGCTGCCATTACACCAGTGCCGCCCTGGTGGCGGCTACATCAGTTACGATGTATTAGCCATGAGAAAGCCTCTCCAGATCAGTGCTCACACCATGTTCACTGTTCAGGGTTGCCAGATAGTTGGAAGGGTTTATGGCAAAATTAACAGGTAAAAAAAAAATATTTTTATATTTTGAGAATTTAAATACATTGGATTTAAATACTCATTAAAGTATTTAAATACTATATTTAGATACACGAAAAACAATGTATTTATATATACAGTTCTAAATACACAAATGTATTTAAATAGTTAAATACAAACATATTTAAATACTGCCCAGCTCTGCATATCATGAATTATTTCCAGCATATACTGAAATATGAACACTTTTTATTAGCTAAAAGTTGTTGCAGTATTATACGTACTGTGGATAATTAACTTTTATTTTCATAATGAAATAGTAGTAGTCCAGTAGCTGCAATCAAGGCTCATCTGAACATGAACCAGGTGGACTACAGGCTGAGGTACCCCCTTCTCCTTTCAGGGGATAGGGATAGACTTGAAGGACGTTTGTACAACAGGGCAGCTCCACTGCCCAATTACGGTATATTGGTGCCATCGCATGAAAGCATCCTTCAGCATGCACCTGTGTCCAAAATGGCAAGCATGCCTTTAGTGTATTTTGGGTGTGATGTGCATGAGATGAGTAAGCGTGTTGTGGGAGTGAGGTGCATGAGGTGAGTAAGTTGATGTGGGAGTGAGGTGCATGAAGTGAGTAAGTTGATGTGGAAGTGAGGTGCAGGAGGTGAGTTGTTGTGGGAGTGAGGTGCATGAGGTGAAGTAAGTTAATGTGGGAGTAAGGTGCATCAGGCGAAGTAAGATGATGTGGGAGTGAGGTGCATCAGGTGAAGTAAGTTGATGTGGGAGTGAAGTGCATCAGGTGAAGTTGATGTGGGAGTGAGGTGCATCAGGTGAAGTTGATGTGGGAGTGAGGCACATCAGGTGTAGTAAGTTAATGTGGGAATGGGGTGCATGAAGTCTGTTGTGGGCAAGTGTGTTGTGGGTGTGAGGAGCATGAGATGTGTAAGCTGTTGTAGGGGGTGAGGTGCAGGAGGTAACTGTAGTGGGCGTGAAGCGCACGAAGTGTGTTGTGGTAGTGGGGTGTATGAGGTATGTGTGTTGTGGAAGTGAGATGAGTAAGTGTTGTGGGAGAGAGGTGCATGAAGTGTGTGAGTGTGTTGCTGTGTCTTTATCAACTAAGGATACAAACCTTGAGCACAGGGGGTAACATGGCCTCCAGCTTTGGGCCATGTATGGTTGCAAACATTTGGTTCACCAGCTCTTCCTGGTCAGACACATAGTGGGCCAGAGGATACAGCTTCTCACTTAGGTCCACACTGTCACCTTCACTCTCAGTGCTTGGTCCCTGGTTAAGTTAATGGCATGATTAAACATACAGTATGATTCCACATTTTATACAGTGTAAGATACTGCAGTATGTTACTGTTGTTGTGGTCACAGTCTCATCTGGACATGAACCTAGGACTGCACACTTAGCAGCCCTGCTCCTGCAGTCCACCATCCCCTTTTGGGGGATAGGAGAGGGGCTGAGGGACATTTAACAACTAGGTGGTGGAAGTACTTGGTTATATTAGATTCCTTTCTGGTAATAATGGAATACATCACATAATGGAAAAATTAGATAACTGAGCTATCTACAAACATAACATTAAACACTGAGTTTTCAAAACTCTGTAATAGGGAAACTTAAAAACTACTTTTGTAACATATACTACTGTATACAGTAACATACCTGTACTCTGCATGACTGACATGCATATTACAGTAAACTCTCAATTATCTTGTGTAATTCAGCCAATCCCTATGCCGCATATTTCTTAGTGCCCCCCCATTGGCTCACTATTCGGCATCAAGCCAGATATTGTGTTTGTATCCGTTTCAACCCTTTATCATAAAAACATTCCCGTGAGTAAAAGATGCAAATTAAGCATGAGATACAATAAAGTAATGATAAAATACAGTAATACAGTGCCAGTTAGCTACCACTTACAAGCCAGTTGATAAACCTTGATGCTGGATAGTGCACAGAACCGTCAGTCATGTCCTGTTTCGGCAATGGATACTGCATAATTTTGCCGGACATTGCTTTATTAGAGCTAAGCCAGCAGTATTGAATACTGTGCTGGGCTGCATGTTGCGATGACGGATAATTGTGAGTTTAATGTAATTTCTTTTTAATCCCTGAGGACAAGGATGAAAGAATAAGAACATAAGATTATAAAAATAAAGGATAACTATAGTAGGCCAGTTGGCCCATGCTAAGCTGCTCCTACAAGAAAGACTAAACTACTGGAATGAGACAATGATTGCAAAGAAGACTCTCCCCCACCCACCACACCCTCCAGACTCTCCCCCACCCACCAAACCCTCCGGTCAAAACTAGCAAGAAAATGTGTGATGGAATACCACACAGTATAGATAACTGATGCAGAAATTTTATAGGAAAGTGCAAAAGGAAAAGAGAAACTACTGTTGTGAAACCTAAATATTAAAAAGAATGAAATAGTAATTAGGAGATTTTTTGTATATCCAGCCCTTACTTGTCATGTGCTTATCTAACCTATGCTTGAAACTCTTAATGTAAGAGATAACAACTGTGTCAATGAGTGGTTTATTCCACTCATCGCTATTACTGAGTTATCTGCCAACTTCTATGTTGCTAATGATGTATTCCATATTAGGTAATATTGAACACTGTGTATTAGTACCTCCCGTGGGCTCCCTGATATACTGATAGAGGAAATTATCCTGTACTTCCTCTTGAAGTTCTTTTGACTCTGCATTCCCTGTCTGATTCTATCAGTCTATCCTTGGCAGGTTTAGATCCCCTACAATACAGAAACTGCTAAACTGGACTGTGACACTTTCCTAATTCCTCCCTAAAGTATTTACTATCTGCTCTAGTTAATGTCTGAGATCGGTATATGCCTCCTACGACTAATTTCTCCCTAACGTTAGCAATGTCAACCCAGACACGTTCTGTTCCTTATTTAACATCCTGGTGATGACTCAGCAAATTGCCTAGAATCACTGTCTAACTCATTTCTTCTTCATTTCTGCAACATTCGCAGCCTTTCCTTTAACTTTCTTCCTGTTGAGCACCACCTCTCCTCCTCTAAACCTCACCTTCTCTTCTTAACTGAGACACAGCTGACTGAGGCAACTGATAGCATCCCCTTCTCTGTATCCTCCTAGTTTTCTCTTTACTCATTTTAAAGCCAAAGGTAGCTGTTGTGTATATGTATGCAATGACTTATCTTCTCTCATGTTCCTGAACTTGATCCATCTGAATTCTCTACTCTCTGGCTTCGGCTTTCCCATCATTCTCTAACTAAATATATCTGTGCTGTTTACTTATCCCCTAATTCTACTGACTATGAAAAATCCTTCGACTATCTTACTTCTACGATGGAACACATCCTATCCGTTACTCCTTTTTCTGAAATCTCCATTCTAGGAGATTTCAATGTTCACCACCACCTTTGGCTCTCCTCTCCTCTCCTCTCACTGATCTACCTGGTATGCAGGCCAACATCTTTTCTATCCCTAATGAGCTACAGCAGTTTTTACTGCACCCTACCCGTATCTCTGACCGCCTTAGAGAGCGTTCCAACATACAGTACTTAACCTCTTCCATACAACTAATCCTTCTGCTTACTCTGTTAATCTTTCCTCTCCATTGGGCTTCTCCAATAACTACCTTATTTTCTTAACCTGTCCTATCGCTTCAGTACGGCCTGTGGATGCTCCACAGAAACGTCGGTTGTGGCACTGTGGAGCTGTTGATTGGGAGGCCCTCACGCAGTACAGGTTATCCCTTAATTCACGCGAACTTTTTTCACGCGATTTCAGTTATCCACGAATTTTTCGTACAATAATTAAAACAAAATTATAGTATTCAAATATGTAATTTCAATATACAAGAGAAATAAATAAAATATAAAAAATGCCTACCTGCTGCCTGTGTGCACACATATATGTATGTGTGTGTGTGTGTGTGTATGTGTGTGTGGAAGCCTGGGAGGTCGGTCTACCACGCACCACACAGTCAGTTTGAATCCAACGGTCGAATCATGCGTGACTCGAGATTGAGAATCGTTATTTGTGGCTTATTTTTCTGCCTTCCAGTGATTGCTTGCCTTGTCTGCCAACATGGGGCCTAAGCGTAGTGCTAGTGATGCATGTGGTAACACACCAAAGCGGGCTGGTAAAGTGGTGTCACTGACAAAGTTAAAGTGTTGGACAAACTTCAGGGTGGAATGTCGGCGACAATTCTCCGTCAGGACGATTCCCCGTCATTTATTTACAAACCAGTTTATTTAGCAAGTACAGTACACTAGTTTTTTACTTATATGAGTTATAAAATCCCCCTGAAAATTAATTATTAAAGTATTAATTAATCAATAATAAGTATATTAATAGAATGACAGGGAATTGTCCATGTTTTGACGGGGAATTGACTTGATGGTGAATTGTCTCAGAACCGTATGTTTGGGGTGAGTCAACTGTTCATACAATAAAGAAGGAGAACGTAGCATACGGGAGACAGTGAGGGCTAGTGCACCAGACTGTGCTAAAGTGTCTCCACCTACGCCTGTGAACTGTTTTGGAACTGCATTTTTGGGGTGAATGAGTCAACTGTTCATACAATCAAGAAGGCAGAATGTAGCATACGGGAGGCAGTGAGGGCTAGTGCACCAGACTGCTGAAGTGTCTCCACCTACGCCTGTGCTTGTCAGGTTTCAGTTTTAAATTTCTTACATTTTTGTTGTTTTTAATACTTTATGCTAGTTTATTAGGTGTATGTAGTGCATAAACAGTATTATTTAGATGTAATATACGTATAGACATGCGTAATTATGTGCACACAAGGGCAGAACATATACGCGAATTTACCACATACGCGAAGGGTCTGGGAATCTAACCCTCGCGTGAATTAAGGGCTTACCTGTACTTCTTTGATTTTCCCTGGAATGATTGTTGCTTCCAAGGCTAAAAGCCATCTAAGTATGCCTTGCACATCACGGAGGTTATTCTCTCAGGCATGGAAACATACATTCCTTTCTCATATCCTATGACTAATGCAAAAAACCCTTGGTTTAATCAGGCTTGTTCTAATGCTGTTCACAACAAGGAAAGAGCCTATAAAAGATACCAGAGCCAACCCTCCCCCTGAATCACATCTTTTTTATGTTTCTGCCCGGAATTCTGTTAAGTCTGTTCTTCACTCTGCTAAAAATAATTTCATCCATACTAAATGCTCTCAACTCTCCAACCAGAATTCTTCCCGCTCCTTCTGGCACCTTGCCAAAAACCTTTCTAACAGCTTTACCTCATCATCCTTCTCTCCTCTTTTCTACTCTGATGGATCTGTAGCTATTTCTTCAACTCATAAGACAGATCTCTTCACTCAGACTTTCTCCTCGAATTCCACCTTTGACGATTTTGGTGCTGTTCCTCCATCATTTCTCCCCACTGGCTTCTTCATAGCTGACATCAAAATTTCTTTAGCTGAAGTATTTTCTGCCATCACTGGCCTCAGCACTAACAAGGCATATGGGCCTGATGGGGTCCCTCCTGTTGTCCTCAAGAACTGTGCTCCTGTGCTTACACCCTGCCTAGGTAAACTCTTTTGCCTTTGTCTATCAACTTGTACCATTCCTTCTTGCTGGAAGTTTGCTCTCATTCAGCCTGTCCCAAAGAAGAGTGACTATTCCCAACCCTCTAACTATCGCCCGATTGCTTTAACATCCTGTGTCTCAAAAGTTTTTGAGTCTATTCTTAAGAAAAATTTTAAAGCATCTTTCCTGTTGCAACCTTCTTTCTGATAATCTGCATGGGTTTCATCAGGGATGCTCCACTGGTGATCTTCTCAACTACCTTTCAGACCACTGGTCATCCTCCTTTCAGGACTCTGGCAAAAGCTTTGCCATTGCACTTGACATCTCGAAGCCTTTCAATCAAGTCTGACATAAATCTTTAATTTCCAAACTGCCCTCTCATGGTTTCCATCCTCCTCTCTGTGCCTTCATCTATAGCTTCCTTTCTGGTCTTTCTATAACTGGTGTTGTAGATGACCACTGTTCTTCTCGATCTAACAACAGTGGCGTTCCTCAGGGCTCAGTCCTATCACCAACTCTCTTCCCTTTATTCATCAATGACCTTCTAAGCTGTACATCTAGCCCTATCCACTCATACGCTGTTTAATAATATCCAACTCAATCCTGCATCATCCTGAAACAAATGTGGAGTTTCATTCTCTCAGGATTTCTCTTGGTAAGATCATATTACATCTGTTGTAAAATATGATTCCACGAGATTAGGTGTGCTAAGCTGACTCTGTACCTTCTTTAACCCTGCACAGTTGTTGACTTTATACACAGGTTTTATTCGTCCCTTCGAAGAGTACAACTATCGTGTGTGAGGAGGCTCTCCACATACAGCTCATCTCAACAAGATGGAGTCAAAGGTTTTTCATCTCATAAACTCCCCTCCTCTTACTGGCTCCCTTCAACCTCTTGTCTCTTCGCCATACTGTTGCATTTTTATCTCTTTTCTATCGATACTTCAATGGTCACTGCTCCTCTGAACTCTCAGCTTGCATCCCTCCACCTCTACGATGGGCATGTAGCACCTGTCTAACAACAACCTCTCATCCCTTTTCTTTCCAAGTTTCTAATGCAAGAGTTAACCATTACTCCCAGCCCTTCATTTTTGCAATAGATCAACTCTGGAACTGTTTCCCTCTGTCTGTATTTCCTACTTCCTATAATCTCCAGTCTTTCAAATGCAGTGTGTCCAGGCATCTCAAAATGAACGGATCTTGAATTTGGCTCTCAGTTGTTTATTTTCTTGAAAGGAATGGTTTGTGGGCTTCTTGCCTTTGGTTCCTTCTTCTATGCGTAAAAAAAAAAAAAAAAAAAAAAAGTTTAATGAATCCTTTACTGTAACAGCTACCCCCCCCCCTTTCCTTTCTACCCAGATGGTTTGACTCATAAGTATTATAACCCTTGATCTAATATTCTGCCAAAAATTCTTGGGTCTCTGTAATCATCCTTGGTTCGCTAATAATGGAAACGGTTATTCTCTCTATACAGTACAACTTAAAGCCCTCAGTTCATCTACAGAGTGTCCCATAAGTTTGGCATCAAAGGAAATTTTACAGGTTCTGTTCATAATGCCCACCATATTCATGTATCTCGAAAGAAAAGAAATGTGCATTAATCCCTATGATGGAGGACTTATGGGACACCCTGTACAGGTATTTTGCTATGTAAACTCCTGCTGTTTTTGTAGTACACTCTGAGATTACTACAAGTACTTAGGCATCCACATTATGATTTACTTTTTTTATTGTTTTTGTTAATAACTAAGAAACTCTTTTCTCAATGAATATAACTTTTTTCTATACTATCACTTATCACTCCTTTATTATCGCCTGCTTATTTTGAGGAGCCTGAGTGGATGTATCTACATTAATAGTTAAAATTTCCTTATTTCTGCATGTTTCAATGCATCTATACAAACATGATGTTAATAATGCCGGTGTGAAGCTGTTACAACTTACTATACAACAAACACTGCCTAAAAAAATAAAATAA
The DNA here is from genome assembly GCF_032717465.1 of Coenobita brevimanus. Classification (NCBI taxonomy): domain Eukaryota; kingdom Metazoa; phylum Arthropoda; class Malacostraca; order Decapoda; family Coenobitidae; genus Coenobita; species Coenobita brevimanus. Next base: position 35,899,439 of record NC_137063.1, read on the forward strand.
ATGAATATAAAATAAATAAATAATACAATAAACACTAAACTATGAATTGTCCTGGCTAAAACAGTAACTCCCTGTGTACTAACATGAGACCAGATCTCAACTATACGTGGCACTAAGTCCATAAAACCGGTCCCAGCTGTTGATGAAAAGTATAGCATTTGCCTTTCAACATTTTTCCAGATGGCAATTAACTCATCGGCACATGAAGACACAATTTGCATTCTATGGGCTTGTCCTGGTCAAAACATGATGACCCGCATCGCATTCTGAAGCAGATAAATATTCACCAAAAAAAAAGTTTTATCCAATTTGTGTCAAATTTTAGTGCATCCTTGCGGACCAGCCTAGCGTCCAGAGTAAGCACTTAGCAACCCTGGTGGCCCTGGCATGGGGCAGAACGAATCGGTACTCCACAGTCTCTCACCATCAGTCAGGCGGAAGGGTAGTGCTCCATCCCCCGTCCCTTTAAACTTGCTCCATTTTCCCAGTCCCAGCCCGAGCCAGAAGCCATGATTGAAATATCATTATTGTATAGTGTTTGTGAATATTTTGTGAAGTGACTGTGTCTATGGAACATACATATATTCTTCATAAAGCATTGGGACCTGTTATCAATTGTTAGGCCTTGGCAGGAGTCATGTTTTCTATAGCGGGGTTTGCTACTCTGCATCAACCTGCCCCCAAATAATGAGAGTATTTTACCTATATAGTGAAACAAGTGTTTATACTGTGTGGTCGATATAGTGCCTGGAATCATTGTGATAGTGATATACAGCGTATGGTTTAGTGTGAAATGTAAGTTCATAGAGAAATATATTGCGTGCATTACCTGAGTTACCTCAAACACAGCAGAAGAATGAGAGGCGTCAAATACACCACACAGCCACATACTTGAATGAAATGTATTGCACCATTCTCGGACAGTGATAGATTACGTATGGCTTTGTGTGAAATACAGTATACATATAGAGTGCAGCAAGTGTTCCTAGAGAAAAATATTGAATCATCTGCATAGTGCTCAGTCTCGATAAAAGGTGTTGCATAACAGTGAATGAAATGTAGTTTTATGCAATTTACTCAGAAACTATGTGGCGCATGAAAAATCTGAAAACACCTTCAGAAAGTCCATGAAATTCTACACAAGCTCATGAAATAAATACATAACATCTGCAAGAAAACTTCTTCGCTAGAGCATTGTGAACAAAAAATCACTTCCCTGTAGGTACCCATTTAGTACATTTACTTTTAGGCTATTTTCTCAAAAATACAAACTGTATAAAAAAGCCGCTAACACCACTAGAAAGCTGATGAAATTCTCTTTCTAAACATGTAACAACAATCAGAGGTATGAGTGAAAACATTTGAGCTATGATGTTGGGAAGTGAGATTGACGTTCGTTTCGTTTCGTTTTTGAAGGCTCCAACATGCTTGCATGCATCGGCCTTGGTCACCTAATGGCGGCTCTCCACGCTGCATGATCTATGGCAGCCCCCCTGTTCAGTCCCTTAACCCTGAGGTCACACTTAATGACCTCGTCCCACATCTTTCTCGGTCTACTCCTCGCTACCCCACTCCCAACTTTAATACCTCTCACCTTCTGCACCCAATTACCATCCCCCATCCTCTCCACATGCCCAAACCACCTCAATCTACCTCTCCTCATCACAACATCAATACACTCCAGTATCATCCTACCTCTCAACTCCTTCATCGTAAACCCAGCCCCCCCAGGCCTTGCACGCAGGGACACACTGCACATCCACCTAATCCTTGTTATTTCTGTACGTTTGAGCCTGTGAATATCCTCTTCCTTTACTACCCAGGTTTCACTACCATACAGCATCACACTTCCTAACACATGCTGCACATAAAGACCCCTTTGCACATAGGGAGAGTCCTCTCAATGTCAGGAGAGGCAAGAGCTCCCTGAACTTCTTCCAACCACTTCTCACCCTAGCCACAGAGCTAGCTCCAGCCCCACCTCCAGCACATAACATCTCTCCTAAATAACAAAACTCTTCCACACACTCAAGAGACTCACCAGCAAGTTCAATCCTTTCACACCTGACAATCTCCACCTGCTCTCCACGACACGCAGCACACATAAAATCAGCATTATCTTGCAGTCTACCTCTGATACCACTACATCTCTTGTGCACCCATTTATCACAAACACTGCACAAGATGGAATTACTTCCAACGCCCTTGTGGCAAACTGCACATGATCACTCTCCCTCGTCTTTGACAGTACCGCACCAACCTAGATATCATCACTTTTGTTGTATCTGCATTTACCCTGAAGCCCTTGTACCACATACCATCTCTCCACTTCCTAAATCTTTCCCCCGCCTCCCTCTCGTTCTCTGCAATCAACACCAAATCATCAGCATACAACATCTCCCACGGGAGTCTGTTTCTGAAGTCACGAGAAAGGACTTCAAGCACCATGATAAACAACATGGGACTCAACACTGACACCTGATGCACACCAACATTCACGGAAAACTCATCAATCAAATCTCCACTCACTCTGACCTGGGTGTGAGCACCCACATACATGGCCATAACCATCCTAACCAGCCACTCCTCCAAGCCAAGCTTTCTTATTGCTCACTTCACCACCTCTCTAGGGACTCTGTCAAAGGCCTTTTCCAAATAAAAAAAAACAAAATACAGATCCCTTTTCTTACCAATATAATTTTCCTGAAGCTGTCGAACAATGAATATGGCATCAGTGGTCCCCCTGCCTGGCATAAACCCAAACTGCATCTCATCAGTATTCACTCTTTCTCTAATCATACCTTCTAGAACTCTCCCCATTACCTTCATTATCTGATTTAAAAACTTTATACCACTATAATTTCCTCTTTCCAGGGTATCACCCTTCCCTTTGTACACATTTATAATTACACTCTTCAACCAATCATCTGGGACAACATACTGGTACTCATATATAATCATATTTATCAGGTCAGTGACTAACCTCACCCCTGTATCTCCTGAGGCCTTCAACATTTCAGCAGTCAACCCAGACACACCTGCTGCCTTCCCCACCTGCATCCTGCGTATTGCCTCACTCACAGTAGCAGCGTCAATCAAAGGCCAAGGGCCAAACACTGGATCTGCTAGCTCCAAACCTTCCCTGTTCCAGTCATACTCCTCATTCAACAACCAGCTAGAATGCTCTCTCCATGCATGTTTAATATCCTCACTGTTCACCACTACCCTTCCTTCATCATTCTTCACACACTGCTCACCTATAATATCCTCCTGATTATCCTTCGTCATCTAATTTGCCACCTTGAATATCATATTTTTCTTTTCCCCATGATTTAGGTTATCAAGTAAAAGTCTCTGTGACTCAGACTTTGCCCTGTATACCTCTCTTCTAGCCCTACACTTGGCAGCCAAGTATTCCTCCTTGTTACCACCCTTCTTCCATTCCCGGAAAAGCCTTCTTTTCTCCTTAAACGTTCCAGAATATTTATTCACACTGGCCTACCATTCTTCTATTCATACTTTTCTGTATTCGTTTTTTGTTTATCGGCTAGAACAATCATTGGTGAACAAGATGATGTGATTTTTATGACAATATATACAGAAATACCTCAATATACGATAACCCTAGATGCAATACCCCAGCTTAACGATGTGGGTAGAAATACCACCGTACCCTGCTGTCAGGCTTGCAACGATCAAGTACTTGCCGCCCACCTGAATACTGCCGCTTCTGATGTCATCTCCACCTCTTACTCACACGGCCCCTTCAGACCAAGGCCTGGGTCGAGTGGGAGTAGAGGAGGAAGGCAGAGAAAGTATGAGTGAAGAAGAAGACGGATGTGGGGCAGGCAAATATGAAGCAGGGGATGTTAGGACAATGGATCGCCAGTGTCAGAAGCTCCTGAAGACAGCGTATAAAACACTGCAACGTAAACATGGTGCTGAGGTTCTGGCACGTGCACAGCAGGAGTGAGACCAAGCACAGGGAGCTACGAGACAGCAAGGGCTGGAGAGAACTGCAGAGGAAAGGGAAGATGAAACACAGGAATAAATGAAGTGAATAAAGGAGTGATGGGAGAAGAAGGGTGACTAGGTGTGGGGCAAAAAACACCAAGGAAGTAGACTAATAAACAAGCACTTGAGGGGCCGGGGTGCAGAGCTTAATGTACTAGGAGTGCACTGGAGGGCCTCGGTGATGGCTGTTATCTGTGAGATCTAAACCCTAATGGTGTGCCAATGAGTGAGAGCAGAGGGTGTATACTGGGATAGATTAGGGTGTATTGATGACTCAATATCCGTATGGAAGTGTATAAAAGCATGCTCATGAGAGAGGTGGGGCTAGCGAGAGTTTGGTAGTCAGACAGAAAATGTCTTGTGTCCAGCTGGGACAGACGGGGAGCACACAGCCACGACCATGGGCTTCACAGTACTGGTGGGCAGAAGTATTTGAAGAATAGTCCTGTGGGAAAGCAACGCAAGGTGAATACGTGCCGTTAAAGTAAAGTACCAGCAGTCACTACAGTAATCACTCTAATATCCGGACGCCCAATAACCGAACATCCCCACTAACCGAACCTTATCGTCCTGGGATCAAACATTCCCAAAATGGTCCGAAAATCCAAAAAAATTGGAAAAAAAATTGTTTTTTTGCCGTCCGTAATTTGAACTTGCCGCGCGTGCCGCATGAGAGCATTGTTTTGGTTCGTCATTCCTCCGACGTCCGATAGAGCGCCGCTGCATCCTCCCCACTTCCCGCCTGTCTCTCACCGCGACAAGACCTGCGCTGTTCGCCATGGCTGCCCACGTGCTCGCTTTTGTGGTGGTGCTGTACTTGCTGCAAGGCCTCCTGCTGCTCTCTGCCATACTCTTAGTGTGTGTGATGATGGCCCCGCCTCCTGAGAAAAGGAAGAGAGTGGTGTTGACTCTGGAGAAAAAACGGGAGATATTGGAGAAGGTTGATGCGGGTTGGTCTTCCTCTCGCATTCTCCGCGAGTTCAACCTGGCCCGGTCGACTTTGTTCGATATCAAGCATTCCCGAGACAAGCTCATGCAGTACACGGCTGACTTCTCGTCGAGAAGCAAACGCAACGTGCAGCTGGTGTGATGGTACGTGGAACGGAGCTGAAGGCTGCTGCTGAGAAGTTTGCAAGGCTTCACGACGCCCCTGACTTCAAGGCATCCGAGGGTTGGCTCTTCGCGTTCAAGTTACGACATGGCCTTACTAACCGTAAAGCACATGGCGAAGCATTGGACGCTAACGAGGATGGAGTGGACGAGTTTCGGCACAAGGTGAAAGGCTTGATCGACAGGAAGGGCCTCACTCTCGGTCAAGTCTATAACGCTGACGAAACTGGCCTATTCTATCGCTCGGTGCCAACGAACACTCTCGCCGATGAGACGGAGAAGCGTGTACCTGGCCGCAAGCTTTCTAAGGAACGGATATCTGCTTTGTGTTGTGCCAATGCTAACAGCATGCACCGGCTTAAGCCCGTTATTGTTGGCCGTGCAAAGCAGCCTCAGTGCCTTCGTGGGGTGATGGATGTCCTTCCTGTCGTATGGTACCATTCTTTGAAAGCATGGTTCACAGCTGTGATTTTCAAAGACTGGTTTCACCATCACTTCGTCAAGGAGGTCATACATTACCAGACGAAGACACTGGGAATTCCTCGCGACCAGGTAAAGGCTCTCCTTCTCCTCAACAATGCACCTGCCCACCCGTGCGACAAGGACTTGGTTGCTGAGAATGGCCGTATTAGGCGCATGTTTCTGCCACCTAATACGACTGCTCTCATTCAACCAATGGAGCAAGGAGTGATCGTGGCAACAAAGCGCTTGTACCGTCGGAAGTTCCTGGACGAGGTGGTGGTGGTTCTCGAGGACGAGGACGAGCGCAGGGAAGGACGTGACACTCGAGGCAAGCGGACTTTGGAAAACCTTCGCCGCTACAACATCAAGTCTGCGCTGTACAACTGGGCTAGTGCATGGAAGGAAGTCCCTGTGAAAACTCTTGAAAACGGTTGGTCTCGTCTGCTTCTCGGAACAGATGTGGAGTACGATTTCCTAGGGTTTGACGTGGATGACTTCCATGCACGGCTACGTACGCACGGCGACGATGTTGATGTGGACGATGTTCGTGAGTGGATGGACGACGACGAGGGCGATCCTGGGTATCAGACGTTGTCTGATATCGAGATCGCGTCTTCGGTTGCTGGTGTCAGTCCCGAACTTGAAGATTCCGACGACGAAGGCAATGATGATGCAGACTCCGCCCAGCAGGACACTACTCCAGCCATCCCCAAGCTGAGCGCACTCCAGGAACATCTAGAGTTCGTCCTAGACTACCTGGAACACCCGGACTGCGACAGGGAGATGGGGCCCTTGGGACTCGTGGAGGAAGTGCGTGCTTTCCGGCAGCGCATCATCAATCACCAGAATCGTTGGTCCTTGCGTCAGTCAACGATTGACAGTTTTTTCAGGCCCGTGACCCCCGCTGTGCCAAGCCCTGGTTCCACTCCGTTGCTTCCCCAAGACAGGCCCTCATGCTCCGAGCCACAGCCCAGCACATCAGCTACAGTGGAGTCACCGCTCGACGTGAGTTTGCGGCTGTCTTCAGAGTCTTCTGTAGTCGGTACGCCATCACCACTACCCACCGATGCACCCCTTGGACGCCTGCCAGTGATACTCTCGGGCTCTGACAGTGAATAAACAGCAAGAACTTCTCCACTAGACCACACGGGAATTTTGAGTGTTGTGCAGTGAAAAAAACGGTGTGTTGTGTTAAGGTTTTCAAGTTGGGAGAAAAGACTAAGTAGAAAAGAAATTTAACGTAACTAACCTTCTTTGTTTTGGCTTTGGAAACTTAAAAAAACTTGGGAAAAGTTAATGTGCAACACTTAAATTTAATGGAACATTATTTGGACTAAAGTGAACACTGTGAAAAGAACGAACTTCTGTGTGTTAGTGACTAAGTTCAGTGCAAGACTTCAGGAAGAGTGTAGTGCAAGTGCTTCAGGAAATCGTTCTTACTGTCAGAGTCCGAGAGGAGGCGGTTATTCATTGAGGTGGCCAGGGACTTGCTGTAAGTAGCCAAAATGTTTCATGTTGTACTATTTTCCATACTATATTTACCAGAATGTTTCATATTGTATTTTTTCCCATACTATACTTACCAGAAAGTGTCATACTGTACTTCTTTCCATACTAAACTTACCTCATGCATGTGCAGTAGGAATGTGTTTTTCAGAGTTCGGTTAGGTTCGGTTAGAGTCCATAAGTACTAGAATGTTTATTAATGTATGAACATACTTCTAAACCCACATTTTATGTTTCTATTGCATTTATTTCAGTCATTTATGTGCCTTATTGGTGTGATTTGGGTGTTAAATAGGTGCTATGCATGTCCGGAGGGAGTTGTATAGGTGTTTCTCTGTGTTAGGGTCCGTAAGTACAAGTCCATAAGCTGGGGCCCAATATCCGGACGAAACCAATATCCGAACCTACCGATGGCTCTATTGATCCGGATATTGGAGGGGTTACTGTATTTAATATCCTGTTGTCCTAACCTACGAGGTTGTAAACATTGAGGGACTCAAATTTCCAGGATTTGATAGAAATACTAATGTCATGGATCTGGTTAAAACATTGATTATGAGGATTAGTGAACCTGAAAAGAAAGTGGAGAATCTAGTGATAAAGGACGTGTCTGAAAATACGGAGACTACTATACAGAGTCTGATCCAGTCCAATGAGACAGCGAATGAGGATATTAGGAATTTGAAGAGTGAAAATGTCGAATTGAGGAGAAAACCAGAAGAGAGTACTAATAAAACGGAGAAGGTGAGTAGTGTATTAGAAGAGCATAAGGCAAAATGGGCACACGTAGAAAAAGAACAGAAAGAAGTGGTCAGCTTAAGGAAATCATCCAGGAAGAAAGGGATATGAACAAGAAAAAAATGGAAGAAAATGTAGTGAAAATATTGAAGAAAAATGAGAAAATAATGAGAGAAACTGTAGAAAGGAACAAATGTGTGGTAATATTTGAGAACAGGGAGGAGGAAGAAAAAGTTTGATCTGTGAGACTCGAAAGAGACATGAACCTGGTGAGAAGAATAGTAAGAATGATTGATCCCTAAGGAGACAAGTGGGTAAAAGAAACTGAGGAAGTAAGGAGGATAGGGCCTTATAAGAAAGGGGAAACAAGACCAATAAGAGTCAAGTTGTCAACAGAAAATGTAGTAAATGATATACTTAAAGTGCCCTGGAAATTAAGCAAAGAGGCAGGGATGGAAAATATTAAAATAAGAAAAGACTTGAATGAAGAAGTAAGAGAAGTTCTAAAATCATTGAAGGAACAGGTAAAGGAAAAAAATGATAAGAGGACAGAGGAAGAAGGTAATACTTTTTTTTGGAGAGTGATGGATATGAAAGTAAGGAAGTGGTATGTGAGAAAACAGAAGTGAATGAAACTAAGGGTGATGGCTATGAAAGATCAGAAATTGAGGAAGTGGTACCGACAAAGACAACGAGAGAAGAGGGTATAAAAAACATCAAAAATAATTTGAAGATGGTATATACAGGTAACTCGCACAGAACACGATCTCACGGAACGCGCTCGCAATTATACACGGTAAGGGCTGGGATACATATAAGACAACGTAAGATTAAAGAACCATTATGAAAACTACAAATTAACGCAGGAGAGGCCTTTGAAAGATCAAATCCTCGAACGTCACCGCAGCACACGGTTTGTTTTGATTACGTGATGATCTAGGCGGGAAATTATTCAGTGAGTGAGACACTCCCGAGTACAGTAGCACAGTATTTGTAAGTTAAATATTTACAGTACTGTACTGTTCTGGTAAGTTTATGTGCAACTTAAAGTACTATTAAATAACGTTAAAGCAAGAAATAAAATCTTATAACCAGTTTACCTGATAGGCGTCAGAATATTTGCTTTTTTTATTTGTTCGTTTTTTCCACAGTACTGTACAGTATTTGTAAGTTAAATATTTACTGTTCTCGTATGTACTGTACTTGTAAGCACTTAAATAAAATTAAATAATTAAATAAAGCCTTGTAACCAGTTAACCCGAATTATATGATTACCCATGATCGGCGTCGGAATATTGCCTTTTTTGTTTGTTCGTTAAACTCTTACTGTACTGCTTTTCTACAGTACTGTATTTGTAAGTTAAATATTTACTGTTCTGGTATGTACTTGTAAGCAATTAAAGCATTAAATAAAGCCTTGTAACCAGTTAACCTGATTTATATGAAACCCATGATCGGCGTCGGAATAGTGCCTTTTTTGTTTGTTCGTTAAAGACTTATAATAAGAGAAAAATACATTTTTGTCTTGGTATCTTTACCTATTTGCTCAGGTTTGCTGTAATGGTTTGGATCATTTGATGCAATGCAACGTGTAGAAAACTGTGAAAACTTTCGGGAAGTGAACGAAAATCGGGACATGAGACTGACCTTGACATCACCCTCTCATGTATCATCTGTCAGTTCACCATCTGCTATCGTGATGAGTGGATGTACGATTTTTTCGCTCGTGGCCAAGCCTAACCACACATAGTTACACCCATTATCTCGACCCAGACAGAATATACAATCTTTTTCCTCCCTTGCAAAACACAAACAACCACCCTGTTTACGAGACAGCAATATATATTGCGAAAATAACAAGGTAAAATGATAAAGATGAACGTAAAATGATAGAGAAAGATGAACATGTTATGACGGAAGAAGTTCGTTTTCCCCGTCTGTAAATGTATTTATTTCTGCTTTGTATCTGTATTCGTAATAATTAGACTTAATGTTAGTTCTGAAACTGCATTACGATTCTATTTTTAGCCATTCTCGTGGTGTGGGAGCTGGAAGTTGTGACACAACTTCCTCATTGCTAATCGGACTGACCCTCCACTTTATTCTCCCGTGGCAGAGTCTAGCCTTGGAGGACGTGCAGTTTTCTCATTTAGGACTGAAAATTCAACTCTTTCGCTCCCTTTTCCAAGCATGGGCACAACGATAACGTAAAAAATAACTCGAAACTACCATAAACGTATATAAAAAAGGTGAAAATGTATTCATAACATTTTTATTTTCCATCCATTCCTAACAGATTATGTACTGAAATCATTCGATATCACAGTACTGCATTTCTAAGTTAAATATGTACTGTTCTGGTATGTAAGTTAAAGCACTGGTACCAGTTAACCTGATTTATATGATTAACTATGATCGGCGTTGGAATGTTTCCTTGTGTTTACATACAGTATTTGTGTGTTGAAGTTTTGCTATGGAGTACTGTATTTGTGAGTTATAACATTACATAAACCTTCTAACCACTTAAAGTGCTTTCTAGTGATTACCAGTGACAGATAACAGCAAAACAACACATTTGGGGGATCTAGGGAGCAAAATACGGAGTAGTTTAAATATACGCGATTTCGCACCTAACACGTCACGGTAGGAACGAAACCCACGTGTTCCGTGCGAGTTACCTGTACTAATGTTGATAGTTTAATATCGGCAAGGCTTGAAATTAACGATTTCTTGAGAGAACATGAACCTGATGTCATGTGCTTTGTAGAGATCAAATTAAGAGAAGATATTGATGTTCATTTGGGAGATGGAGAATACAAACTGTGGAGAAGAGACAGAAAAGAAAAAACGGGAGGAGGAGTGATGATAGCAATGAAGAACAACATAAATGTAGATACTGTGGAAATGGGAGAAGGCAGGGTTCAAGTGATATATATGAAATTAGAAACTAGAGAGAATGTCAAGGGAGATATGGCGGTAGTGTATGTTCCCCCTAAGATGAGAGTATGGAATGATGACGAATACCACGAGATGTTGTCAGATATGGCTAGTTATTTACAAAAAATAATTGAGAAAAGCAATAATATGATTTTGGTGGGTGACTTTAACTGTAAAGAGGTGAACTGGGAAGAATGGGACTCAAGAGGTAGCGAGGATTCGTGGGGCACTATATTATTAAATATAATAATGAATAATGTGATGACGCAATGGGTTGAAGAAGAGACACGGTTCTGAGGTGAGGACACACCAGCAAGGTTAGATTTACTGTTTACCAAAGAACTCGATGTAATAGAATCATTGAAATATTCCTGTCCTATAGGACAAAGTGATCACGTGGTCACTGAGTTCCAGATGATAATAGGGAATGTCGAGCCAAGATACGAGCTCCATAGACAGGGAAGATACAACTCTGGGAAAGCAAATTTTACAGGACTGAGAAAATTCTTTGAAAATGTGGATTGGAGAAAATTCAGAGAAACCAGAGAGATACAGAGGAAGCGGGATATCTTTCTAGACCTCTATCATTTGGGAGTAGAAAAATTTGTACAGGGAGTAAGAGGGAAAGAAAACAGGAAAATGGAGTGGTTTAACAGAAGGTGTAAGATAGCAAAAATAGAGAGGGATAAGGGTGGAACAACTGGAGAAAGAGAGGTAACAACAGAACAAAGAAAGAATATAAAAGAACTAGAAATGAATACACAAGAATACACAGAGAAGAAGAAAGGAATTTTGAAAAAGGTATAATAGACAAATGCAAGGATGAACCCAAACTGTTTTATAGATTTGTTAATAGCAAACTGAAACAAAAGGAAGGAATCACCAAACTGAAAGTAAAAGGAGAGGTATATAAAGATGCAGCAATGCAAGCTGAAATAATGAACAAATGTTTCCAATCGGTTTTCACTAATGAAAAGGAGTGTGTGAAAGGGGAGGGAGTGATTAGAAATGTACCGGGGATAAAAGATGTAAAAGTAGAGGTACAGGAAGTGTATAAATTACTGGAAACTCAAGATGTAAGGAAAGCCCCAGGACCTGATGGAATTTCTAATTGGGTACTGAAGGAATGCAGAGAACAACTGGCGGATGAAATTCACAGTTTAATCATGTGTTCTCTGGAAGAGGGGAAAGTGCCACAAGAATGGAAGAGGGCAAATGTGGTACCAATTTATAAGGGGGGAAACAGGGAAGAACCCCTGAATTATAGACCAGTGTCTCTAACCAGCATGGTCGCAAAATTGTGTGAGAGAATCCTTAAAGACGAATGGATAAAATATCTAGAAGAGATGAATGTTTTGGCTGAATGTCAGTTTGGATTCAGAAGTGGAAGGTCATGTGTTTCCAACTTGTTGAGTTTTTATTCAAGAGCGACTGACGTGGTACAGGAGAGAGATGGTTGCGTGGATTGTGTGTACTTAGAGAACGCCTTCGACAAGGTACCTCATAAGAGACTAATGTGGAAACTAGAATATAAAGGAGGACTGAAGGGGAAACTCTTGGAATGGATGAGAGACTTTTTGAGAGACAGATAAATGAGGACAGTAATAAAGGATAGGATGTCTGGATGGAGGGAAGTAACAAGTGGAGTCCCTCAAGGCTCGGTGTTGGCACCAGTAATGTTCCTGATTTATGTAAATGATATGGTAGATTGAGTGAACAGTTATGCAAGTCTGTTTGCTGATGATGTAAAGATCTTGAGGAAGACAGAGGTTGAGGAGGATTGTAAAATGCTGCAGGAGGATCTGGACAGGATACATGATTGGAGCTGGAGGTGGGAAATGAAATTTAATGTAAAGAAATGTAAAATATTGGAAATGGGTATAAGTACCAGGAGGCCATCACTGAATTATTTGTTGGGTAATGAATTAATCACAAAAATGAGAGAAGAGAAAGATTTGGGAGTGCTGGTCCAAGATAGTTTGTCACCTGAAAAACACATTAACAAGATAGTTAGAGAGACGTATAAACTCTTGACTAACATAAGAGTAGCATTTCATTATATGGATGAGGAGATGATGAAAAAACTGATAGTGGCCAAGATCCGCCCCAGGTTAGAATATGCAGTTGTAGTGTGGTCCCCTCACAAAAAGAAAGATATGAACAAGATTGAGAGAATACAAAGAACAGCAACCAAGATGGTCCCCAGCCTGGCAGATCTGTCATACACAGAGAGGCTGGAAAAGCTGGATTTCCCTTCCTTAGAGGAAAGAAGAAAGAGGGGAGACATGATTGCAGTGTTCAGGACCATGGTGGGAGTAGATAAAATTGACCGAGAAGATCTGTTTGTATGGGATAAGAGAGCAACAAGAAGACACGGAATGAAATTGAAAAAGTCAAGCTGCTTGAAGGACATCAAGAAATATAGCTTTCCTTACAGAAGTATAGACTTATGGAATAGCCTGGACAAAGAAATTGTCCAGTCTAAAAACTTAAAACGAGTTTAAAGCTAAATTTGACTTCCAGAGAAACAGTGACGGGAACCCACGAGCATAGCACATTTCATGTATATCACAATTAGGTACATTAGGTAAATACATAAATATTTGGAACGACTTAGATGAAGAGGTGGTGCAGGCGAAAAACATTCATGTGTGTAAAAGTAGACTAGATAAATGTGGACATGGAGACAGGACAACACGAGCATTGCTCAATTCCTGTATACTACAAATAGGTAAATACACACAACTTTGGAAAAGCAAACTTTACAGGATTGAGGAAATTTTCGAAAATGCGTATTGGATAAAATTCTGAGAAACACGAGAGATACAAGGGAAGTGGGATATCTTTCTAGACCTCTATAAATTGGGGGTGGAAAAACATGTTCCCAGAGTAAGTGGGAAAGAAATCAGGAAGAAGGGTTGGTTTAATCGATGGTATATGATAGCAAAAACAGAGAGGGACATGGCATGGAACAACTGGAGAAAGAGAGGTAATAATAGAACAAAGGAAGAATATAAAAGAACTAGAAATGAATACACAAGAATACACAGAGAAGAAGAAAGGAATTTTGAAAAAGGTATAATAGACAAATGCAAGGATGAACCCAAACTGTTTTATAGATTTGTTAATAGCAAACTGAAACAAAAGGAAGGAATCACCAAACTGAAAGTAAAAGGAGAGGTCTATAAAGATGCAGCAATGCAAGTTGAAATAATGAACAAATGTTTCCACTTGGTTTTCACTAAAGGATTGACTAGAAATATAATGATAAAGAGTGACTAGAAATGTATTGATAAAAGATATAAAATGGGAAGTGCAGGAAGTGTATAAATTACTGGAAACTCAAAATGTAAGGAAAGCCCCAGGACTGGACAGAACCTCAAACTGGTTACTGAAGGAATGCAGAGAACAACTGGCGATAAGATTCACGGTTTAATGGTGTGTTTTCTGGAAGAACGGAAAGTGCCTTTGGAATAGAAAAGGGCCAATGTGGTACCAATTTATAAGGGAGAAAACAAGGAAGAACCCCTGAACTATGGACCAGTGTCCCTGACCAGCATGGTTGCAAAAATGTGCAAGAGAATCCTTAAAGACTGACAGATAAAATATCTGGAGGAGATGAACATTTTAGCTGAAAGTCAGTTTGGATTCGGAAGTGGAAGGTCGTGTGTTTCCAACTGGTTGAGCTTTTATTCAAAAGCGATTGACATGCTACATGAGAGAAATGGTTGGGTGGATTGTATGTATTTAGAGTTGGAGAAAGCCTCTGACAAGGTACCCCACAAGTGACTAATGTGGAAATTTGAGCACATAGGAGGACTGAAGGGAAACCTCCTGGAGTGGATGAGAGACTTCTTGAGAGACAGACAAAAGAGGACAGTAATAAAAGAACAGGATGTCTGGATGGAGGGAAGTAACAAATGGAGCCCCACAGGGCTCGGTGTTAGCGTGAGTAAAGTTCCTGATTTACATAAATGATATGGTAGATGGAATGAACAGTTATGCAACTCTGTTTGCTGATGACGCAAAGATCTCGAGGAGAGTAGAAGTTTAGGAAGACTAAAATACTGCAGGAGGATCTGGATAGGATTCAAGATGGAGCCGGATGTAGGAAATGAAATTCAATGCCAAAAAATGTAAAATATTGGAAATGGGTAAAGGTACCCAGAGGCCATCACTGAATTATTTGATGGGTAATGAACCAATCACAAAAGCAAGAGAAAAATTTGGGAGTGCTGGTCCAGGATAATTTGTCACCTGAAAAACACATTAGCAAGATAGTTAGAGAGACATTTAATCTCTTGACTAACATAAGAGTAGTATTTCATTACACAGATGAGGAGATAATGAAAAAATTGATTGTGGCCATGATCCACCCCAGGTTGGAATATGCAACAGTAGTGAATTTTTCTACTTGAAGGCTGGATTGAAAAAGGGATGTGTCATGTTTCCATGGTTGTTCAATCTGTATATGGATGGGGTTATAAAAGGGATACACGGTAGGGCAGTGGATGTTGGAGTGGCCCTAATAAGAGACGGCAGTGTTTGGAAACTCCCTACTGTTGTCTGCAGATGATACTGTGTTGGTAAGTGAAGATGAAGGGGAGCTGCAAGGCTTGGTGGATGAGTTTGGGAGAATGTGTAAGAAATGGAATCTAAAGAGCAGTGGAAATAAGTTATCTGAGAGGAGTATGCGGGGTCACATGGAGAGACAGACTGACAAATGAGGATGTGAAGGTGCATTGTGATGTGGATGTGATACGAACCGTTAGGAGAAACACGTTGAGGTGGTTTGGCCATGTGGAGAGGATGGAGAGTGAGAGACTGATGAGGAGAGTGTATGTGAGTGAGGTGGAGGCCAAGGATGAGATGGAGGGATGGAGTGGAGAGGTATATGAGAGAGGGGGGTGTGAGCTGGAAGCATGGCAGTGAAGTGGCGGGGGACAGGGCGACATGGAGGTGATTTATTTGTGGCCACCCCTTATAGGATTAAGGTGTCTGGCAATAGATAGATTGATAGTGTGGTCCCCACACACAAAAAAAAGATATAAAGACAATCAAGAGAATACAAAGAACAGCAACCAAGATGGCCCCTAGTCTGGCAGATCTGTCATACAGAGAGGGGCTGGAAAAGCTGGATCTGCCTTCCTTTGAAGAAAGGAGAGAGAGGGGTGATATGACTGCTGTGTTCAAGGCCATGATGGGAGTAGATAAAATTGACAGAAAAGATCTGTCTGTATGGGATCGGAGGGAATCAAGAGGACATGGAATGAAAATGAAAAAAGATATCAAGAAATATAGTTCTCCATATAGATGCATGGACCTGGATAAAGAGCTTGTCCAGTCTAAAAATTTAAACGAGTTCAAAGCAAAATTTGACATACAGTATTGAGAAACAGAGACGGGACCCAACGAGCATAGCCCATTTCCTGTATATCACAACCAGGTAAATACAAAAGCATGCACGCACACATGAACGCATGCACACACACACAAGTTTACATCAGAAAGTGTAATAAATGAGATACTTAAAGTGACCTGGAAATTAAGCAAAGAGGCGGGGACGGAAAATATTATAATAAGAAAAGATCTGAATGAAGAAGAAAGAGAAGTTTTAAAATCATTAAGGGAAGAAGTAAAGGAAAAAAATGATAAGAGGACAGAGGAAGAATGTAATACTTTTTTTTGGAGAGTAATGGATATGAAAGTAAGGAAGTGGTATTTAAGGAAATAGAAGTGAAGGAAACTAGGGGGGATGGCTGGGAAAGATCAGAAGTTGAGGAAGTGATACTGACAGTGAGTAGGAGAGAAGAGGGTATTAAAAACGTCAAAAATAATTTGAAGGTGATATACACTAATGTTCTATCTATCTATCTATCTATTGCCAGACGCCTCAATCCCGTTTGGGATGGCCACAAACAAATCGCCTCCAAGTCGCCCTGTCCCCCGCCATTTCACTGCCCTGCTCCCAACTCACACCCCCCTCTCTCATATACCTCTCCACCCCATCCCTCCATCTCATCCTCGGCCCCCCCCTCCCTCTTCCCCCCTCCACCTCACTCACATACACCCTCTTCGTCAGTCTTTCACCCTCCATCCTCTCCACATGGCCAAACCACCTCAGTGTGTTCCTCATAACGCTTCCTATCACATCCACATCCACACCACAACGCTCCTTTATATCCTCACTAATGTTGATGGTTTTATATCGACAAGGATTGAAATTAACGATTTCTTGAGAGAACATGAACCTGATGTAATGTGCTTTGTAGAGACCAAATTAAGAGAAGATATTGATGTTCATTTGGGAGATGGTAAATACAAACTGTGGAGAAAAGACAGAAAAGAAAAAAAGGGAGGAGGAGTGATGACAGCAGTGAAGACCAACATAAATGTAGATACTGTGGAAATGGGAGAAGGCAGGGCTGAAGTGATATATATGAAATTAGAAACTGGACAGAATGTTAAGTGAGATATGGCGGTAGTGTATGTTCCCTACCTTGTACCTCTTTTATTACCCCATCCATGTACAGATTGAACAACCATGGAGACATGACACATCCCTGTTTCAAACCAACTTTCAAAGAGAAAAATTCACTTAGTTCACCATTCACACGCACTGCAGCCTTCGCACCATCGTACATATTCTTCACAGCATTCAACAACTTCCCATCTACTCCATATATTCTTAACACTTTCCACAATCCTTGTCTATCCACCCTGTCATATGCTTTCTCCAAATCCATGAAAGCCGCATACAACTTCTTTCCCTTCTCTAGAAACTTTTCCACTAAAGATCTAAGAATGAATATCTGATCTACACAACCTCTTCCCTTCCTAAAGCCTCCCTGTTCTTCTCCAACTAATTTCTCTATTCTTTCTCTAACTCTGTCAGTAAGTATCCTACCACACACACTTTTCCTATTATACTAAGAAAACAAATGCCCCTATGATTACCACACACTTCTTTTTCCCCTTTTCCTTTGTACAAGGGAATAATTATACCTGACTTCCAAGTCAGTGGATGTTGGAGTGTCCCTGGTGAGAGAGGATAGTGTTTGGAAACTCCCTGTACTGTTGTTTGCAGATGATACTGTGTTGTTGAGTGAAGACGAAGGGGAGCTGCAAGGCTTGGTGAATGAGTTTGGGAGAGTGTGTAAGAAACGGAATCTAAAGGTGAATGTAGGGAAGAGTAAAGTGATGATCTTTGAGAGAGGTGAAGTCAGTGAATGTACAGCGAGGTTGAATGGTGAGGAATTGGAAAATGTGAGTATGTTTAAGTACTTGGGTAGTGTGATGAGTAAGGATGGAGGTTTGGAGGGTGAAGTGCTTGAAAGGGTACAGCAGGGAAGAAAGGTTGCTGGTTCTTTGAAAGCAGTGATAAGAAACAGGGAAGTGAGCATGGAAGTGAAAAAGTTACTACATGACAGTATTGTGATACTAACTCTAACGTATGGAAGTGAAGCTTGGACGTTGTTGGAAGGACACAAGTCAAGAGTGAGAGCAGTGGAAATGAGTTATTTAAGAGGAGCCTGTGGAGTCACATGGAGAGACAGGCTGACGAATGAGAATATAAAGGAGCGTTGTGGTGTTGATGTGGATGTGATAGGAAGCGTTATGAGGAACACACTGAGGTGGTTTGGCCATGTGGAGAGGATGGAGGGTGAAAGACTGACGAAGAGAGTGTATGTGAGTGAGGTGGAGGGGGGAAGAGGGAGGGGGAGGCCAAGGATGAGATGGAGAGATGGGGTGGAAAGGTATATGAGAGAGGGGGGTGTGAGTTGGGAGCAGGGCAGTGAAATGCTGGGGGACAGGGCGACTTGGAGGCGATTTGTTTGTGGCCACCCCAAACGGGATTGAGGCGTCTGGCAATAGATAGATAGTATGTTCCCCCAAAGACGAGAGCATGGAAGGATGACGAATACCATGAGATGTTGTCAGATATGGCTAGCTATTTGCAAAAAATAATTGAGAAAAGCAATAATATAATTTTAGTGGGTGACTTTAACTGTAAAGAGGTGAACTGGGAGGAATGGTACTCGGGAGGCGGCGAGGATTCCTGGGGCACTATGTTACTAAATATAATAATGAATAATGTGATGACGCAATGGGTCAAAGAAGAGACACGGTTTCGAGGTGAGGACACACCAGCAAGGTTAGATTTACTGTTCACCAAAGAACCCGATGTAATAGAATCATTGAAATACCTCTGTCCTTTAGGAAAAAGTGATCATGTGGTCATTGAGTTCCAGATGTTAATAAGGAACGTCGAGCCAAGAGACGAGCTTCATAGACAGGGAAGATACAACTTTGGCAAAGCAAATTTTACAGGATTGAGAAACTTTTTTGAAAATGCGGATTGGAGAAAATTCAGAGAAACAAGAGAGATACAGAGGAAGTGGGATCTCTTTCTAGACCTCTATAATTTGGGAGTGGAAAAATTTATACCAAGAGTAAGAGGGAAAGAAAACAGGAAAAAGGAGTGGTTTAATAGAAGGTGTATGATAGCAAAAAAAGAGAGAGCAAAGGCATGGAACAATTGGAGAAAGAGAGGTAACAACAGAACAAAGGAAGAATATAAAAGAACAAGAAATGAATACACAAGAATACGTAGAGAAGAAGAAAGGAATTTTGAAAAAGGTATAATAGACAAATGCAAGGATGAACCCAAACTGTTTTATAGATTTGTTAATGGCAAACTGAAACAAAAGGAAGGAATCACCAAACTGAAAGTAGAAGGAGAGATCTTTAAGGATGCGGCAATGCAAGCAGAAATAATGAACAAACGTTTCCAGTCAGTTTTCACTAAAGAAAAGGAGCTTGTGGAAGGGGAGGGAGTGATTAGAAATGTTCCGGTGATAAAAGATATAAAAGTAGAGGTACAGGAAGTGTATAAATTACTGGAAACTCAAGATGTAAGGAAAGCCCCAGGACCTGATGGAATTTCTAATTGGGTACTGAAGGAATGCAGAGAACAACTGGCGGATAAAATCCACAGTTTAATCGTATGCTCACAGGAAGAGGGGAAAGTGCCACAAGAATGGAAGAGGGCAAATGTGGTACCAATTTACAAGGGAGGAAACAGGGAAGAACCCCTGAATTATAGACCAGTGTCTCTAACCAGCATGGTCGCAAAATTGTGTGAGAGAATCCTGAAAGACAGATGGATAAAATATCTGGAAGAGATAAATATTTTGGCTGAATGTCAGTTTGGATTCAGAAGTGGAAGGTCATGTGTTTCTAACTTGTTGAGTTTTTACTCAAGAGCGATTGACGTGGTACAGGAGAGAGATGTTTGGGTGGATTGTGTGTACTTAGACTTAGAGAAGGCCTTTGACAAGATACCTCATAAGAGACTAATGTGGAAACTAGAATATATAGGAGGACTGAAGGGGAAACTTCTGGAATGGATGAGAGACTTTTTGAGAGACAGACAAATGAGGACAGTAATAAAGGATAGATGTCTGGATGGAGGGAAGTAACAAGTGGAGTCCCTCAAGGCTCGGTGTTGGCACCAGTAATGTTCCTGAATTACGTAAATGATATGGTAGATAGAGTGAACAGTTATGCTGATGATGTAAAGATCTTGAGGAAGGTAGAGGTTGAGGAGGATTGTAAAATACTGCAGGAGGATTTGGATAGGATACACAATTGGAGCCAGACGTGGGAAATGAAATTTAATGTAAAGAAATGTAAAATACTGGAAATGGGTAAAAGTACCAGAAGGCCATCACTGAATTATTTGTTGGGTAATGAATTCATCACAAAAAGGAGAGAAGAGAAAGATTTGGGAGTGCTGGTCCAAGATAGTTTGTCACCAGAAAAGCACATTAACAAGATAGTTGGAGAGACTTATAAACTCCTGACTAACATAAGAGTAGCATTTCATTATATGGATGAGGAGATGATGAAAAAATTGATAGTGGCCATGATCTGCCCCAGGTTAGAATACGCAGCTGTAGTGTGGTCCCCTCACAAAAAGAAAGATATATACAAGATTGAGAGAATACAAAGAACAGCAACCAAGATGGTCCCCAGTCTGACAGACCTGTCATACAGAGAGAGGCTGGAAAAACTGGATTTGCCTTCCTTAGAGGAAAGGAGAAAGAGGGGAGACATGATTGCAGTGTTCAGGACTATGGTGGGAGTAGATAAAATTGACGAAGAAGATCTGTTTGTATGGGATAAGAGAGCAACAAGAGGACACGGAATGAAATTGAAAAAGTCAAGCTGCTTGAAGGATATCAAGAAATATAGTTTTCCTTACAGAAGTATAGACTTATGGAATAGCCTGGACAAAGAGATCGTCCAGTCTAAAAACTTAAACGAGTTTAAAGCTAAATTTGACTCATTGAGAAACAGCGACGGAAACCCACGAGCATAGTACATTCCGTGTATATCACAATTAGGTATATTAGGTAAATACTTAAATATTTGGAACGACTTAGACAAAGAGGTGGTGCATGAGAAAAACATTCATGTGTGTAAAGGTAGACTTGATAAATGTGGATATGGAGACAGGACAACACAAGCACTGCTCAATTCCTGTATACTACAAATAGGCAAATACAAATAGGTAAATACACACACACACACACACACACACACACACACACACACACATTCTCTCTCTCTCTCTCTCTCGCTTCTGGGAATTGAAGTTTATTTGGGATGCATTTTGGAGAGTGGCTAAGTAGGATAATTGTTTCATTTGATGTTGTCCATAATTGTGCTGGCTATTTGTGTACAGTATATGGTAATGTAATGTTACAAGGAAAGCTGCAGGGCACTGAAGGAAGATTTTTTTTTTTCTCTCTCTCTCTCTCCCTCTGCTGTGAAAGCTGATAAAATACGTATACCTCAGTATGGTGGACCTTGTGTTCGGGAATGTAAGGGGTACTACTGTTCATGTGGTCCTTCAGCCGGATTACTTTTATTACTTGGTGAGGATGCCTTAAGCTTTCCTCTTTGTGCCTACTGCTGTAACGCAATGATCTCTGCTGTGTTTATTTGAATCTTTACATGCCTGTGTCTAATGTAGCTACAACCAAAATTGGGTTAGTTATGTTATGTTACTGAGTTATTAATGAGCTGCTGGAACTCTGAGTGAAGAAGCAATTTTTCCTTTGCCATATGGTAAAATAATTAATTCAATTTTTTTTAAAAGAAGCAGTATAGCCTACAAGATGAGCACAAATATAAATGAACAATGCAGCACATAACATATAACAATTACATAAAGTACAAAATTCAACTGAATTTATACTGACCTCTAACCCTTTCTTTTGTTTCTTCTTCAGTTTCTTCTTACTTTTCTTCTTTGTCTTCTTCATCTTGGGCACCATGACTGGGTCCTGAGTCACCATTATGCTGGAAAGTATGAGATGGAACAAAATCTAAAACAGGGCAAATGTTAATAAAGTATGCGTTTGTTTCAAGAAATCAATATAGGTACCACACTACATAAAAACATTTTTGGTAGTGGCCAAGTGGTTACAGAGGTCATTTGTTGTTTGAAATGACAGGAGTTCAATTCCCTGCTGAGGCAGATAACAGTTTGATTAACTGGTGAATTATGTTAGATCAGAATCTACTGATCTTCCACAAAACACACCAAAATATCAAAAACATGCCCACTAATACCAAGGCACCAGTCCTGAATGATAGTCTTTTCATGTATATACAGTATTCCACTTGGAGAGTGAGTACTTGTGCTGAAGTGGTGGCACCTGAAGGTGTGTGGCATGAAGGAGGGCTGCATGGCCACAGGAAA
This sequence comes from Coenobita brevimanus, assembly GCF_032717465.1. NCBI lineage: Eukaryota > Metazoa > Arthropoda > Malacostraca > Decapoda > Coenobitidae > Coenobita > Coenobita brevimanus. The sequence continues at coordinate 35,921,979 of NC_137063.1, forward strand.
CCAATGCTCAGAGTTGGGGGGGGGGGAATACTTAGAAAAAAAATGGTATGTCCCAAACTCTGCAAAACCATACAGAAATTTAAAAATGGAAATCTTATGAAGCAAGAACCTCTTACCTAAAGTGGGTAATGAACTCCAGGCAATTTTTTTCCTGCCATCATTATGATAGAAATTTTTGGTACAGTACATGTGCATTCATATACTGTACCAGTATTTCTTATGACATTTGCACTGACCTTCATGCTGAAACAGTCTAGAACTCAAAATACAATATACTATTCCCTTTGTGATTCCTCCAAACAATAATGGTTTCTTGCCTTTGTGTGGTCTGAAAGTTGCTCTGGTTCCATCAAATGATCAAAATTTCACTCTCAGGTTAACCTCATTTAGAAGGTTACCACAGACTAATCATATAAATCCAAATCCAGCTGAATGATGCTATGCTTCCTCTTACCCATGGATGTCAGGGTAAAGTCTACTCAGGCCTCACCTTACACACACACACACACAAATATATATATATATATATATATATATATATATATATAATATATACAGTACATATATTTTTTTTCTAACCTTAGTATCTCAGAAACTATAGCAGTTAGGGAAATGAATTAAAGACCATATTACTCAACAACTCTTCTTCTTGTAAATGAAAGTAACCCCAGGTTTGTAGGTTGTTGCACTGATGAGTAAAGATGAGAGGAAGAGGGCTAATTTTCACCGGAAAAAAAAGATGTGTCTGTCCGTCTGCTCGCGGCCCCGACTATGGTTTTGCTGTCAATGTGATAACTTCTCCACTACTAGACAAAATAGACACAGTGGTGTCCAAGGAATGCCCTATGGCACTATCACTGAGCCCTTTCCTAGTATCCTTGGAAAGAGGCTTTGCAAGGGTGGATGAGGCAAAAGTCCACATGAGACAGGAACAAAATCAAATGAGAAACGTTAAGAAAAGATCATCCTACACCTGGCAGAGTCAGAGACGACTGAGGTATGGTTGGGTGGGCTGGTGGGAGTCTCCCCTAAAGTTTTGGTGATGAGATAAAGTGGCAGCAACTTCAAACTGTGCCAGGAAAACAAGTGCTGTTCCTACTGAAACCCTGCATCGCCGCGCCACCGATTTTTTGACAGTTCCAACCGACACCCAGCAGTTAGGGGCTAAGGAATCCCCTTACTGAGATTGGCTACTGTACAGCTGACATTTTCTATGAACTGGGACCCAAACCAAATGCTGAAAACAGCTAACTGCGTCTAACAGTTGCAGGGAACTACTGGGAATAAAGAAACCTGAGATGTGTATTTAGATTTATAGCTAATAATGCAAGTCTTTGCTTGGACTATGACTCATTTGCACCTGAATGTTTCCTGCCTAAGGGTATTTATTTTGTGGTTAGTCTGTACTCTATGAGCTTCAGGACTGCCTCTCATATTGGCTCCCAAGTCTTTAATTTTCTGTCATGCTACTTTCCTGATTCTGGTACTGGTACTGGTTGTGCTTCCCCCCCCCCCCAAAAAAAAAAAAAAAAAAAAAACAGTGGAATTTCCTAAATCATGCGATACTAAATAGTGGCTTCATAATACACGGCAACATCATGCAACAGTTTGCAATATCAGTAACTGGCAGGAATTACAAGAAATTCACGAATGCAGCCTCAAAAGTGACGCTTTTTCGATGCCTTGTGCAATACTGTACACATCACCATTACCTCAAGCCCGCGTTTCAAGCCCGGTGTAAACCAATGATAGTAATGCATGGCAATAACTAAACCAATCATATTCAAGCATACCAGTTACTACAAGCCAATCAAAGCGCTTCCCACCCACGCGCCATGCATGAAGGACAGGCACGCTTGATGCCCCAGTGCCTAGCTCAGTGCACTGTCTCCTCCCTGTAGTCAGATTGTGGTTCCAGTGTGGTGAGAGGATTTATTTTTCCCTCGAGCTTCCTCTGCCTGCCCAGTGTTACCATGGCTGATCGTAACCCTTCTGAGTCTACAAGTTCTTCGAGGAAGGGGAAGAAGAAGAAGAAACCAATGTTAACTTACATCCAAAAGTTAGACGTAATAAGGAGGATTGACGACAGTGAAAAAGCCAAAGTTACTCAACATTACCGACTCAACGACATAATTCTTTACCAAACAGGCATGGTGATTCCTCCTATGTTATAACAAACTCACGATCTCATGTAATTTTGGTACATATGCAACATTGATAGTTAACTGTTGAATTGTGACTGCAAGAAGTGAGTGGTAAAAAACAAAATATACCTATTTTGGAGTATTAAAGGAAGTGGGCAGGTCACCCTTGGCAATGTTTACCGGCGATCTCTCCAACTGGCCAAGTTGTTTACCAAGCACTGCTATGACCGAACAGGCCAGTGTATCATGCATTCTAAATCCTCATTTATAGCTTTATAAAAATGCCCACAAGCTGTGGTAATCCAGGAATAAGAACAAGTAACCTGTGAATGACTCATTTCAATCGAAAATATGGAGAGGGTGCACCCATTTGGTAAAGAAATACAGTCATCCCTTAACATCCGCGTTTTTAACATACACGGTTTTAAATATCCGTGGGTGGATATAACATACACGGTTTTAAATATCCGCGGGTGGATACAGTACCGGGACCGGATTCACTAAAGCATTTTATCTCGTTGAACTCTTCTGACACTGTTCACTGCAAATGTAATATTACTCCAGGCATAGTTCATGGCTGTTTTAGTGATAGCATTATCCAGTGAATCAAATATAACATTCTTACTTTTGGCCACTTCATTTATTAATGCCATTAATTCATCATGGGAAAAGTTAGAACGGGCTGGGAGTATTTCTTTTCTTCCATGTTCTTCTTTGTAATCTTGGCGGCAAAGGGCTTTGTTGTGTTTACCAGCTAATACGAGGGGAAAGCTCCGTGAGTGGTTGGTCATACCAAAGCTTTGTGTGTAAGAGCCTCCGTCACTGGCTAATTGGAAATCAGCTGGTAAATGGTTGAAACACCTGATGAACCTGATGACCCTCCTCCCATCGCACTAATTGATACTCATAACTTACGGGGAAAACTTCTTTCGGTGGATGAATGACTCCAACTTTACAAGGTAAACTTTCAAACACTGGCAATTACCCTTGTACTAAATATGGTAATAGTATACGTACATACACGCACACATGTACACATACCCTCGATGAGCAGGTCTAAACCAGTTTGCTGCCCTCCACCCCCCCTCTCTCTCTTTCTCTCTTGTAAATAATATAAAGCATTACGCACTCAAATCACACTGAAATCATACAAGAGTGGCTGAAAGTGTTATTTTATATTATATTGTGAATTCTATCTATCTATCTATCTATTGCCAGACGCCTCAATCCCGTTTGGGGTGGCCACAAACAAATCACCTCCACGTCACCCCGTCCCATGCTGTTTCACTGCCCTGCTCCCAACTCACACCCCTCTCTCTCATATACCTCTCCACCCCATCCCTCCATCTCATCCTCAGCCTCCCCCTCCCTCTTCCCCCCTCCACCTCACTCACATACACTCTCTTCGTCAGCCTCTCACCCTCCATCCTTTCCACATGGCCAAACCACCTCAGTGTGTTCCTCATAACACTTCCTATCACATCCACATCCACACCACAATGCTCCTTTATATCCTCATTCGTCAGCCTGTCTCTCCATGTGACTCCACAGGCTCCTCTTAAATAACTCATTTCCACTGCTCTCACTCTTGACTTGTGTCCTTCCAACAACATCCAAGCTTCACTTTCATACGTTAGAGTTGGTATCACAATACTGTCATGTAGTAACTTTTTCACATCCATGCTCACTTCCCCGTTTCTTGTCACTGCATTCAAAGAACCAGCAACCTTTCTTCCCTGCTGTACCCATTCAAGCACTTCACCCTCCAAACCTCCATCCTTACTCATCACACTACCCAAGTACTTAAATGTACTCACATTTTCCAGTTCCTCACCACCCAACCTTGCTGTACATTCACTGACTTCACCTCTCTCAAAGACCATCACTTTACTTTTCCCTACATTCACCTTTAGATTCCGTTTCTTACACACTCTCCCAAAATCATTCATCAAGCCTTGGAGCTCCTCTTCGTCTTCACTCAACAACACAGTATCATCTGCAAACAACAGTACAGGAAGTTTCCAAACACTATCCTCTCTCACCAGGGCCACTCCAGCATCCACTGCCCTACCTTGTACCTCTTTTATTACCCTATCCATGTACAGATTGAACAACCATGGAGACAGGACACATCCCAGTTTCAACCCAATCTTCAAAGAGAAAAATTCACTTAGTTCACCATCCACACGCACTGCAGCCTTAGCACCATCATACATACTCTTCACAGCATTCAACAACTTCCCATCTACTCCATATATTCTTAATACTTTCCACAATCCTTGTCTATCCATCCTGTCATATGCTTTCTCCAAATCCATGAAAGCCGCATACAACTTCTTTCCCTTCTCTAGAAACTTTTCCACTAAAGATCTAAGAATGAATATCTGATCTACACAACTCTTCCCTTCCTAAAGCCTCCCTGTTCTTCTCCAACTAATTCCTCTGTTCTTTCTCTAACTCTGTCAATAAGTATCCTACCATACACTTTTCCTATTATACTAAGAAGACAAATGCCCCTATGATTACCACACACTTCTTTTTCCCCTTTTTCTTTGTACAAGGGAATAATTATACCTGACTTCCAATCCTCCGGGACTCTACCTTCCTCCCAAGCTAATCTGCACATCTTCCACATCCATTCTACTACTATCTCTCCCCCATGCTTCAGCATTTCACCACACACTCCATCAATTCCTGGGGCTTTCCACAATTTAACTTTCTTCATTGCTTCCACAACTTCTATCCTACTGATTTCCTCATGTCTTCTCACCTCCCTCCTTCTCCCAGCCATTCCCCAGCCACTTATACTTGCATTACTTCCATCCTCTATGTTCAACAATTCCTTAAAGTGTTCTCTCCATCTGCTCACTTTTTCTCCCTTCTCCACTAGTAATCTACCATTTTTATCTTTCACTCCCCTGCTAACCTCACTGCCACCCTGTCTTACTCTCTTCACCTCTTTCCAGAACATTTTCTTACAGTCCCTCCACTTTACACTCAAATTCCTTCCAAATTCCTCATCCGCTCTCTTCTTACTCTCTCTTACTAATCTTTTCACCTCTCTCTTTCTTTCTACATGTAACTCTCTCTTCCGCCTCTCAACTTCTTCCACGCCCCTATTTCTCATCCATTCATTGTATGCTTTCTTCTTTTGTGCCACAGCCTGTCTCACCTCTTCAGTCCACCACGCTGTTCCTTGCACCCCCTCCGTCTTCTCTTCCTCCCAGACACCACATCACATGCTGCACATATTTCTTCTGTAAATAACCTGCACACACCTTTCTCGTCCCCCATCTGCCCCAATTCATATTTACCCAATCGTTCCTCCACTTCTCTCTTATACTCTGCCATTTTCTCATCCTCTTGTAACCTTTCAACTCTCCTTGCAACTACTCCTTCCTCTCGTTTTTCCCTTCTTCTATTCCTCCATCTTACTTGGATCCTAATTCTGGCCACCACCAAGTACTGGTCAGAAAGTCCACTCCCCCAACCTCTATAAGCTCTTGCATCCATTACATATCTTCGCATCCTTTCATCCACACACACATAATCAATCATTGCCTTCCTTTCATTCAGTTCACCACCCACCCTTCTCATCACTCGCCATGTATACCTGTGGATAATATTGTGCCTGAAGAGGGTATTGGCTATCACCAACCCCCTCCCAGCACAAATGTCCACTAATGCACTGCCATTCTCATCTATCTCAGCAGGCACACCCCATTCACCAACTATTCCATCCACCTTCACATTCCCTACTTTACCATTCACATCACCGATCAAAAACACTCTCTCATTCCTTCCAAACTTTTCCATGCACACTTCCACTTTTGTCCAGAACTCTTCTCTCACTCTGCTAGCACGATCTTGCGTTGGCGCATACACACACACAATCGCCCACATTTGTATTCCAACTATCAACTTTACCCACACAATCCTTGACCCAACTGATCCATACTGTCTTATGCTCTTCTTCCATCTTTTACCCACAACTATACATACTCCTTCCTTTGCCCTCTCATTCTCACCTACTCCTGCATATATACCCCATCCATACTCCCATTCTCTCACACTTTCTCCTTCCATTTTGTTTCATTTATTCCACATACATCCACTTTTGCACCCTCAAGCACCTGGACAATCTCTCTCTCTTTCACATCATTCGCTCCTCTTACATTCCATGGAGCCATTACCAAGTCCTTTGTCCGGTCCTGGGTCGTCATCGTTAGGTCAGTCCTTGTCCGAGGCTTCTTGATTGTTTTTTTTTGTTAGTTGTTTTCCGGGGAGGGGCACTAACCCTCCGCCAACCCTTTTAGTCGCCTTTTACGACAAGCAGGGATACTGGGGGAGTATTCTTGAAAACCCCCCCTACCCCCAGGGGGGGTGATAAAATACAGGTGATTTAGTGATATTTTTGCGATAATCAGAGAAGTCATAATGCTATGCGCATTAGCTAGAGAACATTTTTGTGGTTGCAAACTGTCCAGCTATGCTATGAAATGACTCACAACATTATATCAATAAGCTTTATAAAAGTAAGTGGTAACAAAAGTCATTCATGAAGTTTGATAAAGTTTGTAATGATTTTTCTCACATTGTTACTGTTTCGCTAAAGTCTAAGGTAAACACTGGAATATCGTAACAAAATCATAGGAGACTGGCTAAGGGTTTTATTTATATTATTATTATTGCAATTACAGTACTGTGATGAGGTAACGTGGCTGTAACCCTATTTTGTATGGAAAAAATCTTGTGGTTTGGTGGAAATTTCTGCCTCCCTGGGCTATTTCCTACATCAGACAGTCAAAACACACCTAGTATTCTCTCAAATCGTTTTCCGTGCTTGGAATGCCTATGGACATGCAGTTTGTTGCAAACAACAGTAGAAAGACTGACGTTTGTCTGACAAAAATTTTAGCTCTCAAGATTAACATTAAGTGGGTTAAAACATGAGTTCAAAACACAATTTTTTTCCTATTTCTCCACAATGAGCACAGTTAGTATGTCATTACAGCCGCTGCGGCCAAAGGGTTAAGGTACCTACAGAAGCCAAGATTCAGCAGATTTGCATCATGGAGAGCTCTCCTGATGTTTCTGGTGTTGCTGGCATTGGTGTAACCTCCTCTTGTCTCACCTGTAATGCATAATCGATAGATGCTGCAGTAATCACATCTACTGCTGCGGTGGCTTCACCAACAGTGTTAATTCCAGACGCTGTGGATATTATGAGACAGCTCGCACTCTTTGGGAATCATGCTATTTGATCACGTGCTGACTGGGAGCTAGGTGGATGTACAGTACATAGGAAATGGGGGGTGCCGTTACTCACAGAACATTTATTTTTGTTGTCGGCAGTGTCGATGATGTGGAGGCTGGAGGAGTGAGCTGGGACGAGTAGTCAGAAAAGGCCATCCAGTAGTACTGTATTCATTATTTTTAACCTTTTTAGTGTTTTTGTATTAAATAAAGTCGTTGTAAATATGCAAATAGGGTTTTTCTTTATTTATATTAGGAAATGGGGGGTCCAGGGGTGTTTTTAAGGGGGGCAGCAGATATCCGAGTATTTTTAACATATGTGGGTGTCTGTTACCTAAACCCCGTGGATGTTAAGGGAGCACTGTAATCTCAAAGAATCGATGACTCTTACAGTGACACGGAGCCAGCTGGGGACAATGATGACACCACTTCCGTTGTCTCCACCCTGGACTTTGATGGGTTCCTGAGGGAGGCTGATGATGAGGAGGAGGCACAGACGTGGCAGCATGATGCAGCAGCACACTCACCTCGTGCTGAGAGGACGTAGTCTGCCTCAAGCCTCGGAACCCCTCCCCCCTCCCCCATCCATTCATGCAATGTTATCAGTCAAAGTTAGGTAAGAATCTTACAATACTGATCATTCCTATCAAATATGCTTTACTAATTTCTCTTCCAGGTTGACAGTGTTCGCTGGTGACCAGTTTGATGAAGGTTTGGGGGTAAGGGTGGCAACTTTTTCGAGATGACAGCCCCATAAGTAATTTTCCCCATGGGATCAGATATTTCTAACTCGCAGAATTGTTGATATATGTAGCCGAGGGGTTTGAATAGATGGAGAGAGATATCACAAATGTATCATAAATTAATGGCTGCCCCTCTATCACCAATGGAGTGTGTGGGCCGCTGCTAGTAAAATGGTGTGTTGTCGAGTAGAGAGAGTAGGTAGCACTCTCTCTCTCTCTCTCTCTCTCACTTTCCCTCTCTGTGTATCCTTTTGAGTAAGGTGAATTATACGTACTTCTTGGGTTACGGAGTTTTATTATACAAAGTTATATGGAGGTGTGCTTGACAGTATAACATAGTGTTGCATGACGGTGAACCACCTAACTACCCTATCTCCTGCCTTGTGCCCTCAATCATACTCTCCGGCTCTCTGCTCTACAGCTGCTTTCCCTGGGGTTATATACCTACCAGTGCATAGGTGTGTCTTTGTCTGGTACCTTTCCATAGGTACTTTTCCATGAAGTCAGATAACTGGCTCAATCTGGTTATACTGCAAGCTCATGAAATACTTGTATTGTCTGGCTTAAGGAGTTCGTGATACATCAACATTCTTGAGCTAGAATATGTGTTCGACTTTCCTTGTACACCGCACATGACTTATTATGTGTTACTCATATTGATACCTACCGTACATATTAATGCCTATAATTATTACATATTGTCATAACATATTAATGCCTACATATTGTTCGGCCACACAAAGATGGCGTACCTATGACAGTATATATTGTGTCATAACAGATAAATGTCTGTTATCATTATATTACAATCAACTTGTCAGCTAAATAAGTGAAATACATAATATTGTAAAAGTAAGATATATAATTTTAGTAACATCAATTGTAACATGTAACATTATTGTACATAATTGTATAATATATACCAGTATCTACCTATCTATCTATCTATCAATCTATATACAGTGCATATATATATATATATATATATATATATATATATATATATATATACAGACAGATAGATAGATAGATCTATATACAGTAAAAGTCCAATTCTTCGGCATCCAATTCCCCGGCAAATCTGACATTTCGGCAGTTTTGAGAAATAGTCCCATTTACGAAAATCTCTGATCATTCAGTAGATTTTCCGATTTTTTTCGTCAGTCTTGAAATTCTCCATGAGGACCCTCTACTGCTGGGGACTTCTTCCAGCAGTAGCAGAGTCCAATCAACCCCTTCTATTGTACATATGTAATTAAGGAACCTACTATAAGTTTAGGTAAGTGCATGTGAACTTGTAGGCCTACTGTACCATTACATTTATATACAGTATGTTCACTAATTTCTTTATTTTTCATATTCATGTATAGTACTGTATTCATTACAGTATTGTACAGTATCAAACAGTATACAGTACTCTCTCCAAGCACACTTGTAATGATATGAGTGGTGATGATGGTGTTCACCGAAACATATAAGGTATTGAGTGGGTAGGGTTTTTGATAATTCGGCAATTTTGATTTTTCGGCACTAGCCTGGCCCCATAGATGCCGAAAAAAAAACTTCTACTGTACACCCACCACAAATTGACTTAGGACCTACACACAGAATTGCTATGGGAGAGTTGTCTGTCGCTGCTTTGTGTTTCCACCTCTACCAAGCGAATTTTGGGGGCAAGAAGTAACTGGCAACTCCTCTGGTGTTGACGGGAGATGGTGAAACACTCAGCACAACAGTACTTCCCCAGAAGCGAGAGTGGGAATATATGTTCCCGTCGCTCCGAGCTTGCACCTCCCTCTTTTTTCATATGCCTTACTGTTTGCCCTGTTATCTTCCTAGAGTCAAGTTGTCATGCCTGGAAAGGGATGAGAGGGTCTGTATCATTGCATGGAGGTTGGATAATGACCCTATCAACACAATTTGTGAAAGTACAGGATAAGCAAAGTCGACCGTCATGAAGATTTTTGCTGCAGCATGAAGCCTGCCACCTGATGTCATACCAGAGCACAAGCACGGCGGTGGAAAGAAGAGGATGACTTCCAGAGGTACAGATTTGCTTCTGAAGAGGGAAGTAATTAAGAATCCTCGAATGACAGCAGCAGAACTGAAGAGAATGCATCCCCAGCTGTTACAAGACGTCTCAATTCAAACTATTCAACACCGCTTGCAGAAGGAGCTGGGTTTGCCAAGCTGCACCGCAGCCAAGAAACCGCTTCTCTCTGACCACATGAAGAAGCAGCACATTTAGTTTGCCAAGAAGTATGCACACTGGACATCAGATAAGTGGAGAAAAGTTATGTTTTCCGATGAAAGCACATTTCAAGTGTTCCAGGTGCGTTCTGCCAAGGTTCATCGCCCTGCCTCCCGTAGTCGGTATGACCCTGCTTACACGATGCCGACTGTTAAGCATCCACAGTCAGTAATGGTATGGGGGTACATCTCAGGTGAAATGGGAAGGGGAGGCCTCTACTTTCTTCCTAAGAACTTGATGATGAATGGTGGCCGGTATATTCAGGTTCTGAAAGATCATTTGTTAAACTTTTCTAATATTCATGGGTATGACTTTTTCATGCACGATTCAGCTCTATGTCACAAGTCAAGAAAGGTGACAAAATGGCTTCAGGATAATTGGACTGAGGTCCTCGACAGGCCTGGCAACAGTCCGGATCTAAATCTGATAGAAAACTGCAGGGAAATGGTGAAGAAAATCATGGCAGAGAAGAAGACACCCAATCTGGACAACCTCAAGACTGATCTGACAAATGTTTGGTGGAAAGAAATATCCTTATATTACTTTAGAGATCTACGTGTCTATGGCAATGATAAATCACGCCTGGTGCAAGCTGGCACTTAAGTTGTGTGCTGCTAGAGGTGGTGAGGTGCAATCACTACATGCTGTGGGGCAAGATGTGGTATGAGCGTGCAGAGTCATGCCAGGCTGTGAGAAGATGCAAGAGGTGGATTTGGTTGAGGTTGTGGAGGACAACACGATGCCAGAGGATGCCATCAATGCACTGAAGAGCTCGACAGGGAACACCATGAGGCAGAGGAGAAGGGGGATCAGGCTGCGGCATGAACCACGGCACCAATTATGACCATGGGTCACATAAATGATATCTTGGCTGGTGCAGAGGCGCTTAAGGAAGCCATCATGGTTTATGAAGTGGATGAGGTTCGGAGGGCTGATATGCTGGACACTGTGTTGAATCCAATGTGGCTGTGTGATGAGCTAAGGCAAGAGAAAATACAACAACGCCACCAGATTCTACTCACCCAAATACTTTCGTCCTCAACAGATGCCAGAGTAACAAGAGCCAGAGGAAGATGCTATGTCTGTGGATTCCCTTGACTTTGAGAGGTATGTGCAGGAGGCAGAAAAGTTGCAGCTGAGGATTGTGGATGTGCAGGATTTATCTTCTTCCTCAGATGAGGACTCCATGGAGTCAGCGTGGCAAGAGGACCGTGCTGGGGACCAGTAGGAGTCCTACCCTGCCTTGGAACCCCACTCCCCCTCCCCCCAGCAAGCCCACAACCTCTTCAATTCAAGGTCAGGAATCCTCCAGTGTTCGTATGTAATGATATCATTATTAGGTAGAAATGGTCCTGGGAAAAATCAGGGAAACCTGCTCCAAAAGGTGAACTTGGGGCTGGCTTGAGTACCATGAAACCCTTTAACATGTAAACATACGGTCCTATAACGCAAAAATCTCATAAAGCAGGACCTTTCGGGGACAATGTTCGTGCATTATACGAGAGCTCGCTGCATACCTGGTATATTTTGTATATATATATATATATATATATATATATATATATACACTGTATATATATATATATATATATATACACGGATGCCCACTATCTGAACTCCCCACTTAACGGACATTTTGGGCCCAGGCCTTTGGGGAGGGGGGGGGGGAATTATTTTCAACCCTACTTTGAAATTGGCACGCAGAGCCGACCAGCTGTGTTTACACTCGCTGCTTTCCTCCCTCATCCCTCTCGGCCTCCCCAGTTACCACCTAAATGCCATCCTGGCTAGACGCTCATTCAGTGGATGCCGCACATGCTCATTTTTGTGAATAAACTGCAACACCTCGCCACTAGACCACATGGGAATTTACAGTGTTGTGCAGTATTATGAAATTAAAATTCAGAGTGGAAAGATTAAGTACAGAGTGTAAACTGGCAGTTGAAACTGGTGTGGTGCAATCAAGAACAGTATGTGCAGTGTTAAACAATTATAACTCACAGTGCAAGGGATTAAGTCCAGCACAACACTGCATTACTGTATGTGCTTCAAGAGCATTTTCACCACTGCCAGGGCCTTAGAGGAGGCAGGTTAACCTTCATAATGAACGGCCACGAACATGTTGCAAATACTAAATACTCACTTCTAATTCCTCATTCTCTGGTTCCTTTTCATTTATTTCATACTTTCTGTCCCTTATTTGCGTGAATAGGGGTTAAACTAGGTGCTACGCATGTCCGGTAGAGTTATGTAGGTGGTTTTCTGAGTTAGGCTGGGTTAGGGTCCATAAGTACCAGTCCAGGAGGCAGGGGCCCACTATCCGGAGTGACCCACTTTCCAGACACGCCATTGGCTCTATTACATTGGATAGTGGAGGGATTACTGTGTGTATGTATGTGTATATATATATATATATATATATATATATATATATATATATATATGTATATACTGTATATATATATATATATACAGTAAACCCTCATTATACAAACCTCATTGTACGATATTTCACTTATACAATGTCAAAATTTTAGTACCCTACGCCCACTATACAATGGGAACGATTTGCAACAACGATGGATCATCCGCGGCTCAGTGAACAGCGAATGTGCAAACGCAACAAAAACGTCCTCACACTGTCAGCATTAGACCACACACACTTGTCCACTGGTCCATCCTCATTAGCTAGCCCTGCCCAGCCAGCCAGCCCTGCCCAGCCAGGCAGTTCTGACATTGATTAGTGAGGGCTGTGAGTCCCTGTGACTGTGAGGCCGAGTAGGGACAATTCGCCATCAGGACGATTCCCCATCATTTATTTACGTATCAGTTTATTTAGCAAGTACACTAGTTTTTTAATTATGTAAGTTATAAAAGTGATGGTGGTTTATTGTTTATATAGTAAATGTAAAATATGGCATCAAATCATTGGCATTAAATGAAAAATAATAATATATTGAAACGTGAATCAGCTGATTTATCATCGATCCTTCATCTTAGCATAAGGCTACATATGAGACATTGGCATTTATATAAATGCCTAATTACCTTAAGTGAACGATCGACATACTTTGGAATTACACAAATAATCTTCATGTTACGTCTATATAAATGTTTCGGGATATTTCGCCATCAAGTCAATTCGCCATCACAACAATAACAAGACAATTCGCCATTGGGACTTTTCGTCGTCAGGATGATTCCCCGTCGTTTATTTTCATATCAGTTTATTTAGGAAGTACACTAGTTTTTTAGTACTGTACTTGTTCCTCTTCAAAGTCATTTTAAAATATACCCAGGATGTTGTAGTACCAATGGAAATTAATGAAAACAGCTGTGGGTGATGCTAGAACATAATTCAAAGTCAACTACAGCAAGGTAGAAAAAAGTTAAATATTGTCTAAAAGTGCAACTTACAAATGATATCCAAAGCCAATGCTATTGAATGAAAATAGACTTTGATAGATCCCCCTGAGAATTAGTTATTAAAATATCAGTTAATCAGTAATAAGTATGTTTATAGAATGACGGGGAATTGTCCTGACGGGGAACGTCCATATTATGACGACAAATTGTCGACTTCATGGCGAATTGTCTAGAAACCACATAAACAACCGTTGCTTGCTTCAGTAAAGGTAAGATCTACTGTATACTGTAGTTTTCAAGCTTTTTTCTCTTTATTCACTATTAATGTGTTACTTTAAATGTTTAAACATAAGGATATTTCATGTATGTGAGCGCTAAGGTGTGTGTATGTGAGAGTTTAGGCACGTCTGGGAACGTAACCCCATTGACTCCATGTTATAATGGGATTGCTATACGATGGATTGCTTTACGATGGGGTTTTCAGGAACAGAACCCCATCATATAATGAGGGTTTACTGTATATATATATATATATACAGTATATATATATATATATATATATATATATATATATATATATATACTGTATATATACAGTGGAGTCTCTTTTATCCGAAAATCATGGGACTTTCAAAGTTTCAATTAATCGATTTTTTTGGATAAAAGATACTGCAATAATATGTAGGACACAAGGGAACAGTATTATACTCACTCATCACCCATTTCTGGCGACGTCTAACCCACCACCACCACCAGCATCCCAAAAGCCACTCAACCATCACCAAAACACTTAATACACCATAGTAACTACGTATGTAACTGCACTTTTGTAACTGTAATAGAAATTGTCAACTTAAATAAGTCTTCACTCAAAGAAACTTAAATAAACATACACCAAAACAATTAAGTAATTCACTGTAAGCAATCAAACAAGTAAAGTCTTAAACCTAATTGATTTTTCATATTTTCTGTTTCCTTATTTAATCATCTCCACATCATCCACATCTTCCGAGGTGGTGGATGGGGGCTGGTGCAACCAATGCTTGCCCTAGTGACTGGTGGAGCAACCATAAACTAATGCTAGGGGCGCGAAACAAGCCCGCTGTGCTTGAATTTTCGGACAGATTTCAGATTTTTGTGGTTTATCGAAATGAGAACGTTTCAGTGAAACTTATCGTTAATGGCATATGACGCACATGCTGTAGTAAGGGCACAAGCACCATTTTTTTAAAAAGGAGAAAAATGCATTTAAAGTTTTGAAACAGGAAGAACTTCCAAACTAACCATACAAATTCAATCTACTGTGCACCAATCTAAAGAAAATTTATCCCTCTATAACGTATCCCAAAATTATTTCATTATTATGCTTTATGCCTTTGCTTCAACATAAAACGTCAGGTAATGTGGCTCTGATAATTTGCAAAATCATATCCCTTTTACTGCTGAAATCATTTTATTTTCCATCTCCTAACCATAGACATTACAACATATCAGAATAGATGTTATAATAATGCTATAATAGTAGCATGCACATGATAATAATTCATATACTAATGGTAAATAATAAAAAAAAAACAAATCTTTCAACAATTCTCAAAATAATACCGCAATGTCATAATAATAAAGAGATTAGAATAGGCATAATAGGGTGGCAGGCAGGCATAAAAAAAGAAAAGAGAGAGCGAGAGAGAGAAAGAGACAGACAGACAGACACAGACTGAAGATCAGAAGGAAGGGGAGTGTAACACTAATGCAGTGCTCACAAACCCTGCCGACTATTCTCCTCTTCCTAGTCACTTTATTGAAACAACCATCAACACATGGAGGTCCTATCTTTCATGCTTCCACCAGTTTCTTAGGTCCTATCTTTCATGCTTCCACCAGTTTCTTAGTCATACGGCTGGTGTAAGCTTTACCTTCATTATGAAGGTTTTCACCACATTGGCTTTCCACATGTCTGGCTTTGGTTTGCGTTTACGGCCACGGAAAGGTCCAAGCTCAATACACTCGATCTTCTTACTAACACCAGACTCATTTTCACTAACAACAGCCTCCTGGTGCTCACTGTTATCACTCTTATCACCCATGGCTACCACAGTACAACAACACAATGGAAACACTCGCAAAATCAACAAAAATAATGAAGCATTCAAAGTGTTCTGTTAAAAAAAGGCGAGCGGGAAGAGACTGGTGTTTTGATTGCATTTATACTGGATGGTGGCATCAGTCACCCAATAACAGTCAAAGCGAATTTTCATTGGCTGCTGAGATCCACCAGCGTGGTGAGTGGGAGAGACGTGATGTGAAAAGGAAGCACAGTCGTCCACACACACCAAAGTACTCCTGGTTTAAAGGGAAAGTGGTGCTTGTGCCTTTACTCTGGCGTGTTCTGGCAGAGCTGTAGTAGAGTGTATACAGCTGAGAAATCTGGGGTGTTTCAGGGCTCACTAGATCATAAGAAAAATAATCAGAAGGTCATATACAACCTACTGTTGGACAGAGGAGACCCAAAGTAAAAATGCAGTACTGGCAACTCGGATTTGGGTGCAGTGATGCTTGTGCCCTTACTATTGCGTGCGCCTCATATTAAGGTTAAAAGAATTTCAGATAAAAGAGACTCCACTGTGTATATATATATATATATATATATATATATATATATACAGTACCCTCGCATCCAACACACATTAGTTCAGCACGATTCACGTCCAGCACGGAGAGCAAATAATTAGTATTATTTAATATGATTTAATTACTGCAACATGAGTGTGTTAGCATAACACACACAGAGCTCCGAGAAGTGGGCAAAATCCGCAGAGTTCACCTCTAGCACGATCACCCCCATGATGATAGCCAATGAAAACTTCTGATCAAGTAGCCTTCCCTGCCCACTATCGTGACGTGATCGTGATGCCGCCCAATTAAAAACGCTTCTGATGTCACGTGATGTTTTGTTTAAATTTCTCCTGCCACAGTGCCACTCAGTCGCATAATTCGCATTGGAAGGTGCTTTTTTCTTGCTGCATTTTACCCTGCTCACGATGCCTAGGAAGCCTTCTGAGAACCCCAAGAAGCGTCGGCACCTCCCTCAGGCCACCAAGCTAGAAACCATCGAGAGGAAGAAGAAAGGGGAGAGGAAAGTTGACATTGCCAAGGCCTACGACATGAATGAAGCCAACGTGAGGACCATAATAAAAAACCAAGACAAGATCCTGGCAGCTGAAGGCTATCACACGGCACTTCACACCAGGTTTGCCGAGGATTTGATGGTAAATCGGAACGGTAACGTGGTAAAATTGCCAACGATACCACGGGCATTTGGAATTCATCTGGATGGATTCCTGCCGAGGATACGACGGGCAAAACAGTGTGACCAAAACCCAGGTGACTCAACAGAGAATGTATCGTACTACAGCATTGAACTTTTAGCCTGACACTGAATACATATTAATATTTTAGAATAAATATCAATCGTTTTGAAACCCTTCTCATCGGCGTGTGTACCAGTTTATAAACAAAGTTGCTTCTCCTTATTCTCTACCGAGTCAGCGACAGCAATCACTTTCCACAGTCACAAGACGGGGCTCTGGCAACAGTGTGAGAAGCATGCACTTTGCCGAGGATTACAGAGTGCTAGGACAGGCAGAAGCAGGACCTTCCATGGTGTGGACGAAGATAGTGATTCTGAGTGTGATTTTGAAGGATTTATGAGGGAGGTTGAGGAGGAGCAACAGCCATTACCTGCTAGTGACGCCAGCAGCCATCCTCCGGGGACCCAGTAGGACTACCTACAGCCTTGGATACCACCTTCCATTCCCAGCAAGCCCACCAACACTATCCAAAACGGTTAGTTATCATTCATAGCACAGTACCATTTATTATAATTACAATAGTACCAATATATGTATAGGTATATGGTAGGTATTTAGGGTGACTTTTCCTAGGGTTGCTGACATAATTCATTTTTCCCCATAAGCTCTATTGTTAGTCCAACACGTTTTTGGTCCAACACGTGACCCATGCATGACAATATTACCGTGCTGGACGCGAGGGTACTGTATATATATATATATATATATATATACATATATGAAGGCAATTCTTTACCAAATGGGTGTGGCAATTCCACCAATATTATAACAGACTCACATTCTCAAGGTTAGTAATTTTGGTACAGTACATTTAACACAGAGTGTTAACTGTTTAATTGCAACTGCAAGAACTGATTGGAAATAAAATATACTTATTCTGGGGTATTTAAGGATGTGGCTTGGTCACCTGTGGAAGTGTTAACCAACAATCTGACATCTTAGGGTTGCCAAATCTGAATGGTCAAAATACAGGATGCCTCCGCTGAAACCCATGCTCCCACCTGGCCCCCCCAATATACACTTTGGGTCTTTGGCACTATGAAACCTTGAAATATATACTGTATACAGTACAGTATATATACAGTAAAACCTCTACAACTCGGCATAATACATGTGCAAGCCTTGCCAAGTTAGCCTATTTGCCGAGCTGTAGGGATGAATTTTAAGTTCCCCCCAGCACACACACACAATAAAGGAAAAAATGGAAAAAAATGGAAAAAAAAATTAAAAGTTTTTACAATAAACAGTAAAAGCTGCCTTACCATGATTCCATGCAGTTGTAGGGTGTATTCCAGGCATGGAGGAGGACTTTTGGTAGTTTTTGGAGGTGTTAGGGGGGCTCAAGATCACTTTTGGGCACACCTTTACTGTACTGTACTTGACACTGTACACTATGTAAAGCACAATTAACACTATAAAGGCCATTACTGTAATGTACACTATTTATCACTTGTACTATACTGGGGAACTAAACACTAAACATTTAAACATTACCGTACAACTCAGCATCTTACCGAGTTTGGGGGATCTTGCCGACTCTCTTCCCCTCACGTGCGCATTTTGGGGAATGTTTGAATTTTGATTTTTTAAATGAATAATTTGGAGCCTTCCCGAGTTGTAGAGGTTTCCGACTTGAAGGATGACGAATTGTAGAGGTTTTACTGTATACAGTATATATATATATACAGTAATCCCTCCAATATCCGACGTAACAGAGCCATAGGCAGGTCCGGATAGTGGTCCTGTCCGGATATTGGGCCCCAGCTTATGGACTTGTACTTATGGACCCTAACTCTGAAAAACACCTATACAACTCCCTCTGGACATGCATTGCACCTATTTAAGACCCAAATCACACCAATACAGGACATAAAAGACTGAAATAAATGCAAAAGAAACATAAAATGAGGGTTTAGAGGTGAGTTTATACAATATTAAACATTCTGGGTACTTACAAGTCCCTTGCTCCTGGACTGGTTTGAACCACCAGTTTGCAGTCCACAGTTAATCCTCTGCACTCTAAATTCTAATTTCTTAACACTGCACAACACTGTAAATTCCTGTGTGTTCTAGTGGCAAGGTATTGCAGTTTATTCACTGTTTATTCACAAAAAACAAGCACCTGTGGCTTGCACTGTTATGAGTATCTGCTCTCCATCGGAGTTAAGCTGTGACTGTTGATGTTGGTGGGATAACAGAGTTGCCAGATCGCAACAGCCACATTACCAATCTCCTCAACTTTCATTGTCAAATATAACTTTTCATTACCAAATTCGTAAAGCTAGCATATATTCTTCACTAATTATATATACAAGTGGAAATACATGTAATCACTCTCCTTATAACTAACACCATGTTGATTATTTTCACACTATGTAGGGTAGCAGATTAATCAGAGAGAGCAAACAATCCACCATCTCCATCCTGTGTATCCTCATACATGTGAAAAATCCATTTGGTAATGCATTATTCTAATGCATTACCAAACGAATTTTTCATTACCAAATTGGCCCACACTTGGTAATGAAAAATACCAAATGGCAACCTGACAGGGGAGGGGGGAGGGGGAGGAAGGAAGGGGTGAAGGGACCATGGTGTAACAGCTGTTCGGCGCCAGGCGGGAATTTCAAATTATGGGAGGGAAAAAAAAGTCAGATTTTTTTCAAATTTTTTGCGGTTTTTGGCCCATTTTGGGAATATTGGATCCCAAGAGGATTATGTCCGGTTAGTGGGGATGTTCGGATATTGGGCGTTCGGATATTAGGGGGATTACTGTATATATATATATATATATATATATATATATATATATATATATACCGTATATATATGTATGTATGTATACAAGTGCCAACGGCCATACCACGTTGAGTACACCGCTTCCCGTCCAATCAGCGAAGTTAAGCAACATTGAGTCTGGTTAGTACTTGGATGGGTGACCGCCTGGGAACACCAGATGCTGTTGGCATAACGTTCTCCCTACGTGTTAAGTGGGGTTGGTGGAGGATTAGTGCCCCTCCTTGTAAAACAATTAACTCTAAAGCCCTTGGCCACCCCGTTTGGGATACATGGCGTCTGGCAATGAATGAATGAATAAATGTATACAAGTGCTCGTGGGCCCTTTGGGCCCCTCGCACTTGCTCCTGTGGAGGGCTCTCACACTGCTATAGTTTATTTTAGTTGTAGCCATGGGCAAAAAATTCTACGGAGTTCCTACGCCGTGCACTTAGAGTGGCGTGTTTTGGTCAAAGTGTGATCGCTCATTAAATATAGTAAAAGTTTTTCAAACGTGATGGACCAAGTTCTTTAACATTAGCGAATTTTTTGCAATTTTTGTGCCAAATTGGTGCGATGTGAATGTGTAGTTTTGGCTGCCCAAAATACACACCCACCCACACATGGCTAGTGCTACAGTCTATTATAAATATGTATATATATATATATATATATATACACACACCAGTACCATACTGCTGTAGTGTACCACAACCTTTCATCTTTTTGCAATATAATGAACAAGCAATGTACAGTATTGGCTAGTTTATGACTGAAAAATGTGAAAGTGCCTTACAGTAGATGCAAGATAAGATCATAAGAATAACAAATGCTACAGTGTAAAAATGAAAACAAAGCTAATAACTGTGTGCAATTACCATTTATTTTATGGCAATAACAGCACTATAACAAAAAAAAAAATAAGTTCATGGCTAAACAAGAGGACAAGGCAGGATATTTTAGCTATGGTAGCTGCTGGTGCTGAACCAACCGAGTTGGCAACACTTACTAGCTGACGAACAGCTAACAAAGAGTTTAATGGTACCGTATAATAAATTTTTCAAGAACAAGTGATGGAAGCTGAAATTCCGGACTTTTAGAAATTTTTAAAATTCCTCCCGGACAAAGATTTTGACACCTAAATGCAGGACATGTTTAGAAAAATCTGGACGCATGGCAACCCAATCACACCTGGCCACGTCATCAAAAACTACCAGAATAATATACTGCACAATCTGGGGGGTGTATTGGCATCTTGTAAAAATATACCATGTTGTTTACCAACCATCACTCTGACTGAATTGGTCAGTGAACCCAAAGTCAAAGCTATGAGAAACTTAATGATTAAAACAAAACTAATCTAACCTAACCAAACCCAACCTCACTTGCATATGACAGCCTGCTTTCAAACTGAAAAAAATGTGTTAGGAACATTAATTATAGGCAGCTACTGGCAGATCTCAGTAGAATATTTAGGCATTCAAAATCCTCATTTATAGCTTTCAAAGCAAAGTTTTTAATAATGCCCAGTAGCTATGGTAACCCAGAAATAATAACAGGTAAGCTGTGAAAGGCTCATTTCGGCAGAAAATATGGATAGGCTGTGCATATTTGGTAGAGAATTAATAAAAATTCCATTACTCCTCACTGTTTACTTCCAAAACTTACTAATAGGCTGATTAATATTACTGCATTATATATCCATCTGCCCAGATATTTCTCTAACAATTGTAAGCTTACCTACGGTAGTGTCCTTCCAATGTAAAGATATTTCGTTCTCCAAGCTCTCCTCTTGTTTATGGTTAAATGTCTTCCCTGACACAAGTGATCAGTTAAACTATCGGCACGACAGGAAAGTCAAAAATTGACTGGAATGCTAAACAAAAATATGAACCATCAACAAAAAAGGACGGGCTGTCATCTTGGTTTTCTTTTCTTTTCTTTTGTTTTTTTACATATGAGCCATTTAATCCCTGTTCGCCGTCGTCGTCACAACAATAACACGACAATTCGCCGTCAGGACGATTCCCCGTCATTCATTTACGTATCAGTTTGTTTAGCATGTATGCATGTATGCAGAGATGCGTAAGTGTAGTGGAGAGAATGGAATGAAGTACTTGTTGGAGATATGTAAGAAGGCATGGATGAGTGAAACTGTGCCTGCAGAGTGGAAAAAGGCTGTGATTGTATCCCTGTATAAAAAAAAAAAAAGGTGAGCGAAGTGAGTGTGGTAGGGAAGGTATATGGAAGAATTATTATAGAGAAAATAAGAGAGTTATCAGAAGTCCTAGTGAGTGATGAACAGGGTGGCTTTAGGAGTGGCAGAGGATGTGTGGACCAAATATTTGCAGTGAGACAGATAATAGAGAAGGCTTGTGAGAAGGACCATAAGGTGTTTATGGCATTCATGGATCTGAAGAAAGCATATGACAAAGTGGACAGAGAAGAATTGTGGAAAGTTTTGCGCATGTACGATGTAGAGGGTAAGCTGCTAGGTGCCGTCAAGAGTTTTTATGATGGTAATGAAGCATGTGTAAGGGTTAATGGTCATCTAAGTGAATAGTTCACGATTAGTGTGGGTGTGCGACAAGGTTGTGTGATGTTCCCATGGTTGTTCAATATATATATGGATGGGGTGATGAGAGAAGTTAAAGCACGAGTAATGGAGAGGGATGGCATTGGTAATGAATGGTGTTGGATGGAATATCTCAAATTTGTTGTATGCTGATGATGCAGTACCGTACTGCTTGCAAGTACCGGACAAGAACTTATAGTAGGCTAGGGCAGAGTTTTGCTGATGTCTGTAAGCATCATTCCTTGAGAGTAAATGTAGAAAAGAGTAAAGTGATGGTACTGAGAGAGAAAGTGGCTCCCAGTGCAATGTAACAGTGAATGGAGAGAGACTGGAATTGGTGAGAGGGTTCAAATACCTGGGTACAGTGATAGAAAAGAGAGGAAAATGTGCAAAAGAAGTTGAAAGTAGAGTGACACAAGGAAGAAAAGTAGCTGGTGCAATGAAGGCCTTGATAAGAAAAGAGGCTTGAGTGTTGCAGCTGCACGAGGCTTACTTGAAGGAGTGTTAGTGCCAGTTTTAATATATGGATGTGAGACTATGGTGTGGCATGAAAATGAAAAGTCAAGGGTAAGAGCAGTGGAGATGGGACTGCTGAGGAATGTATGTGGAGTACAGAGGGTGGATGGGATACGAAATAATATGATTTGTGAAAGATGCGGAGTGAGGAAGTCGGTGGACACCAGAATTGAAGAGAGTGTACTGAGATGGCACGGTCATATGAAGAGAATGGATACCAATAGAGTGGTGATAAAGGTATATCTGAGCGAATTTGAAGGAGGGAGGAGGCGAGGTAGGCCAAGGAGAAGGTGGAGAGATATGGTGGATAAATGTGTGAGGAAGAGGGGTTTGGAAGTCGGTAAGTCTAGGGAACTGACAGGAGATCGAGCTTGCTGGATGAAAATTGTGAGGAGAAGTGCTTGATCGGGGATTTTGGCACCCCTTTTTAACATGGCTGCGTCTGGATTGACTGTCAGATACGATGTGGTGAGGCTACAGAACGTGGTGAATGTTTTTGGTGTATCCGATAAAGCCAGGATTCCGGGGGCTTGAATGATGAGTGAATGGAAGCATGGCCCATTGGATTGGGCAAATTTGGGCTCTCTGGACATTGCTACTCCTCACCCTGCCCTGGGGTGGGAAAGGAGGTCCGGATGATGATGATGACTAGTTTTTGAATGATGAAAGTCTATCTGTCTATCTATCTATCTATCTATCTATCTATTGCCAGACGCCTCAATCCCGTTTGGGGTGGCCACAAACAAATCGCCTCCAAGTCGCCCTGTCCCCCGCCATTTCATTGCCCTGCTCCCAACTCACACCCCACTCTCTCATATACCTCTCCACCCCATCCCTCCATCTCATCCTCGGCCTCCCCCTCCCTCTTCCCCCCTCCACCTCACTCACATACACTCTCTTCGTCAGTCTTTCACCCTCCATCCTCTCCACATGGCCAAACCACCTCAGTGTGTTCCTCATAACGCTTCCTATCACATCCACATCAACACCACAACGCTCCTTTATATCCTCATTCGTCAGCTTGTCTCTCCACGTGACTCCACAGGCTCCTCTTAAATAACTAATTTCCACTGCTCTCACTCTTGACTTATGTCCTTCCAATAATGTCCAAGCTTCACTTCCGTACGTTAGAGTTGGTATCACAATACTGTCATGTAGTAACTTTTTCACTTCCATGCTCACTTCCCTATTTCTTATCACTGCTTTCAAAGAACCAGCAACCTTTCTTCCCTGCTGTACCCTTTCAAGCACTTCACCCTCCAAACTTCCATCCTTACTCATCACACTACCCAAGTACTTAAACGTACTCACATTTTCCAATTCCTCACCATCCAACCTCGCTGTACATTCACTAACTTCACCTCTCTCAAAGACCATCACTTTACTCTTCCCTACATTCACCTTTAGATTCCGTTTCTTACACACTCTCTCAAACTCATCCACCAAGCCTTGCAGCTCCCCTTCGTCTTCACTCAACAACACAATATCATCTGCAAACAACAGTGCAGGGAGTTTCCAAACACTATCCTCTCTCGCCAGGGCCACTCCAACATCCACTACCTTACCTTGTACCTCTTTTATTACCCCATCCATGTACAGATTGAACAACCATGGAGACATGACACATCCCTGTTTCAAACCAACTTTCAAAGAGAAAAATTCACTTAGTTCACCATCCACACGCACTGCAGCCTTCGCACCATCGTACATACTCTTCACAGCATTCAACAACTTCCCATCTACTCCATATATTCTTAACACTTTCCACAATCCTTGTCTATCCACCCTGTCATATGCTTTCTCCAAATCCATGAAAGCCGCATACAACTTCTTTCCCTTCTCTAGAAACTTTTCCACTAAAGATCTAAGAATGAATATCTGATCTACACAACCTCTTCCCTTCCTAAAGCCTCCCTGTTCTGCTCCAACTAATTTCTCTGTTCTTTCTCTAACTCTGTCTATAAGTATCCTACCATACACTTTTCCTATTATACTAAGAAGACAAATGCCCCTATGATTACCACACACTTCTTTTTCCCCTTTTCCTTTGTACAAGGGAATAATTATACCTGACTTCCAATCCTCCGGGACTCTACCTTCATCCCAGGCCAATCTGCACATCTTCCACATCCATTCTACTACTATCTCTCTAAAATGCCCGCCGAGACCGCCACAG
Organism: Coenobita brevimanus; assembly: GCF_032717465.1. NCBI lineage: Eukaryota > Metazoa > Arthropoda > Malacostraca > Decapoda > Coenobitidae > Coenobita > Coenobita brevimanus. The sequence goes on from NC_137063.1 coordinate 35,947,152, forward strand.
GACCTCCCACCTCACCACCCCCCACACCACCGCCGAGCCGCCACCCCACCACCACCCCAGGAGGACACACAGGTGAGGCTAGTGACCTCGGGCAAGAGGGTCATCGGGACATCCCGGCCCTGAGCCCCTATTCCTCGCAAGTGCCCCAACCCCAGGCGTTCAGACAACCTGAACTACTGTGCGGGCGGGGTAGTGACCGTCAGACCAGGGGTGGGACTGAAAAGAGGTCAGTCCCAAGTAACACCGTCTTGACGGTCTTGCTACACCCTCTAGGGCAGGAAGAGGCCCAAGGGCAGGAAGAGGCCCAAGGCTACGGCCTTAAAAGAGAAATAGACACAGGCTACGGCCTGACAAAGTGTGTAAAGGGGAAGGTGACCCCAGGCTCCGGCCTTAACACGCTGAGGAGAGAGAGTTGCCTGTGTGCATCCCTCTCCAGTTGTACTTTGGCTACGGCCAGAATACAGTCCAGGGTAGAGAGACCCTGCTACCGTACGTGTAGCGCTACCCAATTACGGAAGCGGCGACTCGGGGCCGGCCTCTCGCCGGAGCAGACGGGTGATCCCGTTTCTCCGTTAGTCGATTCCCGTACGGGCAGACACTCATTTACGACTGGGGCACGTACCAGGGTGGAGAATTCCCTGACGGTAGGATCTGTCCATATTGGAGAGAGTGCGGCCCTCGTGCCCCTCACTCCGGCTTGTTCCCTACTGCAGGAGGAACACCACGCTGACGGCCGCTTGCCTCGGCGAAAGGGCGACCCCGATCACCCTACTGGTGTCCCTCGCACGCCGGACAAGTTCACGGCACCAGCCAAAGTCCATACTAGGGGAAGTGGAGCCCCACCTCAGCCCAATGAACACACTCAGGGAACCATGAAGAGCGTGAGTCTCCCTCAAGCCTCTTTCCCTCCGGGGAGCCCTTCGTCGCCATCCAGGCTTCTTGGCCAAGTGGAGGCGTTAGAGTGGTGGCAAGGCCCGATTGCAGAGTTACCGCCCACACCCGGACACTCCTTAGCACTGTTGGAGCCCTACAGGAGTCGCTGCCGCAGCCCAGCCCTGACGGCGCCTCTCCCCCTGAGCACCTGCAGACCCCGGACGCCCAGGCCTCCCACCACAGTCCCCGACGACGGTGACCTAGGCTCTCTCACGCCCCGGCAGAAGAAGAAGCGGGCCCGAATCCTCCGCCTGTTCAGTCCTAGTCCCGAGGGCCCCCGATCAGGTCGAGGCCCCCAGAGTACGAGGCCTCCCTGCACCCCACCAGTGCGGCCCTAGAAAGGAGCCGCCCCTCAGGTCGAGGCCCTAAACAAGGGAGCCTCCCTGACAGTAAGTACTAGTGACCCAACTACCCAAGAAACACGGGTAGAACAGTGATAGTGACAGTGACCCCTAATACAGTGACAGTGATCCAATGCACAGTGGCAGTGACTAATAAAAGTTATGTTAAACAGTGATATCGTAGTAAGTCGTGCTTGAACACTAAACAGTTCAGTTCCCCCTCTCAGAAAGGGAGCGGGGAGTTTTCTGTGGAGTCGAAGGTAGGTGTGTGAGTGAGCCGAAAGGCTAGTGAAGTGCTCCCCTGCGACTAGGTGACAGTGTCGGATGTCGCCACACGCACCCTACCTTTATTATAGTATCATATCCCCCACAGACTCCCGATCACAGTGAATATAAGTGAAACTCCCCCGTTTATTATTATCCACCAGTGACACGACAAATGTTCTCGATTGACCATCGTAGTGAAGTGATATCTCTCTTCAATAACAGTAACCCATATCCCTGACTGCCCTGTGCCCTGTGCAAAAGTAGATTGGATCCAGTTATAAGTGTATTATTGTATCTCTGTGTTATTGTGTATCAAATATTGTGTATGTAGCACTGTAAGGGAGAGAATTTAAGCAATAGATGTGATTCGGTGTACTGTCTCTTTTTATGCCCTGTTCCTTTGTTAGTGCATTACATCCGGTCTAGCCAAAGGACCCCGTCCCAGTGCTCGTGTTTTTACGACGAGAAGTCGCCTTAAAAACACAGCATTACACTGGTGGCAAGCGGTGGTCCTAGATCCGAGTAACGCACGGAGGAACGCGAAAGGGAACTTACAATGGCAGCCAAACCGCACATCCAATTGCCGAGGTTCAACCCGGACCAGTGTGACATAAACATATTTGGACATGGTCAAACCCCTCCTAGACATAGGGTTTGACTCTGACAGAGAAAAGATCGCTGTCACTCTACCTAACTTGGGAAAAATAATCACTAGTGTCGCACCAAAAGTCGTCCCAGAACTGTCATGGGACCAATTCTCACAAATAGTGAGACAGGCTTTCACGCCATCCATAGGCCGAGTTGTCGCTCTTTCTCAACTCGATGCCCTCACCTACGACGGGAACCTGGATGACACATTCACCCAGGCTAGGCGCCTCGTCAGCGCCGCCTATCCCGAGGCACCACCCAATGCCCGGGATATCCATACATTCAACGCACTGTTGAGAATCCTCCCCAGCATAGTCAGGGAGCATTTCTCAATCTACGACCCCTCAGGGGACATGGAAAATGACCTACAACTCGTCCGACGTCTGCTCGCCGCCCGCCCCACACCACAGCCACTCTACGCGGTGACACGTTTTCCTACAAGGCAACAACCCCCTTCCAAACCTGAACTGCCGCCACATCAGCCAGCTACTGAGCCGCCCACAGTCCCTAGAGCTTACCCCCAAAAGAAGCGCTCAAACCCGAGGGAACAAGGAAACCTCATCACCATTAACCCCTGGGAATTCACGGCGTGCAGCCGCACCTGCCCTCTACACGACATTAGGGAACAGCTCAAAGCTAGCAGGCACAGAGGTTTTCAACAAGGGTGCAAGAAAGTATCCTCTTTAGACGCCGCCGCCCAGGAAGACGACACACCGACGCACACCCTCTCGGGAACAGACGACGACGACCAAGAGGACACCACTCCACAGCAAATGGATTTTTAGGCCCGCCCCCGCACCTCCCCACGGTGGCGGGGGCCACCTCACACAACTACAGACCCCCTGTTTACGACAAAATCTGGCTAAACGGGGTCAAGGCACGTCTACTAGTGGATACGGGAGCAGCCAGATCGTGCCTCTACTCCCACTTCTACTCCAGCCACATGGGTACATTCGGCCCCCTCTTCCCCACCTCAGCCAACCTCGTTGACGCAGGGGACGGCCCCCTGCCTAACCGTGGGGAAACTCAGGCCCTTCAGACCCACACCCATCAACAAATATCCACTAGCCTCCCATTCATCATATTCGACTCAACATGCAGTCAATATGATGGATATTTAGGGCTGGACCTCCTCCAGAAATTACATGCCACCATTGACTGCCATCAACACCGCCTCCACTTCAATCCAGCCCACCACAACCAACCAGCAGTCAAGACTAAGGAAGAAAAAAGAAACAAAAACAACAACGAAGGCACACCAAAAACCCACACCCACGCACACTACCATCAGACACTCACCTGTCCCATACCACAGAGACACCTACACCCAACCCAGCCCCTCACACCACTAGACTCCCATCACCACCACCCACCGCTCATCATCTACATCCCTCCCCATCTTTTCCAGCCACTGTCGCCTCCTCTATCACCATTCCACCACATCATGAAGCTTGGGTAAAACTTAACAAACCTTCCCATACCTCCGTCCTCTTCACACCATCCAGCCCCACCGGACCACTCTCCTCCTGTCTAGTAAGCCCTACCTTCCTTCCCCCACATGCCCAAGAAATCCGTGTCGCCAACCTCGCTACCACACCACTAACCTTACCAAGAGGACTCATCATCGGCGACACTGAAGAAGCCGAACCATGCCAAACACCGCCCCCAGACCCGCCCACCCTACCATCACACCTATCCCCAGCCCAAACCAACAGCCTCCGACAACTCCTCCTGGATTTCCAAGATTTATTCTCCTCAGGCCCGACCGACCTTGGCCATACCACCTATCTCAGCCATGAGATACACACAACAGGACCTCCAATTCGCCAACCATCACGACGGAAAAATCCTAAGCAACGAGAGGAAGAAGACCGGCAGGTCCAGGACATGCTAGATGCCGGTGTGATCTCCAACTCTACTAGCCCATGGTCCTCTCCGGTGGTACTCGTTAGAAAAAAGGACGGGACAATGCGCTTTTGCGTTGATTACCGCTGAGTAAATGATGTCACAGTCAAAGACGCCACTCCCCTGCCACGTATCGACGACTCCCTAGACTCCTTACATGGCTCAACATGGTTCTCCACCTTGGATCTACAGTCGGGGTACTGGCAAGTCCCTGTGCATCCCGACGACAAACACAAAACCGCCTTCTCCACATCCAACGGCAAACATTACGAGTTCAATGTCCTCCCTTTCGGACTCTGCAACGCTCCTGCCACATTCTCCCGTTTAATGGAGTCAGTCCTTAGCGGTCTAACCTGGGAGACTTGCTTAGCATATCTCGACGACGTCACTGTTTTCAGTCGTACATGGGCCGACCACCTTCACCGCCTCAAGCAAGTGTTCCACCGCATACGCCAAGCAGGACTTAAACTGAAACCTACGAAATGTGTGTTAGCAGAGAGATCAGTTTCCTTCTTAGGGCATCTAATTAATGCAGAGGGCATCTCACCAGACCCAGAGAAACTTCGAGCCATCGCAGACATCCCACTCCCCCGTGACGTGCACGAAGTCAGAGCATTTCTGGGGTTGACATCATATTACAGGCGATTCGTCAAAAGATTCACTGACATCGCAAAACCCCTCCACGAACAAACAAAAAAGGGCGAACCCTTTCTATGGACGGACACAAGACAAACAGCCTTCACCACCCTCAAAGCAAAACTAATCACCTCGCCAGTAGTCGCGTTCCCAGACTACAATCTTCCCTTCCACCTCTACACCGATGTGTCCCTCATCGCCATAGGAGCTGTCCTTGCCCAGGTACAAAATGGCAAGGAACACATCATCGCCTGTGCCAGTCACACCCTTAACATGGCAGAGCGGAACTACGCAGCCACAAAACGTGAGTGCCTAGGGATCATCTGGTCCCTTGAGTACTTCAAATCCTACATCTCGGGCACCCACGTAGTAGTCATCACCGATCATCAATCCTTACAATGGCTACAACAGTCAAATACAAATAACGCCTAACTAATACGCTGGCGGGAAACCCTCGAAGAATACGACTTCGAAATTGCATACCGACCAGGCAACCTGCACACCAACGCTGATGCCCTATCCCGCCTCCCAATCAACACCATCAAAGAAGAACCCGACCTGGTTAAAATGTGGTTTGACAAACAACGCCCCACTTGGATTCCACAGACCACATTTAACAAACTCCACCCGCATGGCGAACATCTTTTTGACCCAAACGGACACATTGTCCTCAGCCCAGACACGGCCCACGACACCATGCTCCACCTCCATGCCCACAACGGCATCCACCTAGGAACTAAAAAGCTACTGCAAATATTCAACGATATGTACTGGACTCCCAACCCATCTACCATCGCAAAGAAGATCATACAATCATGCCGAGCATGCGCACTTGGCAAAGATATCACCCGAACACCAGGCCCTACAGGAAAAGTCACAGCACAAAAACCGTGGCAACTTCTCTCCCTAGACGTCGTCGGCCCCCTCACACCAAAGTCCGGCTATAAGTACATAATTACCTTCGTGGATGTGTACTCTAAATTCATCATCACCTGCCCAGCCAAGGACCACACAGCACCGTCAATCGCCGACGCCCTCACCCGACATGTTTTCCCTTATTTCGGGATTCCCCAGGCCATCCATTCGGACAATGCCCCTGAATTTACGGGGAAAATATGGGAAGAACTGGCCAACATCTTTGGATACAGCATCTCCCACTCATCTCCCTACTGGCCCCAAGGCAACAGCATATGCGAAAGAAGCCACCGCTCTCTGATGAACCAAGTCCGCACGCGCATTACGCAAACAGGAAATGAAGACTGGCCTGCACACGTTAAGATCGTGCAATGGGGGTTAAACACGTGCCCAAGGGAAGATGGAATAACCCCGCACGAGAGAGTGTTCGGGGAACCACCCCTACTCCTACCCCTCCGCCACCACCTACAACCGCCCACTCCACCCTCCAGCACCGACCCTCTCCACCACCTCAAACACCGCCTCCACCACCTACACTCAAAGCAGGATCTAGCACCTGACACAACCCACTCCAACCCATACATACCTGGCCAATCTGTCGTGGTTGCAAATCTCCCTACCCCACCTAAGACCGCCCCCCCGATTTAATGGACCTTACAAAATCGTGCGGGTGCCTAATGCTTATCAAGTCATCGTGGATCAACAAGGGCAACACCGCACATACAGAAACCGCCACGTGCGTCCCTTCAACCCACCCGACACCGCCCACCCCCGCTCTAAGCCTACCTCCACCCAGGCCCGCACACCTGGCCGCCCTGACCTTCCTCAACTTCACCCCCCAAACTCCTACTACTACTCCTTCTCCCCCCCCTCCTCACACTCTCCGCCTACCAGCTCTCCACCAAGCACACCATCACCGCAACCACCTCCCACCACCCCTACTTCACAACCAGACACTCCCCCACTAAACACCCATCCACCCACCACCCCCCAATCCACCCCACCCAGGCCAACCTCGCCACCACAACCGCCCACCTCCCCTGAGAATCACCCCAACCCCACACCCACCACCGACCTCCCACATGACCACTCCCATTATACACGTCACACCGCACCACCACCCATCCACCCACCTCACCACCGTACACCCTCACCGCCTCCACGCAATCAACCAGCCTCACCACCCACACCCACCATAACCACGACCACCACCAGATCGGGACGACTCTCACGCCCACCCACGAGATACACCCCGACACCCCCACCCAACACCCACTTATCCCAGAATCCACCATCACCACCCTCCCCCAATACCTCCCCCATAACCCTACCCCTCCACCAAGCACGTTGGAACTTTCCTAACTCCCAATTCCCCAAAGTACAACGCTCCTCCCACCACATTAGCCCAAATAAAAGCACCACCCTCCCATCACTCTCCAGCATTCAAATCTCATCTCCCCACCAGGCACCATTCCCCGAGATGGAGATAACCAGGGTCCGATGGCAACCTCACAACCACCCGCCAACCAGAATCAGAGGCACCCACCACCTGCTACGCCTCCTACGCCGGACCAGCCAGCCGTCCTCCCTCCACTTCACGCTCTGCCCCCACCAGGAGCCCAACCAATTCACCACACACTGGGTCAACTTCACCCAACACCTGACCCCGGCCTACCAGACAGCCACCTCCACTACCTACCACCTCCAGTCACGGGGCCGTGACTTCAACAATGCGGAGGGTGGTAAAATGCCCGCCGAGACCGCCACAGGACCTCCCACCTCACCACCCCCCACACCACCGCCGAGCCGCCACCCCACCACCACCCCAGGAGGACACACAGGTAAGGCTAGTGACCTCGGGCAAGAGGGTCATCGGGACATCCCAGCCCTGAGCCCCTATTCCTCGCAAGTGCCCCAACCCCAGGCGTTCAGACAACCTGAACTACTGTGCGGGCGGGGTAGTGACCGTCAGACCAGGGGTGGGACTGAAAAGAGGTCAGTCCCAAGTAACACCGTCTTGACGGTCTTGCTACACCCTCTAGGGCAGGAAGAGGCCCAAGGCTACGGCCTTAAAAGAGAAATAGACACAGGCTACGGCCTGACAAAGTGTGTAAAGGGGAAGGTGACCCCAGGCTCCGGCCTTAACACGCTGAGGAGAGAGAGTTGCCTGTGTGCATCCCTCTCCAGTTGTACTTTGGCTACGGCCAGAATATGGTCCAGGGTAGAGAGACCCTGCTACCGTACGTGTAGCGCTACCCAATTACGGAAGCGGCGACTCGGGGCCGGCCTCTCGCCGGAGCAGACGGGTGATCCCGTTTCTCCGTTAGTCGATTCCCGTACGGGCAGACACTCATTTACGACTGGGGCACGTACCAGGGTGGAGAATTCCCTGACGGTAGGATCTGTCCGTATTGGAGAGAGTGCGGCCCTCGTGCCCCTCACTCTGGCTTGTTCCCTACTGCGGGAGGAACACCACGCTGACAGCCGCTTGCCTCGGCGAAAGGGCGACCCCGATCACCCTACTGGTGTCCCTCGCACGCCGGACAAGTTCACGGCACCAGCCAAAGTCCATACTAGGGGAAGTGGAGACCCACCTCAGCCCAATGAACACACTCAGGGAACCACGAAGAGCGTGAGTCTCCCTCAAGCCTCTTTCCCTCCGGGGAGCCCTTCATCGCCATCCAGGCTTCTTGGCCAAGCGGAGGCTTTAGAGTGGTGGCAAGGCCTGATTGCAGAGTTACCGCCCACACCCGGACGCTCCTTAGCACTGTTGGAGCCCTACAGGAGTCGCTGCCGCAGCCCAGCCCTGACGGCACCTCTCCCCCTGAGCACCTGCAGACCCCGGACGCCCAGGCCTCCCACCACGGTCCCCGACGACAGCGACCTAGGCTCTCTCACGCCCCGGCAGAAGAAGAAGCAGGCCCGAATCCTCCGCCTGTTCAGTCCTAGTCCCGAGGGCCCCCGATCAGGTCGAGGCCCCCCGGCTACGAGGCCTCCCTGCACCCCACCAGCGCGGCCCTAGGAAGGAGCCGCCCCTCAGGTCGAGGCCCTAAACTAGGGAGCCTCCCTGACAGTAAGTACTAGTGACCCAACTACCCAAGAAACACGGGTAGAACAGTGATAGTGACAGTGACCCCTAATACAGTGACAGTGATCCAATGCACAGTGGCAGTGACTAATAAAAGTTATGTTAAACAGTGATATCGTAGTAAGTCGTGCTTGAACACTAAACGGTTCAGTTCCCCCTCTCAGAAAGGAAGCGGGGAGTTTTCTGTGGAGTCGAAGGGAGGTGTGTGAGTGAGCCGAAAGGCTAGTGAAGTGCTCCCCTGCGACTAGGTGACAGTGTCGGATGTCGCCACACGCACCCTACCTTTATTATAGTATCATATCCCCCACAGACTCCCGATCACAGTGAATATAAGTGAAACTCCCCCGTTTATTATTATCCACCAGTGACAAGACAAATGTTCTCGATTGACCATCGTAGTGAAGTGATATCTCTCTTCAATAACAGTAACCCATATCCCTGACTGCCCTGTGCCCTGTGCAAAAGTAGATTGGATCCAGTTATAAGTGTATTATTGTATCTCTGTGTTATTGTGTATCAAATATTGTGTATGTAGCACTGTAAGGGAGAGAATTTAAGCAATAGATGTGATTCGGTGTACTGTCTCTTTTTATGCCCTGTTCCTTTGTTAGTGCATTACATCCGGTCTAGCCAAAGGACCCCGTCCCAGTGCTCGTGTTTTTACGACGAGAAGTCGCCTTAAAAACACAGCATTACACTCTCCCCCATGCTTCAGCATTTCACCACACACTCCATCAATTCCTGGGGCTTTCCCCGACTTAACTTTCTTCATTGCTTCCACAACTTCTATCCTACTGATTTCTTCCTGTTTTCTCACCTCCCTCCTTCTCCCAGCCATTCCCCAGCCACTTATACTCGCATTACTTCCATCCTCTACGTTCAACAATTCCTTAAAGTGTTCTCTCCATCTGCTCACTTTTTCTCCCTTCTCCACTAGTAATCTACCATTTTTATCTTTCACTCCCCTGCTAACTTCACTTCCACCCTGTCTTACTCTTTTCACTTCTCTCCAGAACATTTTCTTACAGTCCCTCCACTTTACACTCAAATTCCTTTCAAATTCCTCATCCACTCTCTTCTTACTCTCTCTTACTAATCTCTTCACCTCTCTCTTTCTTTCCACATATAACTCTCTCTTCCGCCTCTCAACTTCTTCCACGCCCCTATTTCTCATCCATTCATTGTATGCTTTCTTCTTTTGTGCCACAGCCTGTTTCACCTCTTCAGTCCACCACGCTGTTCCTTGCACCCCCCTCCGTCTTCTCTTCCTTCCACACACCACATCACATGCTGCACATATTTCTTCTGTAAATATCTTACACACACCTTCCACGTCTTCCATCTGCTCCAATTCATATTTGCCCAATCGTTCCTCCACTTCTCTCTTATACTCTGCCTTTTTCTCATCCTCTTGTAACCTTTCCACTCTCCTTGCAACTACTCCTTCCTCTCGTCTTTCCCTTCTTCTATTCCTCCATCTTACTTGCATTCTAATTCTGACCACCACCAAGTAGTGATAAAAGTTAAATATGGCATCAAATTGTCAGTGTTAACGAAGAAAATATAATTATATTGAGACGTGAATCAGGCAATGTACGATGTTTCACTTTATCATTTAACAGCTACATACGTTAGCATTCATATACAGTATATGCCTAATAACCTTAAGTGAATGATTGAATATTTTAAAATTATACTAATATTCTTCATATTACATCTGTATAATGTAAGTTTGAGATTCTCAACCAACTGTATCCAAAAATTACAATAAGCTATTCACCGCTTGGCGCTTGCTTAGATAAGAGCGGTAGAGCTTGAGGAATGTAATAAATGGCGTATTCCGCGCTCAACTTCTTGGGTTCAGATACAGTGAGGGCCTTGGGTTCTGTATTCTGGACTGGGCTAGAGTATACAGACAAGGGATAGGGGTCAAACACAGGCTAACCCCATCTACATGTATATTACTGTTATGCAAGGTGTTTTTAGGGCGACTTCTCGTCCTAAAAACACTAGCTACAGAGCTAGTCCTTTTTTAAGACCAGAGATAGAACACACAATGAGAAGAGCAGGGCATAAAAACTCTGGGCAATTACATTACATATGTATTAACAATAATTTCCAGTATACAGTGTTAGTGAGAGTTACACAATACACTATTCATTATTAAACGATACTAGTCAGACTAGGGGCTCGGACAGGCTTGTGAGATGTCATTACCATGCAGGATACTTTCCAGTCACGAGGATATTGGACGGACACTGTGGACAAGGCGAGAGTAGATTATATACAGTCTATCTCTAGGGCTGAACGTTCACAATTTGAGTATAAGTGTCGCGTTATACACTAGGTGGTGGTAGAGGCACTAGTTCAACACAGCGCACCTGATGGGTACGAGCATACACAGTTCACGGTGCGGTTACTAGAGCACTATACTTTAACACCACAGGTCACGGGCACTATAGTGTCACATGAGGAACAGTCACTGATTACGTTGGGCAGGCCGGGGGTTTCCCAGGTGTCAGCCAGGCGTCGACGGAGTCCCATCAGGTATCCCTTCTTTCAAGGGCCACGGGACGACCCTCAGTGGTGACGTCCCCTGCTGCGGACTGCGGTTGGGCGTGGTGAAAGGCCCTCCACTCTGGGGCTTGACTGAGTGGTCTGGCCCTTAGGACTCAGGCCAAACAGTGCGAGTAGGCACTCTTGTCTGCGCCCACCCTGGGGAGGAGGTTGCCGTTGTCTGGGGCGGGCAAGGTTATGCCCCAGGGTTCTGGGGGGCGTTACCTAGAGTCCAGCATCTGCGGCCTCCCTCCCGTCAGGCCGCTGTCAGGGTCGTACTGCGGCATCGCCTCTGGCAGGAGTCTGTCAGTAGCTCGTCTCCCACAGGTGCTGGCCAGACCGCACACACTCCCGGGGATATCACAGGTCCTTGCCACACTTCTTCCAGGTAGAAAGACTCCTCCTGGGGACTGCCGCTGTGGGGAGAAAATAGAGGAACGGCCCACTCGGTCACAGGAGGCTGAGCAAAGGTCGTCCTCCAGCTGGGAAGTCACAGGGGATGAGAGATTGTTGTGGGGGCATCTCTCCCTGATGCAGCTATAGGCTATCGTCGAGGTCCCGTCGGTGTGGCTACTGGCTGTCACCGGGGCCCGACTTCCTGACATGACTGTGGGCAAGGTGCAGCTACAGGCCATCACCTGACCACGGGAGAGGCTACAGGCCATCGCTGATGTCCTGTGAAGGGAGTAACGTGTAGGCAAGAGGCGGCTACAGGCCATCACCGATGTCTTACTTCCTGGGGCAGCTGCAGAAGGAGAGTGAGCATACCGTTCTCTCTCCAAGTGCGGCTGCAGACCGTCACTGGTTCTGCAGGGGGAGGGGGGGTTAGGCAGCACTTGAGTTGCTACAGGCTGTCAGTGTTTTTGTGTGGCTACAGGCCGTCATGTTAGTTGCACGGCTACAGGCTGTTGCTGGTTCCGTGCGGCTACTGGCCCTCACGTTAGTTGTGCAGCTACAGGCCATCACTGGCGTGCTGCCTGGAACTGTAATTTCAGTCCCATCCCGAACCTGTTGAGATCTGGTCTGGTGAGAGGGTAACATACCCGGACTGCGGTGTTCCTGTTGGGTCCATTCTGGGGAATAAGGGCACTAGGCTGCAAGGGACATATGCCCATACTGCCCGGGTGGTGTGCATGCCCTCAAAGCCCCTCCGTGGTCGTTTCCTGGGGAGTGTTGTCACGTCCCTGTGGTGTTCCATCGCCACTGCCGGTATTTCAATTACCTTACAGAGTACAACTGTTCACACACAAGTACATGGGCAATCCTATATAAAATACAAGTACACTATACGGCACAATACAATACAAAACACAACTACACTATATATCACAGTACAGTTCACACAGGTGGCCTGAACACAATATGACACATGACACTACAGTATATATATCACCATACAAGGCACAAAGGAACATGAACGCATTATAACACATGACATGGTATATCACAATACAATATACACGTGGTATGAACGCAATATAACGTAAGACACTGTATGTCACAATGCAATACACCTATGTGGCACGAATGCAATATAACAAAACGCTATATATTACAATGCAAATTGTTATGCACCGTATTCTGGGGCCAACTCCTCGGGTTCAGATATGGTGCAGGCCTTGGGTTGATTGCAGACAAGGAGGTGAGGATCAAACACAAACTGATCAAATGCACACGTGCATTAAGCAAGGAACAAAGTACAAAAATCACAGACTATGATATACACAACAGTGCATGACCAATCCAACACACTACAGATATATATTAAACAATACAGAGCAATATAGGTCAACTTACATTAACTATCACCACGATACAATACACATATGACACTTACAATACACTGGATATGTCTCGTTAGAACACACACAGGGGTGAGGGCACAATGGGACCTTTAATCCCGACCGATTTTCCACCACTGACTCCCCGAAGTCCCAACCAATTTTGGAAAAAAAAATTTTTGCTCAAACCTCCGCTGTTGGTGAGAAACATTGAAAATTCATAGAGAAATCGCTCACCTGAGGTTTAAAATACTTGATACAGGTAGCAGCACCTCCTTACCTTACTGTGTTTTCTATCAGGCTGGCTCCAAAGAAAACGAGCTCTATGGGAGGGTAACTATTCCACACCACTCATAAACGGTATTTATTTATTTATTTGGTATGAATTTATATGTACTACGAGAGTATATTGGTTTTCAAACAGTAATATAGCCAATATAAGCATTGTTTCACTCATTAACACATCAACATACCTGACCTTTTTTGATGACATTACCTGATCATCATTTCTGACTGTTTCTTCCTATAATGCTATGTAAACTTTGTCCTCCACATTGTCATCGATTGGGGAATCACTCTGGCCCTGAATGTCTTTATTGACCAGGTCACTGGTAACAGGTGAATTGCCAAGACAATGACGTGCAGGGGGGGGGAGATCATGCGGGATAAGGCATTGTCCCTGCCTGGCATCTCTTAGAGGAATAGAGGAAGGTGTCCCGTGTATACATACCAAAAATCATGCATGAAAATTGAAAATTGTGCAAATTATGAACCTTGCAATTGCACAGCGTACCAGTACGTTGACGGGTCTAGCTGTGACAAAATGTTGCAACGTACCCATACGTCGATGGGATGCCTCGGGTTAACACAGTCTATCTCGATACGAACACATACGCGTGACATGAACGGGGATATTACCTCACTGCACACTACACTCACGTGACATGGATGCAACGTTATTGTAATGCTAGGTGTTTTAGGTTCGGCTTCCCGTCCCGAAAGTGCCTAGCGTATAGCGAGGCTCTCTTTCTAGGCCGGGGCTTAGACAAATATGAGAGAGGTAGCACACAAAAACTTCTGGCAACAACCTTACATGTGTATTACTCAGTTGGACAGGGGAACGAGTAGATGTTAAAAACACAAATACACTGGGCAATTACAAACTCTTATGTCTAATTATGGTTATCAGTATCATGCAGGATACTGCTTGGGTCACAGTGAATAGCGCTTGAGGCAGAGTGTCCTTAAGTAGGGGAAGTCTGGGTTTTCTATACTTGTGGAGTTACCAAGGTTATTTCCTACTGGGGAATGCTGCTTTGGCACTGGGGTCTAATTATGGTCTTAGGGCCGTTTTCACAGTCGTCCCTAACCTTTTGGGCCCGAACATGTGTCGGGCCCAAACCAAAAGCACCTTTGGATTTCACAGTTGCTCCGAGTGGCTTTCGGGAGCTTACTAACATGGGGACGTCTGCCCGTGTTGATGCGGTAGGGTTGGTAGTTCTGGGTGGCGAAAACACTTTCCATATGTAGAGAATGTTTAGAAACTGGAATGTAATGAATGTGATGAATAACATGGCTGGAAAATCCACTTCACACAGTTCTTACTAATATATTCAGGAGTGATGATATTCGTAAGAATGTAGCAAAAATAACGAATAGGAAACGTCATCGGAATGAAGAGCTAACTAATGGCAACCTCACCACGCTCCTGCTTGAAATCGGAAGTAAGTTGAATCCATAAGTATTGTAAAAAAGTCTTAAGTAAAAATAACCATGAAGCAACATATATAACGTCTAATGAGTGACGGTGTGGTTTATTAACAGATATACTAATAATACATAAACATTTTCTTTTCTGAACGTGGTGTTAGCTATATCAACTTCTACATCGGGCATCAGATATTAGAATTTTCATGAAAATATGAATTAGACAACGATTCTCGTATTTCTTTCGGGTCCGTTTGTTGTGGAGCTTTCACCTGTCTGCGAAAGGATAGTATTCGGATACGTAGTGGAAAGTCTCATAAAAATACACAAACATATATTTTTTGTCAATATCGGGTGTGTTTTTTACCCAGAAATATTATATTGGGTATATAATATTGGAATGATAATGAAAATATGAAACATGTAATTATTCTTTTACTTTTTTACCCTCGGGACAACTGTTGGGGACGCTGCAGGTCCCCGAAGAATGTTCCAGTAATTTGTTTGGGCCGTCCCGAATGCCGTCCCCAACAGAGGCCTCGGAAGGCTGGTTGGGGGCGACTGTGAAAACGAAAACGTGCGTTCGGAGGTGGGTAGGCTGTTGGGGACTGCATTGGGGACGACTGTGAAAACGGCCCTTAGTATCAGGAGATATTTTCTGATGGTAGCGTATTTACCCGTTAGACTCGACTTTCACTGGGTGGCCGTATTTGTCTTTAAACTGTTGCTGTCACTCACTCCACCACTTTGGTATTATCATTGACTCTTATCGGAGGGGTAGCTCACTGCTCTGTCTTTATACCTCTTGGTCACATACACTGTTCACTGTAGTTGTTATTCACTCCACCACTTTGGTATTACTACTGACTTCCATTAGAGGGTTAGTTCACTATTCTGCCTTGACATCACTGGATCACTAACACTGCACTATTACTGTCACTCCTGGCGGATCTGGGCATCGTGGCGGTCAGGTGCAAGGGCAGAGGGGCGTCACAGCTCTGCTACTGATAGGGCTGGGCACCACCGGGGGCCTCTGTATCCAGAGGCCACGGGATCATGAGCAGGGGCATCTGTTCTCATCCAGGGCTGTGGGTGGTGAAGGGTCCCATGCTCTCAGGGCTGGGGACAAGAGTGCAGCCCTCAGGGCTGGGGCCGAACAATTGCCTGAATCTGTCATTCAGGCTCCTGAGGGAGGATGAAGATCTCCGACGTTGAGGTGTGGGGAGTTCCCGCCCGGGAGTCCTGGGGGCTGTCTGAGGTTCCCAAGGGCTGCGGTCCCCAGGGCTTGGCGGCGCCGACAGGAAGGGGCTGCGGCACCCGTCTGCGTTGGGGTCTGTCAGGTGGGTCTCCTCCAGAGCCGGTTGTAGGGAGCAGAGACCAGGGGAGACTAAGGGGCCTCTCCAATACTCCTCTAGGCCCGAGACTCCCTCTGTGTTGTGGGTCGGGGAACAGTTGTCAGCTTCAGATGGAGGAGCAGCTACAGGCCATCTCCTGCCGTAGGGCCCAGCCACTGGCCGTGGCTTCCTGGGGTCACGGCTACAGGCCATGGCCTGGGGGAGTGGGCAGTTGCCAGCAGACCCAAAGGCACCTTCGGAGCAGCTACAGCCCATCTCCTGACGAAGGCGGGAGTGGCTACGGGCTGTCTCCTTCAGGAAGGTTGAGCGGTTACAGGCTGTCTCAGGGGGAACACCTTCGGAGCGGCTACAGGCCGTCTCCTTATTGCCCTCAGAGTGGCTACAGGCTGTCTCCTTCAGGAGGGCTGAGCGGCTACAGGCCGTCTCAGGGAAGGCACCTTCAGAGCGGCTACAAGCTGTCTCCTGACAAAGGCGGGAGCAGCTACAGGCTGTCTCCTTCAGGAGGGCTGAGCGGCTACAGGCCATCTCCTGACGAAGGCGGAAGCGGCTACAGGCCACCTCCTTATTACCCTCAGAGCGGCTACAGGCCGTCTCCTGACGAAGGCGGAAGCGGCTACAGGCCACCTCCTTATTACCCTCAGAGCGGCTACAGGCTGTCTCCTTCAGGAGGGGTAAGTGGCTACAGGCTGTCTCAGGGGAAGCAACTTCGGAGCGGCTACAGGCCGTCTCCTGATAAAGGCAGAAGCGGCTACAGGCCATCTCCTTCAGGAGGGTTGAGCGGCTACAGGCCGTCTCCTGATGAAGGCAGAAGCGGCTACAGGCCATCTCCTTCAGGGGGGTTGAGCGGCTACAGGCCGTCTCCTTCAGGAGGGGTGAGTGGCTACAAGCCGTCTCAGGGGAGGCAACTTCAGAGCAGTTACAGGCCGTCTCCTGATGAAGGCGGGAGCGGCTACAGGCCATCTCCTTCAGAGGGGTTGAGCGGCTACAGGCCATCTCAGGAAGGACACCTTCGGAGCGGCTACGGGCCATCTCCTGACGAAGGCGGGAGCTGCTACAAGCCATCTCCTTATTACCCTCAGAGCGGCTGCAGGCCGTCTCCTTCAGGAGGGGTGAGTGGCTACAGGCCGTCTCAGGGGAGGTAACTTCGGAGCGGCCACAGGCCGTCTCCTGATGAAAGCGGGAGTGGTTACAGGCCATCTCAGGAAGGACACCTTCGGAGCGGCTACAGGCCGTCTCCTGACGAAGGCAGGAGCTGCTACAGGCTGTCTCCTTATTACCCTCAGAGCGGCTGCAGGCCGTCTCCTCAGCGAGGGGCGAGCGGCTACTGGCCGTCTCCTGACGAAGGCGTGAACGGCTACAGGCCGTCTCCTTAAAACCCTCGGAGCGGCTACAGGCCGTCTCCTTAAAGGGGTGAGCAGCAGGCCATCTCTGGGGTGTTGGCAGGAGCTGGATCGGCAGCTCCACCCCTTAGCTGGTTGGTGAAGGCTTGCCCAGAAGGTAGTCTAGTATTCCTGCTATGGTGGCAGTGGGCGAGTTCCGGGTCATAGGGGCGCGCAGCCCGGGCTGACTTATGCCATTGTCACTCCAAGTCCCGGCGCGCTGTCATTGCTCCTCTGTGGGCTCCTTGTGGGGGTGTCTGGGCATTTTCAGGGGTACTATACTGCATTTTAGTTATATTACTCGTAATACACTTGCGTGACATAGACGGGATATATGCTGCTTTATACTACACTCGTGTGACATGAGCCTGAGGGTATATCACTTGTAATACACTCGTGTGACATGGACGGGAGGTGGCACTATTTCCAGTATTCTCGTGTGACATGAACGCACCAGAATATTACACTCAGTACACTCGTGTGACAAATGGGATATCACCATGGGATACAGTATATTGCACAGAATAGCCTACAGGGTAGGGACACAACGCTTGTACATCTGCTGAGTTAATTGTGTATTGCACAGGGGGGAAACACACAGGTGGGACGGCCAGGATGGGTTTCACTGTACCAATGATAGCACCCAACAAAGATTCTCCTCTGGGTTCATGATTTAGTATATGCTGGGGCTGGGATATCACTTACTGTAACGGAGGGGAAGCCACTTTCCACAGGGGTGTATGCTAACACAAAGGGGGAGAGGGAGGGGAACACTGACAGGGGGCATAGACACAGTTCAGAGCACTTCTGCTCGCGGGTACAGGTGGTGAGTGGGGCTAGGGCGCACCTGGGCCCACTACACTGGCAGCCACAGGTAGCAGCTGGGAGTAGGGGGCGGGCCATCAGGAATGCATTCCTGATGGGAGTCACTGTTGGGATCGCCTGGAGTCCGGGTGAAGTTGAAGGACGGAGTGGTGGGCAGCCCTTTCCTGGTGGGGGCCCTGGGAGAGTGGTGGCCCTTGAGACTAGAGCTGAACAGAGACAGGAGGCACGCAGCACGGCGCCTGCCCTTTGTTGTGGTGGGCGTCCTAGGGGTGGACCTGGCCTGGTCTGGGCCAAGGGTCGGCCGTGGGACTATCATCGTCTCCCTGGAGCTGCGGTCTCGCCTAGGGGGAGGAGGCCATCGGGGGATGACTGCGGCCACCTGTGCTGGGGGGAAGTCCGACAGCTGCAGTGGGTGTCAGGGGAGGCTCATCGGTGACTGGGCCTGCGGTCTTGCTTAGGGGAGGAGGCCGTCAGGGGTGGTCTGCGGTTGCTCGCTCTGGGGGAGTCCGTCAGCAGCTGTAGGTGACGAGGGTGATGCCATAGCGACAAAACACCAGGCCTCAGAGTGGTCTCACCCAGTCTGGTCTCTGGCAGGGTGCCTTTGGGGGGGAGCAGTCTCCACTCTCCGTACAGGAGGGGAGTGGAGAGGGACGCCTTGCACTGGCACAGGAAGGGTGGGCTAAGCCAGAGGCGTTGCCCTCGAAGGGAACCTACAGGGTCACGGAGAGGGAATGACCAGTGATCTGTTCCCCTACTCAGCAGGCCTGATGATCCCTGCCGGAACTCCGTGCCAGGGCTCGAGAGGGAGGTCCAGGGGATGCCCCTTTGGCCAGGCAGATCCAGTGGATACTGCCTAGGCTCCTGCTCGGGGTAGGAGTCAAAGGAGATCCTGTGGACACTCCTTTGGGCAACCACTCGTCCCGAGGACAACCAGAAGGCTGGCAGGTGCCGCAGGTTCGGTGGACACTGCCCTCCTGCCATCGGGGAATGGCGCAGCTGGGGGACGACTGGTGGCCTGCCCCCTGGTGGTAGATCCAGTGGATCCTACCACTGGGCCCGCTGCCCTCCTGGGGAGTACCAGTGAAGGCCGTCTGGGTGACGTGCCGACGTGCTGGCTCCCGGAGGTGGGTGGCAGAAGGAGGAGAACCAGTGGTCACTCCTCCTACAGTAGATCTGGAGGACACTACTGTGCCGCTGCTCCCCTGGGGTAAAGTAGGACGTAAGGCTCTGGTGGAGTCCCCTCCTGTTTTACAGGCAGTTCCGGTGGACACTGCATCTGAGGGCCTACTTGGGACTTGGCTGTTGCAAGTCCCACCCCGATTCTGGCAAGTGCTTGCTCCGTCGAGTGTGATGCACTCACACTGAATACTGCCTGGTGGCCTGGCTGCGTGGAAGAGGGGTGTCGGGTCACAAGGGATATGTGTCATATCCAATCAGAGCACGGAAATACCTCCCTTTGTCTCCTTGTGGGGTGGGGGTTACCTCCCTATGCCCTCCTCCTGGGGTGGTGGTGTTGGACTCGCTCTACCGGACAGATATTTCACCACCATCGCAGGGGTGGAGGTCACGTCCCCGTGACTGGAGTTGGTAAACGTCGACGGTGGGGGTGTGGTGCGAGGGCATGAGGTGACAGAGGAGGTTTGTCTGGTGGAGTGTTGGCTGGTTTGGCTGCTGATGTGGAGAGTGGACCACTGTGAGTGTGGGTGGTAGGGGCGTCTGCTGTAGGAGGTGGAGGAACTGTGTAGTGCCCTTGAGGTGTCGCTTGCATCCTCTGGCTGGAGTCCAGATGTGTTTGATCTTCATCTCGGGTGGCAGAGATGGAGGGGCGTGATGTATACTGTCCAGCTGCAGACTGGAGACAGGTGAGGCTGCCTTGTTTTTAAGAGGTTGTGTATGGCTAAGCAGCTTAGTGGGGCGGGCAATTGGGATGTCCCACAGGGCATGGTGGATTCCAAGGGTGAGGGGAGCGGTGTCAGGAGTTGGGGTGCAGGGTGGGGAGGGTGTGTGGGTATATCTTTGTGGAGGGCGGGACAGGTGGCCCGACCTGGTGTGGGTGATGGTGAGTACTGGTGTAGGGGTTGAGGGGTGGGCCGCGGGTGTACGTGCGGGCAGCGTGGTGGTGCCAGGAAGTAGAGATGGGGACGGGTGTGGAGGGGCAGTGGCGGGTGGGTGGGCCTTGGCATCAGTTGCAGGGGTGGTTGTTGCTGGGGTGGGCATGTGGGCAGAGTGGGCAGTTGGTGGGTGGCTCTAAGAATCTGTGGGTGAGGGAGGAGGTGGGGGTAGGGGAAGGGAGTCCGGGGTGGTTGGTGGGGGTGGTGTGTGGGGTGGGGCAGGGAGCAGGAGGTGTGGGTGGGTGCAGGGGCGTTGGGCAGCCATGTGGTGCAGGACTCGGGAGTGGTAATGTGGTGGGGATGGGGTGCGGCGAAGTTGTTACAGGCGAGCCAGGAGTGAGCGAGGAGGGGTAAGTGTCTGAGGCGGGAGTGGTGGCAGTGGTGGGGGTGCCAGGTGAGGATAGGGAAGGGGAGAGATAGCAGGAGTATAAGTCGTCGGAGTCTGGTGGGGAAGTGGGGGGTGCGGTAGGCAGGTGATGGTGGTGGCAGGGCGGTGTGGGGGGAGCATGAAAGCGGCACATGTGGCGATTTCGGTAGGTACGTGTGGTGTTGTGGTACTGGACAGTGACTTGGTATAGGTTTGGAACTTTTACAGTCTTGTAGGGGTGGTGAAACAGGGAGATAGCTTGGGTGGTGTTGGTAGTATGGCCACCCAGGGCTACAACACAGGTAGCCGCAGGTGGCGGCCCAGTGTGGGAGGAGGGCCATCTGGGATGTGTTCCCAGTGCGAGTTTCACACAGCGTGGTCTGGGGTTTGGGTCAAGCTGAAGGGCGGAGTAATGGGCGGCCCTTCTCTGGTGGGGGCCCTGGGAGTGTGGTGGCCCTCTGGGCTGAGGCCGAACAGGGTTAGGAGGTGCTCGGCACAGCGCCTGCCCTTGGCTGAGGTGGGAGTCCTGGGGTCGGACCTGGGCTGGTCTGGGCCTGGGGCCAGCCGCCGGATGTCCTTCATCGTCCAGGGGCTGTGGTCTCGCCTGGAGGAGGAGGCCATCAGGGGTTGGCTGTGGCCGCCTGGCCTGGTGGAGTCCGGCAGCTGCTGGGGGCATTGGGGGCTGAGCTGCAGAGACAGGATGCCTTGCCTCGGGGTGGTCCCATCCCAGGTACTCTCTGACGGGGGTCCTGTGGAAGAGCAGTCTCCACTCTCCGTGATGGAAGGGAAGTGGGAGAGGCAGGTTGAGCCAGAGACGGAGCCCTCATACAGAGCCTCCGGAGTCGCGGAGGAGGAATGATTGGTGGCCTGTTCCTCAGCCTGGCGGGCCTAACACTCCCTTCCAAAACTCCATACCAGGGCGGAGGAAGGGAATCCAGAGGACACTCCTTCTGCCTGACAGGTCTGGGGGACACTGCCCGGGCTCCCTCCCAGGGTAGTGGCCGAGGGAGATAGCTGGATACTCCCTTGGGCTGGCAGGTCCGTGGGATGATGCCGGGGGACCACTCGTCCCACGGACAACAGAAGGAGAAGTCCTGGCGGGTCTTCTGTCTTCTGCGGCAGGTCCGGTGGACTCTGCTGTCCTCCTGCTGTCAGGGGAAAGTGCAGCTGGGGGACAACCGGTGGTCTCTCCCCAGGTGGCAGATCCGGTGGATACTACCACAGGGCCCGCCGCCCTCCTGGGGAGCACAGGTGAAGGTTGTTGAGGTGATGGTACAAGATGCCTGCTACCGAAGGTGGGTGGCAGAAGGAGGAGATCCAGTGGACACTCCTCCTACAGTAGATCCGGTGGATGCTAATGTGCCGCTGTTCCCCTGGGGAGAAGTAGGACTGTGAGCACTGGCTGCAGCTCTCCCTCTTGTGAAGGCAGGTCCGGTGGACTCTGCATCTGACAGCCTACTTGGGACTTTCCTAGGGCAAGTCCCACCTCGTTTCTGGCGAGTGCTTTCTCCATCAGAGGGTAACGCACTCAATCGAAGTACTTCCTAGTGGTCCAGCTGCGTGGAAGAGAGGCATCGGGTCACGGGAGATATATGTCGCTGTGGTGTGGAATGCTGATGTATCTCCCCATTGCCTCCTATTGGGGTGGGGGCTACCTCCCCATGTCCTCCTGCTGGGGTGGTGGTGTCGGGATTGCTCTGCCAGGTGGGTATTTCAAAGGGAAATGTTGAAATTACTTTTGTATTTGTTTCCAAACCATTGCATGGCCTTGCCGGATGACCAGTTCTAGGCAGCTCACATAATTGTTAACATGAGTGCTGTGACAAGACAATGGCATTAAAAAAAAAAAAAAAGGTTTCTAGCCAGTAAATCTTAATTTTAGTTGAAATTTACCAGAAAAACTGAGGTGGGACTGGCATAGTTTAGGAACTAACATAGAAATTTTACTGGAAAAGACGGAAACAGTGTACTACAAAAGTGAAACCTGAACAAAAAAATTAGTGTTATGCTAGCTGTTTTTAGGTCAACTCCTCGCTCTAAGAACACTAGCTGTGGAGCCAGGGTTCTCTTTCGAGACTGGAACTAGAATATGCTATGAGAAGAACAGGGCTTAAAAACTCTGGGCAACAGCCTTACACATTTACTATCTTAAATTCATGAGCCATCAGATACAATGCAGATATGACAGACATAATATGGTAAGCTTAATCTTATTTTTAAAATTTTCAACGTTTTCAACTGCTGGTACTCCTCACTCTGGTACCCCTAACCCTGCCCTAGGGTGGGAATGGAGGTCTCCAGATGATGATGATGATAATATATTTACAGGATATTTAGTGTATACTGTATACCATAATGAATGCTGCATTGAGGTCAAATTTGCACAAGTATTTTGAACAGGTACTATCTATATGAGTTACTTGAGAGGAGCATGTGGAGTGACTTGGAGGGACAGGTTGACGAATGAAGAAGTGAAGGAACGCTGTGGGGTGGATGTGGATGTGGTTGAGAAGATTAGGAGAAATACACCGAGGTGGTTTGGACATGTGAAGAGAATGGAGAATGAAAGACTGACTAAGAGGGTGTATGTGGGTGAGGTGGAGGGAGGGAGAGGGAGCGGTAGACCGAGGATGAGGTGGAGGGATGGAGTTCAGAGGTATATGAGGGAGGGGGGGGTGAGTTGGGGGGAGGATAGTCAAATGGTGGGTGACAGAGCGACTTGGAGGCGTTTTGTCTGCGGCCACCCTTTGCGGGATTAGGGCGTCGGGCTATAGATAGATAGATAGATAGACTATAACTGCCACCAACTTACCAGGACTTATGAGTACCTGTAGTGTTTTTTTAACTATCAGCACTGATATAATCCTGTCATTATCATCATCATCATCATCAACATCTAGACCTCCTTTCCCACCTTAGGGCAGGGTGAGGCATAGCAATGTCCAGACAGCCCAAATTTGAACAGGCCAATGGGCCATGCTTCCATTCACTCACCATTCAAGCGCCTGGAATCCTGGCTCCATCTGATTCGACGAGAACATTCACCACATTTTGTAGCTTCACATAAACGTATCCAATAGAGTCAATCCAGATGCTGTCACATTAAAAAAGGGTGCCAAATCCCTGATCATGCACTTCTTCTCACAATGTTCATCCAGCCAACTCGATCTCTTGTCAGTCCCCTAGCCTCACTGACTTCTAAACCTCTCTTCCCCACACACTCATCCACCATATCCCTCCACCTTTTCCTTGGCCTACCTTGCCTCCTCCCTCCATCAAATTTGCAAAGATATACCTTTTTCACCACTCTATTGTTATCCATTCTCTCCACATGACCATACCATCTCAGTACACTCTCTTCGATTCTGGTGTCCACAGACTTCCTCACTCCAGATCTTTCACAAATCATATTATTTTGTATCCTATCCATTCTCTGTACTCCATATGCATTCCTCAGCAGTCTTGTCTCCACTGCTCTCACACTTGACTTCTCATTTTCATGCCACACCATAGTCTCACATTCATATGTTAATGTTGGCATCAACACTCCTTCATGTAAGCCTCGTGCAGTTGCGACATTCAAGCTTCTGTTTCTTATCAAGGCCTTTGTAGCACCAGCTGCTTTCCCTCCTTGTCACTCTACTTTCCACTTCTCTTGCAGGGTGTCCATGGTCTGTGAAAAAGTCAGGGATTTTTTTTTTTTTTTTCCAAGGTCAGAGAACTGTCAGGGAATTTTGAAATTGGTCAGGGAATTATGAAATTTCAGTAGAAGTCAGGGAAATTTACAATTTCAAGCTGAGGATAAACAAAACCTAGTAAAACAATGGCTAGAGCAGTTTCTTCATGTTTGGCTGATTACTACTGTAATCAGGCAAACATTTTTATATAATCAAAATGAAGTATTATACCTAAGCAATGTATTTTCCATATTTTCATCAGAAGAAACTGAACGCTTTGGCACCCCTTGCCTCCTTAGTTTTCTCTCTTTTTCAGAAATGGAAGATGTTAACATTCAGATGTCAGTGCAACAAATCGTTGAAACATTTCAGCTTTCGATACTGGAGGGGAAAGTTCTTTTTTCCTTCTCATTCCCCACAGCAGAGCCTATTTGACATGTATGGTACGTAAAATCTTGTACGTCATCTAGATTTCTTCATAGAAAAAGTAATTTATATTAGTTTACTGCATAAGTGCATGAATATGGAAATGCCTACAAATTTGCTTCTTTTGCACCTATTGGGTATATTCATCTGGCTGTATGTTGAAAGCATGCCTCAAACCTTCCACTAACCTGCCAGTGGCAATAAATATGAAGCTAGTGCTTTGTACTTTTTGTTGCTTACATTACTTTAAGATGGCTAGCAAACAAACAAAATTCAACAAAGAGTGGATGAAGGACCCAGAGTTCTCCAGCTGGGTAGGTGTGGATACTAAATCTGACACCAAAGCTCGATGTATCGTTTGTGGTAACTGGGTGACATAGGTAAAATGGCACTGACAAGCCATGCTAATGGCAAGAAACACAAAGTGAAAGTCCAGTTGTCAATCAAGGTGAAACAGGACTCTCAAACTTTTGACTCATTTTTTGGTAAGCCTTCACCATCAACCAGAATGGAAAATGATATTGAAACCATGGATATAAGCCGACTGGTGGTGCCTCCACCACCATCTTTTTCATCATCACAAAAAAAGGAAGCCTCCAACTCTGGAGCTATTTCAAATTTTGGCATACGTGATGAAGTCCTGACTGCTGAGATTTTGTGGGCCATGAAAACAGTTGCAAGTCACTACTCCATCTATTCTAGTGAAAAGACAAGTGAGCTGTTCACGAGAACATTCCTTGATAGTGCTATTGCACAGATTTTTGTGTAGTAAAACTAAGTGTTCTTACCTTATCCAGTTTGTTCTTTCCATTTTCTTCAGGGAAGATCTTGCTACAAAAATACTTCAACCTGAGGCAGTTTTTGTGTCATTTTTGATGAGTCACTTAACAAGGTATTTGCAAGAAGAGCAGATGGACTTGTACTTCAATTTTTGGGATTCTGAACTGAACAGAGTGGTTACAAGGTGCTGTACTTTGATTCTGTGTTTCTAGGACACACAATATCAGATGATCTTCTTGGAAAATTTAAAGAAAGCCTATCAAAACTGAACATGGCCAACTTACTGCAAATCTCAATGGGTGGGCCTAACACAACTTGGAAGTTCTTTAAAACTTTTGTACAGGATCACCAGGAGTCTGACCCTGATATTCCCATTCTCATCAATATTGGGTCATGTGGTTTGCATGTTGTTCATGTGTCATTCAAGTATGGGGCAAGTAAAATAGGCTGGAAATTGGATGGCGTGATGCAAACTCTGTACCACTGCTTCAATGATTCACCTGCAAGAAGGGAGGACTACCTGGCAGCCAACAATAGAAATGCCCAGTTTGCCTTGCAGTTCTGTAGTTCCCATTGGCTAGAGGATGTGCCTGTTGCTGAAAGGGCAATAAAGATATGGCCTAGCATTAAGAACTATGCAAAAGTAAACAACCAAAGTGCCAGCCATATGCCAACTTAAGAGAGTACACCAAAGATCGACTAATGTCAACAAAGCTGCATTTCTTTGCAACAATTGCCAAAGTATTGGTGCCTTTCGTGGAGCTATTCCAGACTGATAAACCCATGGTACCATTCCTCTCTGGAGAACTTAAAAGCATTTTGACAAATTTGTTTCAAAGGTTCATAAAGAAGAGTGTTTTGGAAGACGCAGGCAATGCGTCCAAAACAGATGTGTTTAGAAAGGAAAATATGTTTCTCCTGAAAAGGTTGACACTGGATTTGCAACCAAACAAATGGTAGAAACAGTCCAAAAAGAGAATAAAGCAAGCAAACTTCAGGTACTGGAATTTCAAATGAAATGTAAAATATTTCTTCAAGAAATGATTGGCAAGCTTTTCGAGAGATGCCCCTTAAAGTATGCAGCTGTTAGGACAATGAATGCTTTGGATCCTAGGTTCATAGCTACTAATCCAGAAAAAGCAGTGGAGAAAACGGAAACCATACTGCAGAAGCTCTTGAACAGCAAATGGTTGATAGCAAGCAAGTGTGATGATGTCCTACACCAGTTTAAGCAGTGGGTAAGGGAGATAGCTAAGGAAGAAACTGACCAGCTGTTCACTTTTGACAGAAGAATGGACAGACTTGATGAATTCTACCTTAGGCTGATGGGCATGGATGTGAAGTACAAGTCATTGTGGGAGGTTGTAAAAATGGTGCTGATAGTATTCCATGGACAGTCATCAGTTGAGAGGGGTTTCTCTATTAAAAAAGGCGTCTTGAAAACGAACATGGGCAAAGAAAGTCTCACTACATACGGAGTAGTATGAGATGGTCTTCTGAATCCTACTAAATGCCCTGAATCCAAAAGTGACAAGGAAGAAGCTGGTAAGCTTGATGTATCTAGGATACCAGTGACAAAAAAGATGTTGGAAGCATGTAAAGGTGCTAGAAAACATTATGACACCTATTTAAATGAAGAAAAGAAGAAAATAGCCAATGGCAGTGAGTTAAGAAAGAAATCTCTTAAAGAGCTCACAGCTTTGAATGCAAATAAAAGCAAGTTGGAGTTGTCTGCTGATGTTCTGCTGAAGGAAGCACATGATCTGGCACAAGAGGCAGAGAAGAAAAGAAAAATGGATTTGCTGGTAATATCAAATGCTTTCAGTGACAAGGCCAAAGGAAAGAGGAAAGAAATTCAAGAATCCATAAAGCAAATAGAGAAACTTGAGAAAAAGCTTACAGAGATTTAAGCTGGATAGATACGGACTTCACTGTGTGTGCTTTTTATATCTACCTTGCTGATAATCTGTCAATTGCTTTGTGCTTATTGGGATTTGTAATGCTGCTTAACAAGCTTGTTTATGCTGCTTTATCAATAAGACAAGGTCTCATATCACTAGATGTAGCTAGAATTGAAACATGCACTTCACAAAAAAAGAAAGAAAATATTGCTTCTGAAATAATACACAGTAGCTCTTACTAATCTTCATTTTTTAACCAAGCGCTAAGAGGTTTTTAGTTTGTTGATGTTTACCTTTCATTTGGTAGTATTTTTGATGCATGTGTGATTTCTATAGCCTGTGTGTCAACCACCATTAACCACTTTATGTAATTTACACATTGGCATGTATGCTGTACTGATATTTCAACTTTTGGATGTGGTGATAGATTCTCTGTTCATTACAACATATTTGTCATTTGCTTAGTTGTCATTATTACCAATTGTAATTTTAATGTACATTTACAATTGGAGAAAAAGGAACATAAGATGGACCAAAAGGAAAGTGTATAGGCTGTTAGAAAAGCTAAATGCATGGAATGTTGTTGCAATATAAGGATGGAATGAAGAGATCACTTGTGGGCTATAGCTCCTGGGCAGTTAATACAATTGCTTAGTGTAGTTATTACAGTATTATTATTATTATTATTTTTTTTTTTTTTTTTTTTTTCTGACAGATCATGGTTAAATTCACAAAAGAGTGAACCACTTCATGTAGGGATGTCAGTAGAAGTTATTTTGTATCTGAATCACAGGCATCTTATTATGTTTAAACTTTATTGCATTTGTGTTTCTGTGCCATAATTCAAATCACCACATCTAATGGTATATATTGTAAATAAAAGAAAAATTAGTATACATAAATGTATTACTATAAATAAGAAAAAAGGTGGTGATGGTTGGCTGAAGGGGAGGAAGGAGGCCAACATTTTTCAATAAATGTCATGAATGAGCAATTGTGAATTGTTATATAAGTTGAAGAAACATGAAAAAAGTTGGTCATGAAAAACTGATTTTGGTCAGTGAAAAGTCAGGGAAAAGCCAGGGAAATTTAGTTCATCTGGAATGTGGACACCCTATCTTGCACATCCTATCACTGTACCCAGGTACAGTATTTGAACTCTCACCAATTCCAGTCTCTCTCCATTCATTGTAACATCATACTGGGAGTCACCTTCTCTCTCAATAACCATCACTTTATTCTTTTCTACATTTACTTTCAAGGCACGATGCTCACAGACATAAGCAAAACTCTGCACTAGTCTACCAAGTTCTTGTCTGGTATTTGCAAGTAGTACTGCATCATCATTATACAACAAGTTTGAGATATTCCATCCATCACCATTCATTACCAATGCCATCCCCCCTCTCCATTACTCATGTTTTTACTTCTTTCATCACCCCATCCATATATACATTGAATAACCATGGGGATATCACACAACCTTGTTGCTCACCCATACCGATTGTGAACAATTCACTTAGATGCCCATTTACCCTTACACGTGACTTACTACCATCATAAAAAATCTAGATGACACCTAGCAGCTTACCATCTACACCGTACATGTGCAAAACCTTCCATAATCCTTCTTTGTCTACTTTATCGTATGCTTTTTGCAGATCCATGAATGACATAAACAGCTTATAGTCCTTCTCACATGCCTTCACTACCTGTAATACTGAAAATATTTGATCCACACATCCTCTCCCACTCCTAAAGCCACCCTGTTCATCATTAACCAGGACTTCTGATATCTCTCCTACTTTCTCTATAAACTTATACCACAATAATTCTTGCATTCACTTTGCTCACCTTTATTTATGTACAGGGGTACAATCACTGCCTTTTTCTTCTCTACTGGCACAGTTTCACTCATCCATGCCTTCTTACATATTTCCAACAAGCACTTCATTCTGCTCTCTCCACTACACTTAATCATCTCTGCATACACCTTATCAACCCCAGCTGCTTTCCCATTTTTCAGCTGTTTTACAGCGTTCTTCACCTGTGCGATTGCCACTTTTCTATCACTGCGTTCCTTCTCTGCACACCCCCAATACCAATCATGTTTACAGCGGTCTGCTCTCTCTATTCCCAGTCATCAGGCTTTCAAAATATTCTTTCCATCTGGTCCTTACTTCATCCCCATGGGTTAATAATCTACCACTTACATCCTTCACACTTGCACATTTCTTTCCACTGTCACTTCTGCATTTCTGCACCTCTTTCCAGTTAACTTCCTATTTTCAGAGTAATTTGCATTCATTTTTCTTCCTAGATCATCTTTTACTTTCTTTTTCCTCTTCACTAGTCTCTTTATGTGCTTCTTGCTTTCAATATATTCAGTTCTTATTTCAATTGAACACCTGTTCTGTAGCCATTCTAGCCACTTCTTCCTCTTTTCCTCCACTGCTCTCTTAACCTCTTCATCCCACCATGCCATACTTTTCTTCTTTGTTGTTACTCTTGCCACACCACACACCACTTTAGCATTCCTAACTAAGCAATCCTTATATGTTTTCTACAGGCTGTGCAGATCCATTTCATTCCAGTTCACTGATTCTAACTCTTCCCCTACTTTGGTTCTGTATTCATTTGCCATTTTTTTAATCCTCAACTTCTCGACTTTCAGTCTTTCTCCCTGACTGCTCCTCTCTCTCCTGGTCCACCTCACTCCTCTCAGCCTGATCATGCCTACCACAGTCATATGATCTGACAGACCTCCACATCGTCCTCTCATGGCCCTCGTATCAGCAACCATTCCCAGCATCGACCTCTTCAAGAGCACATAATCAATCAGGCTCCTTTCAACACGATCCCTGTTCCCTCTATACCATGTATATTTATGTGCATCTTTGTTTGAAATACGAGTTACAAATGCACAACCTCCTCTCCTGACAAATATCCTTCAGTCGCTTCCCATTATCGTTTTCTCCTAGCACTCCATTACAACCCATTATGTCATCCTCAGGACCAGTGTCTACTTTTCCATTCACATCGCCCATTACGATCACTTTATATCTCCTGGGCCGTAGCACGGGCCGAACAGGGTAGTACTCCCGAGAGGAATGGGAATGCTGGTGATAGGGAGAGCTGGAGCTCCTGTTTCACTAGCTATCTAACCATCCCCCTTTGCTGACCTTTTCAGTGTGACAGTAACATGGAGAGTAGACTAGCATACTCTCCCAAACATTTCCTCTAACTATCTATGCACTACACCACATGCACTTTACATTTCACACAATGTATCCCACTACGTTACAGGGGTTGGCGCCAGCAAGGGCATGCGGCCAGAAAACTTTGCCCCCGCTACCTAGTGGTGGACTTCTGGGGGGAGGCGTAGCGGGGGTTCTGCCAGCATAGATCGTGGGTCCAGAGCGAGATGGGGCTCGGGCCTGTGCTAGAGCGTACAGGGCACCGCGGTTCCCAGGCTGCCGCTTC
Source organism: Coenobita brevimanus (assembly GCF_032717465.1). Classification (NCBI taxonomy): domain Eukaryota; kingdom Metazoa; phylum Arthropoda; class Malacostraca; order Decapoda; family Coenobitidae; genus Coenobita; species Coenobita brevimanus. The sequence continues at coordinate 35,978,233 of NC_137063.1, forward strand.
CGCCCAATAGAGGGGGGCCCGAACCTGGGAGTAGCGCCACAGGAGGCTACCCTATCAGTGGGTGTATAATGGCGGGATAGTTGCAGTGCCAATACGCGCTTGGAGAGCTGTCCTGGCAGGGTGCCCCGAGGCCACTACCACAGCCACTGGTAAGCTGGTGGGCTAGGGGTCCCAGATCCATTGCCTGGACCTGGGACTGTGCAGTGAGTGGGACCTGTGCTATGTCTGTCCCCCTTTATTAATACTGAAGATGACAAAACAAAATAAGTTTCAAAGCAAGCCTGAGGACAGTAAATCACCCATGGGGATGAGGGTGGGTTCGTGGAATGTGGGAAGTTTGAGGGGAAGAGCGGGGGAAGTCGTTGAGGCATTCAGTAGGAGGTGGGTGGATGTGGCGTGTTTGCAGGAAGTCCGGTACAGGGGTGGATCAGCCAGAAAGATTGTTGGGAAGGACTGTTGCTATAAGTTGTTTTGGCAAGGGGGGACAGACGGATATGGAGGTGTTGGTGTGCTGGTTGCGGAGAAATGGGTGGAATATGTTATAAATGTTTTGAGAGTATGCGATAGGATATTGGTAGTGAAAATTCTGTTGGGTAGAAAGATAGTTGCGATTATATCAGCATATGCTCCACAGGAAGGATTGGATGAAGCAGAGAAAGATAGATTTTGGGATGATTTAATACGTGTAGTGGGTGGTATGCAGGATGATGAGATAGTGATTTTGGGAGGGGACTTAAATGGTCATGTAGGCAAAGCAGTACAAGGTTATGAAGGAGTGCATGGGGGATGTGCGTATGGTCTAAGGAATGCAGAAGGGGAAAGGATACTCGAGTTTGGGGAGGCAACGGACATGATTGTGTGCAACACATATTTTAGGAAAAGAGACAGTATGTTAAGTACGTATGAGTCTAGGGGAAATAGCAGTCAGATAGATTATTTTCTGGTTAGGAGGGCCGATAGGAGGTTAGTGAGGGATGTTAAAGGTATAGGAAGTGAGGAGTGTCTGCAGCAGCACAAACTATTGATTTGTGATATGGTGCTTAAAGAACAAGTGATGAAAAAGAGGACTTATGTACCTAGGAGGAAAATATGGAAGCTGAAAAATCAAGTAGTAAGGGATGCCTTCTATAGTGAGTTGAGGAGAGTGGTGGCTGAACAGGGAGCTGTAGACAGAGGCGTTAATGAACAGTACAGAGCCTTCAAGAACAATTTCTTGAGAGTTACTGATGTAACATGCGGTTGGACAAGAGGACCACCAAGACATAAAGTAACTTGGTGGTGGGATGAGGGTGTAGAAGCTGCAATTAAGGAGAAAAGAAAGCTTTTCCGGGATTGGAAGAAGGGTGGTAGCAAAGAGGGATATTTGGCTGCCAAGCGTAAGGCTAGAAGAGAGGTATACAGGGCAAAGTCTGAATCACAGAGACTATTACTTGATAACCTAAATCATGGGGAAAGGAAAAATATGATATTTAGGATGGCAGGTCAAGTGAAGAGGGATAATCGGGATATTATAGGTGAGCAGTGTGTGAAGAATCATGAAGGAAGGGTAGTGGTGAACAGTGACGATATTAAAGATGCATGGAGAGAGCATTATAACCGGTTGTTGAATGAGGAGTTTGACTGGGACAGGGAAGGTTTGGAGCCAGCATATCCAGTGTCTGGCCCTTGGCCTTTGATTGACGCTGCTACTGTGAGTGAGGCAACAGGCAGGATGAGGGTGGGGAAGACAGCAGGTGTGTCTGGGTTGACTGCCGAAATGTTGAAGGCCTCAGGTGATATAGGGGTGAGTTTAGTCACTGACCTGATAAATAGGATTATTTATGAGTGTGTTGTCCCAGATGATTGGCTGAAGAGTGTAATTGTAAATGTGTATAAAGGGAAGGGTGATGCCCTGGAAAGAGGAAATTATAGAGGTATAAAGCTTTTAGATCAGATAATGAAGGTAATGGAGAGAGTTTTAGAAGGTATGATAAGAGAAAGAGTGAATATTGATGAGATGCAGTTTGGGTTTATGCCAGGTATGGGGACCACTGATGCTATATTCATTGTTCGACAGCTTCAGGAAAAATATATTGGTAAGAGAAGGGATATTTACTTTGTTTTTGTTGATTTGGAAAAGGCCTTTGACAGAGTCCCTAGAGAGGTGGTGATGTGGGCAATGAGAAAGCTTGGCTTGGAGGAGTGGCTGGTTAGGATGGTTATGGCTATGTATGTGGGTGCTCACACCCAGGTAAGAGCGAATGGAGATTTGAGTGATGAGTTTTCCGTGAATGTTGGTGTGCATCAGGGGTCAGTCTTGAGTCCCATGTTGTTTATCATGCTACTTGAAGCCCTTTCACGTGACTTTAGAAACGGACTCCCGTGGGAGTTGTTGTATGCTGATGATTTGGTGTTGATTGCAGAGAACGAAAGGGAGGCGGAGGAAAGGTTTAGGAAGTGGAGAGATGGTATGGGGCACAAGGGTTTAAGGGTAAATGCAGATAAAACAAAAGTGATGATATCTAGGGTTGGTGGCGGTAGTGTCAAAGACGAGGAAGAGTGGCCATGTGCAGTTTGCCACAAGGGCGTGGGAAGTACAGTAATTCCATCTTGTGCGGTGTGTGTGATAAATGGGTGCATAAGAGATGTAGTGGTATCAGAGGTAGACTGCGAGATAATGCTAATTTTATGTGTACAGTGTGTCAGGGTGAGCAGGTGGAGATTGTCAGACGTGAAAGGATTGAACTTGCTGGTGAATCTCTTGAATGTGTGGAAGAGTTTTGTTATTTGGGAGACATATTGTGTGGTGGAGGTGGGGCTGGAGCTAGCTCTGTGGCTAGGGTGAGAAGTGGTTGGAAGAAGTTCAGGGAGCTGTTGCCTCTCCTGACATTGAGAGGACTCTCCCTACATGCTAAGGGGTCTTTGTATGCAGCATGTGTTAGGAGTGTAATGCTATATGGTAGTGAGACCTGGGCAGTGAAGGAGGAAGATATTCGCTGGCTCAGACGTACAGAAATGACAATGATTAGGTGGATGTGCAGTGCGTCCCTCTGTCCAAGACATGGAGGGGCTGGGTTTAAGATGGAAAAGTTGAGAGGTAGGATGGGACTGGAGTGTATTGGTGTTGTGATGAGGAGAGGTAGATTGAGATGGTTTGGACATGTGGAGAGGATGGGGGATGATAATTGGGTGAGGAAGGTGAGAAGTGTTAATATTGGGGGTGGGGTTATGAGGGGTAGACCGAGAAAGACATGAGACGAGGTCATTAAGTGTGACCCCAGAGTTAAGGGACTGAACAGGGAGGCTGCAGTGGATCGTGCAGCGTGGAGAGCCGCCATTAGGTGACCAAGGCCAACACATGCAAGCATGTTGGAGCCTTTAAAAACGAAACGAAAACGAAACGAAACGAAAACGAAACGAAACGAGGGCATTTCTCCCACTGCTTCATCTGGCTCATCCCAAAACCTGTCTTTCTCTCTCTCACTCCTGTCATCACATGTTGCGTATGCTACAGTCACAGCCACTTTCACCTCGAACCTGACAGACAGACATCTCGAGCTGACACATTTGCAATCTCTCATTCCACTCTGCCACACTTCATTCATCAACAAAGCAACTCCTTCCTTGCATCTTCCTCACCCATTCATGCCCGACCTCACACTCTTTACACCCTCCCACTCCTCCACTTCACACCCTTTTATCTTTGCTTCACACAGTGCCATCATGGCATATCTCGCACTCTTGAACACATTAACCACGTCCACCCTCTTGCGCTTCTCATTCACACCTTTTATTGCTCATTTCTTCCTGCTACACCTGGACAGTTATTCATACTTGTGAAGGACCTCTAGCTGTGAAGAATTAAAGCTACATCTAACCACTCCTGTCTGAAAAGTTGTTTACAAAGATAAACAAATAGCAAGAATGACATGAAATGGACCACTGGATTGGAATAGCAAAAACACTGCCCTTAGTTGGTATTTTCTTCAGCAAATATTGTGAGCCACTGTGCATCAAAAAATATAGAGTAGCAAACAGAAAAGTGGGGTGCCGATCCTTTGCTCTGCATTGTTTAATGCACACTGGTTGTCATTATTTTTCCTCCCCCTCCCCCCCAAAAAAAGCAATGTAATACCAACTTTGGACAATCGAAGGTACAACTTTATACCACTTCCATATGCTCCGAATTAATTAAAGGGTCGATGATCAACCTACATCCCTTGATGGCATTACATGACTAAAATTTCCATTTCTCTTTTAAGGACTGAACCTATGCAAGTCATCACTCCAACTGGAGCATTCTACCAAGCACCATGTCTACAGTGTGTAAGATGATGACAGTCACGAGGCCTGTGAGGCAACAACAGTGTGATGATATCAGAAGAGTTACAAACAGTGGTTTGGTGTTTGTTCACCAGCTGAGTGGTTCGAAATAGAGCAGTTCCTGCCACAGAGATGATGACAGGTGGATCACATGGACAGTCTGAAACTTCCCCAGTCAGCAGCAGTATGGAGACCAACTTCCACCAGCTGCCAGCTTGGGTGCTCTGTGCATCTGGGTATACTTTTCAACTTCTGTCCATGTTGGAAGCCAGTCTGCTTACAGTTGCCTACTGGTGGACTCAACCTGGAACCTGCCTCTCCCTGGCAAGACAGCCACTGTCTCTGCTGCTCATCCCCCTGGTAGCTGCTGCCCCACCTGTGGGCTCCCTTGGAACTCTCCCACAACTGCCACAGTAACCGAGACTATACTGTGAGACAGACTGTGGTTGGTCATTGCCCATGGTTGATACCAGCCTACGGGCAACAGAATTAAGCCCTCCTTTACATATTTATATCCATATTCATATGTGGTTTTGTTCATTCATGGTGATGGTTGTAAATTAATAAATGTTTAAGAACCAATGTAAATGATCTGTTGTTTCTATGAACATCTTACAAAAAGAATGGCATACCTACAGAACTAGTCCATTTTATACAGCATACAAAAAATTGTACAGTAACCATCCCATATTAGCGAGGGTTACGTTCCAAACCCTCTCGCTAATTCTTTAAATTCGCTAATTCTTGACACCTTCCTGAAAACGACATTTACCGGTAACTGTGTAGCTACAAACCACTGATAAAGTAATGCATTACCCATAAATAAACATTTCTTGTTAAATGTGTCCTCGTTGCTTTTAGCTGTTCGGCTGTAACAGCTTTTGTTTGATTCATCAGCGTAATGGTGGAAGGGACTGTAAAGTGTTTAACTAAACCTAACCTAACCTAGTTTAACTGTACCTAATTATTTAACCAAACCTAACCTAACCTACAGTTGGGAAGTGACCTTCGTTCCCTTCCCATAATTGTTCACAGTTTTTTCTTGCTCACGCTAACCTGACATCACTGACACTGGCACTGTAAAGGGTTGTTCAATGCTGGGGGTTACTAATGGGTAGGTGGGGGTGCTCACCATCCACTCACTTGATGTGGTGCTGCTCTCGGATGTCTGACCTCTCCTCTCGTCCTTCCTTCCTTCCTCTTCTGTATTTCATTCCTTTATCCTTTCCTCTTCCTTCTGGCTACGGGTGACCTTACACCCCCTCTTCTGTCTTTCTTCCCTTCATTCTTTCCTCTTCCTTCTGCCTGTGGGTAACTCTACACTGAGTGACAAGTAAAATGGTTTCTTGTAAACTAGGAAACCATTTACTATGCTGGGTGGTACCCACATAACCAAATTATGGCACCTGGTGGTTTAGTGCGTATTTAAGGCACCTCAGTTGGATTGAGCCTGGGCATATTTATATCCAAGGAGTGGCTGGGGCATATTACTCATGTAATGCCACTCAGGGATGAGTGAGGCTTGTCACTCTCATCTTAAATGTCAGGACCAACTTGCCTAGCCCTGGGCTCCTACACTCCTCATGGGGCAACTCAGGATTAGTTGATGATGATGATGATAATGGAATACATTACTGTTTGCATCAATACTCTCTCTTTCACACACTGTATACACACAAAAACAAAGAAAAGAATGAGTGCTAAATGTACATTCAACTTTCAGCAGACAGACCTTACCAATCCAGTTCATATTCCTCCACTTTATTTTCTGTATTTTTCTGTCTACATTTTAAGGAAGAAATCACTAAGTAGTGAAGTTATTAATTATGAGTTTGGCAATTATGGGTTTATACTGTTTATTTTCTGTGAAAATGAAAAACTGGAAACACCTTCATGACAATTGCATTGTATCTTTTTGTATGTACAGAAAATTCAACAGTTGCATACATGTCACAGGAATGTAATAATTAGGACACATTCGTTGTAACTGCTAACATTAGTTATACATGGAAGAAATGACCACTCCACCTCTGCTCTCACCATGTGTACAGAAGTTTACTGTACTTACTTTGAACAACACCAGCCTTCACATAACTCAAAGGGGCTGACTAAGTGTAAACCTCCTGAATGCATCACGGCAGACTAGTCTTCCCTACAGTAAACTATGATTCTGCAAACAAAGCATCAGACTTTGTACCAAGACACTAAACCCAGTCAACAGAGTTCAGTTGCTGGAACTTGAACTCTGTAAGCAAAGGTTTACTTTAGTGAGGTAATGGTTGGTAACATGTCTTTACACATACCCAGTAATGATCTTCAGGGGAGCTCCTGTTCAGAGACAAATATAGTGATAACTGCTCAATCAAAGATTTGAAGAGGATTAATTAGGATTTTTACTGCTAAATAACAGAGCAGATTCTAACATTTAAAACCTATGCAATACCAGCATATATATGTTTCATCCACTCACAACATACTCATATTTTTACAATATATAAAATAAAAACTGACAAATTACAGTACAAAATGAACTTAGAAAGAGACAACAGTGAGAACAAGGGGTAAATGCTTCACATGATCCTATGTCCAGACCCTCATCAACATGCCAACACATACTGTACTCAAAAAATCAGCAAATGAGACAGACGTATGAAACTTCAGATCAAGTCTGAACGCAGACAGACTGGTTTCTGTACATCAGGAGATTAAAGGATAATTAATAACTGCCAATAACACAAAAAATCTCCCCACTATTTTTTTTAAGAAAGTGCACCAATTCTGGTAAAAGTAATAACATTAATGATCATATTATTAAAACTAAGTGTGCAGAAGTGTAAGCAAGACCCTTAGTTTTGATGGTCATTTCATCAACTCTTGAGACTATAGTGTGATCAGACTGCACCCGTCACGAAGTGTTGTTAGCAATGACATGGAAAGGTCTGACATTTTCTGTCACTATATGATATAAAAAAAAAAAAGGGGGGGGAGGGGTGCCTTGTCCACACTTCTGTATTCAGTTGTAAAAATGTGGCTCTAAGAGGATAAAGGAGTATCATTTAGTCATTTACATTGCAATGTTCACTTACTAAGTATTCATCTGCCTGGATAAGCAACCAATTTACACTTAAATACAAAAACTCTGCCAAACCTATACAAACATACACAGTTAATGTTGAACTATGGAGGAATGAACACTGCAAACTGGAGATAAAACTTTACCAGGCATTGAAGAACTGCATTCACACACATGCAATGTTACTGTTTGGAGAACAATGCAGTAATTTTTGGACTGACTGTACATGATAAGTGAAAAGCAGAATAACAAAAACAACCATTCCATGCTGCCCAAACCATCACTGTAGGACTTCAAATTCTTCATCATCATCTGATTCAAGATAGTGGTCTTCCAGATCCATACCTGGGGAAAAAAAAAAAAAGTTACATTCATAGATTATTGTTGTTTTTCCCAATGCATGTGACTAGAGCCTATACTGTGTATCTTGTGTGATTAGGAAGATTTCTTGCAACTTTTCCTTGGCAATTTATTTTCCTTACTATGTATGAAATTTATCTAAATGTTATTTATATCCTTCTAACAGCAAAGTCTGACATAATTCCACAGATAACAATGTAAGCAAGACATATGCAGAAATAAACTGGTATGGAGGAGGTGCTGGGAGCTTCCTAAGCCAAAGAGAATACAGGTCCAGGGCATAGGCTGAGAAACACTACTCTCAGGATGCTAACGGCTACCCACATACCAGAAGGCTCACCATATACAGTACCCTCGCGTCCAGCACGGTAATATTGTCATGCATGGGTCACGTGTTGGACCAAAAACGTGTTGGACTAACAATAGAGCTTATGGGGAAAAATGAATTATGTCAGCAACCCTAGGAAAAGTCACCCTAAATACCTACCATATACCTATATATATATTGGTACTATTGTAATTATAATAAATGGTACTGTGCTATGAATGATAACTAACCGTTTAGGATAGTGTTGGTGGGCTTGCTGGGAATGGAAGGTGGTATCCAAGGCTGTAGTTAGTCCTACTGGGTCCCCGGAGGATGGCTGCTGGCGTCACTAGCGGGTAATGGCTGTTGCTCCTCCTCAACCTCCTTCATAAATCCTTCGAAATCACACTCAGAATCACTATCTTCGTCCACAGCCATGGAAGGTCCTGCTTCCGCCTGTCCTAGCACTCTGTAATCCTCGGCAAAGTGCATGCTTCTCACACTGTTGCCAGAGCCCAGTCTCATGACTGTGGAAAGTGATCGCTGTCGCTGACTCGGTAGAGAATAAGGAGAAGCAACTTTGCTTATAAACTGGTACGCACGCCGATGAGAAGGGTTTCAAAACGATTGATATTTATTCTAAAATATTAATATGTATTCAGTATCAGGCTAAATGTTCAATGCTGTAGTACGATACATTCTCTGTCGAGTCGCCTGGGTTTTGGTCACACTGTTTTGCCCGTCGTATCCTCGGCAGGAATCCATCCAGATGAATTCCAAATGCCCGTGGTATCGTTGGCAATTTTACCATGTTACCGTTCCGATTTACCATCGTATCCTCAGCAAACCTGGTATGAAGTGCCGTGTGATAGCCTTCGGCTGCCAGGATCTTGTCTTGGTTTTTTATTATGATCCTCACGTTGGCTTCATTCATGTCGTAGGCTTTGGCAATGTCAACTTTCCTCTCCCCTTTCTTCTTCCTCTCGATGCTTTCTAGCTTGGTGGCCTGAGGGAGGTACCGACGCTTCTTGGGGTTCTCAGACGGCTTCCTAGACATCGTGAGCAGGGTAAAATGCAGTAACAAGGGCAGAAAATGCAGCAAGAAAAAAGCACCTTCCAATGCAATTATGCGACTGAGTGGCGCTGTGGCGGGAGAAATGTAAACAAAACATCACGTGACACCAAAAGCGTTTTTAATTGGGCGGCATCATGATCACGTCACGATAGCGGGCGGGGAAGGCTACTTGATCAGAAGTTTTTCATTGGCTATCATCATCATGGGAATGTCCAGTATGACCGTGTTGGACCGGGGGTGATCGTGCTAGAGTGAACTCTGCGGATTTCGCCCACTTCTCGGAGCTCTGTGCGTGTTATGCTAACACACTCGTGCTGCAGTAATTAAATCGTATTAAATAATACTAATTAATTGCTCTCCGTGCTGGACCCGAATCGTGCTGGACTAACGCGTGTTGGACGCGAGGGTACTGTACCCTTAAACATCACCACTTGTAATCCAATACAGTACACTCCAGCTTCACTGTATGAGTGACTGCTTTGCGATCATTTACTTATGTGATCATTAAGAAGTTACTGCCTTTCAGCACTCAGCAACTGCAAATCTTTGCATACACTACTTGAGCGATCCCCCTAAGAGGCTCCCATGCATCTGTGTGGCAACACATGCCAACAGTCGTGTGTTTGAACCAAGATGGATAGCAGGTGTTTACATGCACAGAATCCTATTTTGAATCAGCTGCACACATTCCTTTTTTTTTGCCACCCCCTTTGAAGTTCCCATACTGCCTGCCCATGCAGTCACAAGTCTCACTGCAGTGACTCTCTCTCTCCCTGCATGCATCAGGTTACACCGTCTTCTTGCATGTGCATCGCCATCAGACCACCATTGCTATTATGATACTGCAGAACAAGTGTGTGACTGATAGTGTTGTGTGTGATTTTAAGTAGGAAGTGCAAAAATTATTTGTGAATTACTGTATCTTAAAACTTAAGAATCATATCTGACAAGGGTACAGGGCCACAGGCCCAAGTGGAAAGCATGGTGGAGGCGAGGGTGTAGAAGTGAAGGCTAAGAGGAGAAGGTGATGCCTTTCCCTTGATGTTAAGTTAGACAGTGATGCAATATAAGGCTGGATAAAGGGCCAATAAGACTGCTGATGCTCTTAAGCTGCCCCTGTCAACTGCCCCTATCATTGTAAAGAAGTTTGAAGTGGTCCTCGCAGCTGGAAAATAGGTATAATCCCTGACTGCTAAGTGGCTGACAAGGACCAGGGACTCTCCCAAAGAGGAGATGTAACAGCTATTCTAAATAAAGAACTAGAACCAGTGTTTCCAGTGTTTCTGGGGATGAGCTTTATTTGTGCCAAGTCTCTGTCCGTGTGGAATGATCTGAAGAACAGGATGGGGGAAGAGATAAAGGAGTCATTCAAAGACAGCACTCAAGACTCATGCTGGCTTGAGGAATGTAGTGCTGCATGTTGAGGCAACTAGTGCTATATGGTGGCTGAAAAGTTTCTGGAACTACTCTAAAAGTAGATCAGAGAAAGTGTTTATAGTATAAAACTGGACTTTTTTGAAAAGTAATGTTGAAGATTTTCATAAGTGATATAATGAAGAAGCATGTGCCTGCTTTTAAGGTGGTGAAGGACCGTCTGATGCTCCTCCTGTGAGGGAATGCTGAGGGTGACCTAAAACTGAAGCCATTATTAGTCTACCACGGGGAGAATCCTAGGGCACTAACTGGGTATGTGAAAGAGAATTCTGGGACAATATGAAGTAAAACCCCAAGGCAGGGCATACCACCTCCCTCTGTCACTGATGTGTCACTCGCTCTCCTCCCCCATGCTCTGGGACTTTGCCGGTAGGAATAATCTAGCCAATCAGTTTCTCCTGGTGGTATAGAATGCCCTCTGGCATGGAAGATTAGGTTGATCATAATGTGGTGGTGTTTTTGCCCCTCAACATCAGCACTTTACTCCAAACAATGGATTATGAAGTAATAGCAACGTTCAAGGCCTGCAATGCACCATGAAACAGCTGGTGTTGGCCAGTGACTCTCGAGATAGGGACTCAGTAAGAGCCATCTGAGAAAAGAAAAAACATTGATAGTATCACAGTTGTGTGACAGATGTGACAGACCTCCCTCTGAATGGGGTTTGGTGTAAGCTGCGGCTTGAGTGCATATACTTATTCCATGGGCTCTCTTTGGTGGAGGACATGTCCCACATGGCAAGGTTCCATGATGTGGACAAGGAGGATTTCCAGGAGGTGCTTCACAGCCACAGAATGGAGTCCTACCAAAGGCCTCATCAAACTGAAGAACCAGCAAGCCCACGTGCAGGAAGTGGAGGAGGAGGAGGAACTGGGGCAAATGCTTGACCTTGGGACACTAAAGGAATTTCCAGCAATGATGGACCAGGTCATGTCATTATCCAAGAGAAATATACCAATGCTGCCAAGAATGATGCTACCTGCTACGCAACTGAAAAGGATCTTTGTATGTACGGCAAGCTACTTTCCTAAAAGAAAAGGGCACTGAGAAAAACAACCATACCATCATACTTCCAGCAAAGGCCATCCACCAGGATGCAAGGAGTCAAGGCCCTCCACCAGTGGAACATCAACTCACCCTGTACCTCACCTACCTCCATTTTGCCTACCTGCCTGCCTCCTCCCCCTCATTGCCTAGCTACCCTGCCCACTCTCTCCCCCTATCTCACCAGACTGCTCTCCTGCTGCTCACTGCATCATTCTCCCACTGCCTTGCCTGACAGCTCTCCTCCATCATTCATTACCTGCCCCTGGCGATACGAGTGAGTGCCCAGAGATAACAGCTGTCACCCAGCCTGGGGGGGGTAACGATTCAGCCCAACCAAGAAATCGCATAAGGTGAGTCGAAACCTGCTTTTAGACTTTTTGAGTGGATGACCCCTGACCCAAAAATATCCCTCAATGAACTCGTTATAATGGCATCACTATACAATCAATTGCTATATGATCAGTTGTCACCTGACGTAACACAGTTGCATACAGCTGACAGCTTGGACTGTACACTTCATTTCCCTATCTCCATAAACATATCTGGTGTTGACCAGTTATAAAAGCCCTAAATGTCTTTGCTATACTAATGAAGTACGTTATGATTACCATCACCATCCTATCTCCCATGAATCTATCTGGTTGGGAAATCTTGATTAGCATGCATTCATTAAAAAAAAAAAAAAAAAAAAAAAAAAAAAAACACTGAAATAACTACTATCTATCTAGCTATCTATAGCCCGATGCCCTAATCCCGCAAAGGGTGGCCACAGACAAAACGCCTCCAAGCCGGTCTGTCACCCACCACTTGACTACCGTCCCCCTAACTCACTCCCCCCTCCCTCATATACCTCTTAACTCCATCCCTCCACCTCATCCTCGGTCTTCCCCTCCCTCCACCTCACCTACATACACCCTCTTAGTTAGTCTTTCATTCTCCACTCCCTCCAGATGTCCAAACCACCTCAGTGTATTTCTCCTAATTCTCTCAATCACATCCACATCCACCCCACAACGTTCTTTCACTTCTTCATTCGTCAACCTGTCCCTCCATGTCACTCCACATGCTCCTCTCAAGTAACACATTTCCACTGCTCTCACTCTTGACTTGTTCCCCTCTTGCAAGGTCCATGCCTCACTTCCATACATCAGGGTAGGGATCACAATACTATCACGCAGTGACTTCTTAACTTTCATACTCACCTCTCTATTTCTCATCACTACTTTCAGTGAACCATCAACCTTCCTACCCTGCTGTATCCTTTCAAGCACTTCATCCCCCAAAGTTCCATCCTTACTCATCACACTACCCAAGTACTGTACCTGAATGCACTCACATTCTCCATATCCTCACCATCCAACCTCACTGCACACTCTGTGACTTCATTCCTCTCAAACACCATAACTTTACTCTTGTTTACATTAACTTTCAGATTCCTCTTCTTACACACTGTCCCAAATTCATTCACCAAAACTGCAACTCCCATTCATCTTCACTCAACAATACTGTGTCATCAGCAAACAGCAACACCGGAATCTTCCAAATCTCACCCTCATTCATTAGAGCCACCCCCACATCCACTGTCCTACCTTGCACCTCCATTACAACCACATCCATGTATATATTAAACAGCCATGGAGACATCACACACCCCTGTTTCACTCCCACATTGAGATCAAAGAACTCACTCAGTTCACCATCCACTCACACCATAGCCCTTTCTCCTTCGTACATACTCTTCACAGCACTCAATAATTTCCCATCCACTCCATATATTCTTAAAACCTTCCACATACCTTGCCTATCTACTATGTCATATGCTTTCTCCAAGTCCATGAAGGCAGCATACACTTTCCTTCCCTTCTCTACATACTTCTCCACTAAACATCTGAGAACAAATATCTGATCTATATACCCTCTTCCCTTCCTGAATCCCCCTTGTTCTTCTCCAGCTAGCTCCTCCGTTATATGTCGAACCCTATCAATGAGTATTCTACCATATATTTTTCTAGTCACACTAAGAAGGCAAATACCCCTCTGGTTACCACATACTTCTCTCTCCCCTTTTCCTTTGTATAAAGGAACAATTATACCTGATTTCCAGTCCTCAGGAACCCTTCCCTCTTCCCAAGCCAAGCTACATAACTTCCACATCCACTCTACTACAATCTCACCCACATACCTCAGCATTTCACCACACACTCCATCAATTCCTGGGGCCTTTCCCATCTTGATCTTCATTGCTTCCAATACTTCCGCCCTACTGATCTCTTCCTCCCTCCTCTCATCTCTTCTTCTCCCAGCCATTCCCCGACCACTTATACTCGCACTGCTCTCAATCTCTACATTCAACAAATCCTCAAAGTGCTCCTTCCATCTCGTCATTCTCTCTCTCTCTTCTCCACCAACAATCTATTATTCCTATCTTTCACTTCCCTACTGTTTCCCCTTTCACATTTATTACTTTCTTTACCTCCTTCCAAAACAATTTTTTACTCTCCCTCCATTTCACACTCAGATTCCTCCCAAATTCTTCATCCACTTTCTTCTTACTCTCCTTCACCAATCTCTTCTCCTTCTCACATATACCTGTCTATTCTCTCTCTCATCTTCTCCCCTACCTCTACTTGCCATCCATTCACTATATGCCTTCTTCTTTTGTTCCACAGCTCGTTTCACCTCATCATTCCACCATGCACACCCCTGCATCTCCTCCTCACTCCACAAACCACCTCACATGCTGCGCCTATCTCTTCCGTTAATATCTTACATGCGTCTTCCATCCCTTCCATCTGCTCTAACTCATACCTTCCCAATCTTTCTTCCACTATGCTCTTATACTCTGCCATTTTCTCACTATCTTGCAACTTCTACACTCTTCTCACAGGAGCTGTTTCCTCCTGTCTTCCTCTTCGTCTCTTCAACCATTTTCTTTGCAGCTTTACCTTGGCCATCACTAAGTGATGGTCCGAGATTCCATTCCCCCACCCTCTCCACACTCTTGCATCCAACATTTGTCTTCTCATTCGCTCATCGGCACACACATAGTCTATCACTGCCTTTCATTCAACAAGTTCACCATCCATCCTCCTCATGACTCTCCATGTATATCTGTGGATCATCTTATGCCGAAAGTAGGTGTTAGCTATTGCTAACCCTTTACCAGCACAGATGTCCACCAAAGCACTACCATTCCCATCTACTTCAGCTGGCACACCCCACTGACCAACCACTCCATTCACTCGTACATTCTCAACTTTGCCATTCATGTCTCCAATCAAAAACACTCTCTCACTCCTCTCAAATTTGTCCATACATGCCTCTACACTTAACCAAAACTCGTCTTTCACTCCTGCCACTCGATCCTCTGTCAGCGCATACACACATACAATCGCCCATGCTTGTTTACCTACTTTCATCCTCATCCATACAATCCTTGCACCCACTGTTCCATACTCTCTTATATTCTCCTTCCACTTCTTGCTTATCATCAGACATATTCCCTCTCTTGCCCTCTCATTCTCATTAACTCCCACACATATTCCTAAACCGTATTCCCATTCTCTCACCTTTTCACCTTGTCATTTAGTTTCAGTCAGTCCACATATATCCACTCTTGCATCCTCAGGCACCTAAACAATCTCTCTCTCTTTCACTTCATCATTCACTCCTCTCACATTCCATGTCCCCACCACTGCCTCTGTAAACTAAAATACAGTAATCCCGCATTTTTTGCGGGTTTTTTGTCTACGGTTTTGCCCTCTCGCGGATTTTCTTAGCATTAATAAGTTCAACAAAAATATCCTTGAATATACAGAAAAAAAAAAATGAAATTCCCGCAGCTTCCAATTGTAGCGCGGTAAACTCACGCCACCCTCTGTCCCTTTCCCGTGGCCCCTCTGCCAGTGTTACCATATCTAGCATAATTTTATTCTTTTAGCATAATTTTGATCAAATTTTCGAGTCTGGAATATTTTTTAGCATATTAGAAGTTTTAGAATCATTCTAGCATAATTTAGAATGGAATGGAATATTTTTAGAATAATTTTATAAAAGCTACAAATCAGAGAGAGAGAGAGAGAGAGAGAGAGAGACGAATAAGGTAAGAAGATGTTTGAATAGTTGGTTACTTTCAGTTTGGGCTTGGTTGGGTTGGATTAGGTTAGGTTAGGTTAGGTTGGATTAGGTTAGGTTAGGTTAGGTTTTAGGTTAGGTTCGGTTTGGTTCGGTTAGGTTAGGATAAGTTTGAGCCTTGTACTTTACCCATGAAACCTAGGTTTTTCCGATGGATTTTGGTATGATTCATTCGATTTTCAGCTTCATTTCAGTCGGAAATGACCATTTTCTGTGTTTCCCCCCCTCCCTATAACCCCCGATTCCCCAAAGATCCCTCATTATTTCAGGGGGATGGGGGGGGGTCATATCTCAAAATCTGGTTATTTCCGACGGAAATGATGCTCAAAATCGAACGAATCACATCAAAATCCATCAGAAAAACGTAAGTTTCGTGGGAAAAAGCAGTATGGGTAGATACCGATATTTATCCTCTTACTGTATGTAGGTTCATTTTAATATTTTCATAGTAAACAATACATAATTAATATGTTACACGAATATGTATAGAATTTTATCATTTAGCTTCAAGTTAGTATAATTCATTTTTTACTTGGAACAAATATGCTCAATCTAGCATAATTTTTTCATTGCCCTAGCATAATTTCGTTGTTTGGATATGGCAACACTGCTCTCTGCCTCGCATTCTTCAGTCCACGCCTGACTGCCTTAAGTGGCTGTTGTGGTTGTAACCACACTATGATATGAGCCTCTTGCCTCCCACTTGCTTTCCACATGGCCCCAGGACATAAGCCAGCCTCACCAAAGGCTAATAATACAATTAGTAAGAACTCCAAAGTGACAAAACGATCAAGTTATGACCTTAGCAGAGAAAATTGTGTTACTGGACAAGCTAAGAAACGACCGTGCGAGTGTTTGCTATCACCAGTTAATGCATCTTTTTATTTTGTACTGTTTTGTTAATAAATGTGTAGATAATTGTGTATTACAGTACGGTGTTTACGTTTTTCCTTCATAATGGAGTATGTGCTTTCAATCTTGTAAGAAGGTATTTCGGGATGAGTATGGAGGTTTCGGGACAATTCGCAGTCACAACAAACACAAAACAATTCGCCTTCATTAATGAAGATAGCTATGGGTGACGCTAGAATATAATTCAAAGGCGACTGCAGCGAGGAAGAAACAAGTTAATTATTGACTAAAGGTGCAACTAATAAATAATATCCAGAACCTACGCTACTGAACATAGACTTTGCTGGATCCCCCTGAAATATAGTTATTAAAGTATTGATTAATTAATAATAAGTATATTGATGAAAGTATTGATTAGTATATTTATAGAATGGCGGGGAATCGTCCAGGGGGCGAATTGTTCTGAAGGGGAATCGTCCATGTTTTGACGGGGAATTGTCTGACGGCGAATTGTCTCGCAATCAGTATGGACATGGACTGTGTGATGGGCAGCATGGTGGACACAAGTGCAAGTTTTCAATTGTTAATAGAGTATTCGCGGAACTGACTTTTCGCGGGGGTTACAAGAACGTAACTACCGCGAAATATGCGGGATTACTGTATCAACTTCTCTCCACTTCACATCATTATCATCAATCTCATACTAACTCAATATCTAAACAGAAAGCACTCAGACTGCACATACCACTGCTAACACTAATGACATTCATGATTTACTGCTGTAATTTCTCTTTTTAGCCATATGAATACTTTTTCTGTCTTACACAGACAATTAATTACACTGTCTTAGTCTGCCCTTTTGCACAATCTCAAAGAGCGCATACCTTTGCCAATGCCAATAAAACTTATAATTTGATCCTGCATCTGAATCTGGGTTGACCTCAAAATATAGTAAACTCTTCCTTGACCCAATGCCCATCTATCCACCAGATTACACTGAAACCTGATACCAACTTTTTTACACGTCTTGTACATGAACAACAAACAGAAATGTGTGAATACATAACCATCCAACTGCAATGACAAAGGTACTGATTAAAAGGATGGAAGGAACTACAGCATACCTCTCTGATAGAAAAGTGGCCTGTTGTCTGATATGATGCAAGTTCAATCCTTGGCAGGGCAAGGGAACAGTTCACCAGTAATTACTGTACCTTCAATTCATTGCATGAGTATTTACTGATATTTCATAGGACCTACTGACATCATAAAAATGCCCACACTAGTACTAGTTCAGTCAAAATGCAGTTTTGCCTTGAGCAAACTGTAATACGATGTTTTTTCTCTTCACTCAGCATTTCAGAAGAACTTACGGAAAAACATATTGAAACTGCATCCAAATCTGCCAGAGGAAGTGTGCTTAATTGCATAAAACTAATATGGCAGCTAAGCTTTGACATCCTACTTTTACCACAAAACAGTTTATAAGTAACACCTTTAAGATGTTTGAAAGCACATAATACTGTTTTTGTGCAAGGAAAATTTGTTGCAACAAGAAACATATTAACTGGTTAACATCTATCTAACTATCTATTGCCTGATGCCTTAGTCTTGTACAGAGTGGCCACAAACAAATCGCCTCCAAGTCGCCCATTCCCATGCCATGTCACTGCCCTGCTCCCAACTCACACTCCTCTCTCTCACATACCTCTCCACTCCGTCCCTCCATCTCATCCTCGGTCTCCCCCTCCCTCTCCCCCCCTCCACCTCACTCACATACACTCTCCTCGTCAATCTCTTACCCTCCATCCTCTCCACATGGCCAAACCACCTCAGTGTGTTCCTCCTAACGCTTCCTGTCACATCCACATCCACACCACAACGCTCCTTTATATCCTCATTTGTCAGCCTGTCTCTCCATGTGACTCCACAGGCTCCTGGTTAACATTATTTTGCATAAATCCAAGATGGCTGCCATACTGCTTAGTTAGGGTTTACTTTTACAAAGTAGGTATGATAATATTATATGAACATGTAAAATTCTTTTCACAATTAGAGTTTCTAACAAATAAACTCCTTTTGTTGATTCCTTCACCACAAAAGGCACCTGGTGATCTAGTGCTAGACTGCTTAGTCAGTGATGGACATGCCTTATGCACGCAGTGCATTTCCAATCTTAACCCCTAAACCGTGGGCTTGTTTTGCTTTCACTTGCATGTTCCGCGGGCATATTCGCGCTCCAACAGACTCTAAAAATATTTGCCAAAAATCAATTATTAGTCCTAGAATATTAAAATTAAATATGCATATAGCACATACCTTCAGCTTTCTCCTGGGATGTTTGTTGAGCCTTCATCGAGTACTGTAGGACTTGTGGAGACCTCTGAAGTTGGGTAACAAAGTCTCCACTTTACACTTCCCGACAACCCGTAATATGATTACCACAGCCTGATAGTATCACTAGAAACACTATTCTATGATTCTCAAATAGTTTTGAATCCATACTCAAAAAAAAAAAAAAAAAAAAAAAAAAAAAAAAAAAAAACAGTGAAAGCAATGAAAATTACGAGTGCGTATGACCTTCCCACTTCCAATCGTTCGCCGCTGGTGTTCTGTCATTTATTCTTCATACAAACACTCACAATTTATATTTCTATAACTATATAACACTTATATATATCTACAGTCTTTATCCATAAGTTTCCTTCAGTAATAGTAGTTTATTGTCACTGTAGGCATTCAATATCTCTTTCAGTAAAATACCTAGCATTCACTTTCTCGTCCTGTATACTAGCGTTGAGAGTGAATCTGTCACTTTCACCTTCACTTTCAAAACTCATAGTATTCATACATGCTAGAGTGAAACTTTCACTTTCATTACTCCTAGTATATATACTCGTATTCTTATATTACTACTCATTTACATTTCTGTTTACATTCTCTATTTTATTTACATTATTTACATTTCTACTTTATTTACACTGTGTTAGGCACTGTCACTTGCAGTAACTTATATAACTATTTTCCACTGTTCACTTATATTTACATTCACTGCTGTCACTTGCTGTTTACACATTATTTACACATTATTTACATTTCCACTTCCGCTGTTTTACTCACCAGAAGGATCGTAGTCACTCTCTATCATTTTCATTGACAAATTAGCCAGTTCACATTCCACAGCAGTCACTTAGCCCTTTACCTCTTTCCACACGAGGTTTAGTAGGGGGTAGAGGTCACAGGGCCCTTTGCATGGGGCTAAAAAGCAGCGGAATTTGACACGCGCGAATCGGACGTGCTTTCACCTTGAAAGACGACAGTAAACTGAATACAGTGTGAACAGTGGTGGCCTGCCTAGGGGAGTGCAGTGCTGCCAATGTCAGCGTGGTGAAAGCTGCTAATATATACGCTATGAAATGATTGGCAGGAAATCTAGACAATACATAATAAATTAGGTAGTTCCAGGAGGATGTAAATATCACTTAAGCTTCTCCCTTCCCTCCTTGTATATATTTTTATTACGAGAATAGATTATACGGCATATTTCAAGGGGAAATAAACAGCGAAAATTAGCAAACGAGTGCACGTGAGGTGTTGCCAGGTGATAATTAGCCAATTCCAGGTGTATGGCACTATCACTTACCTTATTTCTTTTGTGTATATATTATTTGGTATAAGAATAGGGCATAGGGCTTATTTCAATGGATGAAAACAGTGGAAAATTCCAGGGAAGATTTACTTACCGTAGCACAGCCGGGCAGGCGAGAGGATAGGGTAATGGAGGGGGGGGTAGGGAGGGGAGTCAAGAACGGGGAGAAACGGCTAAATTATCAACAATGGATGGGAGTACAGATGAGATTAGGAGTGCTGACTAGTGTTGGACATTGGCAGTACTGATAGATGATACAAGCCACCACTTGAAAGCCTGGG
The DNA here is from genome assembly GCF_032717465.1 of Coenobita brevimanus. NCBI lineage: Eukaryota > Metazoa > Arthropoda > Malacostraca > Decapoda > Coenobitidae > Coenobita > Coenobita brevimanus. The sequence continues at coordinate 35,998,747 of NC_137063.1, forward strand.
CGAATCCAAAATAACACAGAATCACAAAAGTGACGCCCCACGGTATGATCCCTTGCTCCCAAGCGTCACGAAAGTGACGCCCTGCAGTTAAGGGGTTAAAGGTGACTCGAGATTTTTCTTCCACATAAATGCCTTCAGTGATTTTGATGTCTCCAAGCCTAAAATTATCTATACTATGGCATCTGCCTACCCTCAGTCCCCTTTGCTTCAAAGAGATTATATTTTCATTGGTATTCTGCTCATTAAACAAAGTCACTCTACAACAGGGTATCCTAACTAGGGGTGCTCACATCCCTTAGGAATGCAAGATGGGTCTATCAGAGGTGTGAGGATGCTGTCCTCATATGTGGTTCACCATTTGAGAGTAGAGAATAAAGTGAGGCTGTATTTTTTATCACTTCTGTAATGCAATTGACCACAACAATGAATTTTATGTTCTGAGAGCTAATTTTAATATACAGAATGTGCTAATATTGCCTAATGGGCAATAAATACATGATTATATAAGGTAATTTAATTTATAATGGTGTGCATATTTCATTTTGTGGTGTGCTATGTTGAGTAAGGGACAGCAGGTGACAGCAGGTGAGTACAAGTATGACCTTGTTAGTACTAGGGGTGAATTACTGCAAGGATGGAGCTCACACACACACACACACATAAACAGTCAACAAGAATGATAATGGAAACATTCCCTCTGCTCCCAGGAGGTCTGAAGTTAGGAGTGATGTTGTGCACCAGTGAGATCTCTTTTGAGTATTTTTACATATGAAATCTAGATTAAACCCTTTCACTTTTCTAAGTACAGTATTTATATGGACTTGCAATGGTATATTTGTCATTCCATCACATCTTGCCCTCAGAATCACATCATATCTTCTATACAGTCATGTATTATTTATCAGTTTATTACTTATCTATTTATTTACTTTATTTCTTTTTTCTAGATTTGTCTTCAACATGTTGAAAAAATAAAAGCATATCAATGACTATGTCTGATACGGCTCCGTGTATGTTATGAAGAAAGATGGTACACAACATCCCCATGTATCCTGTCAAGTATCATGTTCTCAAATTTGAATCTGAAGCCATTAAAACCCAATGAACACTTCACAAACAAATATGGCACCTGGGAAGCAAGGAACATCACAACATTAAAGGACAACTGAGCCAGGTTTGACTGCCAGTACATTGCCGACAAATTAATTCTCACCAACAAAGAAGCCTTTGCTACTTGTTCCTTATCAAGTTGCATTCCAAGTTGCTAAGTCAAAGAAAGCCCAGACAATTGGCATGGAACTGATTAAGCTGTGTGCCCTTGAAATGGCAAACATTGTTCATGGTAAGGCAGCAAAGAAAAAACTAAAATAACAAATTATCAATATGAGTCAGGATATCTGGAGTATGGTGTCACTGATTTTAACGCTAGTCCAGTAAAGATTAGCTTACAGGCAGATAAATCAACAGCTGTAGCAAACTGTTGTCAGTAAGATTAGCTTACAGGCGGATAAATCAACAGCTGTAGCAAACTGTTGTCGGTAAGATTAGCTTACAGGCGGATAAATCAACAGCTGTAGCAAACTGCTGTCAGTTACTATTTGTGGTCTGCTTCATAAAGGACAAAAGAAGAAAGTTTTCTCTTCTGTTAGTCACCAACAACACCTGCACAAGCTAATGATGTGCTCAATGTGATCAAGGAGTTCTTCACAAAACACCAAGTCCATCTCAATATGATTGGTCCAATATGCACAGATAGGACACCAGCCATGCTGGGCAACCTTTCAGGGTTTGTTGCATTAATGACAAAAGAAATTCCTGACATGAAGATCACCCACTGTTTCTTAATTGCCATGCACTTTCAACAAGATCATTGCCTCCAAACCAGAGGAAAATTTTTGGATGTTTGTGTGAAAGTTGTGAACATGATTCGTAATCATGTTCTGCATAATCGACTGTTTCAGATGCTTTGCAATGAAATAGGTCAGGAACACACTGTGGTTTTGTACCACACAGAAGTGAGGTGGCTGTCACTTGGTCATGTGCTGCCTTGTGTGTTTGAGTTGTGCTATGAAATTCAGCAGTTTCTCTGTGGGTTGGGACAAGACCTGGATGAATATTTTGATGCTCCTGAATTTGTTCAAATACTTCCACATAGGGCTGACTTATTCACAGCACTCAATGAGCTCAAATCACTCTCTGCAGGAAAGGGGACTCACTACTGCAACTACCAGTGAGAAGCTGGGGGGGGGGGGGAATAAATAAAAAGGAAGGAAAAAAGAAAAAAAAAATGCTTTATGGATTAAAAGTGTGAGGAAAGGAAATTTAGTAAATTTTCCACCTCCTGCAGGAATAGTTACAGCAGATGCTTTCTTGTAACCTGATATTGTTTAAAATATTGCTGTGAATCTGCAAAGGCTCCAAACTTCATTCAACGGCTATTTTTCATGTGGAAAGCTGCAATCCTATGATAACTGGATCAAACATCTTTTATGGATGAATTTGAAAGATACTAATGATGACAATAATATCAAAGAAGATCTCATCAATTTGAGAAGCAATAATACAATCCAACAGGAGTTTACAGAGTGCCATCTGGAACACTTTTGGGTTTCACAATGGAAACATATCTTGTACTAGCATGAAAGGTTCTTGCTGTGCTGGTGTCATTTGTGATCACTTATCTTTGTGAAAATGGATTCTTGTGTCTGCTTTAAATAAAAACTATGTGCATAAATCTGTTGGATGTTCAGCATGACATGTAGCACTCAGCACCAAGAAGCCAAGGTTGAGTGCCGTAACAGAAACAGTCACTCAGCTTGCATTGCACGCATTCTCTCTCACAACACATCATGCAATGAATAAACAAATGAATCATTGTTTATAAGGAATCTTATAGTTGTAAACTGTGTGTAAAATTGTAAATAAACATTAAAATCCATGATGGATCTGTTACTTGACACCTGTGAATGAATGGATGAATGAAAAGTGAGAAAAAATAGCACCAAGCCTAGAAAGGCCATGTGGCACTAAGGCAGCAATGAATAGATAATCATATTAGATGCAATATACACAGAGCAGAAAGAAAGACAGTAATATTAGAAACAGAAAGATTAGGAGAATCACCATGGAAAACAGTAAGCAACGAGGGGCAGGGTAAAAATGAGAGGAAAGGAACAGCAGGGCGACGATCGCGAAGTATGAATGGGCAGTCGAGAAAAGGATATCTGATAGTCAAGGGACAGTTACAGTATGAACACAGTGGAGGGGGGTCACCACTCATTAAGTGACCGTGAGTGAGGCAAGTGTGACCCAAGCGAAGACGAGTAAGGACAGTCTCCCATCAGCGACTGGGATGAGTGGAAATAGACCAAGGAAGAAGAGAAGGTTTAATAAGATGAAGCTTACTGATGAACTGGGAGTTCCAGGAAGTGGCCAAAGGCCTCAGAAAAGGCAAGAACAGGAAAACAATCAAGAGCAGGAATGGATTGAGGAGAAGATGTGAGAAACACAGCAGCAGAATGAGCCAGTGAGTCTGAACGTTCATTATCGGCAATTCCAACATGACCAGGGACCCAGCAATATTGAATTGACTCCTTACACACACAAAATCAGAGAAGCCAGTCCTGAATTTGGGTGGCAAGGGGATGGGAAGAAGAAGAAGTTTGTAAAGAAGAAAGTGTACTATGGGAACTGGAGAAGGTAACAAAAGAGGAGGAAGAGGAACGAAACAGAGACTTCACAGCGTAAAGAATAGCATACAGTTCTGCTGTCAGAACACCTGCAACAGAAGTAAGGGAACTGGAAAACGAAGACTCAGGGGAGACAACAGCAAAACCAACACCACAGAGGGATTTGGAACCATTGGTAAAAATAGGAATAACAGAAGAATGAGGAGACATGCGTTCAAGAAAAAGGGAGCAGACAGCAACAGGAGAGAGCAGAGAGCAAGAACAAGAGAGAAAAGAAGAACAGACCACTGGAGGAGGTAAAAGCCAAGGGGGAAAGAAACAGGATGAAGGGGAAGAATGGGTGGAAAGGTGAAACCAACAAACTGAAGAAGAACGGGAACACAGAGGGAGAAAGGAAGGAGGAGATGAGAAGCAGACTGAAAAGAACAATGGAGAGAGGGAGGAGGGCAGAGCAATTTATCTGAAGGAAACTGAAGCAGACATGCATAAGACTTAACTGTAAGGAAAGAAGGACGAGAGAAGAGCGGGGGGAGGAAGGCCCAATTTGACACAAAAGCTTTTGACCTGGGTTGACCGAAATGCATCTATGGCTAAATGAAGGCCAGTATGATGAGGGGAGTCAAGTTTCAAAAGAGTATGGGCAAAGGCAGATGAATAGCCTTGGCACCCATAATCGAGTTTAAAATGAATTACGACAGAGTGGAGATGAAGAAGCAAAGTGTGATCAGCGCCCCACGAAAGATGAGACAAGAGCTTGTAGTTGATGATGACAAGGAAGAGGGGAAGAATGAAGGAAAGAAATAAGGGCATTCCAGTTCAACCATGTAGACTGGACCAAGAAAGGTTGCAGAAGATCGATAAGGAAGAGGGACGTCACACAGGTAAAGAGGTGGTTGACATATAGTACGGGAATGGGTAAACGACACTGCATTAGACTTGGAGGGAAAGAAACGAAAACCATGAGTGGTGGCTCAAGTGGAGGCTGCAGTAATGGCAGATTGAATAAGAGATTGGAGACAAGGGAGATCTGAATCTGCAGCGTCAATAGCAAAATCACTGACACAGAGAGGTAGAAACAGGGGGAGGGAGGGAAGAGACAATACCGTTAATGGCAGTGAGAAAATGGGTAGTCCTAAGGACACAGCCCTGGGGGACGCCTTCAATCCGGGGGGAAGCTCGTGAGAAATGGGCACCAAGACGGACATGGAAGATGTGGAGGGAAAGGAAATTTTGAAAAAAAAACACCAATGCCACCACGAAGACCAAGGGAATGAAGACAACGCAAAATATGATATTGCCATGTAGTATCGTAAGCCTTTTTCAAATAAAAAAATATACAATGACAGACTGGCAAAGGGAAAAGGCAGAACGGATAAAATACTCCAGACGAAGGAGAGGATCTAAAGTGCTACGAGCTTTGCGATATCTGAATTGTAAGGGGGAAAGAAGACAACAGTATTCAAGGTACCACATAAGTTGACAACTGATCATATGCTCAAGCAGTTTACATAAACAACTGGTCAGCACAATGGGATGGTAGTCTTCAGGATGACGACCTATTCTACTAGGCTCAAGAACCAGTAGGAAGACTGCCACATGCCAAGCTGGAGGAAAGAAACCCTCAGACCAAATTCTGTTGTAATGGATTAAAAGTACAGACATGGCATTGTGAGAGAGATGTTTCAACATAATACAATGAATACCATCAAGACCTTTGCTGGATTCTTTACACAACTGAAGAACAGGCGACAACTCACGAAGAAAGAAAGGAGCATTAATAGCCCCCTCAGCAGATAAAGTAAAAGAAATCGAGAAAGATTCACAAAAGAGACTTAAGATGGTGAAAATCTGGAGGAAGGTGGGACCCTGTGATTACAAGACTAAAATAACTACTTAAAGCTTCAGCAACCAAGGATGCATCAACTACAGAATGACCATCTAAAGAAAGAACAGGAGCCTGAGGCGGGATAAGCTTACCATAGATTCTCCGGATACGAGACCAATACGCTGCAATGAGATTGTCCACCGAAATGCTTGAAACAAAAGGCATCCAACTGTGCTGTTTGGCTTGATGGCTAGTATGGCAAAAGGCCGTAGACGTACTCTGAAATATTAAGAGACAGTCCGGTATAGATCGTTGACGGCGAAAGCTTTTCTAGGCAGCAAATTTAATCTGAAGGGATGATTGCATTCAGGAGTCCACCACCGCACAGTTTTAGCTGTAGGAGGTCTGGTATTTCTTGGGATAGCAGTAAGGGCAGCTCCTTAAACCAGGACCAAGAAGAAAGTAACTCATGGGGTGAAGAAAAGGAGGAAGGAGGTAAAGAGGGGACCATAAGAGAGGAAAAGAAGGTCCAGTTGGCAGCATGGAACTGCCAACAGGGAGGATGAGGAGCCAGACAGAAAGAAATCAGGGGAAGATTGATATGGAAGTGGTCACTAAAAAGAGAGTCATCCAGAACCGACCAATGGAAGTCATGGGAAATAAAAGAAGAACAAAGAGACATCGATGCAGAAAAAGGAACGAGTATGAAGGTCAAAGTTAACAGGAGAGCCAGTACTGAGCTGAAACAGATCAGACAAAGAAAGAAACTGTTCAAAGTGGCAACCCTTGGGGGATGACAACCGGGTCATCTCAAAGGGTATGAAGGCAATTGATGTCTCCAAGGAGGAGAATCAAAGGAGGAAATGAAAGAAGTAGGGAGGAAAAGGCAGAAAAACTGAAAGGAATAGGAGAGAAATTGGGAGAGCAGACAGTGATCCAGCGGCGAAGAAAAAGAGAGGCAGAAGCATGAGGGATAGAGGAAGAAACAGAAAGGGGTTCAAAACCAATAGTGCTGTGGATAAGAAGAGCAGCTGATGGAGGAGGAACAGAACCAAGAAAAGTAAAACCTGGAATAGGAACAGGGGAAGTATGGAGAAAAGTTTCTTGGAAAGATACAAGTAAAGGATCATGAACGGATATGAGGTATCGTAAGGGAGAACGATGGGAGGCAAAACCGTGTATATTCCATTGCAGAAGGGCCATAGGGAGAAACAAGAATTAAGACTGGGAAGAAGGAGGCAAACACACATGAGTCACGGCAAGGATGCCTGGGTAGCATAGGGAGATCGAGGATCAAAAGAATAGAAGAGAAAGAAGAAACAGAAGTAACAGAGGGAGGAGGACAGATAGTGTTGGGGGGAGGGGATGGTTCAGAAGAAGGGAGAGGAATAGAAGTAGGGGGAAGGGAAAAGAGAGGTGGATGGATGTCAACATAAACAAGGGAGAACATGGAGGAAGTATGGTGAATGTAGGAGGCAATATCTTGAATGGTCTCTGTATCCAAGGGAGACAAAACAGGACAGGGGGACACCAACGAGATGACCCAAGAGTGCTGAAAGGTGGATAAGAGACATGATGAGGTACTGGGAGGAGAAGTGGAATGTGAGGGACATTGGGAGATCAAACAGAAGAAGTTGGAGAAGAAAGACCAGGAATGTGAGACGTTTTATTTGCAGGACGATGACAGACGAGAGGACCGAGAAGATACAGAGGTAGGAGGAGGCAAGAAACAAAGGAGGGGAGGGTAAGAATTGGGAAGAGAAGCAAGAGCAGAAAAAGAATTAAAGACAGGGACAGAAGCCGAGACACCAGAGGAACTGGAGATTGGCAACACCAAGGGAGGAGGACAGGCTAGGCATGCATATGTAATGGTTGGATGGTGCCCCAGGCAGTGAACTTTGCAATGAGCCTCACGAATGGAGAGGGTAGTTTTCTAGTGGATGTTACACACTTCTGTCTCGAATACATAAATGGGACATTGCCAGTAAGTGGCAGAATGCCTACCCTGACAGTTAGGGCAGCACCGGATGGTGGAAGAACAGTCCGAGGAAGCGTGACCAGCCAGCACATAGCTGGAGCAGACTGCAGTTGATCGGCAGTATTTAGTAGGGTGGTCAAAGTGCCAACAAGATATGCACTGGCGAAGAGATGGAGGAAACTGGCAAACCTGGAGAACAGTGCCCCCAGTGATGACCATATGGGGCAGATTGCAAGGGACAAAGACCATCTTAGCAATACTGGCTGGTTCCTGTTGGTGTTCATGAGAAGGAACTGTATAACACTGAACTGAGCAAATGGGGTGGCACTGCTCAGAAAGAATGAGCTCAACATCACCAGAGCACTCTGTGAAAGCTCTCTGGCTGGAGGATACTGACAATGGTAGACAGATGGTGCCAGTGGAAGAATTAAGCTGGATGTCTGTCGGACATGGAGATGGACTGTCCTGAACTGTTGACCAGGGATGCCAACTTCTCGGTTTGGGCAGCAACGTGAATGACTAGGAGGCCGAGAAGGTGGCATTTCTGCCAACCTGGCGAAGTAGAGAAGAGGTGGAGCGAGAGATCGTCAATGGTGTTCATAATACTGAAGTACAGTAACCCCTTGTTATACGATGGGGGTTCCATTCCTGAAAACCCCATAGTATAGCGAGCCCATTATAACATGGAGTCAATGGGGATACGTTCTCGGACCTGCCCTAAACTCTCACATACACACACCTCAGCACTCACATACATGAAATATCCTTATGTTTAAATATTTAAAGTAACACATTAATAATGAATAAAGAGGACAAAGCATGAAAACTACAGTATACTGTAGTTCTTACCTTTACTGATGCAAGTAGGGTTGTTGATGTGGTTCGCAGATTATTCGCCGTAAAGTCAATTCACCGTCAGACAATTCACCGTCAAAATATGGACGATTCCCTGTCAGGACAATTCGCACTCTGGGTGACTCCCCATCATTCTATAAGTATATTTATTATTGATAAACTGATACTTTAATAACTAATTTTCAGGGGGATCTATTAAAGTCTATGTTCATTCAATACCATAGACTTTGGATATCACAAGTTGCACATTTAGACAATAATTAACTTGTTTCCACCTTGCTGTAGTTGACTTTGAATTATATTCTAGTGTCACCTATGGCTGTCTTCCATAATTTCCATTGGTACAACAACATCCTGGGTATATTTTAAAACGTCTCTGAAGAGGTACAAGTATTCAAAAACTAGTGTACTTGCTAAATAAACTGATACATAAATAAACGGCACGGAATCGTCCTGAGGGCAAAAAGTCATGACAGCGAATTGTCTTGTTATTGTTGTGACGACAAATTGTCCCGACTCCATGGCTAAGGGACAGTAAGGGCCTCACAGCTCTCATTCATCACAGTCAAAACTGGCTGGCTGATGAGGCTGGACTGGTGGACGAGTGTGTGTTGTCCAGCGCCAACTGTGTGGGGACAATTTACGTTGCGTTTGCGTGTTTGCTGTTCACTGAGTCACAGATGATCCATCGTTGTAGTGAATTGTTCCCATCGTATAATGGTCCTGATGAAATTTCATGTTGGGTGCTACATGAATGTGCAAAGGAGTTAAGTAAAGAATTATCTTTAATTTTCAATGAATCTTTGGGACAAGGTAAGCTACCTGATATTTGGAAGAAAGCAAACATTGTTCCCTTATTCAAGAAAGGGAATAGACAAAATCCACTCAACTACCGAACAGTATCACTAACCAGTGTTGTAAGCAAGGTATTAGAAAAGCTGATAAGAAAAGCTTGGGAAAATCATCTAGAAGAGCACAATATGGTAAAAGAAAGTAAGTTTGGTTTCAGAAAGGGAAAATCATGTGTTACTAATCTGTTAAGCTACTATGACTGAGTAACAGAAACATTACAGAAAAGAGAAGGATGGATGGACAGTATCTATTTAGATTTCAAGAAAGCATTTGACACAGTACCGCACCAAAGACTTTTATGGAAACTGTACCATCAAGGAGGAATCCGAGGCAAACTGTATTGTTGGATGCAAGATTTTTTCAAAAAAAGGAAAATGAGAACAGTATTAAGGGGAAATTACTCATCATGGAGGGAGGTGGCTAGTGGAGTTCCACAGAGCTCAGTGCTGGCACCAATTATGTTTTTAGTGTATATAAATGATACAGATAGCAACATTGGAAATGAAAGCTATCTAAATATGTTTGCTGATTATGTAAAAATACAAAGGAGAATTACTAATGCAGACTCTTGTAAAGAGCTACAAGAAGAGTTAAACTTCATGAATGGAGCAATACATGGCAAATGGAATTCAGTGTGGACAAGTGTCATGTAATCAAGTTTGGTAAACATGGAAAAAGACCTGACTGGGATTATAAGTTAGGAAGTAAAACCCAACACACATCAGAAAGAGAGACTGACCTAGGTGTGATTATCAATAACAGACTATCTCCGGCTGACCACATCAGTGAGAAGGTATGGAACATGTATACACTGCTTGCAAATATGAGAATAGCATTCACATACATAAACGAAGACATGCTAAGAAAGGTAATAACATCATTCATCAGACCAAGCCTGGAGTATGCATCAGTAGTTTGGAGTCCTCATCTCAAAAAACACATACATAAGATTGAAAAAGTTCAAAGGGCCACTACAAGATGGGTACCAAGCTTAAGGGATCTAAGCTATGAAGAAAAACTAGAAAAACTTAATCTACCTACACTACAGGAGAGAAGGAAAAGGAGAGATATGATTATGCTATATAAATGCATATCAGGGGAATGGCTGGGAGAAAGAGGGAGGTGAGAAGACAGGAAGAAATCACTAGGATAGAAGTTGTGGAAGCAATGAAGAAAGTTAAATTGGGGAAAGCCCCAGGAATTGATGGAGTGTGTGGTGAAATGCTGAAGCATGGGGGAGAGATAGTAGTAGAATGGATGTGGAAAATGTGCAGATTGGCCTGGGAGGAAGGTAGAGTCCCAGAAGATTGGAAGTCAGGTATAATTATTCTCTTGTACAAAGGAAAAGGGGAAAAAGAAGTGTGTGGTAATCATGGAGGCATTTGTCTTCTTAGTATAACAGGAAAAGTGTATGGTAGGATACTTACTGACAGAGTTAGAGAAAGAACAGAGGAATTAGTTGGAGAAGAACAGGGAGGCTTTAGGAAGGGACGAGGTTGTGTAGATCAGATATTCATTTTTAGATCTTTAGTGGAAAAGTATCTAGAGAAGGGAAAGAAGTTGTATGCGGCTTTCATGGATTTGGAGAAAGCATATGACAGGGTGGATAGACAAGGATTGTGGAAAGTATTAAGAATATATGGAGTAGATGGGAAGTTGCTGAATGGTGTGAAGAGTATGTATGATGGTGCTAGGGCTGCAGTGCGTGTGGATGGTGAACTGAGTGAATTTTTCTATCTGAAGGTTGAGTTGAAACAGGGAAGTGTCATGTCTCCATGGTTGTTCAATCTGTACATGGATGGGGTAATAAAAGATGTACAAGGCAGGGTATTTGATGTTGGAGTGGCCCTGGTGAGAGAGGGTAGTGTTTGGAAACTCCCTGTACTGTTGTTTGCAGATGATACTGTGTTGTTGAATGAAGACGAAGGAGAGCTGCAAGGCTTGGTGGATGAGTTTGAGAGAGTGTGTAAGAAATGGAATCTAAAGGTGAATGTAGGGAAGAGTAAAGTGATGGTCTCTGAGAGAGGTGAAGTAAGTGAATGTACAGCGAGGCTGGATGGTGAGGAATTGGAAAATGTGAGTACGTTTAAGTACGTGGGTTGTGTGATGAGTAAGGATGGAGGTTTGGAGGGTGAAGTGCTTGAAAGGGTACAGCAGGGAAGAAAGGTTGCTGGTTCCTTGAAAGCTGTGATAAGAAACAAGGAAGTGAGCATGGAAGTGAAAAAGTTACTACATGACAGTATTGTGATACCAACTCTAACGTACGGAAGTGAAGCTTGGAAGTTGCTGGAAAGACACAAGTCAAGAGTGAGAGCAGTGGAAATGAGTTATTTAAGAGGAGCCTGTGGAGTCACATGGAGAGACAGGCTGACGAATGAGGATATAAAGGTGCGTTGTGGTGTGGATGTGGATGTGATACGAAGCGTTATGAGGAACACACTGAGGTGGTTTGGCCATGTGGAGAGGATGGAGGGCAAAATACTGACGAGGAAAGTGTATGTGTGTGAGGTGGAGGGGTGAAGAGGGAGGGGGAGGCTGAGGATGAGATGGAGGGATGGGGTGGAGAGGTATATGAGAAAGGGGGGTGTGAGTTGGGAGCGGGGCAGTGAAATGGCGGGGGACAGGGCGACTTGGAGGCGATTCGTTTGTGGCCACCCCGAACGAACAGGATTGAGGCATCTGGCAATAGATAGATAGATAGGAAGGAGAAAATAGACATAAATGATTATACTGTATAACCTATGGGGATGCACCTGCAAGAGGACACTGCAAAAAACTGGATAAAATGAGGCAATAAAGACATAAAGAAATTTAGTTTCCCAAACAGGGCAATTGATCACTGGAATGCACTACTGAATGAAATAGTAAGTGCCAAAACAATTCATAAATTTAAGGACATGTACGATACAAATGGTTTAAGACACAGGACAGTACGAGCTTGACTCATTCCTGTAAAGATACAATTAGGCAAGAACAAACAGGCACAAGCAAACTCTCTCTTACCCTCACAAACTCACTCATGCACTCACTTATACAAACATACACACACGCATGCACAAGTACTGTACACGTGTGCGTGTGCGCACGCAGACACACACACACACAGGTCGCCGACAGAGACAGAGCTCTTCCTGGATCGTGGGGGAATGATCGCTGAATCAGAAACGAAAAGAAGACCAGCCTATTTGTGATTATGTTAATGAGTGCATGAGTGGTGGTCCCATCAGACAGTAGTTAAAAAAATCGGGGTTTCGATCATAAAAAGAACAAGATATAGTGAAAATAGAAAGTCTCCATATGGTTGAATCATGGTGGAAAGGGACAGTGCATTGTTTACAAATGGCGATAGAGAGTTTGAGGGCTCCTCTGAAGAAGATGTGGGAAATGGAATTATTAAGTTGAACCAAACATGAATAGCAGGTGTAGTGAAAACAGCAGAGAGGAATGTCCACGAGATAAAAAAGGTATGGGCAGTAATTAAAGAATTACAGGAATGGACCATAGCGCAGGAAAACGAGATTAAAACTCTACGGAATAAACTGGAAAAAATTTGTATACGCAGTGACAAACAAGAAAGAGAAGTTACTGAATTAATAGTGAGCAATGAATCAGCCTCTAATGAAATAAAACAGCTTAAGAGGGAGAATAAGAGGTTGGAAGACGGAAAGGACAGGATGAAAAGCAAACTAGATGAGTATGAATCCAAATCAAGAATACAGGATGAGCACATTAAAGAAATCAAGAAGCAACATAAGGGGTGGAAGAAAATTCAGGAAGAAGGAAATGTAAATTTGAAAAAGATTAAAGAACAACCAAGCATGGAAAAGGTGGAGAGGGAAGTGGTTAGGGTGCTGAGAAGTAGAGATTCTTTAGTTAGTGATGTAGCTTATAAGAAAAAATGTGTAATAACTTCAGGAGTTAAAGGAAAACATATGACAACAAGATCAGAAAGAGAAAGAGAAGAACTGAGTAAGGTTAAAGAAATAATATCAGTAGTCAAGGAGGAAAACAATGAATCTCAAGAAGAGATTGAAGAGGCGTTTAGGTTAGGAAAGTACGAGGAAGGAGGGGCAAGGCCATTGAAGGTAAAGTTTAAGTCCCAGGCAAGAGTAAACAAAATTATCAGTAGTTCATGGAAATTATCAGACAAGGAAGGGTTCAAAAATGTTTGGATAAGGAGTGATGCAAATGAGGAAGAAAGGGCTAAAATAAAGGAGTTAGTAAATGAAGCAAAGGTAAAAACGAACAAAGAACGGAGGAAGATAAGACAGTGTTTTATTGGAGAGTCATAGATCAGAAATTAAGGAAGTGGTACCAGCGGAGAGAAGGAGAAAAGAGGGTATAAAAAACATCAAAAATAATTGGAAGGTGGCATATACTAATGCTGATGGTTTAATACTGGCAAGGCTAGAAATCAATGATTTTTTGAGGGTACATGAACTGGATGTTATGTGCTTTGTAGAGATCAAGTTAAGAGAAGATATTGATGTTCATATGGGAGATGGTAAATACAAACTGTGGAGACGAGACAGAAAAGAAAAAACGGGAGGAGGAGTGATGATAGCAGTGAAGAACAACATAAATGTAGATACCGTAGAAATGGGAGAAGGCAGGGCCGAAGTGATAAATATGAAATTAAAAACTGGAGAGAATAGCAAGTGAGATATGGCAGTAGTGTATGTTCCCCCTAAGACAAGAGCATGGAGTGATGATGAATACCAGGAGATGATGTCAGACATGGTTAGTTATTTACAGAAAATGGTTGAGAAAACCAACAATATAATTTTAATGGGTGATTTCAATTGTAAGGAGGTGAACTGGGAGGAATGAGACTCAAAAGGCAGCGAAGATTTGTGAGGCACTATATTATTAAACATAACAATGAACAATGTGATGATGCAATGGGTCAAAGAAGAGACACGGTTCCGAGGTAAAGACACACCAGCAAGACTAGATTTACAGTTTACCAAAGAACCCGATGTAATAGAATCCTTGAAATATTTGTGCCCTGTTGGAAAAAGTGATCATGTAGTCACTGAGATCCAGATGATGACAGGGAACGTGGAGCCAAGAGACGAGCTTTACAGGCAGGGAAGATACAACTTTGGCAAAGCTAACTTTACAGGATCAAGAAAACTTTTCGAAAATGCGGATTGAAGAAAATGCAGAGAAACAAAAGAGATACAGAGGAAGTGGGATATTTTTCTAGGCCTCTATAATTCGGGAGAGGAAAAATTTGTGCCAAGAGTAAAGGGGAAAGAAAACAGAAAAAAGGAGTGGTTTAATAGGTGTACGATAGCAAAAAAAGGGAGAGACACGGCGTGGAACAACTGGATAAAGAGAGGTAACAACAGAATAAAGGAAGAATATAAAAGCACTAGCAACGAATACACAAGAATACGTAGAGACGAAGAAAGAAATTTGGAAAAGGTATAATAGACAAATGTAAAGATGAACCCAAACTGTTTTATAGATTTGTCAATGGCAAACTGAAACAAAAGGAAGGAATCACCAAACTGAATGTAGAAGGCGAGGTCTATAAAGATGCGGCAATGCAAGCAGAAATAATGAACAATGTTTCCAATCAGTTTTCACTAATGAAAAGGAGTTTGTGCAAGGGGAGGGAGTGACTAGAAATGTAGTGATAAAAGATATAAAAGTGGAAGTACTGGAAGTGTATAAATTACTGGAAACTCAAGATGTAAGGAAAGCCCCAGGACAAGATGGAATTTCTAATTAGGTACTGAAGGAATGCAGAGAACAACTGGCGGATAAGATTCACAATTTAATTGTTTGTTCTCTGGAAGAGGGGAAAGTGCCTCAAGAATGGAAGAGGGTAAATGTGGTACCAATTTATAAGGGAGGAAACAGGGAAGAACCCCAGAATTATAGACCAGTGTCCCTAACCAGCATGGTTGCGAAATTGTGCGAGAGAATTCTGAAAGATAGATGGATAAAATATTTGGAAGAGATGAACATTTTGGCTGAATGTCAGTTTGGATTTAGAAGTGGAAGGCCATGTGTTTCCAACTTGAGTTTTTACTCAAGAGCGACTGACGTGGTACAGGAGAGAGATGGTTGGGTGGATTGTGTGTATTTCGATTTGGAGAAGGCCATCAACAAGGTACCCCATAAGAAACTAATGTGGAAACTAGAGCATATAGGAAGACTGAAGGGGAAACTCCTGGAATGGATGAGAGACTTTCTGAGAGACAGACAAATGAGGACAGTAATAAAGGATAGGATGTCTGGATGGCGGGAAGTAACAAGTGGAGTCCCTCAGGGCTCGGTGTTGGTGCCAGTAATGTTCCTGATTTAAGTAATTGATATTGTAGACGGAGTGAACAGTTATGGAAGTCTGTTTGCTGATGATGCAAAGATCTTGAGGAAGGGAGAGGTTGAGGAGGATTGTAAAATGCTAGAGGAGGATCTGGATAGGATACAAGATTGGAGCCGGTTGTGGGAAATGAAATTCAATGCAAAGAAATGTAAAATATTGGAAATGGGTAAAAGTACCAAGAGGCCATCACTGGGGGTGGGGGTGCCCATCATCCACTCACTCAATGTAGAGTGATGCCGTATGAGCTCTACACTGAGTGACAAGCCAAATGGTTTCCTGTACCCAGGAAACCATTTACTACGCTGGGTGGTAACCATATAACTGGGGTTTCTGGCAGGGTTAAGTGTCCCCCAGATTACCCTATCCAAAATCACTTAATCATGGCAGTCGTTTCAGAGAGCCTCGGAGGGCCCAATACCTGCCCAGGGCCCCAACCAAATGGGCAGACTCGTGTGGCCATGTGGAATGTGAGAGGTGTGAATGAGGAGAGCAAGAGGGTGGAAGTGGTGAATGTATTCAAGAGTGCGAGATATGCCATGATGGCATTGTATGAAATGAAGATAAAAGGGTGCGAAGTGGAGGAGTGGGAGGGTGTGAAATGTGTAAGATCGGGAATGAAAGGGAGAGGAAGATGCAAGGAAGGAGTTGCTTTGTTGATGAATGAGGTGTGGCAGAGTGGAATGAGAGACTACAAATGTGTCAGCTTGAGGTGTACGTATGTCAAGTTCAAGTCTGAGAAGATGAAAGTGGCAGTTATTGTAGCATATGCACCGTGTGAGGACAGGAGTGAGAGAGAGAAAGACAGGTTTTGGGATGAGCTGGGTGAAGTAATGGGAGAAATGCCCTGAAGCTATAAAGTGATCGTGATGGGGGATATGAACGGAAGAGTAGGCACTCGTCCAGAGGATGACATAATGGGTTGTTATGGAGTACCAGGAGAAAATGATAATGGGAAGCAACTAAAGGATATGTGCCAGGGGAGGAGGTTGTGCATTTGTAATTCGTATTTCAAATACAAAGATGCACATAAATATACATGGTATAGAGGAAACAGGGACAGTGTTGAAAGAAGCCTGGTTGATTATGTGATCGTAGAGAGGTTGATGATGGGAATGGTTGCTGATACAAGGGCTGTGAGAGGACAATGTGGAGGTCTGTCAGATCATATGATTGTGGTATGCAAGATCAAGCTGAGAGGAGTGAGATGGATCAAGAGAGAGAAAAGCAGTCAGGGTGAAAGACTGAAAGTTGAGAAGCTGAGGATCAAAGAAGTGGCAGATGATTACAGGACCAATGTAGAGGATGAGTTAGAATCAGTGAACTGGAATGAATTGGATCTGGACAGCCTGTAGAATGGATATAGGGATTGCTTAGTTAGGAATGCTAAAGACATGTGTGGTGTGGCAAGAGTATCAACAAAAAAGAAGGGTACGGCATGGTGGGATGAGGAAGTTAAGAGAATGGTGGAGGAAAAGAAGTGGCTAAAGTGGTTACAGGATAGGGGTTCAGTTGAAATAAGAACTGAGTATACAGAGAGCAAGAAGCACGTAAAGAGACTAGTGAAGAGGAAAAAGGAGGTAAATGATGATCTGGGAAGAAAAATGAATGCAAACTACACAGAAGTTATTCTGGAAAGAGGTGCAGAAATGTAAAAGTGAAAGTGGAAAGAAATGTGATAGTGTAAAGGATGCAGGTGGTAGGTTACTAACCCATGGAGATGAAGTATGGACCAGATGGAAAGAATATTTTGAAAACCTGATGAATGGGAATAGAAAGAGCAGAGCAGCTGTAAACATGATTGGTTTTGGGGGTGTGCAGAGAAGGAATATAATGCCAGGAGACGTGACACTTGCACAGGTGAAGATGTGTAACGGATGCAAGAGTGTATAGAGGTTGGGGGAGTGGACTTTCTGACCACTACTTGGTGGTGGCCAGAATTAGAATGCAAGTAAGATGGAGGAATAGAAGAAGGGAAAGACGAGAGGAAGGAGTAGTTGCAAGGAGAGTGGAAAGGTTACAAGAGGATGAGAAAAAGGCAGAGTATAAGAGAGAAGTGGAGGAACGATTGGGCAAATATGAATTGGAGCAGATGGGAGACGTGGAAGATGTGTGTAAGATATTTACAGAAGAAATATGTGCAGCATGTGATGTGGTGTGTGGAAGGAAGAGAAGACGGAGGGGGGTGCAAGGAACAGTGTGGTGGACTGAAGAGGTGAAACAGGCTGTGGCACAAAAGAAGAAAGCATACAATGAATGGATGAGAAATAGGGGCGTGGAAGAAGTTGAGAGGCGGAAGACAGAGTTATATGTGGAAAGAAAGAGAGAAGTGAAAAGATTAGTAAGAGAGAGTAAGAAGAGAGTGGATGAGGAATTTGGAAGGATTTTGAGTGTAAAGTGGAGGGACTGTAAGAAAATGTTCTGGAGAGAAGTGAAAAGAGTAAGACAGGGTGGAAGTGAAGTTAGCAGGGGAGTGAAAGATAAAAATGGTAGATTACTAGTGGAGAAGGGAGAAAAAGTGAGCAGATGGAGAGAACACTTTAAGGAATTGTTGAACATAGAGGATGGAAGTAATGCGAGTATAAATGGCTGGGGAATGGCTGGGAGAAGAAGGGAGGTGAGAAGACAGGAAGAAATCAGTAGGATAGAAGTTGTGGAAGCAATGAAGAAAGTTAAATCGGGGAAAGCCCCAGGAATTGATGGAGTGTGTGGTGAAATGCTGAAGCACGGGGGTGAGATAGTAGTAGAATGCATGTGGAAGATGTGCAGATTGGCCTGGGAGGAAAGTAGAGTCCCAGAGGATTGGAAGTCAGGTATAATTATTCCCTTGTACAAAGGAAAAGGGGAAAAAGAAGTGTGTGGCAATCATAGGGGCATTTGTCTTCTTAGTATAATAGGAAAAGTGTATGGTAGGATACTTATAGACAGAGTTAGAGAAAGAACAGAGGAATTAGTTGGAGAAGTACAGGGAGGCTTTAGGAAGGGAAGAGGTTGTGTAGATCAGATATTCATTTTTAGATCTTTAGTGGAAAAGTTTCTAGAGAAGGGAAAGAAGTTGTATGCGGCTTTCATGGATTTGGAGAAAGCATATGACAGGGTGGATAGACAAGGATTGTGGAAAGTGTTAAGAATATATGGAGTAGATGGGAAGTTGCTGAATGCTGTGAAGAGTATGTACGATGGTGCGAAGGCTGCAGTGGGTGTGGATGGTGAACTAAGTGAATTTTTCTCTTTGAAAGTTGGTTTGAAACAGGGATGTGTCATGTCTCCATGGTTGTTCAATCTGTACATGGATGGGGTAATAAAAGAGGTACAAGGTAGGGTAGTGGATGTTGGAGTGGCCCTGGTGAGAGAAGGTAGTGTTTGGAAACTCCCTGTACTGTTGTTTGCAGATGATACTGTGTTGTTGAATGAAGACGAAGGGGAGCTGCAAGGCTTGGTGGATGAGTTTGAGAGAGTGTGTAAGAAACGGAATCTAAAGGTGAATGTAGGGAAGAGTAAAGTGATGGTCTTTGAGAGAGGTGAAGTTAGTGAATGTACAGCGAGGTTGGATAGTGAAGAATTGGAAAATGTGAGTACGTTTAAGTACTTGGGTAGTGTGATGAGTAAGGATGGAGGTTTGGAGGGTGAAGTGCTTGAAAGGGTACAGCAGGGAAGAAAGGTTGCTGGTTCTTTGAAAGCAGTGATAAGAAACAGGGAAGTGAGCATGGAAGTGAAAAAATTACTACATGACAGTATTGTGATACCAACTCTAACGTACGGAAGTGAAGCTTGGACATTGTTGGAAGGACACAAGTCAAGAGTGAGAGCAGTGGAAATGAGTTATTTAAGAGGAGTCTGTGGAGTCACGTGGAGAGACAGGCTGACGAATGAGGATATAAAGGAGCATTGTGGTGTTGATGTGGATGTGATAGGAAGCGTTATGAGGAACACACTGAGGTGGTTTGGCCATGTGGAGAGAATGGAGGGTGAAAGATTGACGAAGAGAGTGTATGTGAGTGAGGTGGAGGGGGGAAGAGGGAGGGGGAGGCCAAGGATGAGATGGAGGGATGGGGTGGAGAGGTATATGAGAGAGGGGGGTGTGAGCTCTGAGCAGGGCAGTGAAATGGTGGGGGACAGGGCGACTTGGAGGCAATTTGTTTGTGGCCACCCCAAACGGGATTGAGGCGTCTGGCAATAGATAGATAGATAGATAGATTATTTTTTTACTCTGGGCAAAAGGTTTCACAGCCTGTTCCCAAGGCCCAGTAGTCCTCCTACATACCATGCACCTCTACATGTCACCACTTCGACGCTAACACCCACTGTCCATATTGAATACATGCTAGGGCTGTCTCATACAGGACTGGTGTATTGGTCATAAGATGATCCACCGGTATACATGGAGAGTAATGAGAAGGATATAGGGTGAACTTGTTGAACGAAAGGCAATGATAGACTACGTGTGTGTGGATGAGCGAATGAGAAGACAAGTGTTGGATGCAAGGGTGTGGAGAGGGTGGGGGAATGGAGTCTCGGACCATCACTTAGTGATGGCCAAGGTAGAGCTGCAAAGAAAGTGGTTGAGGAGGCGAAGGGGAAGACAGGAGGAAGCAGCTCCTGTGAGAAGAGTGGAGAAATTGCAAGATAGTGAGAAGAGGACAGAGTATAAGAGCATAGTGGAAGAAAGATTGGGAAGGTATGAGCTAGAGCAGATGGAAGGGGTGGAAGACGTATGTAAGATATTCACGGAAGAGATAAGCGCAGCGTGTGAGGCGGTTTGTGGAGTGAGGAGGAGATGCAAGGGTGTGCAAGGGACAGCATGGTGGAATGATGAGGTGAAACGAGCTGTGGAACAAAAGAAGAAGGCATATGGTGAATGGTTGGCGAGTAGAGGTAGGGGAGAAGATGAGAGAGAGAAGAGAGAGGTATATGTGAGCAGGAGAAGGGAGGTTAAGAGACTGGTGAAGGAGAGTAAGAAGAAAGTGGATGAAGAGTTTGGGAGGAATCTGAGTGTGAAATGGAGGGAGAGTAAGAAATTGTTTTGGAAGGAGGTAAAGAAAGTAAGGCAGTGTGAAAGGGGAAATAGTAGGGGAGTGAAAGATAGGAATAATAGATTGTTGGTGGAGAAGAGAGAGAAATTGAGGAGATGGAAGGAGCACTTTGAGGATTTGATGAATGTAGAGAGTGAGAGCAGTGTGAGTATAAGTGGTTGGGGAATGGCTGGGAGAAGAAGAGATGAGAGGAGGGAGGAAGAGATCAGTAGGTCAGAAGTAGTGGAAGCGATGAAGAAGATTAAGCTGGGAAAGGCCCCAGGAATTGATGGAGTGTGTGGTGAAATGCTTAGGTATGGGGGTGAGATTGTTGTGGAGTGGATATGGAAGTTGTGTAGATTGGCTTGGGAAGAGGGAAGGGTTCCAGAGGACTGGAAATCAGGTATAATTGTTCCTCTGTACAAAGGAAAAGGGGAGAGAGAAGTATGTGGTAACCATAGGGGTATTTGCCTTCTTAGTGTGACTGGTAAAATATATGGCAGAATACTCATTGATAGGGTTAGGCATATGACAGAGGAGCTAGTTGGAGAAGAACAAGGGGGATTTAGGAAGGGAAAAGGGTGTGTAGATCAGATATTTGTTCTAAGATGTTTAGTGGAGAAGTATCTAGAGAAGGGAAGGGAAGTGTACGCTGCCTTCATGGACTTGGAGAAAGCTTATGACAGAATAGATAGGAAAGGTATGTGGAAGGTATTAAGAATATATGGAGTGGAGGGGAAATTGTTGAGTGCTGTGAAGAGTATGTACGAGGGAGCTAGGGCTAGAGTGCGAGTGGATGGTGAGCTGAGTGAGTTCTTTGATCTCAATGTGGGACTGAAACAGGGGTGTGTAATGTCTCCATGGCTGTTTAATATATATATGGATGGGGTCGTAAAGGAGGTACAAGGTAGGGCAGTGGATGTGGGGGTGGCCCTAATGAATGAGGGTGAGATTTGGAAGCTTCCGGTGTTGCTGTTTGCTGATGATACAGTATTGTTGAGTGAAGATGAATGGGAGTTGCAAGGTTTGGTGAATGAATCTGGGACAGTGTCTAGGAGGAGGAAGCTGAAAGTTAATGTAAACAAAAGTAAAGTTATGGTGTTTGAGAGGAATGAAGTCACAGAGTGTGCAGTGAGGTTGGATGGTGAGGATATGGAGAATGTGAGTGCATTCAAGTACTTGGGTAGTGTGATGAGTAAGGATGGAACTTTGGGGGATGAAGTACGTGAAAGGGTACAGCAGGGAAGGAAGGTTGTTGGCACACTGAAAGCAGTGATGAGAAATAGGGAGGTGAGTATGGAAGTTAAGAAGTCACTGCATGATGGTATTGTGATCCCTACCCTGACGTATGGAAGCGAGGCGTGGACCTTGCAAGAGGGGAACAAGTCAAGAGTGAGAGCAGTGGAAATGAGTTACTTGAGAGGAGCATGTGGAGTGACATGGAGGGACAGGTTGACGAATGAAGAAGTGAAGGAACGTTGTGGGGTAGATGTGGATGTGGTTGAAAAGATTAGGAGAAATACACTGAGGTGGTTTGGACATGTGGAGAGGATGGAGAATGAAAGACTGACTAAGAGGGTGTATGTAGGTGAGGTGGAGGGAGGGAGAGGGAGGGGTAGACCGAGGATGAGGTGGAGGGATGGAGTTGAGAGGTATATGAGGGAGGGGGGGGTGAGTTGGGGGGAGGGGAGTCAAATGGTGGGTGACAGAGTGACTTGGAGGCGTTTTGTCTGCGGCCACCCTTTGCGGGATTAGGGCGTCGGGCTATAGATAGATAGATAGATTTTTACAACATGTCAGCGGGCCTTCTGGTAGATCAGTAAAGTCTACTTTTACTAAATTCAAATCCTTAAACTGTTCCCTGCCCCAGCGGTGACTTGAACCTGGGTCCGTTAGGACTACAGGCAACCTCTCTACCGACTGAGCTAGACTGCTGTGAAACGGCTGAAAAATGGGAAAGCAGCTGGGGTTGATGAGGTGTATGCAGGGATGCTTAAGTGTAGTGGAGGGAGTGGAATGAAGTGTTGTTGGAGATATGTAAGATGGCATGGATAAGTGAAACTGTGCCCGCAGAGTGGAAAAAGGCTGTGATTGTACCCCTGTACAAAAATAAAGGTGAGCGAAGTGAGTGCAAGAATTATCGTGGAATAAGTTTATTGAGTGTGGTAGGGAGGGTATATGGAAGAATCATTATAGAGAAAGTAAGAGAGATATCAAAAGCCCTAGTGAGTGATGAACAGGGGGGCTTTAGGAGTGGCCGAGGATGTGTGGATCACGTATTTGCAGTGAGACAGTTAGCTGAGAAGGCTTGTGAGACGGACCACAAGGTGTTTATGGCATTCATGGATCTGGAAAAAGCGTATGACAAAGCAGACAGAGGGATTGTGGAAAGTTTTGCGCATGTATGGTGTAGATGGTACGCTGCTAGGTGCTGTCAAGAGTTTTTATGATGACAGTGCAGCATGTGTAAGGGTTAATGGGCATCTAAGTGAATGGTTCACGATCGGTGTGGGTGTGTGACAAGGTTGTGTGATGTCCCCATGGTTGTTCAATGTATATATGGATGGGGTGATGAGAGAAGTGAAAACATGAGTAATGGAGAGAGGGATGGTGTTGGTAATGAATGGTGATGGATGGAATATCTCAAATTTGCTGTATGCTGATGATGCGGTACTGCTTGCAAGTACCAGACAGGAACTTGGTAGGCTAGTGCAGAGTTTTGTTGATGTCTGTGAGTGTCGTGCCTTGAGAGTAAATGTAGAAAATAGTAAAGTGATGGTTACTCAGAGAGAAGGGGACTCCCAGTGTGATGTCACAGTGAATGGAGAGAGACTGGAATTGGTGAGAGAGTTCAAATACTTGGGTACAGTGATAGAAAAAAAAGGAAAATGTGCAAAAGAAGTTAAAAGCAGTGACACAAGGAAGAAAAGTAGCTGGTACAATAAAGGCCTTGATAAGAAACAGAGGCTTGAGTGTTGCAACAGCACGAGGCTTACATAAGGGAGCGTTAGTGCCAACTCTAACATATGGGTGTAAGACTATGGTGTGGCATGAAAATGGAAAGTCAGGAGTGAGAGCAGTGGAGATGGGACTGCTGAGGAATGTATGTGAAGTACAGAGGGTGGATAGGATACGAAATAGTGTGATTCGTGAAAGGTGTGGAGTGAGGAAGTGGGTGGACACCAGAATAGAAGAGAGTGTCCTGAGATGGTATGGTCATGTGGAAAGAATGGATAACAATAGAGTGGTGAAAAGGGTATACCTGAGCGAATCTGAAGGAGGGAGGAGGCGAGGTAGGCCAAGGAGAAGGTGGAGAGATATGGCGGATGAGTGTTTGAGGAAGAAAGGTTTGGAAGTCAGTGAGGCTACAGAACTGACAAGAGATCGAGCTGACTGGATGAATGTTGTGAGGAGAAGTGCATGATCAGGGATTTTGGCACCACTTTTGAGCATGGCAGCGTCTGGATTGACTCAATCAGATACGTCTGTGTGAAGCTGCAGAATGTGGTGAATGTTTTTTTTTTGGCGTATCCGGTAGAGCCAGGATTCCGGGGGCTTCAATGATAAGTGAATGGAAATGTGGCCTATTTGGATTGGGCAAGTTTGTGCTGTCTGGACATTGCTACTCCTCACCCTGCCCCTGGGTGGGAAAGGTCCGGATGATGATGATGATGATGTAATGAACCAATCACAAAAGCGAGAGAAGAGAAAGATTTGGGAGTGCTGGTCCAGGACAGTTTGTCACCTGAAAAACACATTAACAAGATTGTTAGAGAGACGTTTAAACTCCTGACTAATATAAGAGTAGCTTTTCATTATATGGATGAAACGATTAAAAAATTGACAGTGGCCATGATTCGCCCCAGGTTAGAATATGCAACAGTAGTGTGGTCCCCACACAAAAAGAAAGATATAAACAAGATTGAGAGAATACAAAGAACAGCAACCAAAATGGTCCCCAGTCTGGCAGATCTGTCGTACAGAGAGAGGCTGGAAAAGCTGGATTTGCCTTTCTTAGAAGAAAGGAGGAAGAGAGGCGACATGATTGCAGTGTTCAGGACCATGATGGGAGTAGATAAAACTGACAAAGAAGATCTGTTTTTAAGGGATAAGAGAGTAACAAGAGGACACAGAATGAAACTGAAGAAGCCAAGCTGCTTGAAGTTTATCAAGAAATATAGTTTTCCTTACAGATGTACAGACCTGTGGAATAGCCGGGACAAAGAGATCGTCCAGTCTAAAACCTTAAACGAGTTTAAAGCTAAATTTGACTTATTGAGAAACAGAGACGGGACCTCACGAGCGTAGTTCATTTCCTGTATATCACAGTTAGGTAAATACACACACACACACACACACACACACACACACACACACACACAAGGCACCGAGGAGACCAGACGCTCACCGCCATCGCTCCATAAACGGCCAATTTGGCCAGTGGCATTACCTAAATTAATATCTTTATATGAGTCAAGTTCTGTACCAGGTTAGACTAAATGGTGTTCTAATAAAAAAGAAAAAAAGAAAAAAAAAAAAGAAGTTTTAAAGCAAGACTTGTTCAAATAGAAAAGAAAACAAATTAGAGTAAGAATGCGCACAATCAGCTGATCGTTTGTTTTGTCTACAACTGCCCCAGGGAATGTAAGTACTGTACCATTCAGTATGTGCTTTTAGTACTGCAACATGACCACATACTTTACTAAAGCAAATTTGGAAAAGAAAAGGGATAAAGGTAGGAAGCAGGACGATGATTTCTACCAAGAACTGGTTGAAATGGAGACTCACAATAAACTGGTTGAAAGAGTACACAGGCTAAAGACGGCTTTTCAAAATGAGATTGATGAAATTAAGAAACATGCACTTGCAAAAGAAAGAAATTGAAAAATTAGGAAAGGAAGTCAACAAGAAAGACATAACCATTGGTGAGTTGACAGTAGAACTGGGTTCACTCAGGAGAAAAATTAGTGAAATGGCAAGTACAGTAGTCAACCACGAGAGTATTATGGAAGAGTTCAAAATGATACAGAGACAATTAGATAAGTAAGCAGTCTGATAGACCATAGCAGTGATATTGAGGAGAAGATAACACAGGTGAATGAAGCTGTGCAAAGCTACAAAAATTATATGGAAACCACTTACGCTGAAATGGTGAAAGTAAAGAAAGACTTAGAAACAAGGGTGGAAGAAAAAAGCATTAAAAAGGAAGTGAAAAGAATAATCCAAAACAATCCTAAGTTAGTCAGAGATTCAGTAGATATCAACAAATCTATAGTAATCACTGGTATAGAAGAGGAAGAAGTAAAAAACAAGATCTCAAGAGACAAAAAAGAGATGGCAAATGTAATGAGCATATTGAAAGAAGTATCAGAGGAAATTTGCAGTAAAGACATAGAGGAACACAAAAGGTTATAGAAATACAAGAGAAGCAAGTCAAGACCCTTAAAGGTAACCTTCCAGAGTGTAAACACTGTGGAGGAGATACTAAAAAATGCAAAGAATCTTATGGAAAGAGTTCAAAAATAAATGGACAAAAAGATGCCTAACACAAGAGGAACTGGAATTACTGAAAGAGAAGAGGGAGGAAGCAAAAACAAAAAATGAGGGAAGATCAGAGAAGGAGAAGAATACATTTTTCTACAAAGTAATAGGATTGCATGTACGAAAGTGGTACATAAACAGGAGGGAATAAAAAGGAGGAAGGTAGTAGAACCAAGTCATGAGAAGTATATAAACAATATGATTAAGTTGATGTACTCAAATGTGGATGGAATGGTATCTAAATTATTAGAGATGAATGATTATGTTAAAGAAAATGAACCACATATAATATGCCTAACTGAAACAAAATTAACACCAAGGCTATCAAATGACATCATAAACTTCAATCAATCAATCAATCATTTCCTGTGACACCCCACAGGCTGCATAGGGCCTCAATGAACTCTCTCCACCAATATTTGTCTCTTGCCATCTCCTTCAGGTCCCACCACCATTCCTCTCCTGCTTCCTATTTCATTGTCCTCAACCAGGTTTCCCTTGGCCTACCTCTACCTCTTCTTCCTCTAGCAGTCCACTCTGGTACATCCTGTATTAAACTACCTTCTTTTCTGTATATGTGCCCCAGCCACTTCCAGTGAGACAGTCTCACATATTCATTAACTGGTTCCACTCTCATAATATCCCTTACTCTTGCATTTGTAACACTGTCTTGCCACTTAACCCCAAGAATCCTTCTCAGTATTTTATTCTCAAATCCTAATACTTTCTGATCTGTTGCAATTGTACTGTACCATGACTCATGCCCATAAATTAAAATTGGTCTAACCATGGACTTGTAAATTTTCACTTTAGTATGTATCGAAAGCATATTATTATTCCAAACAGATTTCAACATTCCAACAGCTCGCCAAGCCTGTCTAATACTCTCCTCAATTTCATTGTTTAATGATCCATTAGATGATACAATCGTTCCCAGATATTTAAAGTTTTCTACATTCTTCACCACATTATTCCCAATTACACAATCGATTTGGTTCTCTATGTTCATATTAATAATTTCAGTCTTTCCACAATTTATTACCAATCCCACTTTTTCTCCTTCCTCCACTAAACAATCAAGCACCCTCTGCATCTCGTAAGTACTTCCACAAATCAGTACAATATCATCAGCATAGTCCAAATCCATCAGCTTCTTATTTTCTTTCCAGTTAATTCCTGCACCTGTTCTCCTTACAACCTTTTTCATAACATAATCTATAACCAAAACAAACAACAATGGCGAAAGAACTCCTCCTTGAATCACTCCTGACCTAACTTGAAATGGAATACTCAAATGTACTCAAATGTGGATGGAAGGGTATCTAAATTATTAGAGATGAATGATTGTCAAAGAAAATGAACCACATATAATATGCCTAACTGAAACAAAATTAACACCAAGGCTATCAAATGAC
This sequence comes from Coenobita brevimanus, assembly GCF_032717465.1. Classification (NCBI taxonomy): domain Eukaryota; kingdom Metazoa; phylum Arthropoda; class Malacostraca; order Decapoda; family Coenobitidae; genus Coenobita; species Coenobita brevimanus. The sequence goes on from NC_137063.1 coordinate 36,026,251, forward strand.
ATAATGAACTTAGAGGAATATAATATATGGAGAAGAGATAGGGACTTAACCCGCCCCGTCCCGTCGACGTATGGGTACGTTGCAACGATTTGCATTTGCCAGTCCCGGCGACGTACCAGTACGTTGTGCAATTGCAAGGTCCCTAATTTGCACAATTTTCAATTTTCGCGCGTGATTTTTCGTATGTATACAAGGGACACCTTCCTCTATTCCTCTACAAGATGCCAAGCAGGGACAATGCCTTACACAGCATAACCTCCCCCCTCCCCCCCTCACGCCATTATCTTGGCAAAGGACCTGTTACCAATGACCTGGCTAGTAAAGATATTCAGGGCCAGAGTGATTCCCCAGTCGATGACAATGTGGAGGACAATGTTTATATAGCATTAGAAGAAGAAACAGCCAGAAATAATGATCAGGTAATGTGGCAAAAAAAGGTCAGGTATGGTGATTAGTTAGTGAGTGAAACAATGCTTATAATGCCTTTATTACTGCTTGAAAACCAATATACTCTCAGACTACATATACATTCGTACCAAGTAAATAAATAAATACCGTTTATGAGTGGATAAAATAGTTACCCTCCCATAGAACTCGTTTTCTTTGGTGCCAGCATGTTAGAAAACCCAGTCAGGTAAGGAGGAACTCCTACCTGGATTGGGTATTTTAAACCTCAGGTGAGCGATTTCTCTATGAATTTTCGATGTTTCTCACCAAAAGCGAAGGTTTTAGCCAAAAAATTTTTTTCGAAGATACCTCGGGACTGGGGGATGTCGGAGGTGCGGAAAACCTCGGGACGTGACGGGTTAAAAAAAGGAAGAGGAATTATAATATTAACTAAGAAAAATCTGAAAGTCAAAGAAATAGAACTAGATATACCCTCACAAGTAGAACTGATTGCAGTAGAGATCAATACAACTGAACGGAAAGTAATTGTAGCCAATTTGTACATGCCACCCAAGTCAAACACATGGGAAAGAGACGAGTATGAGGACCTGGAAGAGAATACAGTTCAGAGTTTAAGATCATTACTACATAAAATGGAAGAGATATCGGAATGAATTATACTAACTGGAGATTTTAATACAAATATAAATTGGAATACTCTAGATATAATAAGCCAAGAAAGTTGTTGGAACCAAAAGCTCCTGGATCTTGTGCAAGAGTTTTTCCTAACGTAACATGTAAGGGAATGCACCAGAGAAAGAGGACTCGATGTACCCTCAATGCTAGATCTCATATTTACTAGGCAAGAAAACGATATTGACAATTTAATATACCACCCTCCATTCGGCAAAAACGACCATTCATTCATTCATTCATTGCCAGACACCATGTATCCCAAATGGGGTGGCCAAGGGCTTAGAGTTAATTGTTTTACAGGGAGGGGCACTAATCCTCCACCAACCCCACTTGACACGTACGGAGAACGTTATGCCAACAGCATCTGGTGTTCCCAGGCAGTCACCCATCCAAGTACTAACCAGACCCAACGTTGCTTAACTTCGCTGATCGGACGGGAAGCGGTGTACTCAACGTGGCATGGGCGTTGTGCAGTACTAAATTGCAACTTCAGGATAGCATATGACATACTTAAAGCAATGAAAGTTACAAAAAGAGCCTAAACTATAAAAAAGGAAACTATCATGACCTAAAGAAGTACTTCTTAGAAATTAATTGGGGAAAGGAGCTTAGAGGACAAGATTTAAATGCTATATCTAAAAAATTCTGTGAACTTTATGAAATAGGAGTCCAAAAGTACATCCCAAAGCACAAAGAAGCAGAAAAGAAAATAAAGAAATGGTTCAATACAGAAAGTAAAAAATCAAAAGAAAAAAGAGATTTGTTGTGGAATAGATACACAAGACACAATAGGGAAAGGGCATAAAATAATTACAAACAGGCAAGAAAAGATTATACAAGAATAAGGAGGGATGCCCAAAAACAGTTTGAGGAGGATATCATAAATAAAAGTAGTGATCAACCGAAGCTATTTTACAGCTACATCAGAAGCAAAACCAAAGTAAAAGATAAAATACAATCCATTACGGATGAGGGAATCACCTATACACAAGAAAAGGATATTTGTGAAGCACTAAACAAGAAATTCCAATCAGTTTTTACAGAGGAAAAAAATTTTGAGAGGGATTATGTGGAACATGCATGCCCACACATACTACCAGATATACAAACATCAGAAAAAGTAATACAAGAGGAGCTAAGTAAATTAGACAAAGGAAAAGCAAATGGTCCTGATGAAATTTCATGTTGGGTACTATGTGAATGTGCAAAGGAGTCAAGTAAACCATTATTTTTAATTTTCAAGAAATCCTTGAGTCAAGGAAAACTACCTGATAATTGGAAGAAGGCAAACATTGTTCCCTTATTCAAGAAAGGGAATAGACAAAATCCACTCAACTACCGACCAGTGTTGTAGGCAAGGTATTAGAAAAGCTTATACGAAAAGCTTGGGTAAATCATCTAGAAGAACACAATATGATAACAGAAAGACAGTTTGGTTTCAGAAAAGGAAAATCATGTGTTACTAATCTGTTGAGCTACTATGACAGAGTAACAGACACATTACAGGAAATAGAAGGATGGTGGACAGTATCTATTTAGATTTCAAGAAAGCATTTGACACAGTACCACACCAAAGACTTTCATGGAAACTGTACCATCAAGGAGGAATTCGAGGCAAACTGTATTGTTGGATGCAAGATTTTCTCATAAGAAGAGAAATGAGAACAGTACTAAGGGGAAATTACTCATCATGGAGGGAGGTGGCTAGTGGAGGTCCACAGGGCTCAGTGCTGGCACCAATCATGTTTTTAGTGAATATAAATGATATAGACAATAACACTGGAAATGAAAGCTATTTAAATATGTTTGCAGATGATGCAAAAATACAAAGAAGAATTACTAACACAGACTCTTGTAAAGAGCTACAAGAAGAATTAAATAAATTTCATGAATGGAGTAATACATGGCAAATGGAATTCAATGTGGGCAAGTGTCATGTAATTAAGTTTGGTAAACATGGAAAAAAGACCTGATTGGGATCATACGTTAGGAAATAAAACCCTACACACATCAGAAAGAGAGAAGGACCTAGGTGTGATTATCAATAACAGACTATCTCCGGCAGACCACATCAGTGAGAAGGTATGGAACATGTATACACTGCTTGCAAATATGAGAATAGCATTCACATACATAAATGAAGACATGCTAAGAAAGATAATAACATCATTCATCAGACCAATTCTGGCGTATGCATCAGTAGTCTGGAGTCCTCATCTCAAAAAACACATAGACAAGATTGAAAAAGTTCAAAGGGCCACTACAAGATGGGTACCAAGCTTAAGGGATCTAAGCTACGAAGAAAGACTAAATAAACTGAATCTACCAACACTACAGGAGAGAAGGAAAAGAGGTGACATGATTATTCTATATAAATGCATATCAGGGAAGGAGAAAATAGACATAAATGATTACTTAACCTATGGGGAAGCATCAGCAAGAGGACACTGCAAAAAACTGCATAAGAAGAGAGGTCATAAGGAAATTTAGTTTCCCAAACAGAGCAATTGATCAGTGGAATACAGTACCGAATGAAATAGTGTATGCCAAAACAATTCACAATTTTAAGGATATGTATGATAAATATGGTTTAAGACACGGGACAGCCTGAGCTTGACTCATTCATGTAAAGATACAATTAGGTAAGAACAATTAGGTAAGCATACACACACACACACACACACACACACACACAAAATGACTCACCCATAATGCACTCTTCCATAATGCCTTTCATACTTAGTGTGCATAGCAATTGGTCAGATTCGAATGTTTTCATAACGAGCATTGAATGTATATACAGTAATGTGCAATGTGGTATAAAGCATTTCTGGCTACTGTAAGCATCCCACCTTCCCACAGTGCTCAGTAAGTGATTGCACCAACTGCATGCATGCACGGATGCACACACACACACGAACGAACAGCCGGAGAGAGCAGACGTCCCAGCCATCGCTGCTAACCTTAAGTAGTTTCAGGAATTTTGTCTGTCCTGTCCCCTAAGGTCTTGATTTAAATTCAAAATAATAAAAGTTAATAGACTACCAAAAATGTAAAGATTTATTGACTAGATTGTACATGAATGTTTGTAGTTTTTTTTCGGTAACAGCTGTTTTGGTATTTAACCAACATCAAACATGGCCGAAAATATAAACAATGAGGGTCTAGAATTTCAAGGATTTGATGCTAGTACCAATGTCATGGACCTGCTTAAAACATTAATTATGAGGATTAGTGAACTCGAAAAGAAAGTAGAGAATCTAATGATAAAGGATGTGTCAGTAAATACGGAAACCACCATACAGAGTCTGATCCAGTCCAATGAAACAGCCAATGAAGAGATTAGGAATTTGAAGCGGGAAAATGTTGAACTAAGGAGGAAACTAGAAGAGAGTACTAATAAAACGGAGAAGGTGAGTAATGTATTAGAAGAACATAAGGCAAAGTGGGCACACGTAGAAGAAGAACAGAAAGAAGTGGTCAGCTTAAGAGAGATCATCCAGGAAGAAAGGGAAATGAACAAGAAAGAAATGGAAGAAAATGTACTGAAAATACTGAAGAAAAAAGAGAAATTAGTGAGAGAAACTGTAGAAAGGAACAGATGTGTGGTAGTATTTGGAAACAGGGAAGAGGAAGAAAAGGTTAGGTTCGTAAGACTTGAGAGAGACACGAACCAGGTGAGAGGAATATTAGACAAGATTGACCCCGAAGGAGACAAGTGGGTAAAAGAAATTGAGGAAGTAAGGAGGATAGGGCCTTACAAGAAAGGGGAAACAAGACCAGTGAGAGTCAAGTTTACATCAGAAAGTGTAATAAATGAGATACTTAAAGTGACCTGGAAATTAAGCAAAGAGGCGGGGATGGAAAATATTATAATAAGAAAAGATCTGAATGAAGAAGAAAGAGAAGTTTTAAAATCATTAAAGGAAGAAGTAAAGGAAAAAAATGATAAGAGGACAGAGGAAGAATGTAATACTTTTTTTTGGAGAGTATTGGATATGAAAGTAAGGAAATGGTATTCAAGGAAATAGAAGTGAAGGAAACTAAGGGGGATGGTTGTGAAAGATCAGAAGTTGAGGAAGTGGTACGGACAGAGAGTAGGAAAGAAGAGGGTATTAATAATGTCAAAAATAATTTGAAGGTGATATATACTAATGTTGATGGTTTCATATTGACAAGGATCGAAATTAATGATTTCTTGAGAGAACATGAACCTGATGTCATGTGCTTTGTAAAGACCAAATTAAGAGAAGATATTGATGTTCATTTGGGAGATGGTAAATACAAACTGTGGAGAAAAGACAGAAAAGAAAAAAAGGGAGGAGGAGTGATGATAGCAGTGAAGAACAACAGAAATGTAGATACTGTGGAAATGGGAGAAGGCAGGGCTGAAGTGATATATATGAAATTAGAAACTGGAGAGAATGTTAAGAGAGATATGGCGGTAGTGTATGTTCCCCCAAAGACGAGAGCATGGAAGAATGACGAATACCATGAGGTGTTGTTAGATATGGCTAACTACTTGCAAAAAATAATTGAGAAAAGCAATAATATAATTTTGGTGGGTGACTTTAATTGTAAAGAGGTGAACTGGGAGGAATGGTACTCGGGAGGCGGCGAGGATTCGTGGGGCACTATGTTATTAAATATAATAATGAATAATGTGATGACGCAATGGGTCAAAGAAGAGACACGGTTTCAAGGTGAGGACACACCAGCAAGGTTATATTTACTGTTCACCAAAGAACCTGACGTAATAGAATCATTGGAATATCTCTGTCCTTTGGGAAAAAGTGATCACGTGGTCACTGAGTTCCAGATGTTAATAGGAAACGTCGAGCCAAGAGACGAGCTTCATAGACAGGGAAGATACAACTTTGGCAAAGCAAATTTTACAGGATTGAGAAACTTTTTTGAAAATGCGGATTGGAGAAAATTCAGAGAAACAAGAGAGATACAGAGGAAGTGGGATATCTTTCTAGACCTCTATAATTTGGGAGTGGAAAAATTTGTATCAAGAGTAAGAGGGAAAGAAAACAGGAAAAAGGAGTGGTTTAATAGAAGGTGTATGATAGCAAAAAAAAGAGAGAGATAAGGCATGGAACAATTGGAGAAAGAGAGGTAACGACAGAACAAAGGAAGAATATAAAAGAATAAGAAATGAATACACAAGAATACGTAGAGAAGAAGAAAGGAATTTTGAAAAAGGTATAATTGACAAATGCAAGGATGAACCCAAACTGTTTTATAGATTTGTTAATGGCAAACTGAAACAAAAGGAAGGAATCATCAAACTGAAAGTAGAAGGAGAGGTCTTTAAGGATGCGGCAATGCAACCAGAAATAATGAACAAACGTTTCCAGTCAGTTTGCACTAAAGAAAAGGAGCTTGTGGAAGGGGAGGGAGTGATTAGAAATGTTCCGGTGATGAAAGATATAAAAGTGGAGGTACAGGAAGTGTATAAATTACTGGAAACTCAAGATGTAAGGAAAGCCCCAGGACCTGATGGAATTTCTAATTGGGTACTAAAGGAATGCAGAGAACAACTGGCGGATAAAATTCACAGCTTAATCGTATGCTCACTGGAAGAGGGGAAAGTGCCAAAAGAATGGAAGAGGGCAAATGTGGTACCAATTTACAAGGGAGGAAACAGGGAAGAACCCCTGAATTATAGACCAGTGTCTCTAACCAGCATGGTCACAAAATTGTGTGAGAGAATCCTGAAAGACAGATGGATAAAATATCTGGAAGAGATGAATATTTTAGCTGAATGTCAGTTTGGATTCAGAAGTGGAAGGTCATGTGTTTCTAACTTGTTGAGCTTTTACTCAAGAGCGATTGATGTGGTACAGGAGAGAGATGGCTGGGTGGACTGTGTGTACTTAGACTTAGAGATGGCCTTTGACAAGGTACCTCATAAGAGACTAATGTGGAAACTAGAATATATAGAAGGACTAAAGAAGAAACTTCTGGAATGGATGAGAGACTTTTTGAGAGACAGACAAATGAGGACAGTAATAAAGGAAAAGATGTCTGGATGGAGGGAAGTAACAAGTGGAGTCCCTCAAGGCTCAGTGTTGGCGCCAGTAATGTTCCTGATTTACGTAAATGATAAGGTAGATGGAGTGAACAGTTATGCAAGTCTATTTGCTGATGATGTAAAGATCTTGAGGAAGATAGAGGCTGAGGAGGATTGTAAAATACTGCAGGAGGATTTGGATACGATACACAATTGGAGCCGGACGTGGGAAATGAAATTTAATGTAAAGAAATGTAAAATATTGGAAATGGGTAAAAGTACCAGGAGACCATCACTGAATTATTTTTTGGGTAATGAATTAATCACAAAAAGGAGAGAAGAGAAAGATTTGGGAGTGCTGGTCCAAGATAGTTTGTCACCAGAAAAGCACATTAACAAGATAGTTGGAGAGACTTATAAACTCTTGACTAACATAAGAGTAGCATTTCATAATATGGATGAGGAAATGATGAAAAAATTGATAGTGCCCATGATCCGCCCCAGGTTAGAATATGCAGCGGTAGTGTGGTCCCCACACAAAAAGAAAGATATAAACAAGATTGAGAGAATACAAAGAACAGCAACCAAGATGGTCCCCAGTCTGACAGACCTGTCATACAGAGAGAGGCTGGAAAAACAGGATTTGCCTTCGTTAGAGGAAAGGAGAAAGAGGGGAGACATGATTGCGGTGTTCAGGACCATGGTGGGAGTAGATAAAATTGACAAAGAAGATCTGTTTGTATGGGATAAGAGAGCAACAAGAGGACACGGAATGAAATTGAAGAAGTCAAGCTGTTTGAAGGATATCAAGAAATAAAGTTTTCCTTACAGAAGTATAGACTTATGGAATAGCCTGGACAAAGAGATCGTCCAGTCTAAAAACTTAAACGAGTTTAAAGCTAAATTCGACTTATTGAGAAACAGCGACAGAAACCCACGAGCATAGTACATTCCGTGTACATCACAATAAGGTATATTAGGTAAATACTTAAATATTTGGAACGACTTAGACAAAGAGGTGGTGCATGAGAAAAACATTCATGTGTGTAAAGGTAGACTTGATAAATGTGGATATGGAGACAGGACAACACGAGCATTGCTCAATTCCTGTATACTACAAATAGGTAAATACAAGTAGGTAAATACATGCATGTGTGCACACACACACATGCGAACAGCCATAGCAAACAGGCGTCTCTTGACTGCTCCCAGGCCCAGCCAACACTGCAAACCTTAAATAGTTTTCAGGAATTATGTTTGTCCTGTCTTCTATGGTCTTGCATTAAGTTTAAAATACTGTAGTTAATATAACCTACCAATAATGTAAAGATTTATTGGCAAGAACATACATGAATGTTTGCAGTATTTTTGGCAACAGCTGTTTTGGTATTGTAACCAACCTCAAACATGGCCAAAATGTAAACATTGAGGGACTCGAATTTCCAGGATTTGATAGAAATACTAATGTCATGGATTTGGTTAAAACACTGACTATGAGGATTAGTGAACTTGAAAAGAAAGTGGAGAATCTAGTGTTAAAGGACGTGTCTGAGAATACGGAGATTACTATACAGAGTCTGATCCAGTCCAATGAAACAGCGAATGAGGAGATCAGAAATTTGATGCGTGAAAATATCGAATTGAGGAGAAAACTAGAAGAGAGTACTAATAAAACGGAGAAGGTGAGTAATGTATTAGAAGAGCATAAGGCAAGGTGGGCAAATGTAGAAGAAGAACAGAAAGAAGTGGTCAGCTTCAGAGAAATCATCCAGGAAGAAAGGGAAATGAACAAGAAAAAAATGGAAGAAAATGTAGTGAAAATACAGTACTGAAGAAAAAAGAGAAAATAGTGAGAGAAACTGTAGAAAGGAACAGATGTGTGGTATATAATATTTGGAAACAGAGAGGAGGAAGAAAAGGTTAGATCCGTGAGACTCGAGAGAGACACGAACCTGGTGAGAGGAATATTAGGCAAGATTGATCCTGAAGGAGACAAGTGGGTAAAAGAAATTGAGGAAGTAAGGAGGATAGAGCCTTTGAAGAAGGGGAAACAGGACCAATGAGAGTCAAGTTGTCATCAGAAAGTGTAGTGAATGATATACTTAAAGTGACCTCGAAACTAAGCAAAGAGGCAGGGATGGAAAATATAATAAGAAAAGACTTGAATGAAGAAGAAAGAGAAGTTTTAAATCATTGAAGGAACAAGTAAAGGAAAAAAATGATAAGAGGACAGAGGAAGAATGTAATACTTTTTTTTGGAGAATGATAGATATGAAAGTAAGGAAGTGGTATGTAAAGAAATAGAAGTGAAGGAAACTAAGGGGGATGGCTATGAAAGATCAGAAATTGAGGAAGTGGTACCAATGGAGGGAAGGAGAGAAGAGGGTATAAAAAACATCAAAAATAATTTGAAGGTGGTATATACTAATGTTGATGGTTTTATATCGGCAAGACAAGAAATTAACGATTTCTTGAGTGAACATGAACCTGATGTCATGTGCTTGGTAGAGACTAAATTAAGAGAAGATATTGATGTTCATTTGGGAGATGGTAAATACAAACTGTGGAGAAGAGACAGAAAAGAAAAAACGGGAGGAGGAGTGATGATAGCAGTGAAGAACAACATAAATGTAGATACTGTGGAAATGGGAGAAGGCAGGGCTGAAGTGATATATATGAAATTAGAAACTAGAGAGAATGTCAAGTGAGATATGGCGGTAGTGTATGTTCCCCCTAAGATGAGAGTATGGAATGATGACGAATACCAGGAGATGTTGTCAGATATGGCTAGTTATGTACAAAAAATAATTTGAGAATTGCAACAATATAATTTTGGTGGGTGACTTTAACTGTAAAGAGGTGAACTGGGAGGAATGGGACTCAGGAAGCGGCGAGGATTCGTGGGGTACTATATTATTAAATATAATAATGAATAATGTGATGACATAATGGGTCAGAGAAGAGACACGATTCCGAGGTGAGGACACACCAGCAAGGTTAGATTTACTGTTTACCAAAGAACCCGATGTAATAGAATCATTGAAATATTTCTGTCCTATACGAAAAAGTGATCATGTGGTCACTGAGTTCCAGATGATAATAGGGAACGTCGAGCCAAGAGACGAGCGTCACAGACAGGGAAGATGCAACTTTGGGATAGCAAATTTTACAGGATTGTGAATGAAAGTAGGCATACAAGCGTGGTCGATTGTATGGGTGTATGCCCCGATAGAGGATCGAGTGGCAAGAGTGAAAGATGAGTTTTGGGCGAGAGTAGAAGCATGTATGGACAAGTTTGAGAGGAGCGAGAGAGTGCTGCTGATTGGAGACATGAATGGCAAAGTTGGGAATGTACGAGTGGATGGAGTGGTTGGTCAGTGGGGTGTGCCAGCTGAAGTATATGGGAATGGTAGTGCTTTGGTGGACATCTGTGCTGGTAAGGGGTTGGCAATAGCTAACACCTACTTTCGTCATAAGATGAGCCAACGGTATACAAGGAGAGTAATGAGGAGGATGGATGGTGAACTTCTTGAACAAAAGGCAATAATAGACTACGTGTGTGTGTATATGAACGAATCAAAAGACAAGTGTTGGATGCAAGAGTGTGGAGAGGGTGGGGGAATGGAGTCTTGGACCATCACTTAGTGATGGCCAAGGTAAAGATGCAAAGAAAGTGGTTAAGGAGACGAAGGTGAAGACAGGAGGAAACAGCTCCTGTGAGAAGAGTGGAGAAATTGCAAGATAGTGAGAAGATGACAGAGTATAAGAGCATAGTGGAAGAAAGATTGGGAAGGTATGAGCTAGAGAAGATGGAAGGGGTGGAAGACGTATGTAAGATATTCACGGAAGAGATAGGCGCAGTGTGTGAGGCGGTTTGTGGAGTGAGGAGGAGATGCAAGGGTGTGCAAGGGACAGCATGATGGAATGATGAGGTGAAACGAGCTGTGGAACAAAAGAAGAAGGCATATAGTGAATGGTTAGCGAGTAGAGGTAGGGGAGAAGATGAGAGAGAGAAGAGAGAGGTATATGTGAGCAGAAGACGGGAGGTTAAGAGACTGGTGAAGGAGTAAGAAGAAAGTGGATGAAGAGTTTGGGAGGAATCTGAGTGTGAAATGGAGGGAGAGTAAGAAATTGTTTTGGAAGGAGGTAAAGAAAGTAAGGCAATGTCAAAGGGGAAATAGTAGGGGAGTGAAAGATAGGAATAATAGATTGTTGGTGGAGAAGAGAGAAAAACTGAGGAGATGGAAGGAGCACTTTGAGGATTTGTTGAATGTAGAGATTGACAGCAGTGCGAGTATAAGTGGTTGGGGAATAGTAGGGAGAAGAAGAGATGAGAGGAGGGAGGAAGAGATCCGTAGGGCGGAAGTAGGGGAAGCGATGAAGAAGATTGAGAGCAGTGCGAGTATAAGTGGTTGGGGAATGGTAGGGAGAAGAAGAGATGAGAGGAGGGAGGAAGAGATCCGTAGGGGGGAAGTAGGGGAAGCGATGAAGAAGATTAAGTTGGGAAAGGCCCCAGGTTTTGATGGAGTGTGTGGTGAAATGCTTAGGTATGGGGGTGAGATTGTTGTGGAGTGGATATGGAAGTTGTGTAGATTGGCTTGGGAAGAGGGAAGGGTTCCTGAGGACTGGAAATCAGGTATAATTGTTCCTTTATATAAAGGAAAAGGGGAGAGAGAAGTATGTGGTAACCATAGGGATATTTGCCTTCTTAGTGTGACTGGTAAAATATTCGGTAGAATACTCATTGATAGGGTTACGCATACGACAGAGGAGCTAGTTGGAGAAGAACAAGGGGGATTTAGGAAGGGAAAAGGGTGTGTAGATCAGATATTTGTTCTAAGATGTTTAGTGGAGAAGTATCTAGAGAAGGGAAGGAAAGTGTATGCTGCCTTCATGGACTTGGAGAAAGCTTATGACAGAATAGATAGGCATGGTATGTGGAAGATATTAAGAATATACGGAGTGGAGGGGAAATTGTTGAGTGCTGTGACGAGTATGTACAAAGGAGCTAGGGCTATGGTGCGAGTGGATGGTGAGCTGACTGAGTTCTCTGATTTCAATGTGGGACTGAAACAGGGTTGTGTGATGTCTCCATGGCTGTTTAATATATACATGGATGGGGTTGTAAAGGAGGTGCAAGGTAGGGCAGTGGATGTGGGGGTGGCTCTAATGAATGAAGGTGAGATTTGGAAGATTCCGGTGTTGCTGTTTGCTGATGATACAATATTGTTGAGTGAAGATGAATGGGAGTTGCAAGGTTTGGTGAATGAATTTGGGACAGTGTGTAGGAGGAGGAATCTGAAAGTTAATGTAAACAAAAGTAAAGTTATGGTGTTTGAGAGGAATGAAGTCACAGAGTGTGCAGTGAGGTTGGATGGTGAGGATATGGAGAATGTGAGTGCATTCAAGTACATGGGTAGTGTGATGAGTAAGGATGGAACTTTGGGGGATGAAGTGCATGAAAGGGTACAGCAGGGAAGGAAGGTTGTTGGTACACTGAAAGCAGTGATGAGAAATAGGGAGGTGAGTATGGAAGTTATGAAGTCACTGCATGATAGTACTGTGATCCCTACCCTGACGTGTGGAAGCGAGGCGTGGACCTTGCAAGAGGGGAACAAGTCAAGAGTGAGAGCAGTGGAAATGAGTTACTTGAGAGGAGCATGTGGAGTGACGTGGAGGGAGAGGCTGACGAATGAAGAAGTGAAGGAACATTGTGGGGTGGATGTGGATGTGGTTGAGAAGATTAGGAGAAATACACTGAGGTGGTTTGGACATATGAAGAGAATGGAGAATGAAAGACTTACTAAGAGGGTGTATGTAGGTGAGGTGGAGGGAGGGAGAGGGAGGGGTAGACCGAGGATGAGGTGGAGGGATGGAGTAGAGAGGTATATGAGGGAAGGGGGGTGAGCTGGGGGGAGGGTAGTCAAATGGTGGGTGACAGAGCGACTTGGAGGCATTTTGTCTGCGGCCACCCTTTGCGGGGTTAGGGTGTCGGGCTATACAGTACATAGATAGATAGATAGAGAAAATTTTTTGAAAATGCGGATTGGAGAAAGTTCAGAGAAAAAAGTGAGATACAGAGGAAGTGGGATATCTTTCTAGACCTCTATAATTTGGGAGTGGAAAAATTTGTACCAAGAGTAAGAGGGAAAGAAAACAGGAAAAAAGAGTGGTTTAATAGAAGGTGTATGATAGCAAAAAAAGAGAGAGATAAGGCGTGGAACAACTGGAGAAAGAGAGGTAAGAACAGAACAAAGGAAGAATATAAAAGAATTAGAAATGAATACACAAGAATATGTAGAGAAGAAGAAAGGAATTTTGAAAAAGGTATAATTGACAAATGCAAGGATGAACCCAAACTGTTTTATAGATTTGTTAATGGCAAACTGAAACAAAAGGAAGGAATCACCAAACTGAAAGTAAAAGGAGAGGTCTATAAAGATGCAGCAATGCAAGCTGAAATAATGAAATGTTTCCAATCGGTTTTCACTAGTGAAAAAGTTTTTGGAAAGGGAGAGAGTGATTAGAAATGTACTGGTGACAAAAGATATAAAAGTGGAGATACAGGAAGTGTATAAATTACTGGAAACTCAAGATGTAAGGAAAGCCCCAGGACCTGATGGAATTTCTAATTGGGTACTGAAGGAATGCAGAGAACAACTGGCGGATAAAATTCACAGTTCAATCGTGTGTTCTCTGGAAGAGGGGAAAGTGCCACAAGAATGGAAGAGGGCAAATGTGGTACCAATTTATAATGGAGGAAACAGGGAAGAACCCCTGAATTATAAACCAGTGTCTCTAACCAGCATGGTCGTAAAATTGTGTGAGAGAATCCTGAAAGACAGATGGATAAAATATCTAAAAGAGATGAATATTTTGGCTGAATGTCAGTTTGGATTCAGAAGTGGAAGGTCATGTGTTTCCAACTTGTTGAGCTTTTACTCAAGAGCGATTGACGTGGTACAGGAGAGAGATGGTTGGGTGGACTGTGTGTACTTAGACTTAGAGAAGGCCTCTGACAAGGTACCTCATAAGAGACTAATGTGGAAACTAGAATATATAGGAGGACTGAAGGGGAAACTCCTGGAATGGATGAGAGACTTTTTGACTGACAGACAAATGAGGACAGTAATAAAGGATAGCATGTCTAGATGGAGGGAAGTAACAAGTGGAGTCCCTCAAGGCTCGGTGTTGGCTCCAGTAATGGTCCTGATTTACATAAATGATATGGTAGATGGAGTGAAGAGTTATGCAAGTCTGTTTGCTGATGATGTAAAAATCTTGAGGAAGGTAGAGGTTGAGGAGGATTGTAAAATACTGTGGGAGGATCTGGATAGGATACATGATTGGAGCCGGACGTGGGAAATGAAATTTAATGTAAAGAAATGTAAAATATTGGAAATGTGTAAAAGTACCAGAGGCCTTCACTGAATTATTTGTTGGGTAATGAATTAATCACAAAAATGAGAGAAGAGAAAGATTTGGGAGTGCTGGTCCAAGATAGTTTGTCACCTGAAAAACACATTAACAAGATAGTTCGAGAGACGTTTAAACTCTTGACTAACATTAGAGTAGCATTTCATTATATGGATGAGGAGATGATGAAAAAATTGATAGTGGCCAAGATCTGCCCCAGGTTAGAATATGCGGCAGTAGTGTGGTCCCCACACAAAAAGAAAGATATAAGAAAGATTGAGAGAATACAAAGAACAGCAACCAATATGGTCCCCAGTCTGACAGACCTGTCATACAGAGAGAGGCTGGGAAAGCTGGATTTGCCTTCCTTAGAAGAAAGGAGAAAGAGGGGAGACATGATTGCAGTGTTCAGGACCATAGTGGGAGTAGATAAAATTGATAAAGATGATCTGTTTGTATGGGATAAGAGAGCAACAAGAGGA
Organism: Coenobita brevimanus; assembly: GCF_032717465.1. Taxonomy (NCBI): domain Eukaryota; kingdom Metazoa; phylum Arthropoda; class Malacostraca; order Decapoda; family Coenobitidae; genus Coenobita; species Coenobita brevimanus. The sequence goes on from NC_137063.1 coordinate 36,041,251, forward strand.
CACGGAATGAAATTGAAGAAGTCAAGCTGTTTGAAGGATATCAAGAAATAAAGTTTTCCTTACAGAAGTATAGACTTATGGAATAGCCTGGACAAAGAGATCGTCCAGTCTAAAAACTTAAACGAGTTTAAAGCTAAATTCGACTTATTGAGAAACAGCGACAGAAACCCACGAGCATAGTACATTCCGTGTACATCACAATTAGGTATATTAGGTAAATACTTAAATATTTGGAACGACTTAGACAAAGAGGTGGTGCATGAGAAAAACATTCATGTGTGTAAAGGTAGACTTGATAAATGTGGATATGGAGACAGGACAACACGAGCATTGCTCAATTCCTGTATACTACAAATAGGTAAATACAAGTAGGTAAATACATGCATGTGTGCACACACACACATGCGAACAGCCATAGCAAACAGGCGTCTCTTGACTGCTCCCAGGCCCAGCCAACACTGCAAACCTTAAATAGTTTTCAGGAATTATGTTTGTCCTGTCTTCTATGGTCTTGCATTAAGTTTAAAATACTGTAGTTAATATAACCTACCAATAATGTAAAGATTTATTGGCAAGAACATACATGAATGTTTGCAGTATTTTTGGCAACAGCTGTTTTGGTATTGTAACCAACCTCAAACATGGCCAAAATGTAAACATTGAGGGACTCGAATTTCCAGGATTTGATAGAAATACTAATGTCATGGATTTGGTTAAAACACTGACTATGAGGATTAGTGAACTTGAAAAGAAAGTGGAGAATCTAGTGTTAAAGGACGTGTCTGAGAATACGGAGATTACTATACAGAGTCTGATCCAGTCCAATGAAACAGCGAATGAGGAGATCAGAAATTTGATGCGTGAAAATATCGAATTGAGGAGAAAACTAGAAGAGAGTACTAATAAAACGGAGAAGGTGAGTAATGTATTAGAAGAGCATAAGGCAAGGTGGGCAAATGTAGAAGAAGAACAGAAAGAAGTGGTCAGCTTCAGAGAAATCATCCAGGAAGAAAGGGAAATGAACAAGAAAAAAATGGAAGAAAATGTAGTGAAAATACAGTACTGAAGAAAAAAGAGAAAATAGTGAGAGAAACTGTAGAAAGGAACAGATGTGTGGTATATAATATTTGGAAACAGAGAGGAGGAAGAAAAGGTTAGATCCGTGACTCTCGAGAGAGACACGAACCTGGTGAGAGGAATATTAGGCAAGATTGATCCTGAAGGAGACAAGTGGGTAAAAGAAATTGAGGAAGTAAGGAGGATAGAGCCTTTGAAGAAGGGGAAACAGGACCAATGAGAGTCAAGTTGTCATCAGAAAGTGTAGTGAATGATATACTTAAAGTGACCTCGAAACTAAGCAAAGAGGCAGGGATGGAAAATATAATAAGAAAAGACTTGAATGAAGAAGAAAGAGAAGTTTTAAATCATTGAAGGAACAAGTAAAGGAAAAAAATGATAAGAGGACAGAGGAAGAATGTAATACTTTTTTTTTGGAGAATGATAGATATGAAAGTAAGGAAGTGGTATGTAAAGAAATAGAAGTGAAGGAAACTAAGGGGGATGGCTATGAAAGATCAGAAATTGAGGAAGTGGTACCAATGGAGGGAAGGAGAGAAGAGGGTATAAAAAACATCAAAAATAATTTGAAGGTGGTATATACTAATGTTGATGGTTTTATATCGGCAAGACAAGAAATTATCGATTTCTTGAGTGAACATGAACCTGATGTCATGTGCTTGGTAGAGACTAAATTAAGAGAAGATATTGATGTTCATTTGGGAGATGGTAAATACAAACTGTGGAGAAGAGACAGAAAAGAAAAAACGGGAGGAGGAGTGATGATAGCAGTGAAGAACAACATAAATGTAGATACTGTGGAAATGGGAGAAGGCAGGGCTGAAGTGATATATATGAAATTAGAAACTAGAGAGAATGTCAAGTGAGATATGGCGGTAGTGTATGTTCCCCCTAAGATGAGAGTATGGAATGATGACGAATACCAGGAGATGTTGTCAGATATGGCTAGTTATGTACAAAAAATAATTTGAGAATTGCAACAATATAATTTTGGTGGGTGACTTTAACTGTAAAGAGGTGAACTGGGAGGAATGGGACTCAGGAAGCGGCGAGGATTCGTGGGGTACTATATTATTAAATATAATAATGAATAATGTGATGACATAATGGGTCAGAGAAGAGACACGATTCCGAGGTGAGGACACACCAGCAAGGTTAGATTTACTGTTTACCAAAGAACCCGATGTAATAGAATCATTGAAATATTTCTGTCCTATACGAAAAAGTGATCATGTGGTCACTGAGTTCCAGATGATAATAGGGAACGTCGAGCCAAGAGACGAGCGTCACAGACAGGGAAGATGCAACTTTGGGATAGCAAATTTTACAGGATTGTGAATGAAAGTAGGCATACAAGCGTGGTCGATTGTATGGGTGTATGCCCCGATAGAGGATCGAGTGGCAAGAGTGAAAGATGAGTTTTGGGCGAGAGTAGAAGCATGTATGGACAAGTTTGAGAGGAGCGAGAGAGTGCTGCTGATTGGAGACATGAATGGCAAAGTTGGGAATGTACGAGTGGATGGAGTGGTTGGTCAGTGGGGTGTGCCAGCTGAAGTATATGGGAATGGTAGTGCTTTGGTGGACATCTGTGCTGGTAAGGGGTTGGCAATAGCTAACACCTACTTTCGTCATAAGATGATCCAACGGTATACAAGGAGAGTAATGAGGAGGATGGATGGTGAACTTCTTGAACAAAAGGCAATAATAGACTACGTGTGTGTGTATATGAACGAATCAAAAGACAAGTGTTGGATGCAAGAGTGTGGAGAGGGTGGGGGAATGGAGTCTTGGACCATCACTTAGTGATGGCCAAGGTAAAGATGCAAAGAAAGTGGTTAAGGAGACGAAGGTGAAGACAGGAGGAAACAGCTCCTGTGAGAAGAGTGGAGAAATTGCAAGATAGTGAGAAGATGACAGAGTATAAGAGCATAGTGGAAGAAAGATTGGGAAGGTATGAGCTAGAGAAGATGGAAGGGGTGGAAGACGTATGTAAGATATTCACGGAAGAGATAGGCGCAGTGTGTGAGGCGGTTTGTGGAGTGAGGAGGAGATGCAAGGGTGTGCAAGGGACAGCATGATGGAATGATGAGGTGAAACGAGCTGTGGAACAAAAGAAGAAGGCATATAGTGAATGGTTAGCGAGTAGAGGTAGGGGAGAAGATGAGAGAGAGAAGAGAGAGGTATATGTGAGCAGAAGACGGGAGGTTAAGAGACTGGTGAAGGAGTAAGAAGAAAGTGGATGAAGAGTTTGGGAGGAATCTGAGTGTGAAATGGAGGGAGAGTAAGAAATTGTTTTGGAAGGAGGTAAAGAAAGTAAGGCAATGTCAAAGGGGAAATAGTAGGGGAGTGAAAGATAGGAATAATAGATTGTTGGTGGAGAAGAGAGAAAAACTGAGGAGATGGAAGGAGCACTTTGAGGATTTGTTGAATGTAGAGATTGACAGCAGTGCGAGTATAAGTGGTTGGGGAATAGTAGGGAGAAGAAGAGATGAGAGGAGGGAGGATGAGATCCGTAGGGCGGAAGTAGGGGAAGCGATGAAGAAGATTGAGAGCAGTGCGAGTATAAGTGGTTGGGGAATGGTAGGGAGAAGAAGAGATGAGAGGAGGGAGGAAGAGATCCGTAGGGGGGAAGTAGGGGAAGCGATGAAGAAGATTAAGTTGGGAAAGGCCCCAGGTTTTGATGGAGTGTGTGGTGAAATGCTTAGGTATGGGGGTGAGATTGTTGTGGAGTGGATATGGAAGTTGTGTAGATTGGCTTGGGAAGAGGGAAGGGTTCCTGAGGACTGGAAATCAGGTATAATTGTTCCTTTATATAAAGGAAAAGGGGAGAGAGAAGTATGTGGTAACCATAGGGATATTTGCCTTCTTAGTGTGACTGGTAAAATATTCGGTAGAATACTCATTGATAGGGTTACGCATACGACAGAGGAGCTAGTTGGAGAAGAACAAGGGGGATTTAGGAAGGGAAAAGGGTGTGTAGATCAGATATTTGTTCTAAGATGTTTAGTGGAGAAGTATCTAGAGAAGGGAAGTGTATGCTGCCTTCATGGACTTGGAGAAAGCTTATGACAGAATAGATAGGCAAGGTATGTGGAAGATATTAAGAATATACGGAGTGGAGGGGAAATTGTTGAGTGCTGTGACGAGTATGTACAAAGGAGCTAGGGCTATGGTGCGAGTGGATGGTGAGCTGACTGAGTTCTCTGATCTCAATGTGGGACTGAAACAGGGTTGTGTGATGTCTCCATGGCTGTTTAATATATACATGGATGGGGTTGTAAAGGAGGTGCAAGGTAGGGCAGTGGATGTGGGGGTGGCTCTAATGAATGAAGGTGAGATTTGGAAGATTCCGGTGTTGCTGTTTGCTGATGATACAATATTGTTGAGTGAAGATGAATGGGAGTTGCAAGGTTTGGTGAATGAATTTGGGACAGTGTGTAGGAGGAGGAATCTGAAAGTTAATGTAAACAAAAGTAAAGTTATGGTGTTTGAGAGGAATGAAGTCACAGAGTGTGCAGTGAGGTTGGATGGTGAGGATATGGAGAATGTGAGTGCATTCAAGTACATGGGTAGTGTGATGAGTAAGGATGGAACTTTGGGGGATGAAGTGCATGAAAGGGTACAGCAGGGAAGGAAGGTTGTTGGTACACTGAAAGCAGTGATGAGAAATAGGGAGGTGAGTATGGAAGTTATGAAGTCACTGCATGATAGTACTGTGATCCCTACCCTGACGTGTGGAAGCGAGGCGTGGACCTTGCAAGAGGGGAACAAGTCAAGAGTGAGAGCAGTGGAAATGAGTTACTTGAGAGGAGCATGTGGAGTGACGTGGAGGGAGAGGCTGACGAATGAAGAAGTGAAGGAACATTGTGGGGTGGATGTGGATGTGGTTGAGAAGATTAGGAGAAATACACTGAGGTGGTTTGGACATATGAAGAGAATGGAGAATGAAAGAATTACTAAGAGGGTGTATGTAGGTGAGGTGGAGGGAGGGAGAGGGAGGGGTAGACCGAGGATGAGGTGGAGGGATGGAGTAGAGAGGTATATGAGGGAAGGGGGGTGAGCTTGGGGGAGGGTAGTCAAATGGTGGGTGACAGAGCAACTTGGAGGCATTTTGTCTGCGGCCACCCTTTGCAGGGTTAGGGTGTCGGGCTATACAGTACATAGATAGATAGATAGAGAAAATTTTTTGAAAATGCGGATTGGAGAAAGTTCAGAGAAAAAAGTGAGATACAGAGGAAGTGGGATATCTTTCTAGACCTCTATAATTTGGGAGTGGAAAAATTTGTACCAAGAGTAAGAGGGAAAGAAAACAGGAAAAAAGAGTGGTTTAATAGAAGGTGTATGATAGCAAAAAAAGAGAGAGATAAGGCGTGGAACAACTGGAGAAAGAGAGGTAAGAACAGAACAAAGGAAGAATATAAAAGAATTAGAAATGAATACACAAGAATATGTAGAGAAGAAGAAAGGAATTTTGAAAAAGGTATAATTGACAAATGCAAGGATGAACCCAAACTGTTTTATAGATTTGTTAATGGCAAACTGAAACAAAAGGAAGGAATCACCAAACTGAAAGTAAAAGGAGAGGTCTATAAAGATGCAGCAATGCAAGCTGAAATAATGAAATGTTTCCAATCGGTTTTCACTAGTGAAAAAGTTTTTGGAAAGGGAGAGAGTGATTAGAAATGTACTGGTGACAAAAGATATAAAAGTGGAGATACAGGAAGTGTATAAATTACTGGAAACTCAAGATGTAAGGAAAGCCCCAGGACCTGATGGAATTTCTAATTGGGTACTGAAGGAATGCAGAGAACAACTGGCGGATAAAATTCACAGTTCAATCGTGTGTTCTCTGGAAGAGGGGAAAGTGCCACAAGAATGGAAGAGGGCAAATGTGGTACCAATTTATAATGGAGGAAACAGGGAAGAACCCCTGAATTATAAACCAGTGTCTCTAACCAGCATGGTCGTAAAATTGTGTGAGAGAATCCTGAAAGACAGACGGATAAAATATCTAAAAGAGATGAATATTTTGGCTGAATGTCAGTTTGGATTCAGAAGTGGAAGGTCATGTGTTTCCAACTTGTTGAGCTTTTACTCAAGAGCGATTGACGTGGTACAGGAGAGAGATGGCTGGGTGGACTGTGTGTACTTAGACTTAGAGAAGGCCTCTGACAAGGTACCTCATAAGAGACTAATGTGGAAACTAGAATATATAGGAGGACTGAAGGGGAAACTCCTGGAATGGATGAGAGACTTTTTGACTGACAGACAAATGAGGACAGTAATAAAGGATAGCATGTCTAGATGGAGGGAAGTAACAAGTGGAGTCCCTCAAGGCTCGGTGTTGGCTCCAGTAATGGTCCTGATTTACATAAATGATATGGTAGATGGAGTGAAGAGTTATGCAAGTCTGTTTGCTGATGATGTAAAAATCTTGAGGAAGGTAGAGGTTGAGGAGGATTGTAAAATACTGTGGGAGGATCTGGATAGGATACATGATTGGAGCCGGACGTGGGAAATGAAATTTAATGTAAAGAAATGTAAAATATTGGAAATGTGTAAAAGTACCAGAGGCCTTCACTGAATTATTTGTTGGGTAATGAATTAATCACAAAAATGAGAGAAGAGAAAGATTTGGGAGTGCTGGTCCAAGATAGTTTGTCACCTGAAAAACACATTAACAAGATAGTTCGAGAGACGTTTAAACTCTTGACTAACATTAGAGTAGCATTTCATTATATGGATGAGGAGATGATGAAAAAATTGATAGTGGCCAAGATCTGCCCCAGGTTAGAATATGCGGCAGTAGTGTGGTCCCCACACAAAAAGAAAGATATAAGAAAGATTGAGAGAATACAAAGAACAGCAACCAATATGGTCCCCAGTCTGACAGACCTGTCATACAGAGAGAGGCTGGGAAAGCTGGATTTGCCTTCCTTAGAAGAAAGGAGAAAGAGGGGAGACATGATTGCAGTGTTCAGGACCATAGTGGGAGTAGATAAAATTGATAAAGATGATCTGTTTGTATGGGATAAGAGAGCAACTAGAGGACACGGAATGAAATGGAAGAAGTCAAGCTGCTTGAAGGATATCAAGAAATATAGCTTTCCTTACAGAAGTATTGACTTTGGAATAGCCTGGACAAAGAGATCGTCCAGTCTAAAAACTTAAACGAGTTTAAAGCTAAATTTGACTTACTGAGAAACAGCAATGGAAACCCACGAGCATAGCACATTCCGTGTATATCACAATTAGGTATATTAGGTAAATACATATGTATTTGGAACGACTTAGACGAAAAGGTGGTGCATGAGAAAAACATTCATGTGTGTAAAGGTAGACTTGATAAATGTGGATATGGAGACAGGACAACATGAGCACTGCTCAATCCTGTATACTACAAATAGGTAAATACACACACACACAAAGTGGCTCACCCATACAGGCTCTCACACACACAAGAACCAGAGGAAGCAGCACAAACCATCACCTCACTCCACACTGGCCACCCTTGGTCACAACTAGCCACACCTAAAAAGTATCTTTATATGATTCAAGCTCTGCATTAGGTTAAACTAAATGATTTTCTAATATAGTAGAGCAAGTATAAGCAAAAGTGTTGTCCAAATAACAGAATACATCCAATTAGTGCAACAATCCGCTGATACAACGCATCATCAGCTGGGTGTTGTCTGTCACCAGGCAAGTAGCAGGGAAATGCAAACTTGCAAGTAGAAGTTATCTTCCTAAGTGAAAATTACTGGAAGATGAGCACCATCTTTAGTAAAGTGAATATGGAAGGAGTTAAGAAAATGGATAAAAGTAGAAAACAGGACGATGATTTCTACCCAGAACTGGCTGAAATGGAAACATAAACAAACTAGTAAAGAAAGTGAATAAACTGGAGACAACTTTTCAAACTGAAATAGATTAAATTAAAAAGCAATTATGTATGCACAAGGAAGACAATGAAAAATTAATAATGGAATTAAACAAAAATGACACCACAATAGATGAGCTGTCAGTCAAGGTAGGTTCACTTCGAAGGAAGATTTTTGAAATGGCAAGTACAGTTGTCAACCATGAGAGTATTATGGAGTTCAGAAAAGATACTGAAATGGAAACATATAACATGCAGTCTGATAGACCAAAGCAGTGATATTCAGGGGAAGATAACCCAGGCAAACAAAGTAATAAGAAGTTGCAAAGATGAAGTAGAAACTACGTATGCTGAAATGATGAAAGTAAGGAAAGACTTAGAAACAAAAGTCAAAGAAAAAAACATTAGAAAGAAAGTGAAAGAAATAATTAAAAACAATCCTAAACTGGTTAAAGATTCAGCAGATATCAACAAATCTACAGCAATCACTGGTATAGATGAAGAAGAAACAAGAAACAAAATTTTGAGACAAAAAGGAGATGGCAAATATGAGGAACATATAGGAGGAAGTACCAGAGGAAATCTGTGATAAAGACATAAAGGAACACAAAAGGCTAGGGAAATATGAAAGAATGAGAGATATAAGTCATGGCCCCTCAAAGTAACTTTCCAAAGTGTGAACACTGTGGAGGAAATACTGTACTAAAAAATACAAACTCATGGAGAAAGAGAAATTTAAACAAGTATAGATTTTTAAAAATGCCTACCTAAAGAGGAATTAGAAATACTAAAGGAGAAGAGTGAGGAAGCAAAAACAAAGAATGAAAAAAGATCAGAGGAAACGAAGAGTGAATTTTTTAACAAAATAATAGGATTGCAGGTATGAAGGTGGTATGTAACAAACAGGGAATGAAAAATAAGGAAGGTAGCAGACTTAAGCTATGTAAAGTATGTAAACAAGATGATTAAGCTGATGTACTCAAATGTAGATGGAATGGTGTCTACATTATTAGAGATGAAATACTATACTAAAGAAAAAGAACCACATATTACTTGCTTAACTGAAACAAAATTAACCCCAAAGATATCAAACGATACCTTAAACTTATAGGAATACAATAAATGGAGAGGAGACAGAAATTTAAGAAAAGAAGGAGGAATTATAATCTTAACAAAGAAAAGTCTACAACTCAAAGAAATAGAATTAGATATACCCTCACAAGTAGAAATGATTGCATTAGAGATTAACACATCTGAAGGGAAAGTAATTGTGGCAGATTTATACATGCCACCCAAAAGAAACACTTGGGAAAGAGGCCAATATGTAGACCTGGCAGAAAGTACAATGCAGAGTTTAAGAGCATTACTACACAGAATAAAAGAGGAATTTAAAAGACTTATATTAACTGGAGATTTCAATACAAGTATAAATTGGAATAATCTAGATGTACGAAGCCATGAAAGCTGTTGGGCCAAAAGCTCCTGGATCCTGTGCAGGAGCTTCTCCTAACACAGCATGTAAAGGAAAACACCAGAAAAAAGAGGAATTGATGATCCATCTTGTTCATAGTTTTAGTTAGTTGCTTTCCGGGGAGGGGCACTAACCCTCCGCCAACCCACTTGTTGTCACATAGGGAACATGTGTTGGTTGGTCATAAGGTTACCACCCAGCATTGTAAATGTTTTCCTGGTTTACAGGAAAACATTTGGCTTGCCACTGAAAGCAGTGATAATAAACAGGGAAGTGAGAATGGAAGTGAAAAAGTTACTACATGACAGTACTGTGATACCAACTCTAATGTATGGAAGTGAAGCTTGGACCTTGTTGGAGGGACAGAAGTCACGAGTGAGAGCTGTGGAAATGAGTTATTTGAGAGGAGCATGTGGCGTCACATGGAGAGAGAGACTGACAAATGAGGAAGTGAAGCATCATTGTGGTGTGGATGTGGATGTGATAGGAAGTGATAGGAGAAACACACTGAGGTGGTTTGGCCATATGGAGAGGATGGAGAGTAAGAGACTAATGAGGAGAGTGTATGTGAGTGAGGTGGAGGGGGGGAGAGGGAGGGGGAGGACAAGGATGAGATGGAGGGATGGAGTGGAGAGGTATATGAGAGAGGGGGATGTGAGCTGGGAGCAGGGCAGTGAAATGGCGGGGGACAGGGGAACATGGAGGCAGTATGTTTGTGGCCACCCCTTATGGGATTAAGGCATCTGGCAATAGATACGTAGACAGATGATCCATCAGTACTGGATCTTATATTTACCAGGCAAGAAAATGAAACTGTCAATATAATGTATCACCCTCCATTCAGCAAAAGCAACCATGCAGTATTAAATTGCAACTTCAGGATTGCATATGACATAGTTACCAGTAATGAGTGTTACAAAAAGAGTCTAAACTACTAAAAGGGCAACTACCATGACCTGAAGAAGTGCTTCTTAGAAACAGATTGGGAAAAGGAGCTCAGAGGACAAGATTTAAATGTTAAATACAGAAAATTCTGTGAACTTTATGAAACAGGATTCCAAAATTGCATCCCTCAGCACAAAGAAACAGAAATGCAAATAAAGAAATGTTTTAATACAGAATGTAAAAAAAATTGAAACAAAAAAGAGATTTGCTCTGGAACAGATACAGAAGACACAAGAGTCAGAGGGCATATAACAACTATAAACAGGCAAGAAATGATTCTACAAGGATAAGGAATGAAGCTCAAAGAAGGTTTAAGGAAGACTTTATAAATAAAAGTAGTGATCAACCTAAGCTATTTTACAGCTACATCCAAAGCAAAACCAAAGTTAAAGATAAAACACAGTCCATTACGGATGAGGGGATCATCAATACACATGAGAAAGATACTTGTGAAGCACTAAGTAAAAATTTCCAATCAGTTTTTACAGAAAAAAATAATTTTGAAAGAGATGACATAGAACATGCATGCCCACACATATTACCAGATATACAAATATCAGAGAGAGAAGTACAGGAAGAGTTAATTAATTATACAAAGGAACAGCAAATGGTCCTGATGAAATTTCATGTTGGGTGCTACATGAATGTGCAGAAGAGTTAAGCAGGCCATTATATTTAATATTCAAGGACTCCTTAGGTCAAGGCAAACTACTTGATATTTGGAAGATAACAAACATTGTTCCCCTATTTAAGAAAGGGAATAGACAGAATCCACTCAACTACTGACCAGTATCACTAACCAGTGTTTTAAGTAAGATACTAGAAAAGCAATTAAGAAAAGTTTGGGTAAACCATCTGGAAGAACAAAGTATGACAACACAAAGACAGCTCGGTTTTAGAAAGGGAAAATCATGTGTTACTAATTTATTAAGCTACCATGATGGAATTACAGAAACATTACAGAAAAGAGAAGGATGGAAGGATAGTATCTATTTAGATTTCAAGAAAGCATTTGTCAGAGTACCACACCAAAGAATTTTATTGAAACTGTACTATCAAGGAGGTATCCAAGGCAACCTGTACTGTTGGATGCAGGATCTTCTCAGACAATGGGAAATGAGAACAGTACTAAAGGGAAATTACTCATCACGGAGGGATGTGACTAGTGGAGTTCCACAGGGTTCAGTGCTGGTCCCAATTTTGTTTTTAGTACACATTAATGACACAGACAGTAACACTGGAAATGGAAGCTATCTAAATATGTTTGCTGATGATGCAAAAATACAAAGGAAAATTACTAACACAGATTCTTGCAGAGAGCTACAAGAAGAATTAAATAAACTTCATGAATGGAGCAATACATGGCAAATGGAATTTAATGTGGACAAGTGTCATGTAATTAATTTTGGTAAAGTGAAAAAAGACCAGACTGGGATTATAAGTTAAGACGTTCAACCCTACACATAACAGAATGAGAGAAGGACCTCGGAGTGATTATCAATAACAGACCATCTCTGGTTGACCACATCAGTGAGAAGGTATGTAACATGAATACTGTTATGGTGCTAGACATTGCTTCCATGATGAGTTGAAGTCTCACACTATTTTTACATATTACATACAGAGATGTTTATTCATATTTAAAGAGTGTGTAATATAGTGTGATGATGCACAACCAAACACAACTACACTGTAAGTGTGGCATGGGAATAAGATGAGCGCCAAGACGTGCAAAGCCAGCACTTATCGGATGTAAACAGAGAGGGTGAAAGAAGGCAATAGAAGAATATAAAATATCAGATGTTTAAGTCTTGGGGAAACATGTATCTATACTAATATACCTCATGTAGTTAATACTACCTTATTGAGATGTATGATGTGCATGGTAGGGTTGTAATACACGTCTGTTCATGTATATCTCTCATTGTCTCTGAGAGATGTGGCATCTCTAAATAAGCTGACCTAAGCCTGTTTCCAGCACAGGGCAAAGCAGAAGCGACAGATTACACTCAGCTCTCGTAAGAGGGAGACGTACTACTCTGATACACTCTCTTGTCGCAGTTGTATCTTTCTGTGGCTTAATAAAGAGAGAAAAACACATCTGCTCCAGTTTCTGTTCACCTGAACACTACCTCACTTCTAACTCACAGGATTACCACCACACTCCTGCTGCTTGCCGGGGCAGCGACTTAGCTGCGGGAAGTGACCACCTGGGGAACTTAGTGTATTCAATACCAGCCAGGAACTATACACTGCTTGCTAATACAAGAATAGCAGTCACATACATAAATGAAGACATACTGAGAAAGATAATAACATCATTCATCAGACCAATCCTAGAGTATGCATCAGCAGTCTGGAATCCTCATCTCAAAAAATACATAGATAAGGTTGAAAAAGTACAAACGGTAGCTACAAGATGGGTACCAAGCTTAAGGGATCTATGCTATGATGAAAGACTAGAAAAACTGATTTGAACAACACTACAGGAGAGAAGGAAAAGAGGAGACATGATTATGCTATATAAATGAATCTCGGGGAAAGAGAAAATAGACATAAATGAATATATAACCCATGGGGAAGCATCAGCAAGAGGACACTGCAAAAAACTACATAAAAAGAGAGGTGATAAAGATGTAAGGAAATTCTGTTTCCCAAATAGGACAAATGATCAGTGGAATGCAATACCGAATGAAATAGTGTGTGCCAAAACTATTCATAAATTTAAGGATATATATGATAAAAATGGTTTAATACACAGGACAGTATGAGCCTGACTGATTCCTGTAAAGATGCAATTAGGTAAGAAGAAAACACACACACACACACACACACACACACACACACACACACACACACACACACATACATACATGCTGCAGCAGCTCCAAGAGAGGCGTTTACATCATCCCGCATGTAGTGTGGGCGAGTGGAGGTAAGTTCAAACAGTGGTGCATTCTGGGGATCCACCACATCCTGCCGAAGTCGGTTGCACAGGTCGTCAAACTCCTTCTCGGTCCCGCAATAAAAGCACTGGGGGATGCCATAAATTTGATCATCATATATAATGAACTGATTAAGTAATGATAAGGTGACATCCATTTCAGTTTATTCTTGCTGATAACAGATTACTTTACCTAATGTAGGATAGCCCTTTTGAAGTCTTAATAAGCTCCTTCAATATGAGATCTTTCCCAGGTTAAAGAAAAGATTAGTAACAGCAAAGAATACACTAAAAAGGATGTCACCTGGATTCAATAGGTTACGTGGCAAGCTAAGCATGTTAACCATACGTCTGGGCAAGAGCAATCCAACAAATATGTCTAGCAGCCACAACACTGAAGTAACAAAAGATGAAAAGCATGATTATTTAGCACTGTAACTTAACATACATGAAAACTTGACCCGAGAAAATTCATTTTCATTCATTCATCATCCAATCCTACGTTGCCCCATGAGAAGCGTAGGAGCCCAGGGCTGGGCAAGTTGGTCCTGACATTTAAGATGAGAGTGACCAACCTCACTCATCCCTGAGTGGCACTGCATGAGCAATAAACCCCAACCATCCCTTGGATATAAACCTTCACCAGCTCAATCTGATTGGAGCGCCGTACTTACTCACTAAACCATCAGGTGTCAAAATTTGGTTATATAGTTACCAACCAGTGTAGTAAATGGTTTCCTGGTGTTCAGGAAACCATTTGGTTTGTCACTCAGTGTAGAGTTACCCCCAGGCAGAAGGAAGAGGATAGAATGAAGGAAATTAAGACAGAAAAGGGTGTGTAAAGTTACCCGTAGGCAGAAGGACGAGGAAAGAATGAAAGATAGAAAGACAGAGGAGGATGGAAGGAAAGAAAGATGAAGGAGAGGAAAGGACGGACACCCGAGAACAGCACTACATTGAGTGAGTGGATGGTGAGCGCCCCCACCAAACAATTAATATGCATAAATCTGCTGACAGTTCACATGGACCAATCAAACTCCAGTATACAAAGAGATGTTATACAGATCTGTTATTAACTTGCATACTATACAGTAATGGATATAACATACATTACACATGAAGGATCCAACACTTTCACCCCTCCTGCTAAGGGAAATACAGTATGTTTTTAGTTATATCTCTGTCATCACCATATGAGTTTATTCAACTTACAAGAGGTTCCGTTGACCTGAAATGATTAGTAACATCAATCCCTGCTAACAAATTATTAATTTTTTTTTACCCACTAGATGATTCTATTCAGCTGAGGAGAAAGTGTTTAAGGTTGGAAAATGTTAAAATATTGGCAGATACACTATATAAATCTCACTGGTTAAAATACTAGCGAATGTACAAAACTCACTTGGGTTAAAATCACTTGGGATATAATAACTTGCTGCCATAAGGAAAGGTGAAGTGGCATAAATAAAGAAACAGATTTACAAGTGAAATGAGGTGGTATTTGAAGGGGAGGGGGAAGGGCACAATAAACTTCATTTGATAAAGGCATTGTTGGAAAACGTGAAAAATGCCATGCGAAATGGATTTATATATTTACCTATATGAACAGGACTTTAAAATGGCATCTTGAGCTTCTTTAATAAACTGGGAGGGGGAAAAAAAAATTGTACATTACACAGGGCCATGTCAGACCATACAAGATAGTTTGTGGGTTAAGTGATGTGAGTCATGTAACTCACATAAAAAGAACTGAGGAGCTTTTGCCTGTCAGATAAAACTTAAGCTGACAAATAAAAGTGCCCCTCCCCAGAAAACAGCAAACTAAAAAGACGAACAAGAAGCCTCCGACAAGGACTGACCAAAAGATGACGGCCAAGGACTGGACAATGGACATGATACGGGTCGCAACATGGAATGTAAGGGGTGCGAATGATGAGGTGAAAGAGAGATAGATTGTTCAGATGCTTGAGGGTGCGAAAGTGGATGTATATGGAGTAACTGAAACTAAATGAAGTGGAGAGACTGTGAGAGAATGGAAGTATGGATGGGGTATTTGTGCAGGAGTAGGTGAGAATGAGAGGGCAAAAGAAGGAGTGTGTATTGTTGTGAGTAAAAGATGGAAGAAGAACATAAGTGAGTACAGATCAGTTGGGTCAAGGATTGTGTGGGTAAGACTGAAAGTTGGAATACAAATATGAGCGCTTGTGTGCGTGTATGTGCCAACACAAGATCGTGCAAGCAGAGTGAGAGAAGAGTTCTGGACAAATGTAGAAGTGTGCATGGAATAGTTTGGAAGGAATGAGAGAGTGTTTTTGAAAGGTGATATGAAGGGTAAAGTGGGGAATGTGAAGGTGGATGGAATAGTTGGTGAGTGGGGTGTGCCTGCTGAGATAGACGAGAATGGCAGTGCGTTAGTGGACACTTGTGCTAGGAGGGGGCTGGTGATAGCCAATACCCTCCTCTGGCACAAAATGATCCACAGGTATACATGGCGAGTGATGAGAAGGGTGGGTGGTGAAATGAATGAAATGAAGGCAATGATTGATTATATATGTGTGGATGAAAGGATGCGAAGATGTGTAATGGATGCAGAAGCTTATAGAGGTTGGGAGAATAGACTTTCTGACCACTACTTGGTGGTGGCCAGAATCAAGATCCAAGCAAGATGGAGAAATAGAAGCAGGGAAGGACGGGAAGAAGGAGTAGTTGCAAGGAGAGTGGAAAGGTTACAAGAGGATGAGAAAAAGGCAGAATATAGGAAAGAAGTGGAGGAACGATTGGGTAAATATGAATTGGGGCAGATGGGGAATGTGGAAGATGTGTGCAAGATATTCACAGAAGAAATATGTGCAGCATGTGATGTGGTGTGTGGGGTGAAGAGAAGATGGAGGGGGGTGCAAGGAACAGTATGGTGGAATGAAGAGGTGAGACAGGCTGTGGCACAAAAGAAGAAAGCATACAGTGAATGGATGAGAAATAGCAGCATGGAAAAAGTTGAGGCAGAAGAAAGAGTTATATGTAGAAAGGAAGAGAGGGGTGAAAACATTAGTAAGAGAGTAAGCAGTGAGTGGATGAGGAATTTGGAAGGAATTTGAGTGTAAAGTGGAGGGACTGTAAGAAAATGTTCTGGAAAGAGGTGAAGAGAGTAAGACAGGGTGGCAGTGAAGTTAGCAGGGGAGTGAAAGATAAAAATGGTAGATTACTAGTAGAGAAGGGAGAAAAAGAGAGCAGATGGAGAGAACACATTAAGGAATTGTTGAACATAGAGGATGGAAGGAATGTGAGTATAAGTGGCTGGAGAATGGCTGGGAGAAGGAGGGAGGTGAGAAGACAGGAAGAAATCAGTAGGACAGAAGTTGTGGAAGAAATGAAGAAAGTCAAATTGGGGAAAGCCCCAGGAATTGATGGAGTGTGTGGTGAAATGCTGAAGCATGGGGGAGAAATAGTAGTAGAATGGATGTGGAAGACGTGCAGATTAGCCTGGGAGGAAGGTAGAGTCCCAGAGGATTAGAAGTCAGGTATAATTTTTCCCTTGTACAAAGGAAAAGGGGAAAAAGAAATGTGTAGTAATCACAGGGGCATTTGTCTTCTTAGTGTAATTGGAAAAGTGTATGGTAGGATACTTACTGACAGAGTTAGGAAAAGAACAGAGGAATTAGTTGCAGAAGAGCAGGGAGGCTTTAGGAAGTGAAGAGGTTGTGTAGATCTGATATTCATTCTTAGATCTTTAGTGGAAAAGTTTCTAGAGAAGGGAAAGAAGTTGTACGCGGCTTTCATGGATTTGGAGAAAGCATATGACAGGGTGGATTGACAAGGATTGTGGAAAGTATTAAGAATATATGGAGTAGATGGGAAGTTGTTGAATGCTGTGAAGAGTATGTATGATGGAGCTAAGGCTGCAGTGCGTGTGGATGGTGAACTGAGTGAATTTTTCTCTCTGAAGGTTGGGTTAAAACAGGGATGTGACATGTCTCCATGGTTGTTCAATCTGTAAATGGATGGGGTAATAAAAGAGGTACAAGGTAGGGCAGTGGATGTTAGAGTGGCCCTGGTGAGAGAAGGTAGTGTTTGGAAACTCCCTGTACTGTTGTTTGCAGATGATACTGTGTTGTTGAGTGAAGACGAAGGGGAGCTGCAGGGCTTGGTGGATGAGTTTGGGAGAGTGTGTAATAAATGGAATCTAAACGTGAATGCAGGGAAGAGTAAAGTGATGGTCTTTGAGAGAGGTGAAGTCAGTGAATGTACAGTGAGGTTGGATGGTGAGGAAATGGAAAATGTGAGTATGTTTAAGTACTTGGGGAGTGTGATGAGTAAGGATGGAAGTTTGGAGGGTGAAGTGCTTGAAAGGGTACAACAAGGAAGAAAGGTTGCTGGTTCCTTGAAAGCAGTGATAAGAAACAGGGAAGTGAGCATGGAAGTGAAAAAGTTAGTACATGACAGTACTGTATTGTGATACCAACTCTAACGTATGGAAGTGAAGCTTGGACATTGTTGGAAGGACACAAGACAAGAGTGACAGCAGTGGAAATGAGTTATTTAAGAGGAGCCTGTGGAGTCACATGGATAGACAGGCTGACAAATGGGGATATAAAGGAGCGTTGTGGTGTGGATGTGGATGTGACAGGAAGCATTAGGAGGAACACACTGAGGTGGTTTGGCCATGTGAAGAGGATGGAGGGTGAAAGACTGACGAGGAGAGTGTATGTGAGTGAGGTGGATGGGGGGAGAGGGAGGGGGAGGCCAAGGATGAGATTGAGGGATGGGGTGGATAGGTATATGAGAGAGGGAGGTGTGAGTTGGGAGCAGGGAAGTGAAATGGCGGGGGACAGGGCGACATGGAGGCGATTTGTTTGTGGCCATCCCGTACGGGATTGAGGTGTCTGGCAATAGATAGATAGATACAAAAAATCTTTTGATAATGAGATATGAAACATTTAAATCTTTATTATTTGGCTGATCATGTCTCTAAGTTTCTCATGCATGACAAATACCAAAAAACTGCAGCTTGCATTAGCAGTCTTGGATGGTTAAAAATGTCACATTGGGAATCTTTTGCTTTTACTTTAGTAAGCAGGGTCTCTTAAATGTTTTTTATTTTAATTTATTTATTTATTTATTTTTTAAACTAAAGATAGTGGTCTCTTTAAAAAAAAAAAAAAAAAAAAAAAAAAAAAAAAAAAAAATGGGGTCCCAAGCTGGAACTGCTTACTATTGAAAGTAACAGCTTGAAGAGTAATTCAAAACCATTCTACAGGAATGATGCTAAAAATCGGTACTTTGCTTTTATTGATTTGGAAGTCTTTGACAGTCCCAAGGGGGTGGTGGAGCAGACAATGAGAAAGTTTGGGATTGAGGAGTGGCTGGTTAGAGTGGTTATGGCTATGTATGCGGATGCTCCCATCTTGGTGAGTGTGAATGGAGATTTGAATGATGAGTTTTCTGTGAATGCTGATGTGCATCAGGGGCCAGTCTTGCACTCATTATTGTTTATCATGGTGCCTGAAGCCTTCTCATATGACTTCAGAAATGGTCTCCCATGGGAGATGATGTGTGCTGATGGTTTGGTGTTGACTGCAAGGAATGAAAGGGAGACAGAGGAAAGATTTATGAACTGGAGAGATGGCATGGAGCACAAGGGCTTGAGAGTGAATGCAGATAAAACAAAGGTGATGGTGTCTAGGGTTGGTGACGGTACTGTCAAAGAAGAGGGGGAGTTGCTATGTGCAGTTTGCCACATGGGCGTGGGAAGTACAGCAGTCCCTCAATTATCCAGACGCTCAGTATCCGGACGCTGGACCTTGGCTCCATTAACCCTTTATCCAAATATACTTGCTACTATCTGGATATAAAAGTGAATGAGAACTTCGGCCGGCCAGTCGACATGTCCAAACATTCGGTATCGTCCCAGATGGGCTTGAGCCGTGAGCGGGAAGTAGTCCGTAGCCCACAACCAGAGCTAAAATGTCAGTCTGTCCCTGTACCGAATGGTCAAAGTCACGCGCTCGTCCGATCACTCCCAACGAACCTCTAGCACCAGAGGAAAACGACTATAACCAGCAAATGGTGTCAAAACGTCCATATGCATCCCCACCCAATGTCCAGTATCGTGTGGCCACCGGGCTAAGTCTTTCCTAACTGCCATTAAGACTGTAACACAGACCGCGAGCCACAAGTACATGTTCGGTGACAGCAGCCGTCCATCTCTGTACCAAATGTTGAGTGTTGTGTTGCCACTGGGAGACACACACATACAAAGAAAGAAAGAAAGAGAGAGAGAGAGAGAGAGAGAGACAGACAGACAGACAAATTCCTTCCCATGATATGATTACAATATCAGTACAGTAATCTCTGTACACATGCATATGATAGTACTGTACCCAGTACAGTACTGTATTTGTGCATGTACTGTACAGTACACTTCTATTCGGTATGGGTATTAATTTCAATACCACAGTCAGCCACCTTAGCCAAGCAACCCTGATGAGATAAATTAGGTCTGGTTAGGTCAGGTTAGGATAACATGCATAATTTTGCCTGGGAAACACATTGAGCATATTTTCGGGAAAAACCTATGGATATTTTTTAAAGGATGAGGCAAGCGTTGTTCCTGGCTGAGGGGTACTGGTGGCCACCACACATGTAACACGGACCACAAGCCATGAGTAACTGTACAGTAAAAGCACCCATCCGCCTCTACACCGAATGGATATAACTATGACGACACCTGCAAAGCAGGAGTGTTATGGTTATGTCAGGTCATCATATATCAATGAGAGACATTTGGCTTTTGCCTGTTTATGTCCTGCCATTTGTTTGTTTGTCCACTAACTCCTCCTAGGCTATTTGATGGATGTCACCGAAATATCACAGGTGTATTTTAGTGGGTTGTAGGCATGTCATGCATTATGTTAATTTTCCCAAACAGATGTAGTGATCCCACAAAGGACTACAATGGGTTAAATTTGCATGGTGAAGTGATATAGGGAAGATCAAGTGGTAATGATAAGAACAGTCTGTGGTCGGTTCTGTGGTTAATATATCAGTGATTTGTAATATAGGCATGTTTGGGTCTGCAGTTTTTATATGTAATGTTAGGAATACTGCATATCTATGTTGTTGTTTTTTTTTTTTTTTCATTCATTGCCAGACGCCATGTATCCCAAACAGGGTGGCCAAGGCTTAGAGTTAATTGTGTTACAGGGAGGGGCACTAATCCTCCACCAACCCCACTTGACACGTAGGGAGAACGTTATGCTAACAGCATCTGGTGTTCCCAGGCGGTCACCCATCCAAGTACTAACCAGACCCAACGTTGCTTAACTTCGCTGATCGGACGGGAAGCGGTGTACTCAATGTGGTATGGCCGTTGGCATCTATGTTGTTGTTGTTATTATTATGAGTATCATTATCGTCTGCCTTTAGAAGGCATAATGACAATGTTTTTGCCTGCATCTATGTGTGTGTGTGTGTGTGTGTGTGTGTGTGTGTGTGTGTGTGTGTGTATGTGTGTGTGTGTGTGTGTGTATTTTACCTAGTTGTGATATACAGGACATAAGCTACGCTCATGGGGTCCTGTCTCTTTTTCTCGATAAGCCAAATTTTGCTTTGAACTCGTTTAAGTTTTCAGACTGAACAATCTCTTTGTCCAAGCTATTCCACAGGTCTATGCATCTATATGGAAGGCTACAATTCTTCAAGCAACTTGGCTTTTTCAGTTACATTCGGTGTCCTCTTGTTACTCTCCCATCCCATACAAACAGATCTTTTCTGTCAACTTTACCTACTCCCATCATGGCCCTGAACACTGCAATCATGTCGCCCCTCTTTCTCCTTTCTTCTAGGGAAGGCAGATCCAGCTTTTTCAGCCTCTCTCCGTATGACAGATCTGCCAGGCTGGGGACCATCTTGGTTGCTGTTCTTTGTATTCTCTTGTTCTTGTTTATATCTTTCATTTTGTGTGGGGACCACACAACTGCTGCATATTCTAACCTGGGGCGGATCATGGCCACTATCAATTTTTTCATCTCCTCATCCATGTAATGGAATGCCACTCTTGTGTTACTCAAGAGATTGTATGTCTATCTAACTAACTTATTTATGTTTTTTCTGGTGACAAAATATTCTGGACCAGCACTCCCAAATCTTTCTCTTCTCTCGCTTTTGTGATTGGTTCATTACCCATAAGATAATTCAGTGATGGCTTCTTGGTACCTTTACCCATTTCCAATATTTTATATTTTTTTTGCATTATATTTTATTTCCCGTATCCGACTCCAATCATGAATCCTATCCAGGCCTTCCTGTAGCATTTTACAGTCTTCCTCAACTTCTACTCTCCTCATGATCTTTGCATCATCAGCAAACAGACTTGCATAACTGTTCACTCCATCTAGCATGTCGTTTACATAAATCAGGAACATTACTGGCGCTAACACAGAGCCCTGTGGGACTCCACTTGTTACTTCCCTCCATCCAGACATCCTGTCCTTTTATTACTGTCCTCATTTGTCTGTTTCTCAAAAAGTCTCTCATCCACTCCAGGAAGTTTCCTTTCATCCCTCCTATATGCTCCAATTTCCACATTAGTTGCTTGTGGGGTACCTTGTCAAAGGCTTTCTCCAAATCTAAATACACACAATCCATCCAGCTGTCTCTCTCCTGTAGCACGTCAGTCGCTCTTGAATATAAGCTCAGCAAGTTGGAAACACAACCTTCCACTTCTGAATCCAAACTGACTTTCAGCCAAAATGTTCATCTCTTCCAGATATTTTATCCATCTGTCTTTCAGAATTCTCTCGCACAATTTTGTGACGACACTGGTCAGGGACACTGGTCTATAAATCAGAGGTTCTTACTTGTTGCCTCTCTTATAAACTGGTACCACATTGGCCCTCTTCCATTCCCGTGGCATTTTCCCTTCTTCCAGTGAACACATAATTAAACTGTGAATCTTATCCGCCAGTTGCTCTCTACATTCTTTCAGTACCCAATCAGAGATTCCATCCAGTCCTGGGGCTTTCCTTATATCTTGAGTTTCCAGTAATTTATACACTTCCTGCACTTCCACTTTTATATCTTTTATCACTATATTTCTATTCACTCCCTTCCCCTCCACAAAATCCTTTTCTTAAGTAAAAACCGATTGGAAACATTTGTTCATTATTTCTGCCTGCATTGCCGCATCTTTATAGACCCCCCTCCTTCTACTTTCAGTTTGGTGATTCCTTTCATTTGTTTCAATCTGCCATTAACAAATCTATAAAACAATTTGGGTTCTTCTTTACATTTGTCAATTATACCTTTTTCAAAGTTCCTTTCTTCCTCTCAGAATAAAATTGTATAATCATTTCTAATTCTTCTATATTCTTCTTTTGTTTTCTTATTGCCTCTCTTTCTCTAGTTGTTCCATGTCATGTCCCTCTCTTTTTTTTGGCTATCATACACCATTGGTTAAACCAACCCTTCTTCCTGATTTCTTTCCCACTTACACTTGGAATATGTTTTTCCACTCCCAAATTATTGAGGTCTAGAAAGATATCCCACTTCCTCTTTATCTCTCGTTTCTCTGAATTTTCTCCAGTCCACATTTTCAAAAACTTTCCTCAATCCTGTAAAGTTCACTTTCCCAAAGGTGTATCTTCCCTGCCTATAAAGCTCATCTCTTGGCACCAAGTTCCCTTTTATCATCTGGAACCCAGTGACCACGTGATCACTTTTTCCTATAGGACACAGATACCATACTTCAATGATTCAATTACGTCAGGTTCTTTGGTTAGCAGTAAATCCGTCTTGCTTGCTTGTCATCACCTCTGAATCTTGTCTTTTCTTTGACCCATTGGGTCATTACATTATTCATTGCCATATTTAACAATACAGTGCCCAACGAATCTTCACCTCCTCCTGAGTCCCATTCCTCCCAGTTCACCTCTTTACAAATAAAATCATCCTTCAGAATAGTGTGTGTGTGTGTGTGTGTGTGTGTTTATCTAAGTGTATCTTAACAATAGTGAGTCAAGCTTGTACTGTCCTGTGTAGTAAATCACGTTTATCATACATATCCTTAAATTTATGAATTGTTTGGGCACACGCTATTTCAATCAGCAGTGCATTCCAATGATCAATTGCCCTATATGGGAAACTGTATTTCCTTACATCTTTATCACCTCTCTTTTTATGTGTTTTTTTGCAGTGTCCTCTCGCTGATGCTTCACCAGAGGTTATATACTCATTTATGTCTATTTTCTGTTTCCCTGAGACACATTTATATTACATAATCATGTCTCCTCTTTTCCTTCTCTCCTATAGTGTTGGTAGATTCAATTTTTCTTGTCTTTGTTCGTAACTCAGATCTCATAAGTTTGGTACCCACCTTGTAGCGGCCTTTTGAACTTTTCCGATCTTATCTACGTGTTTCTTGAGATGAGGACTCCAGACTACTGATGCATACTCCAGGACTGGTCTGATGAATGACGTTATTATCTTTCTCAGCACATCTTCATTTATGTATGCAAATGCTACTCCCATATTAGCAGGCAGTGCATATATGTTCCTTACCTTCTCATTGACGTGGTCAGCCGGAGATAGTCTGTTACTGATAATCACTCTGAGGTCCTTCTCTCTTTCTGATATGTGTAGGGTTGAACTTCCTAACTTATAATCCCAGGTCTTTTTCTACTTTTGCCAAACTTAATTACATGACACTCATCCACACTGAATTCCATTGGCCATGTATTTCTCCATTCATGAGGTTTAAATCTTCTTGTAGCTCTCTGCAAGAGTCTGTGTTAGTAATTCTCCTTTACATTTTTCCATCATCAGCAAACACATTTAGACAGCTTTCATTTTCAATGTTACTATCCATGTCATTTATATACACTGAAAACATACCTGGTACCAGCATTGAGCCCTGTGGAACTCTATTAGTCAATTCCCTCCATAATGAGTAATTACCCCTTAGTACTGTTCTCATTTCCCTTTTTCCGAGAAAATCTTGTATCCAACAGTACAGGTTGCCTTGGATTCCTCCTTGATGGTACAGTTTCCATAAAAGTCTTTGGTAAGGTACTCTGACAAATGCTTTCTTGAAATCTAGATAGATAGTGTCCACCCATCCTTTGCTTTTCTGTAATGTTTCTGTAATTCTATCATAGTAGCTTAATAAATTAGTAACACATGATTTTCCCTTTCTAAAACCGAATTGTCATTGTGTTATCATACTGTGTTCTTCTAGATGGTTTACCCAAACTTTTCTTAACAGCTTTTCTAGTATCTCACTTACAACACTGGTTAGTGATACTGGTCAGTAATTAAGTGGATTCTATCTATTCCCTCTCTTGAATAAGGGAAGAATGTTTGTCATCTTCCAAATATCAGGTAGTTTACCTTGACCTAATGATTCCTTGAATATTAAATATACTGGTCTATGTAACTCTTCTGCACATTCATGTAGCACCCAACATGAAATTTCATCACGACCATTTGCTTTTCCTCTGTCTAATTTACTTAACTCTTCCTGTACTTCTTGTTCTGATATTTGTATATCTGGTAATATGTGTGGGCATGCATGTTCCATATCATCTCTCTCAAAATTATTTTCTTTCTATACACTGATTGGAAATTTTCAATTAGTGCTTCATAAATATCTTTCTCTTGTGTACAGAAGATCCCCTCATCTTTAAAAGACTGTACAGAGCTCCCTTAACATCCACGGTGGTTAGGTAACAGATACACCAGCATATGTTAAAAATCCGCGGATATCTCCTGCCCCCCTTAAAAACACCCCTTAACCCTTTGGCTACAACAGCTGTGATGGCAACATACTGACTGTGCTCACTGCAGAGAAATAGGAAAAAAGTTGTGCATTTTCAACTCGTCTTTTAACCCACTTATCATTAATCTTGAGAGCTAAAATTTTTGTCAGACAAATGTCAATCTTTCTACTATCGTTTGCAATAAACTGCATGTCTGTAGGCACTCCAAGCCCAGAGAACAATTTGAGAGAATACAAAGTATGTTTTGACTGTCTGATGCAAGAAATAGCCCAGGGAGGTGGAAATTTCTACCAAACCATAAGACTTTTTCCATACAAAATAGAGTTACAGCCACGTTACCTCATCACAGTAATTGCAATAATAATAAAACACTTCTAGCCAGTCTCCTATGATTTTGTTACGACATTCCCGTGTTTACGTTAGACTTTAGCGAAACATTAACGATGCGAGGTAAATCATTACAAACTTTATCAGACTTCATGAATGACTTTTATTACCACTTATTTTTATAAAGCTTATTAATATAATCTCATGAGTAATTTCATAGCATTGTTGCACAGTTTGCAACCGCAAAAATGTTCACCAGCTAATGCACTTAGCATCATGACTTCTCTGATTATCGCAAAAATCTCACTAAATCACTTGTAATTTATCACTGTAATTCACAGTATAATATAAAATAACACTTTCAACCACTCTCATATGATTTCAGTGTGATTTGGGTGTGTACTGCTTCATACTACTGATGAGAGAGAGAGAGAGGGGGGGGGGGAGGGCAGCAAGCCGGTTTAGACCAGCTCATCGAGGGGTACAAGAGAAAGAAAGAGAGAAGAGGAGAGGGGTAGCAAACAGGTTTAGACCAGCACATTGAGGGGTACAAGAGAGGGGGGGGGGGCAGCAGAACTGGTTTAGACCAGCTCATCGAGGGTACAAGGAAGAAAAGAAATACTCCCAGCTCGTCCTAACTTTTCCCCTGATGAATTAATGGCATAAATAAATGAAGTGGCCAAAAGGAAGAGTGTTATATTTGATTCACTGGATAATGCCATCACCAAAACAGCCATGAACTGTGCCTGGGATAATGTCACATTGCAGTGAAGTGTCAGCAGAGTTCAACAAGATAAAATGCTTTAGTAAATCCAGCCCCGGTACTGTATCCACCTGCGGATATTTAAAACTGCTTATGTTATATCCACCCGCAGATATTTAAAACCGTGTATGTTAAAAAGGAGGATGTTAAGGGATGACTGTATTTTATCTTTAACTATGGTTTTGCTTCGGATGTAGCTGTAAAATAGCTTAGGGTGATCACTACTTTTATATATAAAATCTTCTCTCCTTATTCTTGTATAATCGTTTCTTGCCTGTTTATAGTTGTTATATGCCCTCTCACTATTGTGTCTTCTGTATCTACTGCACAACAAGTTTCTTTTTTCTTTTGATTTTTTACATTCTGTATTAAACCATTTTTTTATTTTCATTTCTGCATCTCTGAGCTCATAAAGTTCACAGAATTTCTATACATAACACATAAATCTTGTCCTCTAAGCTCCTTTTCCCAATCTGTTTCTAGGAAGTACTTCTTTAGGTCATGGTAGTTGCCCTTTTTGTAGTTTAGACTCTTTTTTTAACTCTCTTTACTGGTAACTATGTCAAATGCAATCCTGAAGTTGCAATTTAATACTGCATAGTCGCCTTTGCCAAACGGACGGTGATACATTATAGTGTCAATAACATTTTCATGCCGAGTAAATGTAAGATCTTTACTGATGGGTCATCATGTCCTCTTTTTCTGGTGTTTTCCTTTACATGTTGTGTTAGGAAAGACTCCTGCACAAGAATTAGGAGCTTCTGGTCCCAAGCTTTCATGGCTTCTTACATCTAGTGTATTCCAATTTATATTGGTACTGAAATCTCCAGTTAATATAATTCTTTCAGATTCCTCTTCCATTCTATGTAGTTAAGTTCTTAAACTCTAAATTGTACTTTCTGCCAGGTCTTCATATTGGCCTCTTTCCGAAGTGTTTGTTTTGAGTGGCATGTATAAATATGTATAAATCTGCCACAATTAATTTTCCTTCGGATGTATTAATCTCCATTGCAATCAGTTCTACTTGTGAGGGTATATCTAGTTCTATTCCTATGACTTGTAGATTTTTCTTTATTATTATAATTCCTAGTCTTTTTATTCAAATTCCTATCTCTTCTCCATATATTGTATTCCTGTAAGTTTAGGGTATCGTTGGATATCTTTGGGGTTAATTTTGTTTCAGTTAGGCAAATCATATGCTGCTCCTTTTCTTTGGTATAATCTTTCATCTCTAATAATTTAGATACCATTCCATCTACATCTGAATACATCAGCTTAATTATCTTGTTTACATAAGTGCCATAGCTTGGGTCTATTATCTTCCTTCTTTTTATTCCCTGCTTGTTATGCACCACTTTCGTACCTGCAATCCAATTACCTTGTAAAAAAAAATTACTTCTCTCTTCCTCTGATCTTTCCTCGTTCTTTGTTTTTACTTCCTCCCTCTTCCCCTTTAGTGTTCCCAATTCCTCTCGAGTTAAGCATCTTTTATCCATACTTTTTAAAATTTCTCTTTTTCCATGAGTTTGTTGGCATTTTTAAAATATTTCCTCTACAGTGTTTGTACTTTGGAATGTTACTTTCAGTGGCCTTGACTTACTTCTCTCATACTTCCCTAGCCTATTATATTCTTTTGTATCTTTATCACATATATCCACTGTTACTTGTTGCAGTATGTTCATTATATATTCCATCTCCTTTTTGTCCCTTGATATTCTGTTTTTTATTTCTACTTCACCTAAGACACTGATTACTATAGATCTGTTAATCTCTACAGCTTCCCTGCCTAGTTTTGGGTTATTTTTTATACTTTCTTTCGCTTCCTTTCTTAAGCTTTTTTCTTCTACCTTTGTATCTAAATCATTCTTTACTTTCACCACTTCAGCATACGTAGTTTGTACCTCATCCTTGTAATTTCTCACCATTTCATTTACCTATGTTATCTTCTCTTCCATATTACTACTTTGGTCTACAAGCCTGCTTGCTTGACTGATTTTCTCTGTATCATTTCTGAAACCATCCATAATTCTCTCATGGTTAACAACTGCACATCCCACTTCACTAACCTTTGTTCTCAGTGACTTTACCTCTGTTGGTAGCTCATCTATTGTTGTGGCTTCTCTGTAGTAGTAGTAATTGTTCCCTAGACTGTCTGGCCGAACAGCCCCGAGTCCCTGAGGAAGGCCATGGCCGAGACCGGGCTTTCCCACAGAGCTCTCAAAGAGTGTATGTTGTGTTGTTGGCGTAGGTGATTGTCTGCAATGCAGTCCTCCATAATGTGCTTAATAGCATGAGGTGCTGTGTTGCATTCTGGACATGCATCAGCGACAGAGTCGTCCAGCCTTTTTGGGTAACTTAGGGCTGGATGATGCCCAAATCTCAACCTGGCCAGGTGGACCCGGTCCGCACGAGGGAGATAGGATTCGGAGGGGTGGATATCAGGAGGCCATGCATGCAGCTATATGTTGTCTTTAAGTGACTGAATGGAGCAGCGAGTGATTTGAGTATGGACATGCTTCTGGAAGCCAGTCTGAGGTGGGCGAGGGGGGAGAGATGACAGTAATCGTGTATGGTTTCATTTGCTGGGTGTTCTTTTGATGTTCCTTGGTGTGTGGGGGGGGTGTTGCCATGTAGTGTAGTGGATGTTGTGGGTTTGTGGAGGCTGCAGCGAGAATTTGGGAGCCTCTCATGTCTAGGTGATCCTCGACTTTAAGGACTTTGGTTTCTTGATGTAGGTGGGCTGTGGGTGTAGTAGCTGTGCAGCCTGTGATTATTTTTAGGGCCTTGTTCTGTATGGTCTGTAGAGTGTTGTAGTGTGTTTTAGCGAGGTTAGATGCCTAAGCAGGCTTGCATAATTTATCAATGAGCGTATATATTGTTTGTAAACTGTGGTGGTGGTTTCTCTGTTGTGTCCAAATGTTGTGTGGGCAAGTGACCTCAGGGCATCGAGTCTTGGTGTTATTTTATTTTTAATGTTTGTGATGTGTTATTTGAAAGACACTGATGTATTGTATGTTACACCTGTTACACCAAGGATTTTGGGTATGTGTGTGTATGGTAGGTGAGTGCTGTTTATGGTGAGGTGTGGAATGTGACTGTTCTGCTGTCCAGTTTGTGAGAAGGGTCACTGTAGATTTGGCTGGGGCTATTTTGAGCCTGTTTGTGGGGAACCATTCGTGTAGTGTGTTGAGGTAAGGTTGGAGGATGTTTGCAGCTGTGTTTGCATTTTGGTGTGTACATGTGAGTGTTATATCATTTGCACAGGAAGCTATGTGTATCTGTGGTGTGTGGGGTTGGGTATGATGTGCATATATACGTTTGAGAGTGTAGGGGACAAAACAGATCCTTGGGGGACGCCATTTGTGAAGTTTCTGATGTTCGAAGACTGACTAGCAAATGTTACATGTGCACATCTGCCTGCCAGGTAGTCTGCCAGCCATCTTTTTGTGTTATTGTCCATGTTTGTGTTGAGTATTTTGTTTGTGAGGTTGTGGCGGTGGATGGCCTCAAAAGCTTTGCTAATGTCTAGTATGACTAGGAGTGTTCTGTGTGGTGGCCTAGGTAAATTCATGCCATCAAAAACTCTCTGTGTAAGGTCTGTAAGAAGAGTGTTTGTGGAGTGCAATGGCCTAAAGCCATGTTGTGATGAGGCTGAGGGGGTGTGAAGTGTAACTAGTTATAGTAGTACCAGTCGTTCAGTGACTTTAGAAGGGGTGCAGAGGAGTGTGAAGGGGCGATGTGAGGAAGGTAACGTGGGGTCTTTGTTGGGTTTAGGGATAGTGATGGTAATGCCATGCTTCCAGATGTTGAGTACTGTGTTGTGTGAGTACCTGTAGTTTGATACGTTGGTGAGCACTTGTATGCCTTGTGGTCCAAGGTGTTTAAGGTGAATGTTGCTTATGTTGTCTGGTTCACAGGTAGATGAGTGTTTAAGGTTGCTGATGATGTGCTTCGTCTGGTGAAAGGTGCTTAGTCTGGGTTTGTGGGGAATTGCCTCTTACGTCGAATGATACGTCGGTCGTTGTGATGGGGGTTTAGATGGCTGACATGTGAAAGGTGATTAATGAGAGTGTCTGCTTGTTGTTTGTTTGAAGGTTTGGTGTCTGTTGTTGTGATGGCAACGTGTGATTGTGTGGTGTTGCTGTTGGAATGTGTGATGCTAATTAGTGTTTTGTAGAGTTTGCTGATGTTTGTTTTGTGGCTAAGTGTCTGGAGATAATTTTTCCAGTTTAGTGTTTGATGTTCTGATATTTTATTGTTTATCTGAGTGTTGAGTTCTTGTATATGTTGTTCGGTGTCTTGTGTATGGGGTGTTGGGGAGTGTCGTAGTGTGTCCCGCTGTCTGATGAGGCCTTTAATTTCTGGTGTGAAGTTGGGGTTGTCTCTCTTTCTGTTGCCTCTAGGGATGTATCTTTTGTCTGCATTTTGTATAATTGTATTGAAAGTGTGCACAGAGGTGTTGATGTTTCTGTGATGGATGTACTGTTTAACCCTTTAACCGCGGGTGTCATTCCAGAATGACGTTGCAAAAACTGGACCAAACCGCGGGTGTCATTCTCGAATGTTTGTGAATATTTTGAATACCCCGCGTTTTTTCCGTGCGCCAATTGTTTCAAGGGAGAGTAGCTATTAAGTTCTTTCACTCCAGCCGACCCCCACCTCCCTCTTCCCCCCCCTGGGGCCCCACCTCCCACCCCCTGGGCCCCCCACCCCACCCCTGACCAAGCGCGCATCAGTATCTGTCCAGCTGTGTGAGTGACAACACATGTTGATGTGACAGTGAAGTGCAGGCAATTACAGTGCCTTTTACCTGTCTCAGTGAACACAGAGTGGGTGTTTATCGTATGTGCAGTGTTCATATATGTTTATAGTATTATTATCAGAATGTGATTGGCATTTGGTAATGGTGTGTGAGCGAAAAATAGTGATTACAACACCGCTGATGTGGCAGTGAAGTGCAGGCAATTACAGTGCCTTTTACCTGCCTCAGTGAACACAGAGTGGGTGTTTATCGTATGTGCAGTGTTCATATATGTTTATAGTATTATTATCAGAATGAGGTTGGCATTTGGTAATGGTGTGTGAGCGAAAAATAGTGATTACAACACCGCTGATGTGGCAGTGAAGTGCAGGTAATTACAGTGCCTTTTATCTGCCTCAGTGAACACAGAGTGGGTGTTTATCGTATGTGCAGTGTTCATATATGTTTATAGTATTATTATCAGAATGAGGTTGGCATTTGGTAATGGTGTATGAGCGAAGGTAATGATGTGTGAGCGAAAAATAGTGATTTTACACCCCTCACTTCTAACGGCACTGCCCGTCCTGTGAAAGTCAACAAAGTCATGAAACCTACATCAATGGAAAGCTGAAGGTTAGTACTTTCTAATGGTACCTTATTTTTTTCTCTAGCTTTATTCTGTGCAGAGTTATTAAGGTTTAAAGGTTTGTTTACATTTGGCTGAAACCCCCGCGGGAGAGGACAGTCAGACCAAAACAATACCCGCGGTTAAAGGGTTAATGTTTTGAAATGTTGTTCTGCTTCAGTTGTGAAGGCCTCCCAGTTGGCTCTCCTATAATTAGTGTATGTGTGTCTGTGGCCAGCTGGGGTGATTCTGGTTTTGGTAGTGATGATGACTGGGAGGTGATCTGATCCTAGTGTTTCGACCACTCTCCAGGATGTTGTGAGGGCATGGTTTGGGGAACAGAAGGTGATGTCTGGGGATGATGGGAGGAAGAGGGCTTGGTGTGGGATATGGGTATGTTCATGTAGATTATTCAGTATGAAAAAATGATCTGTCTGGGATTGTATTACCAGCCCTCTGTCTGTGTCAGAATTGTTTACATGCCAGGCCGTTGACTTGGCACTGGAATCGCCACCCAGGATGATGTTGGGTATGTTAGTGATGTGGCGTATTTGTGGAGAGTAACTGTGTGGTACTGTGGGGGATGACTGGGGGGGAATGTATGTATTGGCAACTGTTATGTGTGATTTGTTACCAGTGCTTATTTCAATTGACTGTATTTCTGTTGTGGTGTCATGTGAGGGGAGAAGTGACTTTGTGTGTGCACTGGTATATGAGAAGTTAATGGATTTGTGTACCAGGGTGATGAGTCCACCACCACCACCGTCATCCCAGTCTTGTCGAATGGTGATGAAATTCTGAAATGTAGGTGTTTTTTGTGTTCTGTTTAGTTTTGTTTCTTGTAAGATGGTAATGTGTATGTTATGTTGTTTCATGAATTGTGTGAGTTCTTGTTTTCTGGTGTTTATGCCATTTATGTTTAACTGAAGGATGTTTCTGTTGTGTGTTTGTGATATGTGTTGGCTGATGCAGCATAGGGGGGAGGTGGTGGTGTAGGTGCAGGGGAAGGGGTAGGAGAAGGTTGTGGTGGAGGTAAGAGTGGGGTGGATTAGGATTGGGTGGAATGGAAGGAGTTGGAGGATTGGATGGTGTAGGAAGGATCAGTGAGTTTGGCTGAGGAGGTGTGGAGGAAGTAGGAGGAGGGTTGGTGGGGGGGTTAGTGGGTGGGGGGAAGCAGCATAATGAGCAGGTCCAGGTGTTTCTGTAATGTTTTCTGGATGCAAGTGTTGTGCAGGTGTAATGGGTCCAGGAATTGCACTGAACTGAACCCTTTGTCTGTTGGCTCGACGTGATAGGTTTTGAGCATGTTGGACATGTGTATCCGTTGGTGGGTCCTGGATTGCTCTCAATGTCCCCGGCTAGAAGAAGTTGTCGAGAAATGACAGCCAGGGAGTCATTTCTCGGTGTAGAAAAAACGGTGTTGTTGTACATGTTATGCTGAGAGGTGTGGTTTTTGCCCAGGTGACCGAAGCCACTCCCAGGTACTTGAGTCCAGTGAGGGGCCAGGGGGGTATGCGGTGGTTTGGCCCCCATGCTGTCCGCCTCCTCTCTTTGACAGCCTCTGGGGGGTAGACCCACAACGAAGATGCCACCGCTCCAGGTCTGGCTCCTCTGTTTATTTCCCTTATCAATTCCTGATTTTTTTCCTTCTGTCACATAGCTCATTCTTGATTTCTTCGAGTGTGTGGGTGTATTTACCTATTTGTATTAACCTATTTGTAGTATACAGGAATTGAGCAATGCTCGTGTTGTCCTGTCTCCATATCCACATTTATCTAGTCTACTTTTACACATACGAATGTTTTTCTCCTGCACCACCTCTTCGTCTAAGTCGTTCCAAATATTTATGCATTTACCTAATACTGTATACCTAATTGTGATATACACGAAATGTGCTATGCTCTTGGGTTCCCGTTGCTGTTTCTCAATAAGTCAAATTTAGCTTTAAACTCGTTTAAGTTTTTAGACTGGATGATCTCTTTGTCCAGGCTATTCCACAGGTCTATACTTCTATAAGGAAAACTATATT
Source organism: Coenobita brevimanus (assembly GCF_032717465.1). Taxonomy (NCBI): domain Eukaryota; kingdom Metazoa; phylum Arthropoda; class Malacostraca; order Decapoda; family Coenobitidae; genus Coenobita; species Coenobita brevimanus. The sequence goes on from NC_137063.1 coordinate 36,074,824, forward strand.
TCTTGATATCCTTCAAGCAGCTTGCCTTCTTCAATTTCATTCCGTGTCCTCTTGTTGCTCTCTTATCCCATAAAGACAGATTGTCTCGGTCAATTTTATCTACTCCCACCATGGTCCTGAACACTGCAATCATGTCTCCCCTCTTTCTCCTTTCCTCAAAGGAAGGCAAATCCAGCTTTTCCAGCCTCTCTCTGCATGACAGATCTGCCACATTGGGGACCATCTTGGTTGCTGTTCTTTGTATTCTCCCAATCTTGATTATATCTTTCTTTTTGTGTGGGGACCACACTACTGCTGTATATTCTAACCTGGGGTGGATCATGGCCACTATCAATTTCATCATCGCCTCATCCATATAATGAAATCCTACTCTTACGTTTTTCATGAGTTTATACGTCTCTCTAACTATCTTGTTAATATGCTTTTCAGGTGACAAACTATCTTGGACCAGCACCCCCAAATCTTTCTCTTCTCATTTTTGTGATTATTTCATTACCCATCAAATAATTCAGTGATGGCATCCTGGTACTTTTACCCATTTCCAATATTTTACATTTCTTTGTGTTAAATTTCATTTCCCAAATCTGGCTCCAATCGTGTATCCAATCCAGATCCTCCTGCAGCATTTTACAATCCTCCTCAACCTCTACCTTCCTCAAGATCTTTACATCATCAGCAAACAGACTTGCATAACTGTTCACTCCATCTACCATTTCATTTACGTAAATCAGGAACATTACTGGCACCAACACCGAGCCCTAAGGGACTTCACTTGTTACTTCCCCTCCATCCAGACATCTTATCCTTTATTACTGTCCTCATTTGTCTGTCTCTCAAAAAATCTCTTATCCATTCCAGGAGTTTCCCCCTTCAGTCCTCCTATATACTCTAGTTTTCACATTACTCTCTTATGGGGTACATTGTCGAAGGCCTTCTCTAAGTCTAAGTACACACAATCCACCCAACCATCTCTCTCCTGTACCACGTCAATCGCTCTTGAGTAAAAACTCAACAAGTTAGAAACACATGACCTTCCACTTCTGAATCCAAACTGACATTCAGCCAAAATATTAATCTCTTCTAGATATTTTATCCATCTGTCTTTCAGGATTCTCTCGCACAATTTTGCGACCATGCTGGTTAGAGACACTGGTCCATAATTCAGGGGTTCTTCCCTGTTTCCTCCCTTATAAATTGGTACCACATTTGCCCTCTTCCATTCTTGTGGCACTTTCCCCTCTTCCAGAGAACACACAATTAAACTGTGAATTTTATCTACCAGCTGTTCTCTGCATTCCTTCAGTACCCAATTAGAAATTCCATCAGGTCCTGGGGCTTTCCTTACATCCTGAGTTTCTATTGATTTATATATACACTTCCTGTACCTCCACTTTTATATCTTTTATCACCGGTACATTTCTAATCACTCCCTCCCCTTTCACACACTCCTTTTCATTAGTGAAAACAGATTGGAAACATTAGTTCATTATTCCAACTTGCACTGCTGCATCTTTATAGATCTCTCCTTTTACTTTCAGTTTGGTGATTCCTTCCTCTTGTTCCAGTTTGCCATTAAAAAATCTATAAAACAGTTTGGATTCATCCTTGCATTTGTCTATTATACCTTTTTCAAAACTCCTTTCTTCCTCTCTACTTATTCTTGTGTATTCATTTCTAGTTCTTTTATATTCTTCCATTGTTCTGATGTTACCTCTCTTTCTCCAGTTATTTCACACCTTATTTCTGTGTGTGTGTGTGTGTGTGTGTGTGTGTGTGTGTGTGTATTTACCTATTTGTAGTATACAGGAATTGAGCAATGCTCGTGTTGTCCTGTCTCCATATCCACATTCATCTAGTCTACCTTTACACACATGAATGTTTTTCTCCTGCAACACCTTTTCGTCTAAGTCGTTCCAAATACTTATGTATTTACCCAATATACATAATTGTGATACACACAAAATATGCTATGCTCATGGGTTCCCATCGCTGTATCTCAGTAAGTCAAATTTAGCTTTAAACTCGTTAAATTTTTAGACTGGACGATCTCTTTGTCCAGGCTATTCCATAAGTCTATACTTCTATAAGGAAAGCTATATTTCTTGATATTCTTCAAGCAGCCTGACTTTTTCAATTTCATTCTATGTCCTCTTGTTGCTCTCTTATCCCATAAAAACAGATCTTCTCGGTAAATTTTATCTACTCCCACCATGGTCCTGAACACTGCAATCATGTCTCCCCTCTTTCTCCTTTCCTCTAACGAAGGCAAATCCAGCTTTTCCAGCCTCTCTCTGTATGACAGATCTGCCACATTGGGGACCATCTTGGTTGCTGTTCTTTGTATTCTCTCAATCTTGTTTATATCTTTCTTTTTGTGTGGGGACCACAATATAGCTGCATATTCTAACCTGGGGTGGATCATGGCCAATATCAATTTTTTCATCATCTCCTCATCCATATAATGAAATGCTACTCTTATGTTAGTCAAGAGTTTATAAGTCTCTCTAACTATCTTGTTAATATGCTTTTCAGGTGACAAACTATCTCGGACCAGCACTCCCAAATCTTTCTCTTCTCTCATTTTTGTGATTAATTCATTACCCAACAAATGGTTCAGTGATGGCCTCTTGGTACTTTTACCCATTTCCAATATTTTACATTTCTTTACGTTAAATTTAATTTCCCACGTCCGGCTCCAATCATGTATCCTATCCAGATCCTCCTGCAGCATTTTACAATCCTCCTCAACCTCTACCTTCCTCAAGATCTTTACATTATCAGCAAACAGACTTGCATAGCTGTTCACTTCATCTACCATATCATTTACGCAAATCAGGAACATTACTGGCACCAACGCCGAGCCTTGATGGACTCCACTTGTTACTTCCCTCCATCCAGACATCCTATCCTTTATTACTGTCCTCATTTGTCTGTCAGTCAAAAAGTCTCTCATCCATTCCAGGAGTTTCCCCTTCAGTCCTCCTATATATTCTAGTTTCCACATTAGTCTCTTATGAGGTACTTTGTCAAAAGCCTTCTCTAAGTCTAAGTACACACAATCCACCCAACCATCTCTCTCCTGTACCTCGTCAATTGCTCTTGAGTAAAAGCTCAACAAGTTAGAAACACATGACCTTCCACTTCTGAATCCAAACTGACATTCAGCCAAAATATTCATCTCTTCTAGATATTTTATCCATCTGTCTTTCAGGATTCTCTCGCACAATTTTGCGACTATGCTGGTTTAAGACACTGGTCTATAATTCAGGGGTTCTTCCCTGTTTCCTCCATTATAAATTGGTACCACATTTGCCCTCTTCCATTCTTGTGGCACTTTCCCCTCTTCCAGAGAGCACATGATTAAACTGTGAATTTTATCTACCAGTTGTTCTCTGCATTCCTTCAGTACCCAATTAGAGATTCCATCAGGTCCTTGGGCTTTCCTTACATCTTGGGTTTCCAGTAATTTATACACTTCCTGTACCTCCACTCATATCATTTAGCACCGGTACATTTGTAATCACTCCCTCCTCTTCCACAAACTCTTTTTCATTAGTGAAAACCGATTGGAAACATTTGTTCATTATTTCAGTTTGCATTGCTGCATCTTTATAGACCTCTCCTTTTACTTTCAATTTGGTGATTCCTTCCTTTTGTTTCAGTCTCCCATTAACAAATCTATAAAATAGTTTGGATTCATCCTTGCATTTGTCTATTATACCTTTTTCAAAATTCCTTTCTTCTTCTCTACGTATTCTTGTGTATTCATTTCTAGTTCTTCTATATTCTTCCTTTGTTCTGTTGTTACCTCTCTTTCTCCCAGTTATTCCATGCCTTATCTCTGTGTGTGTGTGTGTGTGTGTGTGTGTGTGTGTGTGTGTGTTCCCATCATGTTTCATGAACGGCTTGAGTTATCAACATGAAACCTTCAAGGTATTAAGATATGGCCAAAATCTTGCCCGAGTTCGAAAATGGGCACTCGGGGTCAAGATCAAGGTCAGCAAAATGGCTGTCAAAGGTCAACTAGTTTTTTTCACCCACCTTTAGCACCATTATATCTCATGAACGGTGTAAGCTATCAACATGAAGATTTCAGGAATCGAGATATGGCCAAAATCATGGACGAGTTGAAAAATGGGCACTTGGGGTCAATGTCAAGGTTACCAAAATGGCTGCTAAAGGTCAACTAATTTTTATCACCCACCTTTAACACCATTATATCTGATGAATGGCTTCAACTATCAACATGAAACCTTCAGAGTATCAAGATATGGCCTACATCTTGGACCTGGCCAACAGCATATTCTGGAGGACAATTAGCATTCGGCTCCCAAATGCCTTTTTTCATTATTAATGCATACCACGTATATTCACAGTTAAAGGGTGGACACCAGGCCTGGTGGCCCAGGGATGAGGTGAGGGATAGTGTGGTAATGGTGTGGGGGAGGAGTAGGGTCAACGGTGGCTGGGAGAGAAAGAGGTGCCACTGGGGCAGCGGTGAGAGATAAGTGACGAGTTGTCGACAGTGGGACAGGGACAATGTGGTTAGCATATACGCAGACACAAGGACAATCATATGTCTGAGGTGCTACCCAAAATTTCCAGTAATTTGAATACAGTAGGAAAATAAGTTACCTTACTTCCTAGTTCTCACTGTCGCCTTAGAAATAGTCCCCTTGGGCATGTATACATTGGTCCCAGCGTTTTTTTCATGAGTCCATGCATCCCTGGCAGGTTTCAGGTGTGATGGTCTTGAGCACCTCCTGCGATTCTGTCTGGATCTCCTCAATTGAGTCAAATCCACGCCCTTTCGGTCATAATTTCAGCTTGGGAAACAGGAAAAAGTCACAGGGAGCATGGTCAAGCAAAAAGGGTGGGTGGGGAATGAATACTGTACTGTGTTAGTGGAAGCCAAGAACTGCCAGACAACAAGAGATGTGTGGGTGGGGGCGTTGTCATGATGCAGGACCCAGTCCTTGTTCTTCCACTGTTCTGGATGTTTGTGGCAGATGTTCTCCCTCAGATGCTGCAAAACTTCACAATAAAACTTTCCACTGACAGACTGACTGAGTGGGATGAATTCCTTGTGAACAATCCCTTGGATATCGAAGAAAATAATCAACATTGACTTGATATTGAAGCCCCATTTGTCTGCCATTGCAAAACTGCCAAACCACCTACATACCACGTTACAATAGTAAGCGTAGCTCAACAACACATCTGCTCACAGACATGGCCTGGGCCACATTGATGCACAAGGGGTGCTGCTGCCTCCTCCTAGTGGCAAAAGGCAAAACTGCAAACGGTTGGCTCCCTCTGTTCAAATTACTGGAACTTTTGGGTAGCACCTCGTTTATTATACAGTAAGCTCGCCACGAACACGTTCTCGCCAAATGCACTAGCAATTATATGCGGTAAGTGCTGGAATATGTATAAGACAATGTAAGATTAAAGAACCATTATGAAAACTATAAATTTATGTAAGAGAGACTTTTGAAAAGCCAAATCTTCGAACATCAGCGCAGCATGTAAGGTTTGTTTTGATAACGTGATCATATGATTCGTTGTACTGCTTTTCCACAGTACTGTATTTGTAAGTTAATATTTTATATCACTGTTCTGGTAAGTTTATGTACAAGTTAAAGTACTATTAAATAACATTAAAGCAAGAAATAAAGTCTTATAACCAGTTTACCTGATAGGCGTCAGAATATCGCCTATTTTATTTGTTCGTTAAAGATATGCTGTACTGCTTTTCTACAGTACTGTATCTGTAAGTTAAATTTTTACTGTTCTGGTATTTGTAAGTTAAAGCACTTAAAGTTAAAGCATTAAATAAAGCCCTGTAACCAGTTAACCTGATTTATATAATTTATATAATTATCCATGATCAGCAGCACGTGTTAGGAGTGTAATGCTGTATGGCAGTGAGACCTGGGCAGTGAGGGAGGAAGATATTCGCCAGCTCAGACGTACAGAAATGACAATGATTAGGTGGATGTGCAGTGCGTCCCTGCGTCCAAGGCCTGGAGGGGCTGGGTTTACAATGGAAGAGTTGAGAGTTAGGATGGGACTGGAGTGTATTGGTGTTTTGATGAGGAGAGGTAGATTGAGGTGGTTTGGACATGTGGAGAGGATGGGGGATGATAATTGGGTGAGGAAGGTGAGAAGTGTTATTATTGGGGGTGGGGTTATGAGGGGTAGACCGAGAAAGACATGGGAAGAGGTCATTAAGTGTGACCTTAGGGTTAAGGGACTGAACAGGGAGGCTGCAATGGATCGTGCAGCGTGGAGAGCCGCCATTAGGTGACCAATGCCGACACATGCAAGCATGTTGGAGCCTTTAAAAATGAAAACGAACGAAAACGAAACGAGTTCCGAGACAATTCGCCGTCAGACAATTACCTGTCAAAACATGGACGAATCCCCATCAGGATAATTCACACCCTGGACGATTCCCCGTCATCCTATAAATATATTTATTATTAATTAATCAATACTGTACTTTGATAACTATATTTCAGGGGGAGCCATCAAAGTCTATGTTCAATAGTGTAGGCTCTGGATATTTATTAGTTGCACCTTTAGTCAATAATTAGCTTGTTTCTTCCTCATTGCAGTCACCTTTGAATTATATTCTAGCGTCATCCATAGCTGTCTTCATTAATGACGGTGAATTGTCTTGTTATTGTTGTGACAGTGAACTGACGACGGTGAATTGTCCCAAAACCAATCGGTGTCGGAATGTTGCCTTGTGTTTATATACGGTATTTGTATGTTGAAGTTCTGCTGTGCAGTACTGTATTTGTACGTTATAACATTAAATAAACCTTCTAACCACTTAGTGCTTCATATTGATTACCAATGGCAGATAACAGCAAAACACCACATTTAGGGGGTCTGGGGAGCAATACAAGGAGTAGTTAAAACTTACACAGTTTCACGCCGAACACGCCACATTTAGAACGAAATCCATATGTTCAGGGCAAGCTTGCTGTACAGATTTATGGAAGATTAGTAGCAAGAGTAGCAGTAGTAGTATTCTGAGGGAAATTAGACACAGTCAGTGGGAAAAGGGGGGTCAGTAGTGGCAGTGCCAATAACGGTAGTAACAGATTCTGCATTCTTGTGCTAATGTTGTTTGTGCGGGAGTGATGATGTGACGAATAATGTAATACAGTACAGGTTATAGGGCTGGACAACTACAAACCCCCTTAAGAATATGACAGCCCGCAGTAAGCGATACCAGGAAAAAGAGCAATAGAAGAGGCAGAGACTGAAGGTAAATAATGCACGTATGAGGTGAAACAATGGTTGGATAACGAGGTGGAGAAGGATACGAAAGCTTTATCTTTGTTCTCGTAATATTTTGTGTCATTTGCTTCTAATTTCATCTGGTTATACTGTAGTTAATTACTGGTGAATGCTCTCCACCGCCCATCATAATGTGGTTTATTTGTCCACATAAAATAGTTTTAACAATCATAATCATACGCACAGCTACTGTGGCTATAGACAATCCAGGAATAACATATTTACAAAAATTATCACTGCAGTGATAATGACCGGTCGCAGCTTATACACAAATGACTCAGAGCATTATTTGTACGTTGAGCATCTGAAAAAGATGGGTCATGTCTGGATGAGTTTCACAGGACTCCATGATGACATAGTAGTCTATGTTATCTATCTATCTATCTATTGCCAGATGCCTCAATCCCGTTCGGGGTGGCCACAAACAAATTGCCTCCAAGTCGCCCTGTCCTCCACCATTTCACTGCCCTGCTCCCACCTCACACCCCCCTCTCTCATACCTCTCCACCCGATCCCTCCATCTCATCCTCGGCCTCACCCTCCCGCCACCTCACTCACATACACTCTCTTTGTCAGTCTTTCACCCTCCATCCTCTCCACATGGCCAAACCACCTCAGTGTATTCCTCCTAATGCTTCCTATCACATCCATATCCACACCACAATGCTCCTTTATATCCTCATTTGTCAGCCTGTCTCTCCATGTGACTCCACAAGCTCCTCTTAAAAAACTCATTTCCACTACTCTCACTCGTCCAAGCTTCACTTCCATACGTTAGAGTTGGTATCACAATACTGTCATGTAGTAACTTTTTCACTTCCATGCTCACTTCCCTGTTTCTTATCACTCTTTTCAAGGAACCAACACTCTTTCTTCCCTGCTGTACCCTTTCAAGCACTTCACCCTCCAAACCTCCATCCTTACTCATCACACTACCCAAGTACTTAAACATACTCACATTTTTCAATTCCTCAGCATCCAACCTCGCTGTACATTCACTGACTTCACCTCTCTCAAAGACCATCACTCTACTCTTCCCTACATTCACCTTTAGATTTCTTTTCTTACACACTCTCCCAAACTCATCCACCAAGCCTTGCAGCTCCCCTTCGACTTCACTCAACAACACAGTATCATCTGCAAACAACAGTACAGGGAGTTTCCAAACACTACCCTCTCTCACCAGGGCCACTCTAACATCCACTGCCCTACCTTGTACCTCTTTTATTACCCCATCCATTTACAGATTGAACAACCATGGAGACATGACACATCCCTGTTTCAACCCAACCTTCAAAGAGAAAAATTCACTCAGTTCACCATCCACATGCACTACAGCCTTAGCACCATCATACATACTCTTCACAGCATTTAACAACTTCCCATCTACTCCATATATTCTTAATACTTTTCACAATCCTTGTCTATCCACCCTGTCATATGCTTTCTCCAAATCCATGAAAGCCGCATACAACTTCTTTCCCTTCTCTAGAAACTTTTCCACTAAAGATCTAAGAATGAATATCAGATCTACACAACCTCTTCCCTTCCTAAATCCTCCCTGTTCTTCTCCAACTAATTCCTCTGTTCTTTCTCTAACTCTGTCAGTAAGTATCCTACCATACACTTTTCCTATTATACTAAGAAGACAAATGCCCCTATTATTACCACACACTTCTTTTTCCTCTTTTCCTTCGTACAAGGGAATAATTATACCTGACTTCCAATCCTCCAGGACTCTACCTTCCTCCCAGGCCAATCTGCAAATCTTCCACATCCATTCTACTACTATCTCTACCCCATGCTTCTGCATTTCACCACACACTCCATCAATTCCTGGGGCTTTCCCCAATTTAACTTTCTTCAGTGCTTCCACAACTTCTATCCTACTGATTTCTTCCTGTCTTCTCACCTCCCTCCTTCTCCCACCCATTCCCCACCCACTTATACTCACATTACTTCCATCCTCTATGTTCAACAATTCCTTAAAGTGTTCTCTCCATCAGCTCACTTTTTCTCCTTTCTCTACTAGTAATCTACCATTTTTATCTTTCACTCCCCTGCTAACTTCACTTCCACCCTGTCTTACTCTCTTCACCTCTTTCCAGAACATTTTCTTACAGTCCCTCCACTTTACACTCAAATTCCTTCCAAATTCCTCATCTACTCTCTTCTTACTCTCTGTTACTAATCTTTTCACCTCTCTTTCTTTCTACATATAACTCTCCCTTCCACCTCTCAACTTCTTCCATGCCCTTATTTCTCATCCATTCATTGTATGCTTTCTTCTTTTGTGCCACAGCCCGTCTCACCCCTTCATTCCACCACGCTGTTCCTTGCACCCCCCTCTGTCTTCTCTTCATCTCACACACCACATCACATGCTGCACATATTTCTTCTGTGAATATCCTGCACACACCTTCCATGTCCCCCATCTGCTCTAATTCATATTTGCCCAATCGTTCCTCCACTTCTCTCCTATATTCTGCCTTTTTCTCATCCCCTTGTAACCTTTCCACTCTCTTTGCAAATACTCCTTCTTCCCGTCCTTCCCTCCTTCTATTTCTCCATCTTATTTGGATCTTGATCCTGGCCACCACCAAGTAGTGGTCAGAAAGTCCACTCCCCCAACTTCTATAAGCTCTTGCATCCATTACACATCTTCGCATCCTTTCATCCATACACACATAATCAGTCATTGCCTTCATTTCATTCAGTTCACCACCCACCCTTCTCATCACTTGCCATGTATACCTGTGGATCATTTTATGCTTGAAGAGGGTATTGGGTATCACCAACCCCCTCCCAACACAAATGTCCACTAACACACTACCATTCTCATCTATCTCAACAGGCACACCCCACTCACCAACTATTCCATCCACCTTCACATTCCCTACTTTACCATCCATATCACCGATCAAAAACACTCTCATTCCTTCCAAACTTTTCCATACACACTTCCACATTTGTCCAGAACTCTTCTCTCACTCTGCTTGCATGATCTTGCGTTGCTGCATACATGCACACAATCGTCCACATTTATATTCCAACTTTCAATCTTACCCACACAATCCTTGACGCAACTGATCCATACTCTCTTATGTTCTTCCATCTTTTACTCACAACAATACACATTCATTCTTTTGCCCTCTCATTCTCACCTACTCCTGCACATATACCCCATCCATACTCCCATTCTCTCACACTCTCACCTCTCCATTTAGTTTCAGTTACTCCACATACATCAACTTTCGCACCCTCAAGCACCTGGACAATCTCTCTCTCTTTCACCTCATCATTCGCACCTCTTACATTCCATGCTGCGATTACCATGTCCTTTGTCCAGTCATTGGTTGTCATCTTTTGGTCAGTCCTTGTCCGAGGCTTCTTGTTCGTCTTTTTAGTTAGTTGTTTTCTGGGGAGGGGCGCTAACCCTCTGCCAACCCTTTTAGTCGCCTTGTATGACAAGCAGGGATACTGGGGGAGTATTCTTGAAAAAAACCCTACCCCCAGGGGGTCTACATTACAATATGTGCTATATATGTTAGGAATGCATAATGTTTTGAATCCAATTTCATCATTCACCTCACAGCTCAGTACAAAACTACCACTCATGGTTGTCTATTCGCCTGCCCTCTCTCTAACCCTGACTTCCACTTCCTTCCACCGAGGAGGGTACAGAAACTTTGGTGCTTGGGTGTACATACAGGGTGGTCAAAAAGTAGGTTGACATTTAGCATTTTTTCCAACACAAAGACACGTTTAGTCTCGTAAGTGTTAAAAGTGTCCGCCCTCACCATTGACACATTCCTGGAGTGTAACATAACATAAGACTTTTACATAAGAGTTTTACATAACATAAGACTTTTACAAACATAATAAAACATAATAATGTCAACCTACTTTTGTACCACCCTGTACAGTAGTGTACAGGTAGGGTATTTTTTGGTTTTCAGTGGTTTTTCTGCATGGTTTTCTTGGTGTTTAGCATTACTTTGGATATTCTTATGTGGGTTTTGATATCAAAATATGCCTGAATGACCAGAAAACACTGCCAAATTAACCTGTGGATTGCGAGCCACAGCTCAGGCTGGGTAATGTGGCGTTGCGAGCCACAGCTCAGGCTGTGCTGGCAGTGCATCACCCTCTAACTACTCCACCCCTATGCAAACTTACACATGGTGCTACACAAAGACGAAGAGAGAGAGATTTTTTTTCTTTTCACCAGATGATGCCCTGGATGTTTATCTTCAAGTTCATAATCAACAAAAACATTTTTTTTTTTTTTTTTTTTTATAATTTTTTCACTACTCCCCTACATAAACTTACGCATGGCCCTACGCAAAGACGAAAAGAGAATTTTTTTATTTTTTTCCACCAAATGATGCCCTTGATGTTTATCTTCAGGTTTGTAATAAACTATCTATCTATCTATCTATAGCCCAATGCCCTAATCCCGCAAAGGGTGGCCGCAGACAAAACGCCTCCAAGTTACTCTGTCACCCACCATTTGACTACCCTCCCCCCAACTCACCCCCCCACTCCTTCATATACCTCTCAACTCCATCCCTCCACCTCATCCTCGGTCTACCCCTCCCTCTCCCTCCCTCCACCTCACCTACATACACCCTCTTAGTCAGTCTTTCATTCTCCATTCTCTTCACATGTCCAAACCACCTCAGTATATTTCTCCTAATCTTCTCAACCACATCCACATCTACCCCACAACATTCTTTCACTTCTTCATTCGTCAACCTGTCCCTCCACGTCACTCCACATGCTCCTCTCAAGTAACTCATTTCCACTGCTCTCACTCTTGACTTGTTTCCCTCTTGCAAGGTCCACGCCTCGCTTCCATACGTCAGGATAGGGATCACAATACCATCATGCAGTGACTTCTTAACTTCCATACGCACCTCCCTATTTCTCATCACTGCTTTCAGTGTACCAACAACCTTCCTTCCCTGCTGTACCCTTTCACGTACTTCATCCCTCAAAGTTCCATCCTTACTCATCACACTACCCAAGTACTTGAATGCACTCACATTCTCCATATCCTCACCATCCAACCTCACTGCACACTCTGTGACTTCATTCCTCTCAAACGCCATAACTTTACTTTTGTTTACATTAACTTTCAGATTCCTCCTCCTACACACTGTCCCAAATTCATTCACCAAACCTTGCAACCCCCATTCATCTTCACTCAACAATACTGTATCATCAGCAAACAGCAACAACGGAAGCTTCCAAATCTCACCCTCATTCATTAGGGCCAGCCCCACATCCACTGCCCTACCTTGCACCTCCTTTACAACCCCATCCATATATATATTAAACAGCCATGGAGACATCACACACCCCTGTTTCTGTCCCACATTGAGATCAAAGAACTCACTCAGCTCACCATCCACTCGCACTCTAGCCCTAGCTCCCTCGTACATACTCTTCACAGCACTCAACAATTTCCCCTCCACTCCATATATTCTTAATACCTTCCACATACCTTGCCTATCTATTCTGTCAAAGCTTTCTCCAAGTCCATGAAGGCAGCATACACTTCCTTCCCTTCTCTAGATACTTCTCCACTAAACATCTTAGAACAAATATCTGATCTACACACCCTTTTCCCTTCCTAAATCCCCCTTGTTCTTCTCCAACTAGCTCCTCTGTCATATGCCTAACCCTATCAATGAGTATTCTACCATATATTTTACCAGTTACACTAAGAAGGCAAATACCCCTATGGTTAACACATACTTCTCTCTCCCCTTTTCCTTTGTACAGAGGAACAATTATACCTGATTTCCAGTCCTCTGGAACCCTTCCCTCTTCCCAAGCCAATCTACACAACTTCCATATCCACTCCACAACAATCTCACCCCCATATCTAAGCATTTCACCACACACACCATCAATTCCTGGGGCCTTTCCCAGCTTAATCTTCTTCATCGCTTCCACTATTTCCGACCTACTGATCTCTTCCTCCCTCCTCTCATCTCTTCTTCTCCCAGCCATTCCCCAACCACTTATACTCATACTGCTCTCACTCTCTACATTCAACAAATCCTCAAAGTGCTCCTTCCATCTCCTCAATTTCTCTCTCTTCTCCACCAACAATCTATTATTCCTATCTTTCACTCCCTTATTATTTCCCCTTTCACGCTGCCTTACTTTCTTTACCTCCTTCCAAAACAATTTCTTACTCTCCCTCCATTTCACACTCAGATTCCTCTCAAACTCTTCATCCACTTTCTTGTTACTCTCCTTCACTAGTCTCTTAACCTCCCTTCTCCTGCTCACATATACCTCTCTCTTCTCTCTCTCATCTTCTCCCCTACCTCTACTCGCCAACCATTCACCATATGCCTTCTTGTTTTGTTCCACAGCTCGTTTCACCTCATCATTCCACCATGCTGTCCCTTACACACCCTTGCATCTCCTCCTCACTCCACAAACCGCCTCACACGCTGCGCCTATCTCTTCCGTGAATATCTTACATACGTCTTCCACCCCTTCCATCTGCTCTAGCTCATACCTTCCCAATCTTTCTTCCACTATGCTCTTATACTCTGTCATTCTCTCACTATCTTGCAATTTCTCTACTCTTCTCACAGGAGCTGCTTCCTCCTGTCTTCCCCTTCGCCTCCTCAACCACTTTCTTTGCATCTTTACCTTGACCATCACTAAGTGATGGTCTGAGACTCCATTCCCCCACCCTCTCCACACTCTTGCATCCAACACTTGTCTTCTCATTCGCTCATCCACACACACGTAGTCTATCATTGCCTTTCGTTCAACAAGTTCACCATCCATCCTCCTCATTACTCTCCATGTATACTGGTGGATCATCTTATGACGAAAGTAGGTGTTGGCTATTGCCAACCCCTTACAAGCACAGATGTCCACCAAAGCACTACCATTCCCATCTACTTCAGCTGGCACACCCCACTGACCAACCACTCCATCCACTCATACATTCCCAACTTTGCCATTCATGTCTCCAATGAACAGCACTCTCTCGCTCCTGTATTAAACACAAACTAAAAAAAAAAACTTTTTTCTGTTCATTTTTTGCTCACCGCAGGGTGGGATAAAAAAAGGTAATCATGCACTCCACAGGTTAAGCACATGTACTGCGCAAATAGGTTAGGTACAGGTTAGAGGCGGGTATTGGTAAGGTCTGGGTATGCTAGGGGAATAGTGTTCATTATCCGGATGTTGCCACTACCTTGACATGCCTTTGGCTCCATTATGTCCGGGTAAATAAGAGATTACTGTAATTCCATCTTGTGTAGTGCTTGTGACGAGTGGGTGCATAAGAGATGTAGTGGTATTGGAGGTAGACTGCGAGATAATGCTGTTTTTATGTGTGTAGTGTGTCAGGGAGAGCACGTGGAGACTGTCAGGCGTGAAAGGACTGATCTTGCTGGTGAGTCTCTGGAGTGCGTCGAAGACTTTTGTTACTTGGGAGACATGTTATATGCTGGAGGTTGGGCTGGAGCTAGCTCTGTGGCTAGAGAGCTGTTGCCTCTCCCGACATTTAGAGAGCTCTCTCTCCGCGATAAGGGAATTTTGCATGCAGCAAGTGTTAGAAGTGTAATGGTTTGTGGTAGTGAGACCTGGGCAGCAAAGATAAATGATATTCACAAACTGAAATGTACAGAAATGACGATGGCTGGGTGGATGTGCAATGCATCCTTGAATGCAATACCTGGGGGGGTAGGTTTATGATGGAAGAGTTAAGGGGAAGAATGAGACTGTAGTGTATTGGTGTTGTGATGAGGCAGACTGAGATGGTTTGGGCATGTGGAGAGGATGGGGGATGACAACTAGGTGCACAAAGTGATGTTCACATTTGGGGTAGGGTTGCAAGAGGCAGACCAAAAAAGACCTGGAATGAGGTCAGAGTGTGTGACCTCAGGGATGAAAGACTGAATAGGGAGGCTGTCAGAGATCGAGCAGTATGGAAAGCCGCCATTGGGTGACCACGATCGATACAAGCAAGCATGTTGGAGCCTTTATAAATGAAACAAAATGAACAAGTCCTTAGGTTTCTCATGCAACAAATACTAAAAAATTTCTGCTAGCATGACCATTGTCATAAATGGTTAAAAATGTTGCCTTGTGAATAGTCTGATTTTTACTTTGGCAGGCAGGGTCTTTTAAATGACTTTTTTTTTTTTTCTACTCAACATAGGGGTCATTTCAAGGAAGAAAAGAGTGCCAAGTGGTAACTCATTACAACTGAAAGTAACTGCTTTAAAAGCAATTCAAAATCATTCTCCTGAACTGATGCAAAAACCTGTCTATTAGGGAAAAAAAAGATTAGTATGCAACTTCACCAAATAAGCTCTAAATTAATCAGGAAAACGACCCAATTGTTGAGAAAACTCAGGAAACATTTCAGAGAATGAAAAATGCAATTCTGAAAAAATAAAAAAAAATCTTGCTGTTATAAGAAGGGGTGAAATTGAATATATAAAGAAACAAATTCACATATGTAGTGAGCTGGCATTTAAGGTGGGCATTGGACAATAAATTCTGTTGATAAGTACATCTTTGACAAAAGTGAAAAACGCTGAGCTAGATGGGTTTTATTTTTATCTATATGATTAGAATGAAGTCATTCCTCATTATACATCAGGAATGTGTCCAAAAGTGCCACAGCTCTTTTTATACAACTGGTACTGTAAACTGGGAGGTACAGTACTTGCAAATCAGCTCTGTAGATGGCAAGGAGTTAACAGGCAAGATTTTTGCAATTTACTCCAGACCTAACAGCAAAAATAAACATAAAAACTGCTGACACACAGAGAACTTACTGCACACAAAACTCGCTGGAGATATAATACAATGAATACATACAGTAGAAGTATGTGGGGTTCTAATGATAGGAACTACACAAAACTCACTGGGGTTATGATACCAATAAATACACAAAACTCAATGAGGTTAGAATACCAATAAATACACAAACAGTTACCATACCAATAAATACACATAACTCACTGAGGTTACTTCATTCATTTATCATCTAAGCCAGTGTTGCCCCATGAGGAGCATGAAAGCCTGGGGCTGGGCAAGTTGATCCTGACATTTAAGATCAGAGTGACCAGCCTCATTCATCCACGAGTAGCATTATGTGAGCAATAAACCTCAACCACCTATTGGATATAAACCTGCACTGGCTCAGTCTAACTAGAATGCCTTAATTAGCCACTAAACCACCAGGCGCCATAATTTGGTTATATGGTTACCACCCAGCATAGTAAATGGTTTCCTGGTGACTGAGGTTATCATAAAAATAAATTCACCAAACTCATTAGGGCTAAAATACAAGGTGATATATTTTTTCTACTTTACACTACTGACAGGTACAGGCAGTCCCTATTATAAGCCTGCAATTTGTTTCAAAATAATAGATCTTTTTCCATACAATAAGTATCATGAACTGAGGGGCCTGGCAAATCAGCTTCACATAAGGTAAACTTGCAAAAGACTTTTGAACAAATACATGTAAAAAAGGATGATTTATGAAGGCTTACTGTACAGTTGTGAATAGTAATAACACTATATTTGAATAATAATGAAACTTACACAGTTTTCTAAAACCCTTGAATGGTTCTGAAGATTAGAGGACCTGTTTTGAAAGCAAGGGTTCAATCATTCAAACAATTAAATGATCCCATGCTTCTTCCTCTTAAGATATGCCTATGCAGTACTGAGTTGGTTTTGGTACAGCTTGTGTTTCCTATGGACTGGAAGCCAAACCAAGTGCTCAAACTAGCTAATTACCTTGCAACAGTTGCTGAAACTGCTGGGAAAAAAAAAAATTGCAAATGCTTTATAACATTTTTAAGAATGTTAGAGTATCAGCTTGGACCCTGACACTTATTTATGTGGTTGTTTCCTGCATCAGTGATGAATGTGTAGCTAGTTACCACACTTGTAACCACATTTTACTCCCACTGTCATACCTCCCAGGGTCAATGGTGGCCAACCATCTACTACAGCGCATTGTCTTGTTATGGTACTGATCATAAGGAAGTGGTCTGATATCAGTGTCTGAACTGTACTAAGTACTGTACATAACTCTCAAGTTTGAATAATTGGAAGAAACACAAAACTCTGTAATGGTAACCTGTGACTCACCAGTGCGAGTGAGGGGTCCAAGTGAAGGAATGGCATACGCTGTGCAAGGGGGCAGTGGTAAGAGGCATCAACGTCACTGTCATCACTGTCACCATCACCAACCACCGACTTTTTGATGCTCACACTCCCAGCCTCTTGGGTTGTGTGCGGGTCTAAGTACACAATCTCCTCACCTTAATAACAAAGATGAACTATCTTTGTAACATTTCCTATAAATATTTCTCACTGAATAAAATTACCCATTTTTATTGTGCTTCTGGTATCCCCTGATGATTTTATTCAGCTATGGGAACATTTTTTGAGCTGAAAGGGCAGACAAATGTCCCTCAACTCCCTTCCATATGCCTTGAAAGGAGGACTGGGGATTCCAAGAGAAGGGCTCCTTCAGCCTACAATCCACCATGTTCACATCCATATTAGCCTGGGGCCAAAACATTGGTAACATTAGCTCTTTCAATATCAGCAAGCAGGCTTTACTCCAGGGTTGGAAAAAAAATCACAGATTTTTTTTGTAAATAAAAAAAAAAATGATTTTTTTTTTTTATTTAAATAGGATTTTTGATTTAAATAAAAAAAAAAATTTATTTTATTTTTTTTCCAATCCTGTTTGTGCCTTTGGGAATTTTGTCAAAAGAGTACCATACCGGGTCTTTTTTCCTCTCACTTGCTGCAATGCATCCATTAGGCATGATTATATATCACTGTTCAAATAAACAGACTTACAAAATTGAAAATAATAATGTGAATGGGAAGTAGGAGTAAGGCAGTGCACCACAGGGTTGCACTTCTTGCTATGGAGGAAGTTACTCACACTCAGGGTTGGAAAAATTGGCATATATATATATATATATATATATATATATATATATATATATATATATATATATATATCTATCTATCTATCTATTGCCAGACGCCTCAATCCCGTTTGGGGTGGCCACAAACAAATCGCCTCCAAGTCGCCCTGTCCCCCGCCATTTCACTACCCTGCTCCCAACTCACACCCCCCTCTCTCATATACCTCTCCACCCCATCCCTCCATCTCATCCTCGGTCTCCCCCTCCCTCTTCCACCCTCCACCTCGCTCACATACACTCTCTTCGTCAGTCTTTCACCCTCCATCCTCTCCACATGGCCAAACCACCTCAGTGTGTTCCTCACAACGCTTCCTATCACATCCACATCAACACCACAACGCTCCTTTATATCCTCATTCGTCAGCCTGTCTCTCCACGTGACTCCACAAGCTCCTCTTAAATAACTCATTTCCACTGCTCTCACTCTTGACTTGTGTCCTTCCAACAACGTCCAAGCTTCACTTCCGTACGTTAGAGTTGGTATCACAATACTGTCATGTAGTAACTTTTTTACTTCCATGCTCACTTCCCTGTTTCTTATCACTGCTTTCAAGGAACCAGCAACCTTTCTTCCCTGCTGTACCCTTTCAAGCACTTCACCCTCCAAACCTCCATCCTTACTCATCACACTACCCAAATACTTAAACGTACTCACATTTTCCAATTCCTCACCATCCAACCTCGCTATACATTCACTGACTTCACCTCTCTCAAAGACCATCACTTTACTCTTCCCTACATTCACCTTTAGGTTCCGTTTCTTACACACTCTCTCAAACTCATCCACCAAGCCTTGCAGCTCCCCTTCATCTTCACTCAACAACACAGTATCATCTGCAAACAACAGTACAGGGAGTTTCCAAACACTATCCTCTCTCACCAGGGCCACTCCAACATCCACTACCCTACCTTGTACCTCTTTTATTACCCCATCCATGTACAGATTGAACAACCATGGAGACATGACACATCCCTGTTTCAAACCAACTTTCAAAGAGAAAAATTCACTTAGTTCACCATCCACACGCACTGCAGCCTTAGCACCATCATACATACTCTTCACAGCATTCAACAACTTCCCATCTACTCCATATATTCTTAACACTTTCCACAATCCTTGTCTATCCACCCTGTCATATGCTTTCTCCAAATCCATGAAAGCCGCATACAACTTCTTTCCCTTCTCTAGAAACTTTTCCACTAAAGATCTAAGAATGAATATCTGATCTACACAACCTCTTCCCTTCCTAAAGCCTCCCTGTTCTTCTCCAACTAATTTCTCTGTTCTTTCTCTAACTCTGTCTATAAGTATCCTACCATACACTTTTCCTATTATACTAAGAAGACAAATGCCCCTATGATTACCACACACTTCTTTTTCCCCTTTTCCTTTGTACAAGGGAATAATTATACCTGACTTCCAATCCTCCGGGACTCTACCTTCCTCCCAGGCCAATCTGCACATCTTCCACATCCATTCTACTACTATCTCTCCCCCATGCTTCAGCATCTCACCACACACTCCATCAATTCCTGGGGCTTTCCCCGATTTAACTTTCTTCATTGCTTCCACAACCTCTATCCTACTGATTTCTACCTGTCTTCTCACCTCCCTCCTTCTCCCAGCCATTCCCCAGCCACTTATACTCGCATTACTTCCATCCTCTACGTTCAACAATTCCTTAAAGTGTTCTCTCCATCTGCTCACTTTTTTCTCCCTTCTCCACTAGTAATCTACCATGTTTATCTTTCACTCCCCTGCTAACTTCACTTCCACCCTGTCTTACTCTTTTCACTTCTCTCCAGAACATTTTCTTACAGTCCCTCCACTTTACACTCAAATTCCTTCCAAATTCCTGATCCACTCTCTTCTTACTCTCTCTTACTAATCTTTTCACCTCTCTCTTCCTTTCCACATATAACTCTCTCTTCTGCCTCTCAACTTCTTCCACGCCCCTATTTCTCATCCATTCATTGTATGCTTTCTTCTTTTGTGCCACAGCCTGTTTCACCTCTTCAGTCCACCACGCTGTTCCTTGCACCCCCCTCCGTCTTCTCTTCCTTCCACACACCACATCACATGCTGCACATATTTCTTCTGTAAATATCTTACACACACCTTCCACGTCTCCCATCTGCTCCAATTCATATTTGCCCAATCGTTCCTCCACTTCTCTCTTATACTCTGCCTTTTTCTCATCCTCTTGTAACCTTTCCACTCTCCTTGCAACTACTCCTTCCTCTCGTCTTTCCCTTCTTCTATTCCTCCATCTTACTTGCATCCTAATTCTGGCCACCACCAAGTAGTGGTCAGAAAGGCCACTCCCCCAACCTCTATAAACTCTTGCATCCAATATACATCTTCGCATCCTTTCATCCACACATATATATATATATATATATATTTTTTTATCTGTAGTATTTTATATAAATCAGATTCTTTAAAATAAATTGATTGTTTTACTTAATTGAATTTTTAAAAATTAAATATAAATATATTTTTTCACTTTTATAAAGACTTTCTTTTTTACTAAGCCTTTATCAATGATAAATGAAATCATATTTTGGTATCATACATTTATTACCCAAAAGTTGCTATACAACTTGAAAAGACCTGATGCATTAAAGACTTTCCTAACCGGAACATTTATTGTTATTATCAAAGAGCCTTCTTTCCTCTGTTTTTTAATGTTTGTCCTGTAACAAAAGGCACAAGTCAAGAGTCAAGAGTGAGAGCAGTGGAAATGAGTTATTTGAGAGGAGCCTGTGGAGTCACATGGAGAGACAGACTGACAAAGGAGGGTTGTGATGTGGATGTAGACGTGATAGGATGCGTTAGGAGAAACACAATGAGGTGGTTTGGCCATGTGGAGAGGATGGAGAGTGAGAGACTGATGAGGAGAGTGTATGAGAGTGAGGTGGAGGGGTAGAGAGAGAGAGGAGGAGGTCAAGGATGAGATGGAGGGATGAAGGGGAGAGGTATAAGAGAGAGGGGGGTGTGATTTGGGAGCAGGGCAGTGAAATGGCGGGGGACAGGGCGATGTGGAGGCGATTTGTTTGTGGCCACCCCGTATGGGATTAAGGCGTCTGGCAATAGATAGACAGACAGAACAAAAGGCAATCACTGGTGCCTGACTTGAGCAAGATCAGTACAGGAAGAGTACAGGTCAAGCAGACCTGATGCATCTGTACAATACACATCCATCACATTCTCTGTCTTCATTTTTACTGTATTTATAAAAAAAAATCAATTTTGATTTAAATCATGATTTTTTTTCACTTTGATTTAAATCAATTTAAATCACATGATTTAAATCATAACAACCCTGCTTTACTAATACAGAAACCATCTTGGCTGTTTCCATATAAAGAAAGATGCCATAATAATGATGGGAATTAAGCAAGTTTATTTTATAACAGGTCAGGGAATTCAAACTACAGTAATTACCAACATTCTATTCTGGGAAGGTATGACAAACAGGAAAAGAAAATGTATATCAACAACTAGGATTGTGGAAAGTGTTAAGAATATATGGAATAGATGGGAAGTTGTTGAATGCTGTGATGAGTATGTACGATGGTGCGAAGGCTGCAGTGCGTGTGGATGGTGAACTAAGTGAATTTTTCTCTTTGAAAGTTGGGTTGAAACAGGGATGTGTCATGTCTCCATGGTTGTTCAATCTGTACATGGATGGGGTAATAAAAGAGGTACAAGGTAGGGTAGTGATTGTTGGAGTGGCCCTGGTGAGAGAGGATAGTGTTTGGAAACTCCCTGTACTGTTGTTTGCAGATGATACCGTGTTGTTGAGTGAAGACGAAGGGGAGCTGCAAGGCTTGGTGGATGAGTTTGAGAGTGTGTGTAAGAAACGGAATCTAAAGGTGAATGTAGGGAAGAGTAATTTGATGGTCTTTGAGAGAGGTGAAGTCAGTGAATGTGCAGCGAGGTTGGATGGTGAGGAATTGGAAAATGTGAGTACGTTTAAGTACTTGGGTAGTGTGATGAGTAAGGATGGAGGTTTGGAGGGTGAAGTGCTTGAAAGGGTATAGCAGGGAAGAAAGGTTGCTGGTTCTTTGAAAGCAGTGATAAGAAACAGGGAAGTGAGCATGGAAGTGAAAAAGTTACTACATGACAGTATTGTGATACCAACTCTAACGTACGGAAGTGAAGCTTGGACGTTGTTGGAAGGACACAAGTCAAGAGTGAGAGCCGTGGAAATGAGTTATTTAAGAGGAGCCTGTGGAGTCACATGGAGAGACAGGCTGACGAATGGGGATATAAAGGAGCGTTGTGGTGTGGATGTGGATGTGATAGGAAGCATTATGAGGAACACACTGAGGTGGTTTGGCCATGTGGAGAGGATGGAGGGTCAAAGACTGACGAAGAGAGTGTATGTGAGTGAGGTGGAGGGGGAAAGAGGGAGGGGGAGGCCAAGGATGAGATGGAGAGATGGGGTGGAGAGGTATATGAGAGAGGGGGGTGTGAGTTGGGAGCAGGGGAGTGAAATGGCGGGGAACAGGGCGACTTGGAGGCGATTTGTTTGTGGCCACCCCAAACGGGATTGAGGCGTCTGGCAATAGATAGATAGATAGAACAACAAGGTGGAAAAAAATGGATCAAGGTGGCTGGGAGAACTTTGTATGGAGGAGTGCATGACAAGGATCTGGCACCTCTGTTCTGTCCCAGTAAAGTGACAGTTGTTGGATTGACTCAAGATGACTGAAGGTATGAAGCACGTAAGCATGGATGTTTATGACTGTGGGGTGGAGTCAGGATTCCTGGGGCTGGAATGATGAGTGAATGAGTGTGTGGCCTGGACAGACCTCTGGCCAGTTTCTTCTTCTATCAGGTATTTTCTTGCTCTCTGAGTACCCCATCCCATCCTCAAGTAGAAAAAGAGGTATGGATGACAATGACAATGATGATGATGATGATTTTCATGGGGTTAACCCATTGAATATGAAGACCTTCTTAATTTTTAACATTCTTTTTGGCTTTAAACAGTACAGTTCAGCTTTACCTTAAATTTTTTTTTTTTTCCTAACTCAATGAATTATGTCTAGTGGCCTCAGGTCCAAGACGCATTTCTTTAGTACTGTACTAGTTATCTTCAATGCAGCACACTCAAAATATTAAGTAAAAATGAAATCAGTTTAGTACATATGGAACACTTAAGAAATCCGAGGACTTGAGGGGGGAGGGGGAGACCGTTATTCCGCGAAGTCTCACAAGAGGTGCTGCAGTCAATGAAAACATGCATTGGCCAGGAGGTGCAGCAGCCAATCAAAACATTCATTTGCACATGATGTCACCAAGCATCAGTCTCCCTGTGCTCTTTGGTGTAAATGCATAACACCATAAGAGCATGTTGGAACAAACTGCAGGAGAGCTCTCATTAATAAGTCATGATAACTTTATGACAGGAATTGTCTTTCATAACCGTATAATTCACTTATGAAACTCAAATTCTGCAGATATAACATTTTGGTACTAACAAGCACCAAGTCAGGTTTGCTGACATTTGTGATGGCAGCCTACAGACTGGGGACACTGGATCAGTTCGAACCTCAAATTCATTCACCCCCAAATCATTTCAGCTAGTTAAGTTTGGTTAAATTAAGTTAGATTAGGTTAGGTTAATGGAAATTAAAAATTAGAGAATGAATGACTTTGGAGTAGAATCAACCTGAAGGTCTGACATGGCAAGCAGCCACCTGCCCTGATTTGCTTGTAAAACTGGTAAAACTTCACATTTCTTCACATTTTAAAATCTACCACAAAGATACATTGATGCATTAGTATTATGCACAAAAAAAAAAAAAAAAAAAAAAAAAAAAAAAAAAAAGCGTGTGTGTGTGTGTGTGTGTGTGTGTGTATTTACCTATTTGTAGTATACAGGAATTGAGCAATGCTCGTGTTGTCCTGTCTCCATATCCACATTTATCAAGTCTACCTTTACACACATGAATGTTTTTCTCATGCACCACCTCTTTGTCTAAGTCGTTCCAAATATTTAAGTATTTACCTAATATACCTAATTGTGATATACACGGAATGTACTATGCTCGTGGGTTTCTGTCGCTGTTTCTCAATAAGTCAAATTTAACTTTAAACTCGTTTAACTTTTTAGACTGGACAATCTCTTTGTCCAGGCTATTCCATATGTCTATACTTCTGTAAGGAAAGCTATATTTCTTGATATCCTTCAAGCAGCTTGACTTTTTCAATTTCATTCCATGTCCTCTTGTTGCTCTCTTATCCCATACAAACAGATCTTCTTTGTCAATTTTATCTACTCCCACCATGGTCCTGAACACCGCAATCATGTCTCCCCTCTTTCTCCTTTCCTCTAACGAAGGCAAATCCAGTTTTTCCAGCCTCTCTCTGTATGACAGGTCTGTCAGACTGGGGACCATCTTGGTTGCTGTTCTTTGTATTCTCTCAATCTTGTTTATATCTTTCTTTTTGTGTGGGGACCACACTACCGCTGCATATTCTAACCTGGGGCGGATCATGGCCACTATCAATTTTTTCATCATTTCCTCATCCATATAATGAAATGCTACTCTAATGTTAGTCAAGAGCTTATAAGTCTCTCCAACTATCTTGTTAATGTGCTTTTCTGGTGACAAACTATCTTGGACCAGCACTCCCAAATCTTTCTCTTCTCTCCTTTTTGTGATTAATTCATTACCCAAAAAATAATTCAGTGATGGTCTCCTGGTACTTTTACCCATTTCCAATATTTTACATTTCTTTACATTAAATTTCTTTTCCCACGTCCGGCTCCAATTGTGTATCCTATCCAAATCCTCAAGCAGTATTTTACAATGCTCCTCAACCTCTATCTTCCTCAAGATCTTTACATCATCAGCAAACAGACTCGCATAACTGTTCACTCCATCTACCATATCATTTACGTAAATCAGGAACATTAATGGCGCCAACACTGAGCCTTGAGGGACTCCACTTGTTACTTCCCTCCATCCAGACATCTTTTCCTTTATTACTGTCCTCATTTGTCTGTCTCTCAAAAAGTCTCTCATCCATTCCAGAAGTTTCCCCTTTAGTCCTCCTATATATTCTAGTTTCCACATTAGTCTCTTATGAGGTACCTTGTCAAAGGCCTTCTCTAAGTCTAAGTAAACACAATCCACCCAACCATCTCTCTCCTGTACCACCTCAATTGCTCTTGAGTAAAAGCTCAACAAGTTTGAAACACATGACCTTCCACTTCTGAATCCAAACTGACATTCAGCCAAAATATTAATCTCTTCCAGATATTTTATCCATCTGTCTTTCAGGATTCTCTCACACAATTTTGCGACCATGCTGGTTAGAGACACTGGTCTATAATTCAGGGGTTCTTCCCTGTTTCCTCCCTTGCAAATTGGTACCACATTTGCCCTCTTCCATTCTTTTGGCACTTTCCCCTCTTCCAGTGAGCATACAATTAAGCTGTGAATTTTATCCGCCAGTTGTTCTCTGCATTCCTTCAGTACCCAATTAGAAATTCCATCAGGTCCTGGGGCTTTCCTTACATCTTGAGTTTCCAGTAATTTATACACTTCCTGCACCTCCACTTTTATATCTTTCATCACCAGAACATTTCTAATCACTCCCTCCCCTTCCACAAGCTCCTTTTCTTTAGTGAAAACTGACTGGAAATGTTTGTTCATTATTTCTGCTTGCATTGCCGCATCCTTAAAGACCTCTCCATCTACTTTCAGCTTGGTGATTCCTTCCTTTTGTTTCAGTTTGCCATTAACAAATCTATAAAACAGTTTGGGTTCATCCTTGCATTTGTCAATTATATCTTTTTCAAAATTCCTTTCTTCTTCTCTACGTATTCTTGTGTATTCGTTTCTTGTTCTTTTATATTCTTCCTTTGTTCTGTCGTTACCTCTCTTTCTCCAATTGTTCCACGCCTTATCTCTCTCTTTTTTGGCTATCATACACCTTCTATTAAACCACTCCTTTTTCCTGTTTTCTTTCCCTCTTACTCTTGGTACAAATTTTTCCACTCCCAAATTACAGAGGTCTAGAAAGATATCCCACTTCCTCTGTATCTCTCTTGTTTCTCTGAATTTTCTCCAATTCGCATTTTCAAAAAAGTTTCTCAATCCTGTAAAATTTGCTTTCCCAAAGTTGTATCTTCCCTGTCTATGAAGCTCGTCTCTTGGCTCGACGTTTCCTATTAACATCTGGAACTCAATGACCACGTGATCACTTTTTCCCAAAGGACAGAGATATTCCAATGATTCTATTACATCGGGTTCTTTGGTGAACAGTAAATCTAACCTTGCTGGTGTGTCCTCACCTCGAAACCGTGTCTCTTCTTTGACCCACTGCGTCATCACATTATTCATTATTATATTTAATAACATAGTACCCCATGAATCCTCACCGCCTCCCGAGTACCATTCCTCCCAGTTCACCTCTTTACAATTAAAGTCACCCACCAAAATTATATTATTGCTTTTCTCAATTATTTTTTGCAAGTAGCTAGCCATATCTGACAACATCTCATGGTATTCGTCATCCTTCCATGCTCTCGTCCTTGGGGGAACATACACTACCGCCATATCTCTCTTAACATTCTCTCCAGTTTCTAATTTCATATATATCACTTCAGCCCTGCCTTCTCCCATTTCCACAGTATCTACATTTATGTTGTTCTTCACTGCTATCATCACTCCTCCTCCCTTTTTTTCTTTTCTGTCTTTTCTCCACAGTTTGTATTTACCATCTCCCAAATGAACATCAATATCTTCTCTTAATTTGGTCTCTACAAAGCACATGACATCAGGTTCATGTTCTCTCATGAAATCATTAATTTCGATCCTTGTCGATATGAAACCATCAACATTAGTATATATCACCTTCAAATTATTTTTGACATTATTAATACCCTCTTCTCTCCTACTCTCTGTCCGTACCACTTCCTCAACTTCTGATCTTTCACAACCATCCCCCCTAGTTTCCTTCACTTCTATTTCCTTAAATACCATTTCCTTACTTTCATATCCAATACTCTCCAAAAAAAAGTATTACGTTCTTCCTCTGTCCTCTTATCATTTTTTCCTTTCCTTCTTCCTTTAATGATTTTAAAACTTCTCTTTCTTCTTCATTCAGATCTTTTCTTATTATAATATTTTCCATCCCCGCCTCTTTGCTTAATTTCCAGGTCACTTTAAGTATCTCATTTATTACACTTTCTGATGTAAACTTGACTCTCATTGGTCTTGTTTCCCCTTTCTTATAAGGCCCTATCCTCCTTACTTCCTCAATTTCTTTTACCCACTTGTCTCCTTCGGGGTCAATCTTGCCTAATATTCCTCTCACCATGTTCGTGTCTCTCTCGAGTCTTACGAACCTAACCTTTTCTTCTTCTTCCCTGTTTCCAAATACTACCACACATCTGTTCCTTTCTACAGTTTCTCTCACTATTTTCTCTTTTTTCTTCAGTATTTTCACTACATTTTCTTCCACTTCTTTCTTGTTCATTTCCCTTTCTTCCTGGATGATCTCTCTTAAGCTGACCACTTCTTTCTGTTCTTCTTCTACGTGTGCCCACTTTGCCTTGTGTTCTTCTAATACATTACTCACCTTCTCCATTTTATTAGTACTCTCTTCAAGTTTCCTCCTCAGTTCAACATTTTCCCTCTTCAAATTCTTAATCTCTTTATTGGCTGTTTCGTTGGACTGGATTAGACTCTGTATGGTGGTTTCCGTATTTCCTGACACATCCTTTATCACTAGATTCTCTACTTTTTTTTCGAGTTCACTAATCCTCATAATTAATGTTTTCACCAGGTCCATGACATTAGTATTAGCATCAAATCCTTGAAATTCCATTCCCTCATTGTTTACATTTTCGGCCATGTTTAATGTAAAGTACCTAAACAGCTGTTACCGAATAAGCCACAAACATTCATGTATACTATTGCCAACAAATCTTTACATTTTTGGTAGTCTACCAACTTTCATTATTTTAAATTTAAAGAAAGACCCTAGGAGACAGGACAGACAAAATTCCTGAAACTACTCAAGGTTAGGAGCGATGCCTGGGACGTCCTCTCTCTCCGGCTGTTCGTGTGTGTGTGTGTGTGTGTGTGTATTTACCTATTTGTAGTATACAGGCAATGCTCGTGTTGTCCTGTCTCCATATCCACATTCATCTGGTCTACTTTTAAACACATGAATGTTTTTCGCCTGCACCACCTCTTCATCTAAGTCGTTCCAAATACTTATGTATTTATCTAATATACAGGAAATGAGCTACACTCGTGGGATCTTGTCTCTGTTTCTCAGTGTTAAATTTAGCTTTAAACTCAATTCAGTTTTTAGACTGGATGATATCTTTGTCAAGGCTATTCCACAGGTCTATACATCTATAAGGAAAACTATATTTCTTGATATCCTTCAAGCAGCTTGACTTCTTCAATTTCATTCCATGTCCTCTTGTTGCTCTCTTATCCCATACAAACAGATCTTCTCAGTCAATTTTATCTACTCCTATCATGGTCCTGAACACTGCGATCATGTCTCCCCTCTTTCTCCTTTCCTCTAAGGAAGGTAAATCTAACTTTTCCAGCCTCTCTCTGTATGACAGATCTGCCAGACTGGGGACCATCTTGGTTGTTGTTCTTTGTATTCTCTCAATCTTGTTTATATCTTTCTTTTGTGTGGGGACCACAGTACCGCTGCATATTCTAACCTGGGGGGGATCATGGACACTATAAATTTTTTCATCATCTCCTCATCCATGTAATGTAATGCTACTCTTATGTTAGTCATGAGTTAATATGTCTCTCTAACTATCTTGTTAATATGTTTTTCAGGTGACAAACTATCCTGGACCAGCACTCCCAAATCTTTTTCTTCTCTCGCTTTTGTGACTGATTCATTACCCATCAAATAATTCAGTGATGGCCTCTTGGTACTCTTACCCATTTCCAATTTTTTTCATTTCTTTACATTAAATTTCATTTCCCACACCCAACTCCAATCATGTATCCAATCCAGATCCTCCTGCAGCATTTTACAATCTTCCTCAACCTCTACCTTCCTCAAGATCTTTACACCATCAGCAAACAAACTTGCATAACTGTTCACTCCGTCTACTATATCATTTACGTAAATCAAGAACATTAATGGCGCCAACACCGAGCCTTGAGGGACTCCACTTGTTACTTCCCTACATCCAGACATCCTATCCTTTATTGCTGTCCTCATTTGTCTGTCTCTCGAAAAGTCTTTCATCCATTCCATGAGCTTCCCCTTCTGTCCTCCTATATATTCTAGTTTCCACATTAGTTTCTTAAGGGGTACCTTGTCGAGGGCCTTCTCCAAGTCTAAATACACACAATCCACCCAACCGTCTCTCTCCTGTATCATGTCAATCGCTCTTGAGTAAAAGCTCAACAAGTTGGAAACACATGACCTTCCACTTCTGAATCCAAACTGACATTCAGCCAAAATATTCATCTCTTCTAGATATTTTATCCATCTGTCTTTCAGGATTCTCTCACACAATTTTGCAACTAAGCTGGGTAGAGACACTTGTCTATAATTCAGGGGTTCTTCCCTGTTTCCTCCATTATAAATTGGTACCACATTTGCCCTCTTCCATTCTTGAGGTACTTTCCCCTCTTCCAGAGAACACATAATTAAATTGTGAAGTTTAACCGCCAGTTGTTCTCTACATTCCTTTAGTACCCAATTAGAAATTCCATCAGGTCCTGAGGCTTTCCTTACATCTTGAGTTTCCAGTAATTTATACAGTTCCTGTACTTCCACTTTTATATCTGTTATCACCAATACATTTCTTATCACTCCCTCCCCTTCCACAAACTCCTTTTCATTAGTGAAAACCGATTGGAAACATTTGTTCTTTATTTCAGCTTGCACTGCCGCATTTTTATACACCTCTCCTTCAACTTTCAGTTTGGTGATTCCTTCCTTTTGTTTCAGTCTGCCATTAACACATCTATGAAACAGTTTGGGTTCATCCTTGCATTTGTCTATTATACCTTTTTCAAAATTCCTTTCTTCTTCTCTACGTATTCTTGTGTATTCATTTCTAGATCTTTTATATTCTTCCTTTGTTCTGCTGTTACCTCTCTTTCTCCAGTTGTTCCACGCCTTATCTCTCTCTTTTTTTGCTATCATACACCTATTTAACCACTCCTTTTTCCTGTTTTTTTTCCCCTTGCTCTTGGTGCAAAATTTTCCACTCCCAAATTATAGATGTCTAGAAAGATGTCCCCTGTGGTGGGGGGGACACATTCTGGCTGCACTATGGGGTGGTACTACTACTCTGCGGCCAGGTTGTGTTAGGAAGAATACTGCCACCGTATTCCCTGCGTGTCATAAAAGGCGACTAAAAAAGGCGAGGTGAGGGGACTAGGGACCCCCTCCTATGTTTTTTAGTTCCTAAAAAGAAACAGGCTGGAGAAAGGGATGGGGGATTGAGCTATCCCCGTACCCTGAAGATTGGGTCTATGAACGTACGTGGATGTAGTACGATTGACGCTAAAAGGGAGGAGATTGCGAAAATATTTGTGAGAAGAAAGTTGGGCGTGTTAGCTTTGAGTGAAACAAAGACGAAAGGGAAGGGTGAGTCTATGTTTGGAAGTGTGAATGGAAGATTGTCAGGTATTGATTGAGGAAGGGCAAGAGAAGGTGTGGCCTTGTTAGTGAGTCCGGAAGTACAGCAGTGTGTGACTGAATGGAAGGAAGTGTCATCGAGACTGATGTGGGTGAAAGTGAAATTTGAACGTGAGTTGTGGGTGTTTGTCAGTGCATATGGGCCTGGTAGTGAAATGGGGATGAAGAAGGGAGGAAGTCTTTCTGGAATGATGATGATGAGTGTCTGCAGAGTTTTGGAGCGAATGTGAATGTGGTAATGATGGGAGATCTGAATGCTAGAGTGGGAAATGTAGCAGTTGAAAGTGTAGTTGGTATGCATGGTGTGCCTGGAAGAAATGAAAATGGGGAACGAATGATAGGGAAGTGTGTTGAGCGAGAGATGGTGATTAGAAATACGCTGTTCGAGAAGAAAGATATTTATAAGTATACATGGGTGAGATAGGAGGGTGGAATCGTTGTTGATAATGCATTGATGGACTATGTGGTTGTGTCCAGGAATGTAAAAGGAAGATTGTTGGATGTGAGAGTTCTGAGAGGGGAGGGTGGAGGTATGTCTGACCACTACCTGGTGGAGGGAAAGTTAAGAGTAGGTAAGAGACGGGTGAGAACTAGGAGGGTTAGGTGTGACAGGGAGGTTTTGAAAGTGAGTAAGTTGGATAGGAGAGAGAAAATGATAGAGTTTCAGGAAAAATTGAAAGATGAGTGGAACGCAGTGAAAGATCAGGAAAATGGCAGTGTGGAGGAGGAATGGCAGTTGTTTAAGGGTGCTGTGGTTGGCATGCAGAAGAGGTGTGTGGTGTGAGACATGTGGGTGGTGGTGTAAGAAAAGGAAGTGAATGGTGGTGTGAGGAAGTATGGCTGTGGCTGAGAAGAGACGTGCATATGAAGTGTGGCGCAGAGGAACGACGAGGTGTCATATGAGAGGTAGAAGGAAAAGAGGAATAGGGCGAGAAGGGCTGTGCGTGATGCTAAAGTGGCAGCAGATGTGAGGTGGGGTAGGTGGCTGACTGAGAATTTTCAACTGAATAAGAAAATGTTCTGGAAGGAGGTTAAAAGGGTGTGAAAGGGAGAGTCTGGGAAGGAAGAGTTAGTAAAAGCAGAGGATGGAAGGATGTCAATTGAGATGGATGCAGTAAGAAAGAGATGGGCAGAGTATTTTGAAAGATTGTTAAATGTAGAGGAGGAAAGGGTGGCTGAGATTGTGACGGATGGAAGGGTGCAAGGAATAAATGTGTTGGGAGAGTTGAATGCTTCTTTGATCACGAAGGAGGAAGTGGAGAAGGCAGTAAAGGAGATGAAAAGAGGGAAAGCTGCAGGTATGGATGGGTGTGCTGTGGAATGCCTGAAGGGTGGTGGAGTGACTATTGTTGACTGGTTAGTAAGAATGTTGAATGTGTGCTTTGTGAAAGGTATGGTGCCAATTGACTGGGCAAATGCTTGTGTGGTCCCATTGTATAAAGGCAAGGGCGATAAGTATGAATGTACTAGCTTTAGGGGTATAAGTATGTTGAGTGTTGTAGGTAAGGTGTATGGTAGAGTGTTAATTATGAGAGTTAAAGAGGGTACAGAGGGAGTGATTGGTGACGAGCAGTGTGGCTTTAGGAGAGGGAGGGGATGCATGGATCAGGAGTTTGCTGTGAGACAAGTGTGTGAAAAGTATTTAGCGAAAGGCAAGGATGTGTTTTGGGCATTCATGGATTTAGAGAAAGCATATGACAGAATTAATAGGGAGGCTTTGATGACTGTTTTAAGATTGTATGGACTTGATGGTAGGTTACTAAAATGGGTGAAAAGTTTTTATGTAAACAGTAGAGTATGTGTAAGAGTGAGAAATGCTGTGAGTGATTGGTTTCCTGTGAGAGGGGGGCCTGCGACTGGGATGTGTGATGTCGCCTTGGTTGTTTAATATTTATATGGATGGTGTTGTAAGGGAGGTGAATGCAAGAGTTTTAGGTGGAGGTCTGATTCTGGTGAATGTTGATGGTGGAGAGTGGAATCTGCTGTTTGCAGATGATACTGCACTGGTGGCTGATTCAGAGGAGAGATTGAGACAGTTGGTAGAGGAGTTTGGAAGAGTGTGTGAAAGGAGGAAACTGAAAGTAAATGAGAATAGGAGTAAAGTGATGAAGTGTACGAGGTTGGTACATGGTAGGCGGATGAATATAGTTTTGAATGGCGAGTTGCTTGAGGAGGTAGAGTGTTTTAAATATTTAGGGTCACA
This sequence comes from Coenobita brevimanus, assembly GCF_032717465.1. NCBI lineage: Eukaryota > Metazoa > Arthropoda > Malacostraca > Decapoda > Coenobitidae > Coenobita > Coenobita brevimanus. Next base: position 36,108,026 of record NC_137063.1, read on the forward strand.
TGTTGCTGTGGATGGAAGAATAGATGCAGAAGTGAAGTTCAGAATGAATGAAGTAGGAAAGGTGCTGGGAGGAATGAAAAAGGTGTTTAGATGTCGTTTGCTTAAAATGGATGTATAGAGAAGGCTGTATGAGGGTGTTGTGGTACCGACTGCGTTATATGGGGCTGAAACATGGAATATGGGTGTAGCAGAGAGGAAAAGTTTGAATGTAATGGAGATGAGGTATCTGAGGAGTATGTGTGGAGTGACGCGTATGGATCGAGTGCAAAATGATGAAGTGCGAAGGGGAACTGAAGTTGTTCGGGAGATGGCTAGTACAGTTGAGCAGAGGGTGTTGTGATGGTTTGGGCACATGGAGATAATGGATAATGAGTGACTGGTGAAAACGATAACTATATCTGATGTGAGATGTGTAAGGCTGACAGGGAGACCACGAATAGGATGGATGGACAGTGTGATGAGAGCGCTGGATGCTGGAGGGATGTCTGTTGAGCAAGGAAGAGTGGCTGTGCGTGCAAGAAAGAAATGGAGAGAAATTGTGAATGAATAAATGATGACGCAGCTCTGAGGGGATATTCTCCCGCATTTGGTCTGATCAGTTAGCCAGGTCAGGAGCGGGTAAGGGGATGGGTCTATTATGATGTGGCAGGGGTAAACCGGCTCTGCTGTCGGGCCCTGCTGCAGATGTCACTGATTGCATTGCACAGTTGACCCTTGTGCGGTGTGGTGCTGTGAGGATCTGTCCCTTCTCCCCTTTGGGTCTAAGATGTGAATGAATGTGTTTGAATGGATGAGTTAATGGGGAGTGTGTCGTCCTGTCTTGGCTACCTCCCTTTCCTTGGGGGAAACAGCCTAGGTATATAGATAGATAGAAAGATATCCCACTTCCTCGGTATCTCTCTTGTCTCTCTGAATTTTCTCCAATCTGCATTTTCAAAAAATTTTCTCAATCCTGTAAAATTTGCTTTCCCAAAGTTGTATCTTCCCTGCCTATAAAGCTTGTCTCTTGGCTTGATGTTTCCTATTATCATCTGGAACTCAATGACCACATGATCACTTTTTCGTACAGGACACAAATATTTCAAAGATTCTATTACATCGGGTTCTTCAGTAGACAGTAAGTCTAACCTTGCTGGTGTGACCTCACCTCGGAACTGTGTCTCTTCTTCGACCCACTGCGTCATCACATTATTCACTGTTATGTTTAATAATATAGTGCCCCACAAATCTTTGCTGCCTCATGAGTCCCATTCCTCCCAGTTCACCTCTTTACAGTTAATGGCACCCACCAAAATTATACGGCTGCTTTTCTCAATTATTTTTTGTAAATAACTAGCCATATCTGACAACAACATCTGGTATTCATCATCATTCCATGCTCTTGTCTTAGGGGAAACATACAGCACTGCCATATCTCTCTTGCCATTCACTCTAGTCTCTAATTTCATATATATCACTTCAGCCCTGCCTTCTCCCTTTTCCACAGTATCTACATTTATGTTGCTCTTCACTGTTATCATCATTCCTCCTCCCGTTTTTTCTTTTCTGTCTCTTCTCCACAATTTGTACTTACCATCTCCCATATGAACATCAATATCTTCTCTTAACTTGGTCTCTACAAAGCACATGACATCAGGTTCATGTACCCTCAAGAAATCGTTAATTTCAAGCCTTGCCGATAGTAATCCATCAACATTAGTATATACCACCTTCAAGTTATTTCTGATGTTCTTTATACCCTCTTCTCTCCGTCGGTACCACTTCCTCAATTTCTGATCTACAACTCTCCAGTAACTTCTCTTTTTCATATTCATAGCCATCCCCTTTAGTTTCCTTCACTTCTAGTTCCTCACATACCACTTCCTTACTTTCATATCCATCACTTTCCACAAAAAAATGTTTTACATTCTTCCTCTGTCCTCTTATCATTTTTTTCCTTTACTTGTTCCTTCAAAGATTTTAAAACCTCTCTTTCTTCTTCATTCAAACCTTTTCTTACTATAACATTATCCATCCCTGCCTCTTTGCTTAGTTTCCAGGTCACTTTAAGTACAACACCCTCGCATCCAACACGCGTTTGTCCAACACAATTCGCCCCCAGCACGAAGAACAAAAAATTAGTATGATTTAATACAATTTAAATACTGTAACAAGGGTGCTTTAACATAACATGGACAGAGCTCCGAGAAGTGGATGAAATTCGCAGAGTTCGCCTCTAGCACGATCACCCCTGGTCCAACACGGTCATACTGGACGTTCCCATGATGCTGAAAGCCAATCAAAACTTCCGATCAAGTAGCCTCCCCCGCCCACTATCGTGACGTGATCGTGATGTCGCCCAATTAAAAACGCTTCTGCTCTCACGTGATGTTTTGTTTAAATTTCTCCCACCACAGCGCCACTCAGTCACATAATTCACATTGGATGGTGCTTTTTTCTCGATGCATTTTCTGCCATTGCTACTGCATTTTACCCTGCTCATGATGCCTAGGAAGCCTTCTGAGAACCCCAAGAAGCAGCGGCACCTCCCTCAGGCAACCAAGCTAGAAATCATCGAGGGGAAGAAGAAAGGGGAGAGGAATGTGGACAACTCAAGGCCTACAAAGTGCATGAAGCCAGCGTGAGGACCATAATACAAAACCAAGACAAGATCTTCCAGCAAAAGGAGGAAGAGAGAAGAGTGCTAGGACAGGCAGAAGCAGGACCTTCTATGGATGTGGACGAGGATAGTGAGTCTGAGTGTGATATCCAAGGACTTATGAGGGAGGTTGAGGAGGAACAGCAGCAATTACCCGCTAGTGACACAAGCAGCCATCCTCTGAGGACCCAGTAAGACTACCTACAGCCTTGGATACCACCTTCCATTCCCAGCAAGCCCACCAACACTATCCTAAAAGGTTAGTTATCATTCACAGTACAGTATCATTTATTATAATTACAGTAGTACCAATATATGTATATGTGTATGGTAGGTATTTAAGGTGACTTTTCTTAGGGTTGCTGACATAATTCATTTTTCCCCAAAAGCTCTGTTATTTGTCCAACACGGGGCCCGTGCATGACAATATTACTGTGTTGGACGCAAGGGTACTGAATATCATTTACTGTACTTTCTGATGACAACTAGACTCTCATTGGTCTTGTTTCCCCTTTCTTATAAGGCCCTATCCTCCTTACTTCCACAATTTCTTTTCCCACTTGTCTCCTTTGGAATCAATCTTGCCTAATATTCCTCTCACCAGATTCGTGTCTCTCTCGAGTCTCACAGATCTAACCTTTTCTTCCTCCTCCCTGTTTCCAAATATTACCACACATCTGTTCCTTTCTACAGTTTCTCCCACTATTTTCTCCTTTTTCTTCAGTATTTTCACTACATTTTCCTCCACTTTTTTCGTGTTCATTTCCCTTTGTTCCTGAATGATTTCCCTTAAGCTGACCTCTTCTTTTTTGTTCTTCTTCCACATGTGCCAACACTGCCTTTTGCTCTTCTAACACACAACTCACCTTCTTCATTTTATTACTGCTCTCTTCTAGTTTTCTCCTTAATTCGATATTTTCTTGCTTCAAATTCCTGATAGTAGAAATTCCTGATCTTCTGGTTTGCCGTCTCACTGGACTGAATCAGACTCTGTATAGCATTCTCGGTATTTTCAGACATGTCTTTGAACACTAAATTCTCCTCTTTCTATTCAAGTTCACTAATCCTCATGAACAATGTTTTAACCAAATACATGACATTAATTTCACTATCAAATCCTGGAAATTCAGAATCCCTTGATATTAACATTATCGGCCATGTTTGAGGTTGGTTACAGTACCAAAACAGCTGTTACCGAAAATACTACAAACATTCATGTATACGCTCTGCCAATAACTCTCTACATTTTGGGCAGTGTACATTAACTTACAGGATTTTAAACTTAAAACAAAACCAAAGGAGACAGGACAAAATATAATGCCTGAAAACTACTTAAGGTTTGCTGCAGTGGCTGGGAGGTAGTCGAGATATGTCCGTTCGCTCTGGCTGACTGTGTGTGTGTGTGTGTGTGTGTATTTACATAAATGTATTTATCTAATTGTGATATTCAGAAAATGGGCTACGCTTGTGGGGTCCTGTCTCTGTTTCTCAGTAAGTCAAGTTTAGCGTTAAACTCATTTTAAGTTTTTAGACTGGACGATCTCTTTGTCCAGGCTATTCCACAGGTCTATACATCTATAAGGAAAACTATATTTCTTGATATCTTTCAAGCAGCTTGGCTTCTTCAATTTCATTTTGTGTTCTCTTGTTACTCTCGTATCCCATACAAACAGATCTTTTCTGTCAATATTATCTACTCTTATCATGGTCCTGAACACCGCAATAATGTCTCCCCTCTTTCTCCTTTCATCTAAGGAAGGCAAATCCAGCTTTTCCAGCCTCTCTCTGTATGACAGATCTCCCAGACTGGGGACCATGTTGGCTGCTGTTCTCTGTATTCTCTCAATCTTGTTTTTATCTTTCTTTTTGTGTGAGGACCACACTACTGCTGCATATTCTACCCTGGGGCGGATCATGGCCACTATCAATTTTTTCATCATCTCCTCAACCATGGGTGGTAGGTGGTGGCGACCATCATCCACTCACTTGATGTAGTGCTGCCTACTTCTTCCTTAGCCTTTATCATTCTTTTTCTGTGCCTGTCGTCCTCTCTTCCTATTTCTCCCATCTCTCTTGTCACTTATTGCTTTTCTTTCCTTTACAGGTGGCTTTACATTGAGTGACAAGCCAAATGGTTTCCTGTAAGCCAAGAAACCATTTACAACGCTGGGTGGTAACCATATAACCAACTCATACGTGCTCCCTACGTGTCAGCAAGTGGGTTGGTGGAGGGTTAGTGCCCCTCCCCATAAAACAAATAACTCAAAGTCAAATGGCCACCCCTTACTGGATTATGGCGTCTGGCAATAGATAGATAGATAGATCCTCAACCATATAATGAAATGCTACTCTTATGTTAGTCAAGAGTTTGTACGTCTCTCTAACCATCATGTTAATGTGTTTTTCAGGTGACAAACTATCCTGGACCAGCACTCCCAAATCTTTCTCTTCTCTCGGTTTTGAGATTGGTTCATTACCCATCAAATAATTCAGTGATGGCCTCTTGGTACATTTACCCATTTCCAGTATTTTACATTTCTTTGCGTTAAATTTCATTTCCCACATCCGGCGCCAATCATATATCCTATCCAGATCCTCCTGCAGCATTTTACAATCCTCCTCAACCTCTACCTTCCTCAAGATCTTTACATCATCAGCAAACAGACTTGCATAACTGTTCATTCCATCTACCATATCGTTTACATAAATCAGGAACATTACTGGCGCCAACACCGAGCCCTGTGGGACTTCACTTGTAACTTCGCTCCATCAAGACATCCTATCCTTTATTACTATCCTCACTTACCTGTCTCTCAAAAAATCTCTCATCCATTGAAGGAGGTTCCCCTTCAGTCCTCCTATATATTCTAGTTTCCACATTAGTTTCTTATGGGGTACCTTGTCGAAGGCCTTCTCCAAATCTAAATACAGTACCCTCGCGTCCAGCACGATAATATTGTCATGCATGGGTCACGTGTTGGACCAAAAACATGTTGGACTAACAATAGAGCTCATGGGGAAAAATGAATTATGTCAGCAACCCTAGGAAAAGTCACCCTAAATACCTACCATATACCTATACATATATTGGTACTATTGTAATTATAATAAATAGTACTGTGCTATGAATGATAACTAACCTTTTAGGATAGTGTTGGTGGGCTTGCTGGGAATGGAAGGTGGTATCCAAGGTTGTAGTTAGTCCTACTGGGTCCCCGGAGGATGGCTGCTGGCGTCACTAACGGGTAATGGCTGTTGCTCCTCCTCAACCTCCCTCATAAATCCTTCGAAATCAAACCTCCTTCATAAATCCTTCGAAATCACACTCAGAATCACTATTTTCGTCCACAGCCATGGAAGGTCCTACTTCTGCCTGTCCTAGCACTGTAATCCTCGGGAAAGTGCATGCTTCTCACACTGTTACCAGAGACCCGTCTCGTGACTGTGGAAAGTGATCGCTGTCGCTGACTCAATAGAGAATAAGGAGAAGCAACTTTGTTTATAAACTGGTACGCACGCCGATGAGAAGGGTTTCAAAACGATTGATATTTATTCTAAAATATTAATATGTATTCAGTGTCAGGCTAAATGTTCAATGCTGTAGAACGATACATTCTCTGTCGAGTCGCCTGGGTTTTGGTCACACTGTTTTGCCCGTCGTATCCTCGGCAGGAATCCATCCAGATGAATTCCAAATGACCGTGGTATCGTCGGCAATTTTACCACGTTACCGTTCCGATTTACCATCGTATCCTCGGCAAACCTGGTATGAAGTGCCGTGTGATAGCCTTCGGCTGCCAGGATCTTGTCTTAAGTTTTTTATTATGATCACGTTGGCTTCACTCATGTCGTAGGCCTTGGCAATGTCAGCTTTCCTCTCCCCTTTCTTCTTCCTCTCGATGCTTTCTAGCTTGGTGGCCTGAGGGAGGTGCCGACGCTTCTTGGGGTTCTCAGAAGGCTTCCTAGGCATCGTGAGCAGGGTAAAATGCAGTAACGAGGGCAGAAAATGCAGCAAGAAAAAAGCACCTTCCAATGCAATTATGTGACTGAGTGGCGCTGTGGCGGGAGAAATGTAAACAAAACATCACGTGACACCAGAAGCGTTTTTAATTGGGCGGCATCACGATCACGTCACGATAGCGGGCGGGGAAGGCTACTTGATCAGAAGTTTTTCATTGGCTATCATCATCACGGGAATGTCCAGTATGACCGTGTTGGACCAGGGGTGATCGTGCTAGAATGAACTCTGCGGATTTCGCCCACTTCTCGGAGCTCTGTGCGTGTTATGCTAACACACTCGTGTTGCAGTAATTAAATCACATTAAATAATACTAATTAATTGCTCTCCGTGCTGGACCCGAATCGTGCTGGACTAACGCGTGTTGGACGCGAGGGTACTGTACACACAATCCACCCAACCGTCTCTCTCCTGTAGCATGTCCACTGCTCTTGAGTAAACACTCAACAAGTTGGAAAAACATGACCTTCCACTTCTGAATCCAAAATGACTTTCACCCAAAATATTCATCTCTTTCAGATATTTTATCCATCTATCTTTCAGGATTCTCTCGCACAATTTTGCGATCATGCTGGTTAGGGACGCTAGTCTATAATTCAGGGGTTCTTCCGTGTTTCTTCCCTTATAAACTGGTACCACATTTGCCCTCTTCCATTCTTGAGGCACTTTCCCCTCTTCCAGAGAACACACAATTAAATTGTGAATCTTATTTGCCAGTTGTTCTCTGCATTCCTTCAGTACCCAATTAGAGATTCCATCTGGTCCTGGGGCTTTCCTTAAATCTTGAGTTTCCAGTAATTTATACAGTTCCTGTACTTCCACTTTTATATCTTTTATCACTACATTTCTAGTCACTCCCTCCCCTTCCACAAACTCCTCTTCATTAGTGAAAACCAATTGGAACATTAGTTCATTATTTCAGCTTCCAATGCCGCATCTTTATAGATACTTTCAGTTTGGTGATTCCCTCCTTTTGTTTCAGTTTGCCATTGACAAATATATAAAACAGTTTGGGTTTATCCTTCCATTTGTCTATTATATCTTTATCAAACGTCCTTTCCTCCTCTCTACGTATTCTTGTGTATTCATTTCTAGTTCTTTAATATTCTTCCTTTGTTCTGCTGTTACCTCTCTCCAGTTGTTCCATGCCGTCTCTCTCGTTTTTTGCTATCACACAGCTTCTATTAAACCACTTATTTTTCCTGTTTTCTTTCCCCTTTACTCTTGGTACAAATTTTTCCACTCCCAAATTATTGAGGTCAAGAAAGATATTCCATTTCCTCTGCATCTCTCTTGTTTCTCTGAATTTTGTCCAATCCGCATTTTCGAAAAATTGTCTCAATCCCGTAAAATCTGCTTTCCCAGAGTTGCATCTTCCCTGTCTATAAAGCTTGTCTCGTGTGTGTGTGTGTGTGTGTGTGTGTGTGTGTGTGTGTGTGTGTGTGTGTGTGTGTGTGTGTGTGTGTGTGTGTGTGTGTGTGTGTGTGAGGTTGGAGAGGGGGGGTTGGTACCTGTCCTTACTTATCATGCTATGCAATAACCTCACTGTATTTCAATAAATATATTAAACTGCATTTTGTGGGTTTGCCTATCATTATTTACAACATTCTAGGGATTTCTGTGCCTTGAATTAGTCACCGAGTGTCAGCCTTCCTGTGCCCTCTGGCAAAACACTATTAAGCATGCTGGGACAAACTGCAAGTGGGCACCCATTAATAAATGACAAAAAATTTATGACATGGATTGTCTTTCTTAACTGTATAACTCACTTACAACACCCAAATTATGCGGAAATAACATTTATGTTACAACAGTAAAGAGCACCAAGTTAAGTTTTTGCTGATGTTGCAGTGTCGTCCTACAGATCAGTTTGGACCTGAAATTCATTCATCCCCAAATCGTTTCAGTTAGTTAATGTAAATTAAGTTAGGTTAGGTTAGGTTGGCTTGGGTCATGCTGAATCAGGTTAGTTTGGTAGAAACAAGTGATTAGCAATGGACTGACTTTGAAGCCAAATCAACCTTAATGTCTGACATGATGGGCAACCACTTATTTGCATGTAAAACTGTGCAGGTTGTGTAGATGATACATTAAAAACTACGCATTTCCACAACTTTTAAAATCACAATGATTGTACTGTATTGTTGTAACTTGTAGTTTATAAAGGCACCAACATGCTTGCATGCAACAGCCTTGGTCACCTAATGGCAGTTCTCCACACTACTCAATCTCTAGAAGCCTCTCTATTCAGTTCCTTAACCCCTTAAACGCGGATCGTCGCGTTTGCGACGCTCGCCAAAAAGGACATAACGGCGGAGCGTCGCGTTTGCGATTCAAGTTAATTTTGAATAAACGTGGGCAAGGATGTTCCAGCTGATACTGTCTATCAGTACCACCACCCTATAGCTACAATTAGCATACTTTACCTTTGTACTACTGACCTCCGTAGTTGCCAAGTATTGTGTTTTCCCCCCCTCCCCCCCCACCACGGCCCGGCCAGCCTGGCTGTAATACATGGCAGCGCTCTGACTGCTCAGAACTGTAAATCTGTGCTCTCCTCTCACAAGCAGTTTATGCTAATAGGAAACGCTTGTTTCTCCAGTTGTAACACTAACTTTTTTTCGCACGGTTTGCCCCTGTTTAGCGTCAGTTTACCGCAGGCTTTCAAAAGTGACATTATGGCGAGTTCTAGCTCTTCCGAGTCAGTGCGAGCGGCCGACAGGAACGAGAATAAAGTGACGGGCGTAAGGCAGAATAAAAAGCGCGCCGCGGTGATCTTTTGGGAAGTAATATGATTGAAAATAATGTAGTATACATGTTTTTAGCCGTGAAAATGGAAATGTTTGTTGAGTGACGGGAAGACCGCCGCCGTGCTGCATGTAGGCCGTACGCTCCGTTGATTTTAGCCTTATTTTCAGTGCTTATTATACAAATACAGATTCCAAACTACCTGTACGTTGTAGTATAAAGTTTACTGTGACAGAATGAGGCTGTGGTAGAGGGGAAACCGGGTTGCTGGAGGTGTGAAAGTGAAGATTTGGTTACCCAACTTTGCAAGTCTCTACAAGTCCTTGGGTAGTCCACGAAGGCTCAACACCTGTCTCTGGAGAAAGCTGAATGTAAGTAATATCTGCCATACCAAGTATAATGTTCTAGGGTTAATCTCTGATTTTTGGCTAATATTTTCCTACAGGTACTCAGACCGCGATTCAACCCCGCCACCCGGGGGGAGGGGGGGGGTCGGCTGTTCATGGCCGCGTATTAGGGGTTAACCTTGAGGTTACACTCTTTGACCATGTCCTTCCCCCCCCCCCCAGCCTACTTCTGACTACCCTACCCCCGCTAACACTTCTCACATCCTCTCAACATGCCCAAATCATCTCATTCTATCCCTCCCCATCACAACACCAATACATTCAAGTCCCATTCTATTTTTTTGTTCCCAAAGTTAAAATCTACCCTGAAAGGTCCCTGATGTCTGACAATAGAAGAAATAGAAGAAAATTCACCAAGTTCATGAAACAAATGTTCATTCAAAAGCATGTACCTCGATGACTAAGTGATGTGACATGATGTGGCTGGCGTTAAAGTAAAGCTCAAAGTCATTGCCAGCCAACAGTCCCATCATGATCAAGCTATGCTGGCTAGCTGGTGTGGTACGGTATGTAAAATGCTATGTTTCTTTTTGGACACACCTCATAAGTAAGAAAAACATTCAGTCACCTCTATAGTTTTTCTGTCAAACCAAACTCAAACATGACATACATGACATACCTGCACTCTGAACTCGTATGGTTGAATGGAGTGTTATGCTGTATGAATGAAGAATATTAAAGAGTTACAGTAGTGAAGGTTTTGTAAAAAGGAAGGTACAGTGTGACGGCACTGGGGACAACTTTGAAAAGAAGGAATGAAGCAGATGAATGAGATATGACATGCAGAAAGCAAGGTGCAGTATTAGCATGTGTGGGTGGAATAAAGAGACATTTGGTGTGTTGATATAGTGTGGCTGAAGAAGAGGAATGAATATATTAAAATGTGAAGTGCTCCCATTCATCATTCATAAAAATGACACAGATGTTGGTCTGTTAAGCGTGATCTCTACATATGCAGATGACATCAAACTTGGAGTAAATGTGTGCAGTCTTGATGGGACTGAAAAACTTCAAGCAGATTTGTGTAGGCTAGGGGAATGGTCTGAGAATAGAAAATACAATACCAATTATCTTGGAGAAATGCAAGGCGATGCATATTGGCCATGCAAATACCAGGTCAGACTATTCACATTAGGGAAGAACTCTGAGACTGAATGATTTGGAAAAGGACTTTGGTGTACTCAATATTAATAGTGACCTAAAATGACCAAACACTGAACAGAAGTTAAGAAAAAGACCCAGAAATTGCTACACTATATCCAAGAGACAGATTCATTACAGGATAAAGAGATTTTTCGTACACCCTATAACTCCTTAATGTAGATACTTCTGGAGTACACTATGCACCTCTGGTCACCTACTCTTAGGAAAGACACAGACTGCCTTGAAAGAGTTCAACCTAAAGCTATAAAACATTGCATCCATCAGGCAACTGAGTTAACAGGATCACATGATGGCTCTAGGACCGTTTCCATTAGAAACTCCCAGACTACAAAGTCAGCTCACTGAGATGTTTAAAATACTGAATGGGTTTGGCAATCTTGACCTAGAAAGTGTTTAGTCTCAATGTGAGCTCAACATACATCCATGGTTGGAGTTGCAAATGAAAAAATTTAACACCAGCTATTGTGAAAACTTTTTTGCATGCAAGATCTGCTCAACCTGGAATACTCCTCATGGATGTTAATACTTGCACTACAGTTGAGCAGTTTAAAAGAAACCTCAATAGGATCTTACTCACACTAGAATGAGTGCGAACTGGATGTGCATTCCCAAGCAAATACAAAGTACCTCCTTGGTATGAAAGCAAGGTCTTTTTTTATATTTATTTTCTTGTAATTTCTCTCTCTCTCTCTCTCATGAAAATAAAAGCATTCACTTAAAAGATGAGTGCTGTGTAAACACTGGTTCATCACTGGAGCCTCCTTTGCTATCCTTGTCTTACTGCAGTAATTTAGTCACATTTTTAGAAGAGCTGCCTAGCACGTGTCATTCCGGCTTCTGCAGTTATCCTGCCCTCTTATTGTCTCTTGTCTCATGTTTTATGTTCTCATGTTTGACTGCTGATGGGAGAGAGGGAGGGAGGGAGAAAGGGGGTTACAGTTGTGCATATCAGGTTGCTGGTTCACATTCAAACGGCAGCCCTTAGTCAGGATGGGAAGTACTCTCACTGGTAATGTCAGCGAGCTGCAACTGATGCATATATTTGATGCTTCACTGTCTCCAGTTAATTTTGATTACCTAAATAAGGTATGCTCATAACATTTCTAATACAGTAATCCCTTGGTTATCAGGCATAACTAGTACTGAACATCGTGCATGATAACGTAACTGAACGATAACAAAAGCACATAATCTATGCGATTTATCCTAACTGGTACTGGGTACTCCACTCATAAACCCAAATTGTCAGCAGAAACCACACAAACTGCACCATCATTGTTAAGAGAAACCACAGTGCACTATCACTGTCTGCAGAAATGGCACATGCACTATCACTACTGGTGAAAACCACAGACACTGCAACATCACTAATGGCAGAAACTACAGACACTGCACAATCAATTTCAGCAGAACCCACAGACACTGCACTATCATTACTGACAGAAACCACAGACATTGCACTACCACTGTCAGCAGAACCCAAAGACACTGCACTATCATTACTGACAGAAACCACAGACACTGCACGATCACTGTCAGCAGAACCCACAGACACTGCACTATCACTGTTGACAGAATCCACACACACTGCACTACCACTGTCAGCAGAACCCACAGACACTGCACTACCACTGTTGACAGAAATCACAGCCATTGCACCATCACTGTCAGCAGAAGCCACTGACACTGCATTATCACTGTTGGCAGAAACCACAGACACTGTACCATCACTGTCAACAGAAACCACTGACACTGCACTATCACTGTTGGCAGAAACCACAGACACTGTGCCATCACTGTCAGCAGAAACCACTGACACTGCACTAACACTGTTGGCAGAAACCACAGACACTGTGCCATCACAGTCAACAGAAACCACTGACACTGCACTATCACTGTTGGCAGAAACCACAGACACTGTGCCATCATAGTCAACAGAAACCACTGACACTGCACTATCACTGTTGGCAGAAACCACAGACACTGTGCCATCATAGTCAACAGAAACCAATGACACTGCACTATCACTGTTGGCAGAAACCACAGACACTGTGCCATCATAGTCAACAGAAACCACTGACACTGCACTATCACTGTTGGCAGAAACCACAGACACTGTGCCATCATAGTCAGCAGAAACCACTGACACTGCACTATCACTGTTGGCAGAAACCACTGACACTGCACTATCACTGGTGGCAGAAACCACACACACTGTGCCAACACTGCTGGCAAAAACCACAGACACTGCACTATTACTGTTGGAAGAACCACAGACAATGTAACAACACTGTTGGCAGAAACCACAGATGCTGCACCATTATAATCAGTAGAAACCACAGATACTGCACTGCACCATCATTGTCAGCAGAAGCCACAGATACTGCACCATCACTGTTGGCAGAAACCACAGATATTGCACTATCACTGTCGGCAGAAGGCAGTCCAGGTGCGTGATAGTGATAATTTTGAGCCAAAAAATGTGCAATAATGACAGGAATGCAGATTTTCATCTTGCAGTGATAACAAAAACCTCTATAACCAAGGGATTACTGTAGCACGCTGGAGTTATTGATAATATGATGGTATGTATGCTAGTGATTTTTTTTTTTTTAAATGTGATAATGATAATTATCATTGTGATGTTAAAGCATTTTGGAAACCCATGTTTATGACTGTGGTCATATGTGTAGTTACTCAGCAGCAAATCTTATATTTTATTGGTGTTTGTGGAAGTATGCACTCTCTGAGTTCTTTCAAGTTACTCTTTGTTCTTTTGACACTGGTGGTAATATGACTGCCTCATATTGCTTCTATTATGTGATCTTACGACCGCCTGATGGTGTTTTTATTTTTTGACCTTTTGCACTTTGACTGCCTGAAATTGGTAGTGAAAATTCTGTTTGGGAGAAAGATAACTGCAGTTATATCGGCATATACCCCACAGGTAGGATTGGATGAAGTAGAGAAAGATAGATTATGGGATGATTTAATACATGTAGTAGGTGGTATGCGGGATGATGAGATAGTGCTTTTGGAAGGGGACTTAAATGGTCATGTAGGTGAAACAGCACAAGGTTATGAAGGAGTACATGGGGGATGTGCGTATGGTATAAGGAATGCGGAAGGGGAAAGGATACTCGAGTTTGGGAAGGCAACAGACATGATTGTGTGCAACACATATTTTAGGAAAAGAAAGGTAAGTTAATTACGTACGCGTCTGGGGGAAATAGCAGTAAGATAGATTATTTTCTGGTTAGGAGGGCTGATAGGAGGTTAGTGAAGGATGTTAAAGTTATAGAAAGTGAGGAGTGTGTGCAGCAGCACAAACTACTGATTTGTGATATGGTGCTTAACCCCTACACCGCGGGGATGTGTTTGCGCTCCTTGCGCATCCCGCAAGGATATTCGTGCTCCGACTGACTTTAAAAAAATATTTGCCAAAAATCAGTTATTAGTCCTAGAATATTAAAATTATATATGCATATGGCACATACCTTCAGCTTTCTCCTGGGATGTTTGTTGAGCCTTCGTCAACAACCGTAGGACTTGTGGAGACTTCTGAAGTTGGGTAACATAAGTCTCCACTTTACACTTCCCGATACCCCGTAATATGGTTACCACAGCCTGATATTACAACTACAAACACTATTCTATGAATTTCAAGTAGTTTGGAATCCATATTCAAAAAAAAAAAAAAAAAAAAAAAAAAAAATGTGAAAGCAATGTAAATTATGAGCGCATACGAGCTTTCCTCTCGTGCTGGTTCCCCGATGGTATTCTGAGGCAGAACTGTCATTTATTATTTATAAACACACTCACACTTTATATTCCTAGTACTTTATTACACTTATTTAAATATACAATATTTATCTATAAGTTTTTTTCAGTATTTGTAGTTTATTTTCACTCCAAGCATTCACTTTCTCGTTCTGTACACTAGCATAGAGAGCAAAGCTGTCACTTTCACTTTCAAACTCCCAGTATTCATACATGCTAGAGCGAAACTTTCACATTCACTTTCATTACTCCTAGTATATATACTTGTATTCTTACACTGTATTACTACTTATTTACATTTCTATTTACATTCTCTATTTTATTTACATTATTTACATTTCTATTTTATTTACACTATGTTATGCACTGTCACTTACAGTAACTTATAAAACTATTTTCCACTGTTCAGTTATATTTACATTCATTGCTTTCACTTGCTGTTTACACATTATTTACACATTATTTACATTTCCACTAGCACTGTTTTAGAGTCACCAGAAAGATCATAGTCACTGTCGATCATTATCATTGATAAATTAGCTAGTTCACGTTCCACAACAGAGTCACTTAGCCCTTTACTCCTACACACGAGGTTTAGTAGGGGTAGAGGCCACAGGGCCCTTTGCATGGAGCGCAAAAGCGGCGAGATTGGACAAGTGTGAATCCGACGTGGTTTCACCTTGAAAGATGACAGTAAACTGAATGCTGCGGCCTAGGGGCAGTGAAGGGTTGCCAATGTCAGCGTGGTGACAGCTGCTAATATATACGCTCTGAAATGATTGGCAGGAAATCTAGACAATACATAATAAATTAGGTAGTTCCAGGTGAATATAAATATCACTTAGGCTTTTCCCTTCCTTTCTTATATATATTATTATGAGAACAGGTCATACGGCATATTTCAAGGGGAAATAAACAGGGAAAATTAGCGAACGAGAGCACATGAGGTGTTACCAGGTGCTAATTAGCCCATTCCAGATGTATGGCATCTCTTTCTTATATACAATATATTATTTTGTATAAGAATAGGGCAAAGGACACATTTCAATGGATAAAATGAGTGGAAAAATCCGTCCAGGATTTGTGTAGCGCAGCGCAGCTTGTCAGGTGGGAGGAGAGGGTAATGGAGGGGAGGTAAGGAGGGGGGGAGTCAAGGACAGGAGAAAAATGGCTAAATTGTCTACAGTGGATGGGAGTGCAGGTGACACTAGCAGAACTTAGTATAGCTGGACACTGGTAGTACTGATAGATGATACAAGCCACCACTTGAAAGCCCGGGCGAATTCAAAATAACACAGAATCACAAAAGTGACGCCCTGCGGTATGATCCCTTGCTCCCGAGCGTCACGAAAGTGACGCCCCGCGGTTAAGGGGTTAAAAAAAGTGATGAAAAAAAGGACTTTTGTACCTAGGAGGAAAATATGGATGCTGGAAAACCAAGTAGTAAGGGATGCCTTCTATAGCGAGATGAGGAGAGTTGTGGCTGAACAGGGAGTCATAGACAGAGGTGTTAATGAACAGTACAGAGCCATCAAGAACAACCTTTTAAGAGTTGCTGATGTAATATGCAGTTGGACAAGAGGACCACCATGATATAAAGCACCTTGGTGGTGGGATGAGGGTGTAGAAGCTGCAGTTAAGGAGAAAAAAAGGCTTTTCCAGGAATGGAAGAAGGGTGGTAGCAAGGAGGAATACTTGGCTGCCAAGCATAGGGCTAGAAGAGAGTATACAGGGCAAAATCTGAGTCACAAAGACTTTTACTTGATAACCTAAATCATGGCAAAAGGAAAAATATATTTAAGGTGGCAAATTAGATGAAGAGGGATAATCAGGATATTATAGGTGAGCAGTGTGTGAAGAATGATGAAGGAAGGGTAGTGGTGAACAGTGAGGATATTAAAGATGCATGGAGAAAGCATTATAGCCGGTTATTGAATGAGGAGTTTGACTGGGACAGGGAAGGTTTGGAGCCAGCAGATCCAGTGTTTGGCCCTTGGCCTTTGATTGATGCTGCTACTGTGAATGAGGCTATATGCAGGATAAAGGCAGGGAAGGCAGAAGGTGTGTCCGGGTTGACTGCCAAAATGTTGAAGGCCTCAGGCGATATAGGGGTGAGGTTAGTCACTGACCTGATAAATATGATTATGTATAAGTGTGTTGTCCCAGATGATTGGCTAAAGAGTGTAACTGTAAATGTGTATAAAGGGAACGATGATGCCCTGGGAAGAGGAAATTATAGAGGTATAAAGCTTTTAGATCAGATAATGAAGGAAATGGAGAGAGTTCTAGAAGGTATGATTACAGAATGAGTGAATATTGATGAGATACAGTTTGGGTTTATGCCAAGTAGGGGGACCACTGATGCCATATTCATTGTTTGACAGCTTCAGGAAAAATATATTGGTAAGAAAGAGGATCTTTTGTTCTTGTTGATTTACAAAAGGCCTTTGACAGAGTCCCTAGAGAGGTGGTGAAGTGGGCTGTGAGAAAGCTTGGCTTGGAGGAGTGGCTGGTTAGGGTGGTTATGGCTATGTATGTGGGTGCTCGCACCCAGGTAAGAGTGAATGGAGATTTGAGTGATGAGTTTTCCATGAACATTGCTGTGCATCAGGGGTCAGTTTTGAGTCCCATGTTGTTTATCATGGTACATGAAGCCCTCTCATGTGACTTCAGAAATGGACTCCCGTGGGAGATGTTGTATGCTGATGATTTGATGTTGATTGCAGAGAATGAAAGGGAGGCGGAGGAAAGTTTTAGGAAGTGGAGAGATGGTATGGGGCATAAGGACTTAAGGGTAAATGCAGATAAAACAAAAGTGATGATATCTAGGGTTGATGGCAGTACTGTCAAAGAAGAGGGAGAGTGGCTATGTGCAGTTTGCCACAAGGGCGCAGGAAGTAATTCCATCTTGTGTGGCGTTTGTGATAAATGGGTGCACAAGAGATGTAGTGGTATCAGAGGTAGAATGCGAGATAATGCTGATTTTATGTGTATGGCGTGTCAGGGAGAGCAGGTGGAGATTGTCAGGCGTGAAAGGATTGAACTTGCTGGTGAGTCTCTTGAGTGTGTGGAAGAGTTCTGTTATTTGGGAGACATGTGTGCTGGAGGTGGGGCTGGAGCTAGCTCTGTGGCGAGGGTAAGAAGTGGTTGGAAGAAGTTCAGGGAGCTGTTGCCTCTCCTGACACTGAGAGGACTCTCCCTACATTCTAAGGGGTCTTTGTATGCTGCATGTGTTAGGAGTGTAATGCTGTATGGTAATGAGACCTGCGCAGTAAAGGAGGAAGATATTTGCAGGCTCAGACATACAGAAATGTTAATGACTAGGTGGATGTGTAGTGCATCCCTGCGTGCAAGATCTGGAGGGGCTGGGTTTATGATGGAAGAGTTGAGAGGTAGGATGGGACTGGAGTGTGTTGGTGTTGTGATGAGGAGAGGTAGATTGAGATGGTTTGGGCATGTGGAGAGGATGGGGGATGATAATTGGGTGAGGAAGGTAAGAAGTGTTAATACTGGGGGTGGGATTATGAGGAGTAGACCGAGAAAGACATGGGACGAGGTCATTAAGCGTGACCTCAGAGTTAAGGGACTGAACAGGGAGGCTGCAACAGATTGTGCAGCTTGGAGAGCCGCCATTAGGTGACCAAGGCTGATGCATGCAAGCATGTTAAAGCCTTAAAAACGAAATAAAATGAAATGTGCAATGAATTCCTGACGTTGTTTGTCCTGTGTGATCTCACAACAGTGTTGATAATAAGACATCCTGATGATGTTCTGACTGATCTTATGACATTATGACTGTCTGAGGGTGTTTCTACTGTGTGTTCTTACAATAATGATGGTAATATGAGCATCTGATGGTGTTATTATAATGTAATATTAAGACTGTGTTAATATTATAACTCCATGTCAGTGCCAATGACTTTATGTATGGCTTTGGTTATATTAGCATTTTTTTTTTACAATTCCAGATATCGTTATGGCCTCACCATCAAAAATACGTCAGTATGACAAATGCTGCATTCTGTATGCATTTACTACTATCATCAAAAATGGGTGTGAATTTCCACAGTGTGTTATATGCCACAAACTTTTATCACTGGAGTGCATGAAACCAATCTTTCTCAAGTGACATGTGAATAGATCAAGTAGTAGGTGGGGACGCTCACCATCCACTCACTCGATGTACAGTAGTGGTGCCCTCAGGTGACTGCCCTTTCCTCTCTTCCTTCCTCCCTTCTTCTTCTGTGTTTCTTTCCTTCTTTCCTCTTCTGTCTGTGGGTAACTCTACACTAAGTGACATGCCAAATGGTTTCCTGCACAGCAGGAAACCATTTACTGCACTGGGTGGTGACCATATAACCAAACTATGGCGCATGGTGGTTTAGTGGGTAATTAAGGCGCTTCGGCCGGACTGAACCTGTGTAGGCTTATATCTAAGGGGTGGTTGGGGTTCACTGCTCACATAATGTCAGTCAGGGATGAGTGAGGCTGGTCACTCTCATCTTAACCCATCACGTCCGGCACATATTCCCGCCGACCCTTCCCACAGCCGGGCATTTCTAAAAAAATTGTCTATTTTTAAACCTTTATATCTAAGTGAATACTTAACCAATAATAAAAAACAAAGTGTCATAATACTCATCAATCCTTCAACATCAAGCTGATTGCATCAGATGGTCCATGAAGTGCATGTAAGGACAGGAAGTGAGTGGGGAAAGGGGGCAATTTTTGTTGTTTTTTTGCCCGTGTCCGTATGCGTGACAGAGGTGCGGTGACACAACTAAGGCTTAGACTAGCCCTACACAATAATAATGCTTCCAGAAGACCATAATCCACCACAAATACTATTTATGTGAAAACTTTCCATAATTGGGCATACTTGCTGTTGGGAGTCCAGTAACCATAGCAACGACCTTGAGGCAGGCTGCCAGCTTGCCTCACCACCACACTGCCTGGCAGACACACACACAAACACGGAGATGTATGTTTGGCTTGAATTGTTGCTCGATTGTGGCACTGCTGTGTGACTAGCAGTCTGGGTATTACAACAGTTACTACACATACAGTAGGCTCGCCCAGTGCGCGTCATCACAGTGCACGATAATCGCATTGTGCATGAGTGACCAAAAATCACAACGAAAAACCTTGAATGCGTGAGTTTACCCCACAAAACACAAGGTAGAGGCAAGAAGTGGCTTAAAAAGGCCATTTTCCATCAGTACACGACCCCCCACACACGCAATGCGCCAATAGTGACCTAGAGGCTCATGGGGAAGGTGCTCAAGAGGAGTCTACAATAAGATAACGCCAATAACAGCTTCAATAATAACGTTTTCGGCAATAACAGTAAGTTAAAATAGATGCCCAGTTTCTATAATAATGATGTTTATTTCGTGAATACCAAGTTGTTATACTGCCAATACGTCCATAACAAGATGAGGAATGAAACAAGCAAGAAGAGATGAAGGAAACTGCCAAAAATGTGAGCAGTAGTGAGGAGGAGAGGGAGGATCCTCCCCTCACCACCTCCCCTGACTTGCCCACCACCATCCTCCACTGCCCCATCTGACTCACCAGCTGCCTCCCTCTCCACCTTCATAGCCCCACCTGACTCACCTGTGTCACCTGGCATACCTGCAACCCCCACCATAATGACTGTTGCTGCATTCTGGAAGAAATGTAACATTCAACAGGGTGTAAATTTCTTTGTCAAAGCATGGAATAATACAACGCTGGCAACCGTTAAACAAGCGTGGTGCGGCCGGGGTGGAGGCGGGGGCACTGTAAGTGCATTGCCGCGCCTCAGAACTCTTGTTGTTTAAATCCACCAGGCCTGTTGTCTACTGTTGTTAAGGTGACTGCCCATATTTTGTTATTGCAGCTATATCTGTAGTACAATGTCTGAAAAAATTGACCTTTTTTATGTCTCTATGGGCCAAAAAATGTCCAGGTATGAGGGGGTACCACCCATATGTAATTTTTCCCATAAGATTATGTATTCTCAGTGCACGAATTCCCAGTGCGCGAGGTCGTGGACCGCCCAATCTCTCGCGCACAGTGCGAGCCTATTGTACTATTATTATTACGACTGTACTACTATTACAACTACCACTACTACAACAATTACTACTACTACTACTACTACAACTACCACTACTACAACTACTACTACAACTACTACTATTACTACCACAATTACTACACATACTACCACTACTACTAAAACTACTACTACTACAACTACTACTACAAAAAAACTAAAAAAAAAATATTGTGAATAACGTATTCACATACTGTCCATAATCGAAAACACTTAACACTATAACAGCTTTTTTTTTTTTTTCTGTGATTTGTACTTTTTCATCATAACAAATACTGTATGTATACACACGAAAATTTTCAATAAAAAATAAGGCACCAACTTCATGAAACACACTTTCTGCTTCCATTATTCACATAAATATACACAAAACAGTAAAATCATTTTTTCTAATTACACAAAAACCAATATACTGGTATGTACTAAACTAACACCAACTTCTGCATACGATCCAGACTTCTACTGCTCAGTCTTTAAGTGAAAGTCAAAGAAACAGGTAGTGCATAGTGCCACCTCACATTCTGCACACCACCACCTCATCATATGGCGTTGCTGTGGTCAACGCGATGAATTTGCACAGACATAGCAACATCAGAAGGCTTCTTTGCCTGCAGGTGCTAGAGGCAGCACTTCCATGTACAGTAATGCCTAGCAAGGTAGTCCCTGCACTCCAGCCAGTCAGGAAGTTGCTGCACACTGTGCCTCCGTTTCACAGCATGCATTCCTTGGCCATATTTCTCCCGGAGGCCGTAAATTACATCCTTCTCAAACTGTCTGAGGGATGCGCTGGGCTGCGTTACATCCCTGTAAAAAATGAAGGCATTCAGTACACTACTGTCAAGTACATGTAAGAATGCCTTCTAGTGCCAATTACAGCACTGCCTCAAATAGTCGATGGTGCCAATCTGCATACCAGATTTATTGATGGGTCACTTTTTTTTTTTTTTTCAGGTATCCCCGAAGGGCTAAGGCGTTGCCCCTGGGTAGAGGACTTTCGGACTGAAGCGTGTAACATTTTATGACCGGATGCCCTTCCTGATGTCTACCAATGACCCTTGAGTGGATTCGATCCTCCGACCCTTCAGTCAGAGCGGAGCGCTCTAACCCACTGAGCCGTTATAGTAATATCGACATCAGGCTTGAAGACTGGCTGCCTCGTTCTCTTATCATGGACTGTGGAGAAGACATTTACCTTTCTCTTATCATGCCAGTGAATGGCAAGGAGTTTACCTGATTTCAAGGTCCTGCACTCCCCTTTCACGGTGCTCTTGGGAAAGGATGGCCAATGTTTCCTCTTTGCATGGATAGTGCCACATGATCCAATTTTGTGTTCTTGCAGGTACTTTGCAAGACTTGGTGCCATGTAGTAACTATAGGTGAACAGGATATGGCTGCCACCTAAGTACCTGTCCATAAGCTTCTTTATGACTGAGCCAGAGGAGCCATGGGGGTTGACCTTCGATAACTCCGCGTCACTTGCTGCATACACAATAAAATCTATTATGTAGCCAGTCTTGCAATCACACGACAAAAAACTTAATTCCAAAATTATGTCTCTTTGAGGGAATGCACTGTACGAAGGCAAGATGTTGATAACAACCTTCCGGAATGGCCTGAAATAAGGTCTAAATTTCTCCTTTATCATTTCCAGAATCAAGTGAATTTTCCACAGCCTATCATTCAGATGTGGGGCCATATTGGTGGAGAAATGCAGGTACCTCAGGATGTCGAGGTACCTGTCCCATTTCATATACTTACCAAACATCGGTGTCGCAGCAACGTCATCCACTAGCCAATAATCATGAATATTATGTTTCTTGATGTGAGGCACCAACATGGTCAATGCTAGCCAAACATACATCTCGTTAACATTCGTCGCTGTCTATTCTTTCATCTTTGCACTCCCTCTTATGTGAAAGGTTTCACCCCAATTGTTGCAGAACTCCCTAAATGCATTTATTCTTTTACACTCAACTCCATTACTGTTACTGTAAAAAAAGCAATGAAAAAATCAACAGGGGTGGTTGATGGACTGCATGGGAATTCTGGATGCACACCTGCATTTGTGTCATCAAACAGAGGTGCATCAGGCTAAAACCCTGTCCCTTCCTCCCAGGAAAATGTTTCTAACATACCCACCCTTGGTCCCTGCCTTGCCTGCTGTGCACATGGCCTGCCCCAGCCCCTAGCATGGCGCTGTGGTGGCGAGTCCGCCGAATACTCACTAGATAAGGCAGGCGATGGTGGTAGTGATGGTGAAATTCGGGGACAGGCACGTACCTGCCAGTCATAAAATGATCGTCGCCGTGCACCTTCACCTGCATACCCCAATGTACTTGGCTGTGGTGATGAGGCAGGGATGTGTTGCTAGGCAGGTGGTGAGGCAGGCCAGTGTGGCAAGGCACGTGGTGAGGCAGGCAGGCGTAGCGAGGTATGTGGTGAGGCAGGCAGGCATGGCAAGGCACATGGTGAGGCAGACTTGCGTGGCAAGGCATGTGGTAAGACAGGCCAGCATGGTGAGTCACGTGGTAAGGCAGCCCAGCGAGGTGAGGCACTTGGTGAGGTAGGCCGGTGTGGCAAGGCATGTAGTGAGGCAGGCCGGTGTCGCAAGGCATGTGATGAGGCACATGGTAAGGTACGTGGCGAGGCAGGCCAGTGTGACAAGGCACGTGGTGAGGTATGTGGTGAGGCAGGCTGGCATGGCGAGGCACGTGGTGAGGCAGGGAGGCACGTGGTGAGGCAGGCCGGCCTGGCGAGGCAGGCCAGTGAGGCGAGGCACTTGATGAGGCAGACTGGTGTGACGCAGCACGTAGTGAGGCAGGTCAGCATGGCGAGGTACGTGGTGAGGCACGTAAAGATGCAGGATGAGTGGGAGAGGCTAGTGTTGTTGTAGGGTGTGTGGAAATTTCCACGGTAGGCCCGGAGTCACGCGCTGGTGCAAGGCTCAGCCTGTGGTGTTTCCTCCATCCGCCATCCTCCACCTCCTCCCTTTCTTCACTCCCTACCTCCTCCTCCATCTTCTCCACTGTGCAAATATCCCTATCTGCAGGATCATCAATATCATCTGACCCATTTCCATCATCACAGTGGAGAACTGATCGTCACCCTCCTCATCTGATGTGTACATTTCCACATTCAGCATGGTGAGGTCACATTCTTCAGAGGAAGAGTCACTTTCCCCACTCACTGTTGGTGATAATGGCAGGTCCAATTCTCTCCCTATTGCACTATCACTAGGGCCTTTCCTTTTCGGGCCTTTAGACTTCATTGCTGTTGAAGCTGGCAACTGTGGGTGCTCAGCCGAGGGTCCAGACACAGGGAAAAATTTTTGTGTAGGTCTATCCATGATGGAGGTACGCAGGCAACTGCAGCATGACTGGGATGCATGCTGGAGGGTTGCCAGTGGCTCTATGTGGTGGAAATAACCAGATGAATATTCAAACAAGGGCACAAATTACTAGATCATGTACACATGTCACCTGGACGGCCCTAGGATGATATGAGGCCGCGCGTGCTAGTTTGTACCAAGCGACAATCTTTTAAAAAGCCAGAAATCGCGTTTAAAGTTTGCGAAGATTGAAACGATCATAACTCCGTTGATTTTAAAGCTAGAGACTTCTTTCAAAGACCAAAATGAAGGGTAGTGTATCTCAAATATGCTCACGTTGTTAGTCTCTGAAAATAATATACGCAAATATACAAAATTATAGTTTTTTTCGACATGCCAAAAATTGGCTATTTTTAGTATACAACTTCAATGAAGTATAACTTTGTTATTAATAAAGCTAGAGACTCCATTAAAAAACCATACTAAAGAGGAAAGGATACAGATTATGAATATATAAACAGATTTTGCATAAACCAATTAGTGCAAGAGAAAACACCTGTTTTCCAAGTGCGACAGAATTTTCACACGTTCATGATCACAAAACATTTCAATATATAGTTGTTAATGGACATAAAGAGATGAAATATGCACTAGGGGGTGGTGATAATGCACTAGGCTACCACGTGCATTATCACCACCCCCAGTGCCCTCAAGTAGTGCTACACATCCACCATTATCACCGGCGTCATCACTACTATCACCACCATCACCACCAACCCCATCACTTTCACCACCACGAACTATGGCACCAGGAGCAGTATCACCATTGCCAGCTCCCTCACATAACGCCACACTAGCTGCACCATTATCACCATCATCACTATCACCGCTCTCCAAAGCAGCCACACTGACACTACTTGCTCTATCCATAAGACCAAGGGAACTTTAAAAGACTTGGAGCCTTCATCAGGGCTGCTCTCTTGCACCCCTGAAGGCCCAGCGGTAGGGTCATCAACGTACTCACTATCAGAAGACATTAAGGGCACAGTGGGAAAAAAAAAAAAAAAAAAAAAAAAAAAAAAAGCAGGGAAAAGTGTAGTTTTTGTACGCGGAGAATGACACACGAGGCAAAACTGGGCCTTCGCAATACCACCAACAGCATGCGCTGGAAATGCTGAAAATAGTATGTAACTGTATCATTAGCATAAGAGTTTCTGGGTTAATGAGAAACAATATTGACCATAATTAACATGTCAGAGCATTGGGAAAAATTATTTAATAATCTGGTACATAAATTAAAATTATATTCATAACAATTTTTAGATGCTAACAATAGCTAACAATGTATAGCAAGTGGATTGGCATTGACTCACCATGTCGGTGTCGCCTGGTACAAACTCGCCAGTGCTGGCGGTCTGTCACCCACCCTCACCTCACAAATCGATTTCAGTGTTGTATTTTGGAGGACTTTCAACCTCATGTCTAGTTCAAAATTGTACCAAGCGACATGCCTGTGATATAAAACAAGGGTCAAAATAGTGATATACTGTAATATGAAAACGCATGATCGGCTTGGGTGACGCTTGGTACAAACTCACACGCGAGGCCTCATATGATAACAGTCACTATTCATTATACCATGGGGTTACGTCAGGTCATACCTTAATGTATAACGATTTTATCATAAATCGGGAGATTGAAACACATTATAAATGGGGGGTTACGTCAACTCAACCTCCCAAAGTCACCTACCCAAGACGGAAACAAAAATGACAACCCACCTTAACCATTTAACTGCGGGCATTGCTTTGCCCCGACTGTCCTCTCCCGCGGGGGTTTCGACCAAAATGTAAACAAACTTTAAACCTTTATATCTCTGCACAGAATAAATCTAGAGCGAAAAATAAGGTACCATTAGAAAGTACTAACCTTCGGCTTTGCAATGATGTAGGTTTCATTATTTCGTTGACTATCACTGGATGGGCAGTGCCATTAGAAGTGAGCGATCTAAAATCACTATTTTTCGCCCACACACCATTACCTTCGCTCATACACCATTACCAAATGCCAACCTCATTCTGATAATAATATATAAACATACATGAACACTGCACATACGATAAACACCCACTCTGTGTTCACTGAGGCAGGTAAAAGGCACTGTAACTGCCCGCAATTCACTGCCACATCAGCGGTGTTGTCACACAGCTGGACAGATACTGATGCGTGTTTGGTCAGGGGTGGGGTGGGGGGCCCAGGGGGTGGGAGGTGGGGCCCCAGGGGGGGGGGAGGTGGGGGGTCGGCTGGAGTGAAAGAACTTAATAGCTACTCTCCTTTAAAACAATTGGCGCACGGAAAAAACGCGGGGTATTCAAAATATTCACAAACATTCGAGAATGACACCCGCGGTTTGGTCCAGTTTTTGCAATGTCATTCTGGAATGACACCCGTGGTTAAAGGGTTAATCACTTCCTGTGTCGGTCCAAGTCGTCTCCAAGACCAAAACAAACACTATCACGCCAAAACAGGCAGCGTTACTCATGCACTGTAAATCATTGCAACAACGCAACAATCACATGTGCGTAACGTTGGCCTGGTGCTACACGATGTATAGGCCTACTGTAGCACGATGCTTGGCTGAGAGGTGACAATAGCAGGGGGGCACATGTGAAGGGGTGGAAGACAGGGCTTTGAAGGGATGGCAGAACCACAACTGAACCAAAACAATGCTCTGCACACTGGGGCCACCACCTTGCCTGAGACAAGCGACAGTCACCTTGAGTGTGCCTGGTGTTTCGCACAATATTTTCCGAAGGTAATATCATTATAGCAGGAAATTCATCGCAAATCGGATTTTGGGGTGGAACTTTTCTATTATCGTTGTAGTGAATTATCATATACCGAACAACGTATAACGAATAACAACTGTACGTGACATACGGACACGATGGGTTAAATGACAGGACCAACCTGCCTACCCCTGGGCTCCTACGCTCCTCATGGAGCAAAACAGGATTAGATAACGAAGGAATGAATGATATTCGTCAATGAACAGTATCATTTGAGAGGGGTACTGATGTGGCATTCTGCTCAGCCTCACATCCAGTAATCCAGTGGGCTACTGTATATCTTTGCACAGAGGGATAATTATCTTCTCTGCAGTGCTGTGATTTTTTTCTCATCTGCAGTTCTGAGTGATACCATGCACGATGCATGTAAGCCAGATTCATTCTGTTGATTGAACTGTCCCAAACAAACAAAGCAAGCTTGCTTCAGCCTATCTTCCTTCTGCATGAATAAGGGCCCATTCTCACTTCACTGATTTGGATGACATACATATAATTACAGTACATCATTAGATATGTATATGTCTGAAGACATCAAACAACACGTTATCTAAACAGGGCATCTGTAGGCAAATTTGCAGTCCAGCTTGATGAGTTGACTGATGTGGCTGCTTGTGCCCAACTCCTGGTGTTTGTACAATACATCAGTGGTGGGGATTTCAAGGAGAATTTCTTATTCTGTCATGCTTCAGAGTTGACTAAAAGAAGTGAAGGCATTTTTCATGGTCTCAATTTTTTTAGAGGCTGAGGAACTTTCTTGGAATGTGCGTGCACAATCAACAATGCTTAGCTGTCGATCAGCGTTTCAGGGAAGAGTAAATGAGACAAAGCCTGGAACTCTGCATCTTCACTATATGCTATATAGGTATGCTCTTACATCTAAAACACCCACCAGAGCTAAGATTAGTACTTGATGATGATGTGCACATGGTAAATACTGTACCATCAAATACTCTAAATACCCAACTCTTCCACCTACTGTGCTATAAGTTTGGAGCAGATGAAGAAAGTTACTCCTTCACACCAAGGTTTGCTGGTTGTCATGGGGAAATGTGTTATCAAAAGTAGAGCCACTGAAGGTGGAGCTTTCAGAATTCTTCAGATGTGACAAGACAAAGTTACTCGAGTTCACCAAAAAATTGCGAGACAACCCATGGCACCAGAAGCCGACGTACTCAAATGACATATTCTTAAGTCTAAACTCATTAAATTTATCCCTCGAAGGCCATTTTACCACAGTGACTAAATTCATAGACAAACTAAGGTTATTTAACATGAAGCTAGAGTTATGGGAAGGAACGGTCAAAAATGAAAATCTTTGCATGTTTGAACACCCTTGTGAGGCACTTGATAAAATGCAGAGGTACTGTAAAATTAGAATTGGTGCACCTTGTGCAAAGCCATCTTTCTTTCCAGCAGATGGGATTGCAGTCTTATTTCCCCAGAATGAGTGAGCTGGAATTAAAATTGATTAGAAACCCATTCACTGTTACTGTGCACCTTCTCCCAGACAACATGCAAGAATTCCCACAGCTGATGAATGACTCTGTTGCAGAAGATGCATTTGAAATACTTCCTCTGATCAAGTTCTGCTCTAGAGCGAGTGGACTTTATCCTGCTGTAGCTGATGTTGCTGTGAAGTCTTTGCTGATGTCTCCTACCTACGTGAGCTAGGATTTTCAACACTGCTGAATATGAAAATTAAACACTAAGCACAGCTTAATTAATGTAGCATGACTGCTGAGTCCGTCTGTCTAATACTGCTCCTCGAATTAAGAAATTTGTTTGCATACAACAAGCATGGCCTTCATCATAAAACTTAATACTGGTTGTTATATTTAAAACATGATCTTAATGCTTACCTGCCAAATGAAGTATTATAATTTCATTAGTCATACAACATAGCTGGTATAGTACCATTCTACAATGAACTGACACTAATGATTTTATTGTACATATAACTACAGTTCGCTCCTGTGTAGTATGATTGTACATGGACTATCATGTTACTGCTTAACAGCTTAATAAAGACATTACAATTTCAACCATTAGATAAAATCCGTTGCAGTACTACTGTATACTGTACTGAATTAGTCTTAATATATTACCATTCTATATTCAGTGCTAGATTAATGGGGGACTAGTCGATCATCTGATAACTCGTGAGGTACTTCGTGGGAAAAAGGTTGAGAACCCCTAATGCAGTATGAGGATTTGGGCCAAGAGTCAGGTGTATTCTGATTTAGTCAGACTCTTGTGGAGGGGTGAAGAATTCTAAAGTTAAAGGATCATTAGAGTTGCACAGTTTTCATGTTAAAGTGCATAGGTAGGTGTTATAAGTGTAATGATAAATGTTAAGAGCTGGCAAACTCAGCGCTGGACGAGTAACAAGTTGACTTATTGACACGAGTAGATATTAGGTAATATATGGGTTCAGTTCATGTGAAGCTATTCTTGACAAGTTTATACCAGCTGATTAACTCTGTTTAATATTCAAGCTTACTATACCCATGTGTAACTAGACCCGCATGGGTGTGGTAAAGCTGAACACTAAACAGTCAACCAATCAGCATAAATCTGTATGAAGAGTAAATGTACATAAAATTAACCCACACAAAACCTAAGACCTACTCTTTACATCAGTGAGTCAACTTAGGGAACCAAATTCTTCTAACCCCAAGTTTGTCCGATAAAATACCCACACAATATCACAAAACTCCGTTCACAGATTTTAATTACACTAAATATAAAAACTCTTAAACTTTACTGCCCCCTCACCAGCAGACTTCTTAACCACTCTTAAAGTCTGTCTATGTCAAACTAGCACCTGGTTCATGGCTTAACTCATCATGTTCTGTGCGAAACTCCAAATCTGCCAACTCACAACATTCCAGTTAAGCACCCATCATTTGCATTTCTACAACTCAAAATTTCACTGTTCCTCTACATCTGCAACTTTAATATCCCTGAAGAGCTGAGAGGAAGAATGGGACTGAAGTATACTGATGATGTAATGAGGAGGGGTAGACTGAGATGGTCTGGGCATGTTGAGAGATGGTCTGGGCAGGTAGAGAGAATGGAGGATGACAACTGGGTGCAAAAGGTGACAAGTGTGAATATCAGGGGTAAGACTGCGAAAGGCAAACCGAAAAAGACCTGGGATGAAGTCGTAATAATGTGACCCCAGGGATGTGGGAGTGAACAATGAGGTTGCCAGAGACTGGGCAGTGTGGATAGCTGCCATTAGGTGATCAAGGCCAAGACACTGAGGCATGTTGAAGTCTTTATAAATGATACAATTCTAACCAAGTGTACTTTGGGTTCTGATAGCTAGATATGCACATGCCTTGTGCAATTTCTCACAATTTTCCCAACTGCACAATGCAGCTTTCACTGACTTTGTTTTCTTCTATGAGAGCAAAAGGACCCACATCACATTTTTGTTGGATAGTATGATTTACCCCTGCCAGGCTGATTCTTTGAAAGGAAGTTTATCTCCCCTGGGTCATTGTTTTAAAACCAATGTGAATTTGTACCTCAAAAGAAGCTTGCAGCTTGGCCAATGCACACCCTCGTTGTGCCTCATTATGAGGTCTGCAGATCAGCAAGGGCACAGAGCATTCCATGGACGAGGCATTATTGAAATTTCTTTTGGATTTGTATGTCCCGGATGTGAGGAAATATGAGGACTCTGGAGTTTAACTCTCTATTTTACATGTAAATATCTGTCAGAATTTAGCATGAAACTGACACAGTATTAGGTTTCCCATACCTTATGTTATAAAGGGACTTCACTGTACAATTATCTTTTTTTTCTTAAAACACACTTTGATACTGGAAATTATATCTACACTAGGCCACAAAACTTACCAACATATCCAATGAAGTATGACGCGTGATTTGGCTTTCCACCTATAAGGCCCAAAGACTGTGGCATTTTAAAGCATTTCTGCAAGAGAAGTTAGATGTAGCATTAGTACAGTGCATAATATTACCATTACCTACCTTTAAATAACAATTACCATCAGCCATAAGCAAACAAATATTACTGTAATTTAAAAATTACACTTTATTTTCACATTTTCCATAGATGTGTGTGTGTGTGTGTGTGTGTGTGTGTGTGTGTGTATTTACCTATTTGTAGTATACAGGAATTGAGCAACGCTCGTGTTGTCCTGTCTCCATATCCACATTTATCAAGTCTACCTTTACACACATGAATGTTTTTCTCATGCACCACCTCTTTGTCTAACTCGTTCCAAATATTTAAGTATTTACCTAATATACCTAATTGTGATATACACGGAATGTACTATGCTCGTGGGTTTCCATCGCTGTTTCTCAATAAGTCAAATTTGGCTTTAAACTCGTTTAAGTTTTTAGACTGGACAATCTCTTTGTCCAGGCTATTCCATAAGTCTATACTTCTGTAAGGAAAGCTATATTTCTTGATATCCTTCAAGCAGCTTGACTTTTTCAATTTCATTCTGTGTCCTCTTGTTGCTCTCTTATCCCATACAAACAGATCTTCTTTGTCAATTTTATCTACTCCCACCATGGTCCTGAACACTGCAATCATGTCCCCCCTCTTCCTCCTTTCCTCTAACGAAGGCAAATCCAGTTTTTCCAGCCTCTCTCTGTATGACAGGTCTGTCAGACTGGGGACCATCTTGGTTGCTGTTCTTTGTATTCTCTCAATCTTGTTTATATCTTACTTTTTGTGTGGGGACCACACTACCGCTGCATATTCTAACCTAGGGTGGATCATTGCCACTATCAATTTTTTCATCATCTCCTCATCCATATAATGAAATGCTACTCTTATGTTAGTCAAGAGTTTATAAGTCACTTCAACTATCTTGTTAATGTGTTTTTCTGGTGACACACTACCAGCACTCCCAAATCTTTCTCTTCTCTCCTTTTTGTGATTAATTCATTACCCAACAAATAATTCAGTGATGGCCTCTTGGTACTTTTACCCATTTCCAATATTTTACATTTCTTTACATTAAATTTCATTTCCCACGTCCAGCTCCAACTGTGCATCCTATCCAAATCCTCCTGCACTATTTTACAATCCTCCTCAACCTCTACCTTCCTCAAGATCTTTACATCATCAGCAAACAGACTTGCATAACTGTTCACTCCATCTACCATATCATTTACGTAAATCAGGAACATTACTGGCGCCAACACTGAGCCTTGAGGGACTCCACTTGTTACTTCCCTCCATCCAGACATCCTATCTTTTATTACTGTCCTCATTTGTCTGTCTCTCAAAAAGTCTCTCATCCATTCCAGATGTTTCCCCTTCTGTCCTCCTATATATATTCTAGTTTCCACATTAGTCTCTTATGAGGTACCTTGTCAAAGGCCTTCTCTAAGTCTAAGTACACACAATCCACCCAACCATCTCTCTCCTGTATCACCTCAATCGCTCTTGAGTAAAAGCTCAACAAGTTAGAAACACATGACCTTCCACTTCTGAATCCAAACTGACATTCAGTCAAAATATTCATCTCTTCCAGATATTTTATCCATCTGTCTTTCAGGATTCTCTCACAAAATTTTGCGACCATGATGGTTAGAGACACTGCTCTATAATTCAGGGGTTCTCCCCTGTTTCCTCCTTTGTAAATTGGTACCACATTTGCCCTCTTCCATTCTTGTGGCACTTTCCCCTCTTCCAGTGAGCATACAATTAAACTGTGAATTTTATCGGCCAGTTGTTCTCTGCATTCCTTCAGTACCCAATTAGAAATTCCATCAGGTCCTGGGGCTTTCCTTACATCTTGAGTTTCCAGTAATTTATACACTTCCTGTACATCCACTTCTATATCTTTTATCACCAAAACATTTCTAATCAATCCCTCCCCTTCCACAAGCTCCTTTTCTTTAGTGAAAACTGACTGGAAACGTTTGTTCATTATTTCTGCTTGCATTGCCGCATCCTTAAAGACCTCTCCTTCTACTTTCAGTTTGGTGATTCCTTCCTTTTGTTTCAGTTTGCCATTAACAAATCTATAAAACAGTTAGGGTTCATCCTCGCATTTGTCTATTATACCTTTTTCAAAATTCCTTTCTTCTTCTCTACGTATTCTTGTGTAT
Organism: Coenobita brevimanus; assembly: GCF_032717465.1. Lineage (NCBI taxonomy): Eukaryota > Metazoa > Arthropoda > Malacostraca > Decapoda > Coenobitidae > Coenobita > Coenobita brevimanus. Next base: position 36,141,163 of record NC_137063.1, read on the forward strand.
TCATTTCTTGTTCTTTTATATTCTTCCTTTGTTCTGTTGTTACCTCTCTTTCTCCAATTGCTCCACGCCTTATCTCTCTCTTTTTTTGCTATCATACATCTTCTATTAAACCACTCCTTTTTCCTGTTTTCCTTCCCTCTTACTCTTGGTACAAATTTTTCCACTCCCAAATTATAGAGGTCTAGAAAGATATCCCACTTCTCCTGTATCTCTCTTGTTTCTCTGAATTTTCTCCAATTCGCATTTTCAAAAAAGTTTCTCAATCCTGTAAAATTTGCTTTCCCAAAGTTGTATCTTCCCTGTCTATGAAGCTCGTCTCTTGGCTCGACGTTCCCTATTAACATCTGGAACTCAATGACCACATGATCACTTTTTCCTAAAGGACAAAGATATTTCAATGATTCTATTACATCAGCTTCTTTGGTGAACAGTAAGTCTAACCTTGCTGGTGTGTCCTCACCTCGAAACCGTGTCTCTTCTTTGACCCATTGCGTCATCACATTATTCATTATTATATTTAATAACATAGTGCCCCATGAATCCTCACCGCCTCCTGAGTACCATTCCTCCCAGTTCACCTCTTTACAGTTAAAGTCACCCACTAAAATTATATTATTGCTTTTCTCAATTATTTTTTGCAAATAGCTAGCCATATCTGACAACATCTCCTGGTATTCGTCATCCTTCCATGCTCTCGTCTTTGGGGGAACATACACTACCGCCATATCTCCCTTACCATTCTCTCCAGTTTCTAATTTCATATATATCACTTCAGCCCTGCCTTCTCCCATTTCCACAGTATCTACATTAATGTTGGTCTTCACTGCTATTATCACTCCTCCTCTCGTTTTTTCTTTCCTGTCTTTTCTCCACAGTTTGTATTTACCATCTCCCAAATGAACATCAATATCTTCTCTTAATTTGGTCTCTACAAAGCACATGACATCAGGTTCATGTTCTCTCAAGAAATTGTTAATTTCGATCCTTGTCGATATGAAACCATCAACATTAGTATATATCAACTTCAAATTATTTTTGATGTTTTTAATACCCTCTTCTCTCCTACTCTCTATCCGTACCACTTCCTCAACTTCTGATCTTTCACAGCCATCCCCCTTAGTTTCCTTCACTTCTATTTCCTTAAATACCACTTCCTTACTTTCATATCCAATACTCTCCAAAAAAAAGTATTACATTCTTCCTCTGACCTCTTATCATTTTTTCCCTTTTCTTCTTCCTTTAATGATTTTAAAACTTCTCTTTCTTCTTCATTCAGATCTTTTCTTATTATAATATTTTCCATCCCCGCCTCTTTGCTTAATTTCCAAGTCACTTTAAGTATCTCATTTATTACACTTTCTGATGTAAACTTGACTCTCACTGGTCTTGTTTCCCCATTCTTATAAGGCCCTATCCTCCTTACTTCCTCAATTTCTTTTACCCACTTGTCTCCATATTCCTCTCACCAGGTTCGTGTCTCTCTCGAGTCTTACGAACCTAACCTTTTCTTCTTCTTCCCTGTTTCCAAATATTACTACACATCTGTTCCTTTCTACAGTTTCTCTCACTATTTTCTCTTTTTTCTTCAGTATTTTCACTGCATTTTCTTCCATTTTTTTCTTGTTCATTTCCCTTTCTTCTTGGATGATCTCTCTTAAGCTGACCACTTCTTTCTGTTCTTCTTCTACATGTGCCCACTTTGCCTTATGTTCTTCTAATACATTACTCACCTTCTCCGTTTTATTAGTACTCTCTTCTAGTTTCCTCCTCAATTCAACATTTTCCCGCTTCAAATTCCTAATCTCTTCATTCGCTGTTTCATTGGATTGGATCAGACTCTGTATGGTAGTATCCGTATTTTCAGACACATCCTTTATCACTAGATTCTCTACTTTCTTTTCAAGTTCACTAATCCTCATAATTAATGTTTTAACCAGGTCCATAACATTGGTATTTGTATCAAATCCTGGAAATTCGAGTCCCTCATTGTTTACATTTTCGGCCATGTTTAATGTTGGTTAAGTACCAAAACAGCTGTTACCGAAAAAAAAACTACAAACACTCATGTATACTCTAGCCAATAAATCTTTACATTTTTGGTAGTCTATTAACTTTAATTATTTTAAATTTAAGACAAGACCTTAGGAGACAGGACAGACAAAATTCCTGAAACTACTTAAGGTTAGCAGCGATGGCTGGGACGTCTGCTCTCTCCGGCTGTTCGTTCGTGTATTTACCTATTTGTAGTATACAGGAATTGAGCAATGCTCGTGTTGTCCTGTCTCCATATCCACATTTATCAAGTCTACCTTTACACACATGAATGTTTTTCTCATGCACCACCTCTTTGTCTAAGTCGTTCCAAATATTTAAGTATTTACCTAATATACCTAATTGTGATATACACGGAATGTACTATGCTCGTGGGTTTCTGTCGCTGTTTCTCAATAAGTCAAATTTAACTTTAAACTCGTTTAACTTTTTAGACTGGACAATCTCTTTGTCCAGGCTATTCCATATGTCTATAATTCTGTAAGGAAAGCTATATTTCTTGATATCCTTCAAGCAGCTTGACTTTTTCAATTTCATTCCATGTCCTCTTGTTGCTCTCTTATCCCATACAAACAGATCTTCTTTGTCAATTTTATCTACTCCCACCATGGTCCTGAACACCGCAATCATGTCTCCCCTCTTTCTCCTTTCCTCTAACGAAGGCAAATCCAGTTTTTCCAGCCTCTCTCTGTATGACAGGTCTGTCAGACTGGGGACCATCTTGGTTGCCGTTCTTTGTATTCTCTCAATCTTGTTTATATCTTTCTTTTTGTGTGGGGACCACACTACTGCTGCATATTCTAACCTGGGGCGGATCATGGCCACTGTCAATTTTTTCATCATTTCCTCATCCATATAATGAAATGCTACTCTTATATTAGTGAAGAGTTTATAAGTCTCTCCAACTATCTTGTTAATGTGCTTTTCTGGTGACAAACTATCTTGGACCAGCACTCCCAAATATTTCTCTTCTCTCCTTTTTGTGATTAATTCATTACCCAAAAAATAATTCAGTGATGATCTCCTGGTACTTTTACCCATTTCCAATATTTTACATTTCTTTACATTAAATTTCATTTCCCACGTCTAGCTCCAATTGTGTATCCTATCCAAATCCTCCTGCAGTATTTTACAATCCTCCTCAACCTCTATCTTCCTCAAGATCTTTACATCATCAGCAAACAGACTTGCATAACTGTTCACTCCATCTACCATATCATTTACGTAAATCAGGAACATTACTGGCGCCAACACTGAGCCTTGAGGGACTCCACTTGTTACTTCCCTCCATCCAGACATCTTTTCCTTTATTACTGTCCTCATTTGTCTGTCTCTCAAAAAGTCTCTCATCCATTCCAGAAGTTTCCCCTTTAGTCCTCCTATATATTCTAGTTTCCACATTAGTCTCTTATGAGGTGCCTTGTCAAAGGCCTTCTCTAAGTCTAAGTACACACAATCCACCCAACCATCTCTCTCCTGTACCACATCAATCGCTCTTGAGTAAAAGCTCAACAAGTTTGAAACACATGACCTTCCATTTCTGAATCCAAACTGATAATCAGCCAAAATATTCATCTCTTCCAGATATTTTATCCATCTGTCTTTCAGGATTCTCTCACACAATTTTGCAACCATGCTGGTTAGAGACACTGGTCTATAATTCAGGGGTTCTTCCCTGTTTCCTCCCTTGTAAATTGGTACCACATTTGCCCTCTTCCATTCTTTTGGCACTTTCCCCTCTTCCAGTGAGCATACAATTAAACTGTGAATTTTATCAGCCAGTTGTTCTCTGCATTCCTTCAGTACCCAATTAGAAATTCCATCAGGTCCTGGGGCTTTCCTTACATCTTGAGTTTCCAGTAATTTATACACTTCCTGTACATCCACTTCTATATCTTTCATCACCTGAACATTTCTAATCAATCCCTCCCCTTCCACAAGCTCCTTTTCTTTAGTGAAAACCGACTGGAAACGTTTGTTCATTATTTCTGCTTGCATTGCCGCATCCTTAAAGACCTCTCCTTCTACTTTCAGCTTGGTGATTCCTTCCTTTTGTTTCAGTTTGCCATTAACAAATCTATAAAACAGTTTGGGTTCATCCTTGCATTTGTCAATTATACCTTTTTCAAAATTCCTTTCTTCTTCTCTACGTATTCTTGTGTATTCATTTCTTGTTCTTTTATATTCTTCCTTTGTTCTGTCATTACCTCTCATTCTCCAATTGTTCCATGCCTTATCTCTCTCTTTTTTTGCTATCATACACCTTCTATTAAACCACTCCTTTTTCCTGTTTTCTTTCCCTCTTACTCTTGGTACAAATTTTTCCACTCCCAAATTATATGGCGGTAGTGATTTGGCCATGTGGAGAGGATGGAGTGTGAAAGACTGACGAAGAGAGTGTATGTGAGTGAGGTGGAGGGGGAAAGAGGGAGGGGGAGGCCGAGGATGAGATGGAGGGATGGGGTGGAGAGGTATATGAGAGAGGGGGGTGTGAGCTGGGAGCAGGGGAGTGAAATGGCGGGGGACAGGGTGACTTGGAGGCGATTTGTTTGTGGCCACCCCAAACGGGATTGAGGCATCTGGCAATAGATAGACAGATAGAAAGATATCCCACTTCCTCTGTATCTCTCTTGTTTCTCTGAATTTTCTCCAATCAGCATTTTCAAAAAAGTTTCTCAATCCTGTAAAATTTGCTTTCCCAAAGTTGTATCTTCCCTGTCTATGAAGCTCGTCTCTTGGCTCGACGTTTCCTATTAACATCTGGAACTCAATGACCACGTGATCACTTTTTCCCAAAGGACAGAGATATTCCAATGATTCTATTACATCGTGTTCTTTGGTGAACAGTAAATCTAACCTTGCTGGTGTGTCCTCACCTCTAAACCGTGTCTCTTCTTTGACCCATTGCGTCATCACATTATTCATTATTATATTTAATATCATAGTTCCCCACGAATCCTCGCCGCCTACCGAGTACCATTCCTCCCAGTTCACCTCTTTACAATTAAAGTCACCCACCAAAATTATATTATTGCTTTTCTCAATTATTTTTTGCAAGTAACTAGCCATATCTGACAACACCTCATGGTATTCGTCATCCTTCCATGCTCTCGTCTTTGGGGGAACATACACTACCGCCATATCTCTCTTACCATTCTTTCCAGTTTCTAATTTCATATATATCACTTCAGCCCTGCCTTCTCCCATTTCCACAGTATATATCTACATTTATGTTGGTCTTCACTGCTATCATCACTCCTCCTCTCGTTTTTTCTTTTCTGTCTTTTCTCCACAGTTTGTATTTACCATCTCCCAAATGAACATCAATATCTTCTCTTAATTTGGTCTCTACAAAGCACACGACATCAGGTTCATGTTCTCTCATGAAATCATTAATTTCGATCCTTGTCGATATGAAACCATCAACATTAGTATATATCACCTTCAAATTATTTTTGACATTATTAATACCCTCTTCTCTCCTACTCTCTGTCCGTACCACTTCCTCAACTTCTGATCTTTCACAACCATCCCCCCTAGTTTCCTTCACTTCTATTTCCTTAAATACCATTTCCTTACTTTCATATCCAATACTCTCCAAAAAAAAGTATTACATTCTTCCTCTGTCCTCTTATCATTTTTTTCCTTTACTTCTTCCTTTAATGATTTTAAAACTTCTCTTTCTTCTTCATTCAGATCTTTTCTTATTATAATATTTTCCATCCCCGCCTCTTTGCTTAATTTCCAGGTCACTTTAAGTATCTCATTTATTACACTTTCTGATGTAAACTTGACTCTCATTGGTCTTGTTTCCCCTTTCTTGTAAGGCCCTATCCTCCTTACTTCCTCAATTTCTTTTACCCACTTGTCTCCTTCGGGGCCAATCTTGCCTAATATTCCTCTCACCATGTTCGTGTCTCTCTCAAGTCTTACGAACCTAACCTTTTCTTCCTCTTCTCTGTTTCCAAATACTACCACACATCTGTTCCTTTCTACAGTTTCTCTCACTATTTTCTCTTTTTTCTTCAGTATTTTCACTACATTTTGTTCCATTTCTTTCTTGTTCATTTCCCTTTCTTCTTGGATGATCTCTCTTCAGCTGACCACTTCTTTCTGTTCTTCTTCTACGTGTGCCCACTTTGCCTTATGTTCTTCTAATACATTACTCACCTTCTCCGTTTTATTAGTACAGTACTCTCTTTTAGTTTCCTCCTCAGTTCAACATTTTCCCGCTTCAAATTCCTAATCTCTTCATTGGCTGTTTCATTGGACTGGATCAGACTCTGTATGGTGGTTTCCGTATTTACTGACACATCCTTTATCACTAGATTCTCTACTTTTTTTTCGAGTTCACTAATCCTCATTATTAATGTTTTAACCAGGTCCATGACATTGGTATTAGCATCAAATCCTTGAAATTCCAGTCCCTCATTGTTTATATTTTCGGCCATGTTTAATGTAAAGTACCAAAACAGCTGTTACCAAAAAAACTACAAACATTCATGTATACTATAGCCAATAAATCTTTACATTATTGGTAGTCTATTAACTTTCATTATTTTAAATTTAAGGCAAGACCTTTGGAGACAGGACAAACAAAATTCCTGAAACTACTTAAGGTTAGGAGCGATGGCTGGGACGTCTGCTCTCGCCGGCTGTTCGTGTGTGTGTGTGTGTGTGTGTGTGTGTGTGTGTGTGTGTGTGTGTGTGTGTGTATTTACCTATTTGTATTTACCTATTTGTAGTATACAGGAATTGAGCAATGCTCGTGTTGTCCTGTCTCCAAATCCACATTTATCAAGTCTACCTTTACACATATGAATGTTTTTCTCATGCACCACCTCTTCATCTAAGTCGTTCCAAATATTTATGTACTGTATTTACCTAATATACATAATTGTGATATAAATGGAATGTGCTATGCTCGTGGGTTTCCATCGCTGTTTCTCAATAAGTCAAATTTTGCTTTAAACTCGTTTAAGTTTTTAGACTGGATGATCTTTTTGTCCAGGCTATTCCATATTTCGCTTTAAACTCATTTAAGTGTTTAGACTGGACGATATCTTTGTCCAGGCTATTCCATAAGTCTATACTTCTATAAGGAAAGCTATGTTTCTTGATAACCTTCAAACAGCTTGACTTTTTCAATTTCATTCCGTGTCCTCTTGTTGCTCTCTTATCCCATACAAACAGATCTTCTTTGTCAATTTTATCTACTCCCACCATGGTCCTGAACACTGCAATCATGTCTCCCCTCTTTCTTCTTTCCTCTAACGAAGGCAAATCCAGCTTTTCCAACCTCTCTCTGTACGACAGGTCTGCCAGACTGGGTACCATCTTGGTTGCTGTTCTTTGTATTCTCTCAATCTTGTTTATATCTTTCTTTTTGTGTGGGGACCACACTACCGCTGCATATTCTAACCTGGGGCGGATCATGGCCACTATCAATTTTTTCATCATCTCCTCATCTATATAATGAAATGCTACTCTTATGTTAGTCAAGAGTTTATAAGTCTCTCCAACTATCTTGTTAATGTGCTTTTCTGGTGACAAATTATCTTGGAACAGCACTCCCAAATCTTTCTCTTCTCTCATTTTTGTGATTAATTCATTACCCAACAAATAATTCAGTGATGGCCTCCTGGTACTTTTACCCATTTCCAATATTTTATGTTTCTTTACATTAAATTTCATTTCCCACGTCCGGCTCCAATCGTGTATCCTATTCAAATCCTCCTGCAGCATTTTACAATCCTCCTCAACCTCTACCTTCCTCAAGATCTTTACATCATCAGCAAACAGACTTGCATAACTGTCACTCCACTTGTTACTTCCCTCCATCCAGATATCCTATCCTTTATTATTGTCCTCATTTGTCTGTCTCTCAAAACGTCTCTCATCCATTCCAGAAGTTTCCCCTTCAGTCCTCCTATATATTCTAGTTTCCACATTAGTCTCTTATGAGGTACCTTGTCAAAGGCCTTCTCTAAGTCTAAGTACACACAATCCACCCAACCATCTCTCTCCTGTACCACGTCAATCGCTCTTGAGTAAAAGCTTAACAAGTTAGAAACACATGACCTTCCACTTCTGAATCCAAACTGACATTCAGTCAAAATATTCATCTTTTCTAGATATTTTATCCATCTGTCTTTCAGGATTCTCTCATACGATTTTGCGACCATGCTGGTTAGAGACACTGGTCTATAATTCAGGGGTTCTTCCCTGTTTCCTCCCTTATAAACTGGTACCACATTTGCCCTCTTCCATTCTTTTGGCACTTTCCCCTCTTCCAGAGAACACACGATTAAACTGTGAATTTTATCCGCCACTTGTTCTCTGAATTCCTTCAGTACCCAATTAGAAATTCCATCAGGTCCTGGGGCTTTCCTTACATCTTGAGTTTCCAGTAATTTATACACTTCCTGTACCTCCACTTTTATATCTTTCATCACCGGTACATTTCTAATCACTCCCTCCCCTTCCACAAACTCATTTTCATTAGTGAAAACCGATTGGAAACATTTGTTCATTATTTCAGCTTGCATTGCTGCATCTTTATAGACCTCTTCTTTTACTTTCAGTTTGGTGATTCCTTCCTTTTGTTTCAGTTTGCCATTAACAAATCTATAAAACAGTTTGGGTTCATTCTTGGATTTGTCTATTATACCTTTTTCAAAATTCCTTTCTTCTTCTCTACGTATTCTTATGTATTCATTTCTTGTTCTTTTATATTCTTCCTTTGTTCTGGTGTTACCTCTCTTTCTCCAATTGTTCCATGCCTTATCTCTCTCTTCTTCTGCTATCATACACCTTCTATTAAACCACTCCTTTTTCCAGTTTTCTTTCCCTCTTACTCTTGGTACAAATATTTCCACTCCCAAATTATGGAGGTCTAGAAAGATATCCCACTTCCTCTGTATCTCTCGTTTCTCTGAATTTTGTCCAATCCGAATTTTTAAAAAAGTTTCTCAATCCTGTAAAATTTGCTTTCCCAAAGTTGTATCTTCCCTGTCTATGAAGCTCGTCTCTTGGCTCGACGTTTCCTATTATCATCTGGAACTCAATGACCACATGGTCACTTTTTCCTAAATGACAGAGATATTTCAATGATTCTAATACATCGGGTTCCTTAGTAAACAGTAAATCTAACCTTGGTGGTGTGTCCTCACCTCGAAACCGTGTCTCTTCTTTGACCCATTGCGTCATCACATTCTGGTTATTCATTATTATATTTAATAACATAGTGCCCCACAAATCCTCGCTGCCTCCCGAGTACCATTCCTCCCAGTTCACCTCTTTACAGTTAAAATCACCCACCAAAATTATATTATTGCTTTACTCAATCATTTTTTGTAAATAACTAGCCATATCTGACAACATCTCCTGGTATTCGTCATCCTTCCATGCTCTTGTCTTTGGGGGAACATACACTACCACCATATCTCTCTTAACATTCACTCCAGTTTCTAATTTCATATATATCGCTTCAGCCCTGCCTTCTCCCATTTCCACGGTATCTACATTTATGTTGTTCTTCACTGCTATCATCACTCCTTCTCCCGTTTTTTCTTTTCTGTCTTTTCTCTATCATCACTCCTTCTCCCGTTTTTTCTTTTCTGTCTTTTCTCCACAGTTTGTATTTACCATCTCCCAAATGAACATCAATATCTTCTCTTAATTTGGTCTCTACAAAGCACATGACATCAGGTTCATGTTCTCTCAAGAAATCGTTAATTTCGAGCCTTGCCGATATTAAACCATCAACATTAGTATATATCACCTTCAAATTATTTTTGATGTTTTTTATACCCTCTTCTCTCCTACTCTCCGTCAGTATCACTTCCTCAATTCTGATCTTTCACAGTCATCCCCCTTAGTTTCCTTTACTTCTATTTCCTTAAATACCACCTCCTTACATTCATATCCATTACTCTCCAAAAAAAAGTATTACATTCTTCCTCTGTCCTCTTATCAATTTTTTCCTTTACTTCTTCCTTCAATGATTTTAAAACTTCTCTTTCTTCTTCATTCAAATCTTTTCTTATTACAATATTTTCCATCCCTGCCTCTTTGCTTAATTTCCAGGTCACTTTAAGAATTTCATTCACTACACTTTCTGATGACAACTTGACTCTCATTGGTCCTGTTTCCCCTTTCTTATAAGGCCCTATTCTCCTTACTTCTTCAATATCTTTTACCCACTTGTCTCCTTCAGGATCAATCTTGCCTAATATTCCTCTTACCAGGTTCGTGTCTTTCTCGAGTCTCATGGATCTAACCTTCTCTTCCTCCTCCCTGTTTCCAAATATTACCACGCATCTGTTCCTTTCTACAGTTTCTCTCACTATTTTCTCTTTTTTCTTCAGTATTTTCACTACATTTTCTTCCAGTTTTATCTTGTTCATTTTTCTTTCTTCCTGGATGATCTCTCTTAAGCTGACCACTTCTTTCTGTTCTTCTTCTACGTGTGCCCACTTTGCCTTATGCTCTTCCAATACACTGCTCACCTTCTCCGTTTTATTAGTACTCTCTTCTAGTTTTCTCCTCAATTCAATATTTTCACACTTCAAATTTCTTATCTCTTCATTCACCGTCTCATTAGACTGGATCAGACTCTGTATAGTAATCTCCGTATTCTCAGACACATCTTTTAAGACTAGATTCTCCACTTTCTTTTCAAGTTCACTAATCCTCATAATCAATGTTTTAACCAGATCCATGACATTAGTATTTCTATCAAATCCTGGAAATTTGAGTCCCTCAATGTTTAGACATTCGGCCATGATTGAGATTGGTTACAACTTACAGTACCAAAACAGCTGTTACCGAAAATACAGTACTACAAACATTCATGTATACTCTTGCCAATAATCTTTAGATTTTTGGTAGTCTATATTAACTTACAGTATTTTAAACTGAAAACAAGACCATAGGAGACAGGACAAACATAATTCCTGAAAACTACTTAAGGTTTGCAGCGGTGGCTGAGCCTGGGCCTGGGAGCAGTCAAGATACATCCGTTCGCTATGGCTGTGTGTGTGTGTGTGTGTGTGTGTGTGTGTGTGTGTGTGTGTGTGTGTGTGTGTGTGTGTGTGTGTGTGTGTGTGTGTGTGTGTGTGTGTGTGTGTGTGTGTGTGTGTGTGTGTGTGTGTGTGTGTGTGTGTGTGTGTGTGTGTGTGTGTGTGTGTGTGTGTGTGTGTGTGTGTGTGTGTGTGTGTGTGTGTGTGTGTGTGTGTGTGTGTGTGTGTGTGTGTGTGTGTGTGTGTGTGTGTGTGTGTGTGTGTGTGTGTGTGTGTGTGTGTGTGTGTGTGTGTGTGTGTTTTAACAGAATTTCAAGTCTTTACCTTAATCAGGCAGCATATAATGTAACATTTCTACAACAAATTTAAATAAGTATTTGAGACAGACTTAACATAAAATGGAATAAGTACTGATACAGTTATATAATTATTATTATCATTTAATAATAAATGACCAGTTATTATATTAGCCATTAATCAAACTATTAAAGTTCCAGGTTTAATAATATTCCTAATACTTTCAATTAACAGTATAAAAATTACTAATGCAACAGGCGTTCCTTGAGAAACTAAATAAGCAAATACAGTATGTGCTGAGTATGATTAAATCAACCATATATTATGCAAGTTAACCCAAGGGGAAGTGCCAATCCTAAAGTCATAACTCAATGCCTAGATCTTGTAAACATACAGGGTAAGAGACCTAAAAAAAAAAAATTTAAACAATAAAAGAAAATAAAAATAACAGTTCTCCATTGTTGAGTTGGTCCAAGAATGTTTTTTAATTCTTGATGTAAAGCTATGTTTAGTTTTTGTCATGTAACAGACCACAAAGATGGAGAAACCCAATATTGTCAGGCAAAAATATTAACCCCAAGAAGGTGGAAAGTAAGTTTAACTCTATTAAACCACCAGAAGAAGGTTAAAAAATGGAATATAATCTTGCTATCACTTGCAAATGTTCTCTTCAATATTAATTGGTTCTTCATTTACTCTAATTTTTTGGGGAAACTCTGACATAATAGTTTATTAAAATGAAAACAATAAATGTAAATAAAAATATAACAGCTAAATTTAATAACAGAATAGGAGCTATTTGAGGAATTGGATGGCATCCTTTCAGGACAACTTAAGCTTGACAAACTTGTGTTATTACTTTCACTAACCAATCAGAGGATTATAATTATAAACGGAATTAAAAGCCCGAAAAAATTAATAAATACCGAATATGGTATAACCCATTTGTGATAAAAATTATTGGTTTAGGAGACCTCAGATTTAATGATACAATCAATACTCGGAGTTAAATTATAAAGTAACAAGAGCAGTATGAAAGCTGCAAGGCTTGGTGGATGAGTTTGGGAGCATGTGTAAGAAACAAAATCTAAAGTGAATGTAGGGAAGAGTAAAGTTATGGTCTTCAAGAGAAATGAAGTCACTGAATGTACAGTGAGGCTGGATGAGGACAAAATGGAAACTGTGAGTGCTTTTAACTACTTGGGCAGTGTGATGAGTAAGGATGGAAGTTTAGAGGGTGAAGTGCTTGAAAGGGTACAACAAGGAACAAAGGTTGTTGGTTCTTTGAAAGCAGTGATAAGAAACAAGGAAGTGAGCATGGAAGTGAAAAAGTTACTGCATGACAGTATTGTGATAACAACTCTAATGTATGGGAGTGAAGCTTAGACCATGTTGGAGGAACACAAGAATGAGAGCAGTGGAAACTACTTATTTGAGAGTAGCTAATGAAGTCACATAGAGAGAGGGATTGACAAATGAGGAGGTGAAGGAACATTGTGGTGTGGATGTGGCAGTGATAGGAAGCGTTAGGAGAAACACACTGAGGTGGTTTGGCCATACGGAGAGGATGGAGTGTGAGATTGATGAGAAGAGTGTATGTGAGTGAGGTGGGGCGGAGGAGAGGGAAGGGGAGGCCAAGAATGAGATGAAGTAGAGAGGTATATGAGAGAGGGGGATGTGAGCTGGGAGTGGGGCAGTGAAATGGTGGGGGGCCAGGGCAACAACTAGGCAATCTGCTTGTGGCCACCCCTTGTGGGATTATGCATCTGGCAATAGATAGATAGATAGGATAAGAGAAGACCCTAAAAGAATGACTAATAAAACAATATTTCTCATTCTTACTAGTTTTTGAATAATTAACCATTTTGGAATATAACCAGTAAAAGGGGGAAGGCCCCCTAGAAATAATAAAGAAAATTCATCCATCTCATCCAATATTACGCTGCCCCATGAGCTGCGTAAAAGCCCAGGGCTAGGCAAGTTGGTCCTGACATTTAAGATGAAAATAACCAGTCTCAATCATCCCTGTGTATCATTATGTGAGCAATAAACCCCAACCACCCCTTGGATATAAACCTTCACTGGCTCAATAGTGGTAGGTGGTGGTGACCATCATCCACTCACTTGATATAGTGCTGCCTACTTCTTCCTTAGCCTTTATCATTCTTTTTCTGTGCCTGTCCTCCTCTCTTCCTATTTCTCCCATCTTTCCTGTCACTTCTTATTGCTTTTCTTTCCATAACAGGTGGCTTTACATTGAGTGACAAGCCAAATGGTTTCCTGTAAGCCAAGAAACCATTTACAACACTGGGTGGTAACCATATAACCAAACCATACATGCTCCCTACGTGTCAACAAGTGGGTTGGTGGAAGGTTAGTACCCCTCCCCGTGAACCAAATAACTCAGAGTCAAATGGCCACCCCTTACGGGATTATGGCGTCTGGCAACAGACACACAGACAGACAGACCAGCTCAATCCAACTGGAGTGCCGTAATTACCCACTAAACCACCAGGCACCAAAATTTGGTTATATGGTTACCACCTAGCATAGTAAACGTTCTCCTGGTGTACAAGAAACCATTAGGCTTGTCACTCAGGGCTGAGTCGACCACAGGCAGACGGAAGAGGAAAGAATGAAGGAAAGAAAGACAGAATAGAGAGTGTAAAGACACCTGTGGGCAAAAGGAAGAGGAATGAATGAAGGAAAGAAAGACACAAGAGGATGGAAGGAAAGAAGGATGGAGGAAAGGAAAGGGCAGACACCCGAGAGCAGCACTACATCTCATGAGTGGATGGTGGGCGCCTCCACCTATCAACAGAAAAAAGCAAAATAAATAATTCAAGTTAAGGTTCTTAGTCAGCAAAAATATGGACTCAAATTACAATGAGGACTGCATGTGTTTGTGCACCCAAGAGCAGCACCCCAGTCTCAACCTGAATCTGTCTTGCTGAACTGACTTTCTTATAGCTGTACAGCAAACTATCCTAGAGGCCTTTCAATGAACTTTCATTATAATTACCTTCCTGCCCCCACCCCCTTACTACAAGAGGTTCTTCCCAAGCTGAATAAAATCATCCATTGGCATGAATAAAGAAATCATCCCTCTACATTCATTCTACAATAATACAAACAATAAAATACTGATGTGACATTATAGAAACTCTTGGTAACAAAATATGCTTGGGACTGAACCAAAAGCTTTGGGGAAATTTGGATTAACCTTGTATGGTCCAGTAAAAGCATAGATACTCGTAACCTCTTCCTGATAAGCCTCATGGATAACTAGGTGTTTAATGGAACAAACATTATTAGAGCTACCATGCCTCTGTTGCCCCGTTGAACAGTAAGAAACATAGCACTTCTTTTACCAGGAGACATTACCTGTTTTTCCACCCACATCATCAAAGACAGCTACATTTGTCTTTCCTTCCCATGTAAAAGCAATTTCCATCCCCCCCCCCCCTTTTTTTACCTCAATAGAAAAGTTATAAGTCAAAAGATGGTTAAAGTGAAAGGCTTGCTTGTATTGGAAAGGAATAACAAATGATAAAGAAATCAAAGAATAAAAAATACAAATTCCTGTAGTTACTCTAACTAAAACAGCAGAAGGTATTCACCCAGTATCAATGACTGAAGAAAGGGCTAGAACTTTTATGCAAGGAAGTCTGGTTAATACCTCCAACTGCATCAACAATTGCCGATAGTATTCCAGCTACAGAAAAATAAATAACAAAGAAGAAATAAGGGGGCAATTTTTTACATCTTTATTAAAATCATAGCTTGCAGTCAAAGTAATCCTCCTATAACTTGAGGAACCCAAAAATGGAATGGAGCACCTCCTAATTTCAAAATTAAAGCACAAAATAAAATACGAGGAAATTATAAGGTAAATTAGTATAAAGTATACAATATGGTGGGGTAATCAGTATTCGTATACATGGATGGGTCAATAATTATCTGCACTTTTCGTGTAATTGTTTATTAGAACAACAGTAGAGAACCTACAAGTACATCACTTATCAACACAGTCCCCTTGCTTTGCAAAGCACTTGGTCCAGCGTTTCACGAGTCTGGATATGCTCTCAAAAAAAAAAAAAAAAAAAAAAAAAAAAAGTTTTGGGTTGGTCTCTCAGCCATGTATGTACAGAGTCTTTCATATTTTGGTCAGTGGCAAATCGATGGCCACTTGAGGCATCTTTGAGGGAACCAAACAGAAGGTAATCTGAGGAAGCAAGGTCAGGACTAAACCGAGGATGATCCAGTATCTCAAATCCCAGTTCCTGAAGAGTTTGAACAGTGTGGACAGCAGTATGTGGGCACGCACTGCCATTCAAAAATAAAACACCTTTCAACAATAGACCTTGGTGTTTGTTTCGGACTGCAGGCTTCAGCTTGTCCTGCAGCATCTCGCTGTAACATGCACTGTTTACTGCTGAGCCCCTCTCCAGATAATGGTACAGCACTGGTCTCTGTGAGTCCAAAAAAACTGTGCACACAACCTTTCCAGCAGAAGGTTGCGCTCTGAATTTATTTTTTGGCTGGTGATTGCGGGCGTTTCCATTCCATACTCTGACTTTTACTCTCCGGTTCGAAATGGTGGACCCAGGTTTCATCTCCAGTGATTATCCTTTTCAAGAAGGCATCACTTTTGTTACCACAGTGGTCCAATAAGCATTTATG
This sequence comes from Coenobita brevimanus, assembly GCF_032717465.1. NCBI lineage: Eukaryota > Metazoa > Arthropoda > Malacostraca > Decapoda > Coenobitidae > Coenobita > Coenobita brevimanus. Next base: position 36,157,218 of record NC_137063.1, read on the forward strand.
GATGTTCAAACAATTGCATTTGTGATCCTCGGTGAGTTGTTTAGGGACCCATCTTGCACAGACTTTATGAATGTCATGCCTGTTACAGATTATTTCATATGCAGAACCATGGCTAATTTGCATGTGATCTGCCATATCACTGAGAGTCATGCATTGGTTCGTCAGAATCATGGCACAGATTTGCTCAATGTTGTCGTCAGTAGTGGATGTGGATCGGCGTCCCATTCCTTTATCGTGTTTAGCCCCTCCATGCCGGGCTATTTATAGCACCATTGTTCACTCACGACAGGAATTTTTTTCAAAAATACGTGTAATCTGTTTTCAAACCTTAATATCAGTTGGGGAAACATTAAAGACCATATTACTCACCAAATCTTCTTCTTGTGAATGAAAGTATTCCCAGGTCTGTGGGTCACTGCGCTGATGAGTAATGACGTGAGGAAGGGGATTAATTTTTGCCACGAGAAGGCAATGTGTTCGTGCGACTGCCTGCAACCCCAGCTATGTCATTGCTCTCAATCTGATAACTTCACCATTACTAGATAAACTAGACACAGTGGTGTCCATGGCACATCCCATGGGACTATCACTGAGTCCTTTCCTAGTATCTGTGGAAAAAGGCTTGGCAGGGGTGGATGAGACAAAAGGCCACGTGAGGCAGGAACGGAATAGGACGAGATGGGTTAAGAAAAGATCACCATAAACCGGGCAAAGACACACAGATGACTGAGATACGGTTGGCTCGGCTGGGGGGGAGTCCCTCCCTAGATTTTGCTGACAAGATAAACTGGCGTCCACTTCAAACTGTGGTGTGAAAATAAGCGCGGTTCTGACTGACATCCGGTGCTGCCCGGTCACCGATTTCTTGACAGTACCGACCAACACCCAGTGGCTAGGGGTTAGTGGTTGTCCGACCATTTTTGAACTTCTCAATCCATTCGTACACACTCCACCATGGAACACTGTCCCCATATTGTGCTGAAAGCCTTTGATGGATTTTGGCCCCTGGTACACCTTCAGCCCATAAAAAACAGATCACTGCTCATTGCTCTTCCTCTGTGCAAACTGAGAGCAGAACAGTCAGGTTTACTCATGACAGCACCAAGGGACCTGACTGATCAACGTCAAACATCAGTGGCAGTGATGACAGAGACACCATGCTCCCACACATGCGCACAGAAATCAGTACGGTCGACCTAATAAAAAGTATGAGAGAAGTGAGGATACGTATTGACTAACCCTCATATAATGGGAAACTCAGTTCAATAATGAAGCCAGCTGAAGTTTACAGTTCAACACTGTTACAACCAGTATCCTTCACAAATGCCAGTGTCACCAGATTGACTTTATCAGTTAAATGACAATAATTTTAGTTTTATTTTCGTTACCTCCAAATAACTTAATTCACCTTAAAAACACCTCTCATATTCATAGGTATAATGAAGAATATATCCAGAACAATATTAAGGCAGGTGGAGGTTCAGAGGTAAATACGTTTGTGATGGATTTTTTCTTTAAATGCACACCTGGAAAGACAGCACCCTCCCTTACACACCATCATCGCCACTTAAAATTCTGGTTCAGTTATTTGGGTAAAACTGGCAAATCAGCTTTATATGTAACAGCAGAACTTAAACAGACAATTTTCCTACAATTTAATGTCAGCTTAATATAAAACACTAACAAAAAAAATGGAAAACATACCATGTCAGATTCCCTAAGTATTTCTTACCATGTTCACTGTTTCCCCCCCCCCCCCCACAAAACAGTTTATTGCAATACCATAATGCCCCTCACTACCATATTACTTTAGTTTATTCCTGCTGATTCAAGAGTAGTTAATCAATCACAGGAAAGATCCCTCATACTTATGGGGTTAATGAAGACTACATCTGACTACTCTGAATAAAAGCATACGAGAGTAACAGAAATAAAATGTAAAAATTTCAACATAAAGTTTAAACTGCACATGAAAACAGTTATGCTCTGACACAGTTATATATCTAAACAGTTATGCTGTGTCAGAATGATAAAATATTATTTCCTTGAATGTGGTTAGACGTACTAAATGCATGTTTGTATGCACACTCAAAATGTGACACGAATTAGGAATTCCGTATATATTAGTATGTGATCTAGCTTATATTCTGGGGAATGCATTTGCAAGGTGTCTTTAAACTTGTGCCAATGTAAATGTAGTGTGTGGTAATCATAGGGGCACTTGCCTTCTTAGTGTAACAGGAAAAGTATATGCTAGGATACTTATTGACAGAGTTAGGGAAATAACAGAGGAATTAGTTGGAGAAGAACAGTGAGGTTTTAGGAAGGGATGAGGTTGTTTAGATCAGATATTCATTCTTAGACCTTTGGTGGAAAAGTTTCTTGGGAAGGGAAAGAAGTTGTATGCAGCCTTCACGGATTTGGAGAAAGCATATGACAGGGTGGAGAGACAAGGATTGTGGAAAGTACTGAGAATATATGGAGTAGATGGGAAGTTGTTGAAGGCCGTGAAGAGTATGTATGAGGGTGCTAAGGCTGCAGTGCCTATGGATAGTGAACTGATTGAATTTTTCTATCTGAAAGTTGGATTGAAACAAGGATGTGTCATGTCTCCATGGAAGTTCAATCTGTACATGGATGGGGTTATAAAACAGATACAAGGTAGGGCAGTGGATGTTGGAGAGGCCCTAGTGAGAGAGGGCAGTGCCTGGAAACTTGTACTGTTATTTGGAGATGATACTGTGTTGTTAAGTGAAGATAAAGTGGAGCTGCAAGGCTTGGTGGATAAGTTTGGGAGTGTGTGTAAGAAATGGAATTTAAAGTGAATGTACAGTAGGGAAGATAAACTGATGGTTTTCAAGAAAGGTGAAGTCAGTGAATGTACAGTGAGGCTGGATGGGGAGGAAATGGAGAATGTAAGTGCATTTACGTACTTGGGTAGTGTGTTGAGCAAGGATGGAAGTTCAGAGGGTGAAGCCCTTGAAAGGATGCAGCAGATAAGAAAGGTTGCTGGTTCCTTGAAAGCAGTGATAAGAAACAGGGAAGTGAGCATGGAAGTGAAAAAGCTACTACACAACAGTACTGTGATACCAACTCTAATGTATGGAAGTGAAGCTTGGACCTTGTTGGAGGGACACAAATCAAGAGTGAGAGCAGTGGAAATGAGGTGTTTGAAAGGAGGAGTCACATGGAGAGACAGACTGACAAATGAGGAAGTGAAAGAGTATTGTGGTGTGGATGTGGATGTGATAGGAAGCATTAGGAGAAACACATTAAGGTGGTTTGGCCATGTGGAGAGGATGGAGAGTGAGAGACTGACAAGGAAAGTGTATGTGAGTGAGTTGGAGGGGGGGAGGGGCAGGGGGAGGCCGAGGATGAGATGGAAGGATGGAGTGGAGAGGTATATGAGAGAGGAGGGTGTTAGCTGGGAGCAGGGCAGTGAAATGGCGGGGGAAAGAACGACATGGAAGTGATTTGTCTGTGGCCACCCCTTATGGGACTGAGGCGTCTGGCAATAGATAAACATATAGATAGATAGATAACTGGGTGAGAAAGTGCTTAAAGAAAGAGATACCAGGTCAAAACAAATCTGAATGAGTAAGCTTGGGAAAAAAAAAAAAAAAAAAAAAAAAAAAAAAAAAGGGAGAGGGGGGAATTTATAAACGACAATGTGTCCTTCACCCACGTTAATTTCAAATACTGTACTAACATTAACTTATGAAAACTAAGTCCTGTAATACAGGCAGTCCTCAATGTTGTTGTTGTTCTTCTTGTAGTCCCTGGATCTTCTGGACACAAACTTAACAAACTGCAGGAGAACTTGCTATTCCAGCTGGGCAATCCCAATGATCTTTGTTAAGCGTATGTTGAAGATTGCCTGTGCTGTGAGAATGAGGTACATGGGGTATTGATAAGTGTATTGTGCTGTGAGGGGATGCATTCGTTTCATTTCATTTTGTTTATAAAGGCTCCAACATACTTGCATGTATCAGCCTTGGTCACCTAATGGTGGCTGTCCCTGCTGCTCTATCTCTGGCACCCTCCCTATTCAATCACTTATCCCTGAGGTCACACTCTATGACCTCAACTCTGGTCTTTTACGGTCTGCCTCCCACAACCCCATCCCCACATTTACAATTCTCACTTTCTGCATTAATGTAAAAATATATCAGATTATTCATGAACTGTATTTTGTGTTGTTTCAGAAGCAGGGATGGATGATGGACATACAGTATTACAGTTTGGCTAGGTGCACACATGCCTCCCTGGAAAGAGAAATTTCTGTTGGATGAATGTTTGATGGGGATTCATGAAGGATGCTGTTTGGCTATAGGATTTGGATGGCTGTGGTGGCTGGGTTTGTGTACTGAATATGTTTGTAAACTGTATACTTATTTTCTCCTTGCTATAAAAAAATTATGTGACTATCTTTCTTCAAAGATGGAACACATCCTAACAATTTCCCCTTTCCCTGAAATCTCCATTCCAGATGATTTAAATGTTCACCACCATCTTTTGCTCTCTCCTCCATTCACTGATCCACCTGGTGAACAAACCTACATCTTTTCTATCCTTAATGACCTAGAGAAACTTGTACAGAACACTACCCATATTCCTGATCACCCTGGAGAGTTCCAACATACTTGATCTCTTTCTTACAACTATCCTTCTGTTTACTCTGTTAATCTTTTCCCCCCATTGGGCTCCTCTGATTGCCACCTTATCACCTTAACCTGTCCTATTGCTCCAGTAAAGCCTGTGGACCCTCCCAAGAAGTGGCAACTGTGGCAATTTGGAGATGCTGATTGGGAGGCCCTCAGCCAGTACTGTACTTCTTTGATTTTACCTGGATTGATTACTATTTCATGACCATGAGCCATTTCAGTGTATGTCACACATTTTGGAGGTTATTTTCTCAGGCAGGAAAGCATACATTCCTTTCTTGTCCTGTAACTAATGAAAAAAAAAAAAAAAAAAAAAAAAAAAAAGTTTAACCATGCTTGTTCTAATGCTTTCAACAAGAAGGCCAACCCACCCCTGAATCTCCTTTCTCTTGTATCTCTGCCTGGAACCATGTTAAGTCTGTTCTCTGCTCTGTTGAGCATAACTTCATTCATACTAAATACTCTGAATTCTCCTATTCAAATTTTTCCCGTTCCTTCTGTCACTTTGTCAAAAATTTCTCTAATAACTTCATCCTCCTTCCCTTCTCTTTTCCACTCTGACGGCTCTGTAGCTGTTTCCTCTACTGAAAGAGCAGAACTCTCTGCTCAGACGTTTTCCTCCAATTCCACCTTATACAATTCTAGTGCTGTTCTTCCATCACCAATCTTCCTATGACTTCCTTGTGACTGACATTATAATTTCTTCACCTGATGTACTTTCTGCCCTCACTAACCTAAATACTAACAAGATATTTTAGGCCCAATGGGATCCCTCCTGTTGTTCTCAAGAACTATGCTCTGAGCTTCCACCTTGCCTTGGTAAACCCTTTCACCTCTGTCTGGTAACTTGTACCTTTCCTTCTTGCTGAAAGTTTGCTCTCAATCAGCCCGTCCCAAAGATGGGTGATAATTCCCAGCCTTCTAACTATTGCCCCACTGCTTTAACAACTTGTATCTTAGTTTTTTAAACCCATTCTTAAAGAAAATTCTGAAGCACCTTTCCTATCAGAACCTTTCCTATTACCACTGTGGGTTCCACCAGGGATGCTCCACTGGTGACCTTTCTCACCTTCCTGTCAGACTCCTGGTCATCCTCCTTTTGGGACTTTGGTAGAAGCTTTGCCACTGCACTTGACAGCTCAAAGACTTTTGATTGAGCCTAGCATAAATCTTTATTTTCCAAATTGCTCTCTTATGGTTTCTATCCTTCTAGATGTGCCTTCATCTCTAGATTCCTTTTTGGTCATTCCATACCTGTTGTTGAAGATGGACACTATTCTTCTACTAGAGCTATCAACAGTGGTGCTCTTCAGGGTTCTGTTTTATCATTTACTCTCTTCCTTCTATTTATCAATGAACTTCCATGCTGTACATCTAATCCTATCCTCTCATATTCTGATGACTCCACCCTTCACCTTTGTATTGGCTTCTAACACTGTCTATTGGAGCAGCCACTTCAATAAACATGGGATGAGATTATGGCACACCTAATGTTGTATTACTTGCCTCATATCTCTGATTGAGGGAAAAAATATCTTGCTGTTTTTAATCCATCAAAAACTCAGTTCTTACATCTTTCAACCTGTCAAAATCTTCAGCAGGAGCATTCTCTATTTTTCAACAATATCCAGCTCAATCATGCATGATCTTTGAACATACCTGGGATTCCATCCTCCTGAGATGATCCTGGAAAAATCATATTACCTCTCTTGTAAAATATGGTTCCATGAGATTAGGTGTGCTATGCTAACTCCATGTCTTCTTTATTCCCGCACAGTTGTTAACTTTATACAGAGGTTTTATTCGTCCATGTGTGAGTACAACGCTCATGTGTGGGAAGGCAAGTGGTAGGCATCACAACCGAAAAAGGACCTTGCGCATGCGCAGTGCGCAATCCACAGTTCACCAACATGCGCAAGCAATGTAATGTTCCTGATTTACGTAAATGATATGGTAGATGGAGTGAACATTTATGCAAGTCTGTTTGCTGATGATGTAAAGATCTTGAGGAAGATAGAGGTTGAGGAGGATTGTAAAATACTGCAGGAGGATTTGGATAGGATACACAATTGGGGCCGGACGTGGGAAATGAAATTTAATGTAAAGAAATGTAAAATATTGGAAATGGGTAAAAGTACCAGGAGACCATCACTGAATTATTTTTTGGGTAATGAATTAATCACAAAAAGGAGAGAAGAGAAAGATTTGGGAGTGCTGGTCCAAGATAGTTTGTCACCAGAAAAGCACATTAACAAGATAGTTGGAGAGACTTATAAACTCTTGACTAACATAAGAGTAGCATTTCATTATATGGATGAGGAAATGATGAAAAAATTGATAGTGGCCATGATCCGCCCCAGGTTAGAATATGCAGCGGTAGTGTGGTCCCCACACAAAAAGAAAGATATAAACAAGATTGAGAGAATACAAAGAACAGCAACCAAGATGGTCCCCAGTCTGACAGACCTGTCATACAGAGAGAGGCTGGAAAAACTGGATTTGCCTTCGTTAGAGGAAAGGAGAAAGAGGGGAGACATGATTGCGGTGTTCAGGACCATGGTGGGAGTAGATAAAATTGACAAAGAAGATCTGTTTGTATGGGATAAGAGAGCAACAAGAGGACATGGAATGAAATTGAAAAAGTCAAGCTGCTTGAAGGATATCAAGAAATATAGCTTTCCTTACAGAAGTATAGACTTATGGAATAGCCTGGACAAAGAGATCGTCCAGTCTAGAAACTTAAACGAGTTTAAAGTTAAATTCGACTTATTGAGAAACAGCGACGGAAACCCACGAGCATAGTACATTCCGTGTATATCACAATTAGGTATATTAGGTAAATACTTAAATATTTGGAACGACTTAGACAAAGAGGTGGTGCATGAGAAAAACATTCATGTGTGTAAAGGTAGACTTGATAAATGTGGATATGGAGACAGGACAACACGAGCATTGCTCAATTCCTGTATACTACAAATAGGTAAATACAAGTGCGCAATCTGACTAATATTTAGCTTGTGCAATGTCACAAAGTGCAAGCACAAACCATTTGCATATATTTGTGAGAATTACTGTAAAATATTGAGATATTTAACTAAATTAGCAAACTTACTTACTTTTATTTATTATTATTATTTTCTGTAATTTTTAATTTTTATTATTTTATTCATTATTATTTTCATTTTTTATAACACAACCCTTGACTGTGCACATTTAGTGTACTAATGTTAAGACTACAACAACTAAACTGTGTACAATTTAATGAATTTATTCCTTGCAGAGTACAGACTAATAAGCGATAAGGATAACTAAGAACTGACACGCTGAGACCGTGGTGGTGGTGGGGGGCTAGTCGTCGTGCTGGTTGTCACTTGTCAGTATTTGATTCCGTCTCCAGGATTTCCTCCTCCACCTCCATCTTCAGCAGGCCACTGTTTCCCCTCAGGAAAACAAACCTCTCAAAGTTCAAGGAGGTCAGGCTGCTTCTCTTGGGCCTCAGAATATCTGAATCCTGAGAGAACACCCTCTCCACACCTGAAGACCTTGGGATGGCGGTGCTAAGCTTAAGGAACACCTCCACCCATGCACCGCACCCACAGGACAGGTGTGCAGGTGCAAATTTAGTTGTGCAAGCACAGCTAAATTTGCACCTGCCTTTTCATGTGCAAGAACGCAATATTGCACGAGGTCTCGTGCAGTGAACAACGCATAAACGATATTCACTGGAGCACAACAGTGCACGATTGCACATTGCACAAGTCATGGCACTCCTGCCCAGCATTGGGGAAGGCTCCCCACACACAGTTGTTCCCGACAAGGTGGAGTCAAAGGCTTTTTGTCTCATTAACTCTCCTCTCCTTAGTGGCTCCCTTCAACCCCCATCTCTCTGCTGCACTGTTGCATCTTTATCTCTTTTGTATTGATGCTTCAATGATCACTGCTCTTCTGAACTGTTTGCCTGCATCCCTCCACCATTACATCGACTGTGTAGCACCTGTCTCGCAGCAAACTCTCATCCTTTTTCTGTTCAACTCTACTGCAAAAGTTAATCATTACCCCAAGTCCTTCATGTATGCAACAGGTCAACTCTAGAACTTCTTCCTGTCTGTATTTCCTACTTGCTATGCCCTCCAGTCTTTTAAATGCTATGTAACCAGGCAATTCAAAATGAACGGATCTTGAATTTGGCTCTCTGTTATTTTTTTTATTATTATTATTATTATTTTTTTTTTTTTTGAGGAAACAATCTTGTGGGCTCTTGGCCTTTGGTTCCTTCTTTCTTTCAATTAAAAAAAAAAAAAAAAAAAAAAAAAAAAAAAAAAAAAGGACTAAATAAAAATCTAGGAATTTTCTTATGTCACTATGGGGAGTGACCGATGAACCCCTTTATGACATGTCAATGTCATAAAGGTCCAGGTATGTCAGGCTGTGATGTTATGTCGAACATCAAAAACCTGTGTAGTGTGTAAGGGAAAGCTGGGAGGGTCTGCTTGCCTGTCTGCTACTCTGGGTAAACAGGCTCCAGTTTAGGTCCTCCCACTTCCAGTGTTTGCCCAATCATTTCCTATTTCGGTGTCTTATGGCTCTAGGTGCCTGGATACAAAGGAGTACAGAGGAAACCAAACAGCAAGAGACTTGTTGGTCCGTTCATGGCTGTTTGTTATAGGGAAGGCTATAATTTGCAAGCTGTTCTGTTGCCTAAAGACAAGAACAGAAAAACAGGATGGCTCTCCCCAACCAACCAAACCATCCAGCTGAAGCTGGCAGGAAATAATGAAAAGTATCACCATGCAGTACAGAAAAGCTGTCATGGAGATTTCATACAAAAAGGGAAAAGGAAATTTTAATGTACACTATCAGACTCAGAAAAGAGAATATACATCAAGTCAGCAACATGCACTGATGTTTTGCAGTTGTAAGTCAACAATATTTACTGATGATGTTCTGTAGTAGCAAGTCAACAATATGCACTAATGTTGTCCTGTGGTTGTAAATCAACAATATGAAATGATGGTATTCTGTGACTGAGTCAACAGCATGCACTGACACTGTTCTGTAATGGTAAGTCAATAATATGCACTGACGTTGTTCTGTGGTTTTAAGTCCATAATATGTATTTAGGTTGTTCTGCAATTGTGTTCTCAAGCCTCGAAAGAAAAAAACATTCTTATATGCTACAAAAATGTATTGTTCATGAGCAAACATACTTAGGTTGGAGTTTGAAGACAGACAATATCCAAGCAATTTTTTAAAGATTAGTACTGTCACAGTTTACTACTACACTGGAGGGCATTTTATTCCACATATTTAAAACTCTTCTGAAGAAGAAATACTTAGTTTCATGCAACAAGAATCATTAGCCAATAATTTTATGCCCATTACCGCTAATATAATTCAACCAATCTACTGTGAAGCATTATTCGATACCTATAATACCATGTCCTTGTGCCCTTGTGCCCCATTCTCTCTCTCCATTTCCTGGATCTTTCCTCCACCTCCCTTTCATTCTCTGCAATCAACATCAACTCATCAACATACGTCTCCCAAGGCAGTCCATTTCTGATGTCATATGAGAGAGCTGCAACCACCATGTCAAACAATCAGGGGCTCAAGAATGACCTCTGATGCATGTCAATGTCCAGAGAAAACATGCAACTCAAATCTTCATTCACTCTCACCTAGGTGCATGCACTCACAAACATAGCCATACCCATTCTAACCAGCCAATTCTTGATCCTAAACTTTCTCACTGCCCACTTCATCACCTCCCTGGGGACTCTGCCAAAGGCCTTCTCCAAACCAATCTTTCCTATATATATTTCCTGAAGCTGTCTTACAATGAAAATGGCATCAGTGGTTCAGATGGTTCATATGCCTGGAATACAGCCGAACCGCATCTAATCAATATTCACTCTTTCCCTAATCAGACCTACTAGAACTCTCTCCATTACCTTTCTTATCTGATCAAAAGATTTATGCCTCTCTAATTTCCTCTTTCCAGGACATCACCCTTCCCCTTGTAAACATTTATAATCACACTCTTCAGCCAGTCATCCGGGACAACACACTCATATATAATCAAATGTATAAAATCAGTAACTAAACCCACTCCTATACCTCCTGTGGAGTCTGCATTTCACTTGTCAACCCACACACACTTACTGCCTTTCTAATCTGCATCTTGTTTATACCCCTGCTCATAGTGGCAGTATCAATCAACGGCCAAGGACGAAACACTCAATCTGCTGACTCCAAACCCTCCCTGTTCCAGTAAGCTTCCTCATTCGGCAACAGGTTATACTGCTCTCTCCAGGCATCTTTAATATCTTCATTGTCCACCACTACCTTTCCTGCATCATTCTTCACACACCACTTACCTATGCTATCCCTGTTTTCCCTCTGCCACCTTCAATACCATATTCTTCCTATCTCTATCTATCTATCTATAGCCCGACGCCCTAATCCCGCAAAGGGTGGCCGCAGACAAAACGCCTCCAAGTCACTCTGTCACCCACCATTTGACTCCCCTCCCCCAACTCACCCCCTCCCTCATATACCTCTCAACTCCATCCCTCCACCTCATCCTCGGTCTACCCCTCCCTCTCCCTCCCTCCACCTCACCCACATACACCCTCTTAGTCAGTCTTTCACTCTCCATCCTCTCCACATGTCCAAACCACCTCAGTGTATTTCTCCTAATCTTTTCAACCACATCCACATCTACCCCACAACGTTCCTTCACTTCTTCATTCGTCAACCTGTCCCTCCATGTCACTCCACATGCTCCTCTCAAGTAACTCATTTCCACTGCTCTCACTCTTGACTTGTTCCCCTCTTGCAAGGTCCACGCCTCGCTTCCATACGTCAGGGTAGGGATCACAATACCATCATGCAGAGACTTCTTAACTTCCATACTCACTTCCCTATTTCTCATCACTGCTTTCAGCATGCCTACAACCTTCCTTCCCTGCTGTACCCTTTCACGCACTTCATCCCCCAAAGTTCCATCCTTACTCATCACACTACCCAAGTACTTGAATGCACTCACATTCTCCATATCCTCACCATCCAACCTCACTGCACACTCTGTGACTTCATTCCTCTCAAACACCATAACTTTACTTTTGTTTACATTAACTTTCAGCTTCCTCCTCCTACACACTGTCCCAAATTCATTCACCAAACCTTGCAACTCCCATTCATCTTCACTCAACAATACTGTATCATCAGCAAACAGCAACACCGGAAGCTTCCAAATCTCACCCTCATTCTTCCTAATAATGCTATTTTGACAATCCAGTAAAAAATCTCCGAGACTCAGATTTTGCCATGTATATATACCTCCTTTCTAGTCCTATGATTGGCAGCCAAGTATTCCTCATTATTACCATCTCTTTACCATTTCAGAAGTCTTCTTTTTTCCTTTGCAGTTTCTACACCTTAATCTCACTATCATGTTACCTAATGTCTCGGAGGGCCCCTTGTCTATCCACAAACTGATTCTGTAACTCTCAGGAGATTGTCCTTAATAGCTCTGTACTACTTATTAACACTTCTGTCCACAGCTCCCTGTTCAGCCACAACTCTACTCATCTCGCTATAGAAGGCATCCCTTACTGCTTGGTTTTCCAACTTCATATTTTCCTCCTGGGTGCATGGACCCTCTCCTTCACCAGCCACTCCTTAAGTACCATGACACATACCAGTAATTTGTGTTGCTACATACACTCTTAACTCCCAATAACACTAACATCCTTTACCAACCTCCCATCGGCTCTCCTGACCAGGAAATGAATTTGGCTACTATTTTCCATAAACTCACAAGTAATCAACCTATTCTCTCTTTTAATCACAAGTAATCAACCTATTCTCTCTTTTCCTAAAGTTCATATTGCACACCATCATATTGATTGCCCGCCCGCCCCAAATTCAAGTATCTGTTCCCCTTCCACATTCTTTGTACCATGTGCATATCACCTACATACCCCTTCATATCCTTGAGCTGTTTCACGCACACGATCATTTAAATCCCCTCCCAAAACTACAATCTCATCATCCCCAATACCACCAACCAGATGACTCAAGTCATCCCATAATTTATTTTTTTCTACACCATCCAAGTCAAACTGTGGAGCATACACCAATATAACCAAAATCATGAGTATACCAAACAATATTTTTAATGCTATAATCCGTTCACTTGCTATCATTACATTCATGATACAATCCAACCTTCTCCTCAACCAGCACACCCACATCACCATATCTATTTACACTTCTCTACCAAAATACCTTATATGTACAGTCCCTCCTAGCAGTCATTCAAGCTGATCCTCCCCTATACCTGACTTCCTGTATGTGTCTGACATTCACCCGCCTCCTACTTGTTGTCTCCACTAATTTCTCTGCTCTATCCTTCAAATTACCCACACTCCATGATGCCAATCTGAACCCCATGGGTTACCTAATTTCCAAAGGCTTGCCAGTTTCTCTATCTCTCATTGTTGGTCATCTATCTATCTATCTATTCCCAGATGCCTTAATCCCGTAAGGGGTGGCCACAAACAAATCATCTCCATGTTGCCCTGTCACTCGCCATTTCACTGTCCTGCTCCCAGCTCACATCCCCTTCTCTCATATACCTCTCCACCCCATCCCTCCATCTCATCCTTGGCCTCCCCCTCCCTTCCCCTCCACCTCACTCACATACACTCTCCTCATCCGTCTCTCACTCTCCATCCTCTCCACATGGCCAAACCACCTTAATGTGTATCTCCTAACGCTTCCTATCACATCCACATTCACACCACAATGCTCCTTCACTTCCTCATTAGTCAGTCTGTTTCTCCATGTGACTCCACATGCTTGTCTCAAATAACTCATTTCCATTGCTCTCACTCTTGACTCTGTCCCTCCAACAAGGTCCAAGCTTCACTTCCATACAATAGAGTTGGTTATCACAATACTTTCATGCAGTAACTTTTTCACTCCCACACTCACTATCCTGTTTCTTATCTGTGCTTTCAAGGAACCAGCAACCTTTCTTCCCTGCTGTACCCTTTCAAGCACTTCACCCTCCAAACCTCCATCCTTACTCATCACACTACCCAAGTACTTAAATGCTCTCACATTTCCCATCTTCTCATCCAACCTCACTGAACATTCAATGACTTCATTTCTCTCGAAGACCATAACTTTACTCTTCCCTACATTCACCTTTAGACTCCGTTTCTTACACACTCTCCCAAACTCATCCACCAAGCCCTGCAGCTCCCCTTCATCTTCACTTAACAACACAGAATCATCTGTAAACAACAGTACAGGGAGTTTCCAAACACTGCCCTCTCTCATTAGGGCTCTTCCAACATCAACTGCCCTACCTTGTAACTCTTTTATACCCCCTTCCATATACAGATTGAATAACAATGGAGACATGACACACACCTGTTTCAATCCAACCTTCAAACAGAAAAATTCACTCAGTTCACCATCCACATGCACTGCAGCCTTAGCACCCTCATACATATTCTTCACAGCATTCAACAACTTCCCATCTACTCCATATATTCTTAATACTTTCCATATTCCTTGTCTATCCACCCTATCATAATGTTTTCTCCAACTCCATGAAGGCTGCATACAACTTCTTACCCATCTCTAAAAACTTTTCCACTAAAGTTCTAAGAATGAATACCTGATCTACACAACCTCTTCCCCTCCAAAAACCTCCCTGTTCTTCTCCAACTAATTCCTCTGTTATTTCCCTAACTCTGTCAATAAGTTTCCTACCATACACTTTCCTATTACACTAAGAAGACAAATGCCCCTATGATTACCACACTTCTTTTTCCGCCTTCTCCTCTGTACAGGGGAATAATTGCACTTGACTTACAATTCTCGGGGAGTCTACCTTCCTCCCAGGCCAATCTGCACATCTTCCACATCCATGCTACTACTATCTCTCCCCTATGCTTCAGCATTTCACCACACACTCCATCAACTTCTGGGGCTATCCCCATTTTAACTTTCTTCATTGCTTCCACAACTTTCATCCTACTGATTTCTTCCTCTCTACTCACATCTCTCCATCTCCCAGCCATTTGCCAGCCACTTAAAGTCGCATAACTTTCATTCTCTATGTTCAACAATTCCTTACAGTGTTCCCTCCATCTGCTCACTTTTTCTCCCCTCTCCACTAGTAATCTACCATTTTTATCTTTCACTCCCAACTAACTTCTTTGACACCCTAACTTTCTTTACCTCTTTCCAGAAAATTTTCTTACATTCCCTCCACTTTACACTCAAATTCCTTCCAAATTCCTCATCCACTCTCTTCTTACTCTCTCTTATTAATCTTTTCATCTCTCTCTCTCTCCCTCTCAACATATCTCTCTCTCTTCCGTTTCTCAACTTCTTCCACGCCCGTTTCTCATCCAGTCACTATATGCTTTCTTTTTTGTGCCACAGTCTGCCTCACCTCTTCATTCCACCATGCTGTACCCTGCATCCCTTTTTGTCTTCTCTTCACCCTACACACCACCTCACATGCTGCACAGAGTTCTTCTATGAATATCTTGCACACACTTCCACATTTCCCAACTGCTCCAATCCATATTTACCCAATCGCTCCTCCGCTTCTCTCTTACATTCTGCCTTTTTTCCGTCCTCCTGTAACCTTTCCACACTCCTTGTATAAACTACTTCCTCCTGTCCTCTTCTATTTCTTCATTTCATTTTGACATTGATACTTACCACCACCAAGAGGTGGTCAGTGAGTCCACTCCCCCAACCTCTATATGCTCTTGCATCCATAACACATCTTCTCATCCTATCATCCACAAACGCATAATCAATCATTGCCTTCCATTCATTCAGTTCACCACCCACCCTTCTCATCACTTGCCATGTATACCTATGGATCAATTTTGTCTGAAGAGGATATTGGCTATCACCAACCCCCTCCTGGCACAAACGTCCATTAAAGCACTGCCTTTCTCATCCACCTCTGCAGGCACACCCACTCACGAACTATTCAATCCACCTTCACATTCCCTACTTTTCCACTCATATCTCCAATCAAAACACTCTCTCATTCCTTTCAAATTTTTCCATGCATGCTTCCACATTTGTCCAGATCTCTTCTCTCACTCTGCTTGCACGATCTTGCGTTGGCACATACACGCACACAATCGCCCACATGTGTTGTCCAACTTTCAATCCTACCCACACAGCCCATGAGCCAACTGATCCATACTCTCTTATATTCTCCTTCCATCTATTACTAACATCAATACACACTCCTTCTTTTGCTCTCTTATTCTCACCTACTGCCATACATATACCCCATCCATACTCCCATTCTCTCACACTCTCACCTCTCCATTTAGTTTCAATTAATCCAAATATATCCACTTTTGCATCCTCAAGCACCTGGACAATCTCTCTCTCTTTCACCTCATCATTTACACCTCTTACATTCCATTTCACAATCCATACCATATCCTTTGTTTGGTCCTTAGTTGTCACCTATTGGTCAGTCCTGGTCCATGGCTTCTTGTTCATATTTTTAGTTAGATGTTTTCCAGGGAGGGACACTAACTCTCCTCTAACCCACTTGTCATGCAGGGAACACATATTGGTTGCTTATAAGGTTACCACCCAGCATTGTAAATGCTTTCCTGGTTTACAGGAAATAATTTGGCTTGCCACTCAATGTAGAGCCACCCTAAAATCAGAGTACCAATCAAAACACTCTCTCATTCCTTTCACTACACTAAGTGAGTGGATGATGGGCACCGCAACTTACCATAATCGGGAAAAATAAAAGAGAAAGATCACAGGCTCCACCAACCTGTACAGTCTCAAGTCCAGACATGGGAACTGGGACCCATTGCCCACTGGTTATGGCCGGTGGCTGAAGCAGTGGCCTCAAAGCAACCTGCTCAGACAGCTACAGGGACCCTTCATGCATGGCTTGGAACAGTAACTGCCCAGCCATTATACACCCACTGATACGGGAGCCTCCTCGGGTGCTACTCCCAGGTTCTGGAAGCGGAAGCCTGGGATCTGCATTGCCCTCTACCCTCTGGAACAGATACGAGCCCATCCCATCCCAATCCAAAAAACTATGCTGGTGGAGCCCACACCACACCTCCCCTCAGATCTGCCACTAGGTAGTCAGGGCAAACTTTTCTGGCCACATGCCCCTGCTGGCATCAACTCCTGTGGTGTAGTGGGGTATGTTATGTGGTATGTAAGGTGCACATTAGAGAAAAGTGTTTTAGAGAGTATGTTGGCCTACTCTCCATGTTAGTGTCACACTGAAAAAGGTTAGAAAAGGTGGATGGTCAGAATATTTTGACGGCTAGTGAAACAGCTCCAGCACTCCTTAACATCAGCATTCCCATCCTCCTCAGATGTACCATCCTGATTGGCTGGTGCTACGGCCTACTCCCTCAAGAAGGCAACAGAAGGAACATAAAGATAAAATTAAGCAAAACGGGAAAATAATACAAGCTACGTCCTGACCACACCCAGCCACTTCACATTAGCCCACATGGGCAAATATGACTTTGTATGCCTGAAGGAAGAGTTACAGTAGCTCTCTCTCTCTCTCTCTCTCCCTCAACACAGTGGCGGAAGCACAAGTGGAGCAAAATTTTCTTCAGCAAGAAATAAAAAATATCTGGGATATGGGGTCTGGGGTTGCATACAATGTCTGGTACCAAAAGGGTTAAATAGGGTAACTTGAGGGCATGCTATGAGATTCATCTCTGCCTACAGTGAAGAAAGTGACAACTAATTTTGATGGTGAAGAAGTCACTGTTTACTGTAAGACAGTGCTCTACTGAGTGCAGGCATTGGTCTGTATATGCTTGTGGGCTAGGGATGTGTTCCAAAATACTGGAAATTTTTCCTTCTCCCCCCACCCCCCACTCTCTAACTCTGGACACAGACCTAACAGTCTGTTTGCTGAGGCCCAGCAGTCCCCCTATGTGTCACACACCTCCACATGTCGCTAGTTCAGCACAAATACTCATTACCTAAATTGAATACAGTAAAAGTCCTCTCATTAGGCATCTGGTCTTATGGTATTTCTGGTCTTTCGGCGGTTTTCATAAACAGTCCCATTACGAAAGTTCTTTGCTCTTCCAGTACATATGCTGAGCCAACCGGAACCGGCTACGGGGTCGCTGGCTCGCCATTGGTACCCGTGCACCCATAGTTGTCAATTTGGCACCAATGGCACTACATTTAGTGCTTTTCACAATAACTTAAAGTTTCGTAATAATTTTGTGCCAATATGTGTTAGATTTTCTTCTACAGTGCTCGTCAGAAGTATCGAGTGCCCTGTGTCCCTCCTACGAAACAAACCTTTCAACATTGAAAAAACATATAAATAATGCATTTTATTTACCTTTAGTGCTTCGTAGGGTATCCTTTACGCTTCTTCAAGGACCTGAGACGTCTTGGAAGTGAAAGGGCGAGGTTCCTGAGGTGCTGGAGGGGTATTTTGTCCCAGAAGTCACAAATGGCGGCTTCCAGCTTAGGCAGAGAGCTCACGTCCTTCCCTTGGAGATTCTTCTTTACGAGGTACCAGAGGTTTTCAATCGGGTTGAGGTCTGGGCTATTTCCTGGTCAATCTTTCATGAATGATACCTCGCAGTCACGAAGCCAATTGGTGACCGATTTGGCCTTGTAAGCAGATGCACCGTCCTGCTGAAACACTCATGCACCTATGTGCTCGAAGGACTCTGGTAAATGATCACACAGAAGCTCCAAGTAAACATCCTGATTCACTCTAATGTTCTTGGGAAGCACAACAAGCTTCCCCAAACCCTGACCACAGAAACAACCCCATACCATGCGTGAATCAGGATGTTTAACTGTGCTTTCAACATACCATGGGTCAAGTGGGTCACTACCTTTGCGCCGGTACACACGTGCTCCTCTGTTACAGGTGACACTAAATGTTGCCTCATCAGACCACAACACTGACAACCATTGCTTCTCACCCCAATTAAGGTATCTGTTAGCAAAGGCAAGCCTACGAAGTCGCTGGCTGCTAGAAAGAAGAGGCTTTCTCACAGGCCTGTGACTTGTGTAACCAAGTTCATGGACCCTACAAGACACTGCGCGCACAGACACCTCACGAAACACTTCCGGGTTGCTCTCCTTTATTTTCCTTGCACTCACACAAGGATTAAACTCCACTGCACGTTTTAAAACAATAACAGACCTTGGGGAAGTTTTCCTAGGCCTACCAGACCGCGGTTTCTTTGTGGGAACCTCACCACTGTTTTCCACTCGAAACCCCACGCACCATCTACGCACTGTCGATCAAGCCACACCAACCAATTCATTAACTTCCTTTGTTTGGTGGCCTGCCTCCTTTAGAGCAATGATCTGGGATATGATTTCACTCAATAGTTCACGGGTAGGTGCCATAACAAAGTGGCGAAAGCCAAAACACTGCGGGACACTCGGTAAAAAACTGCGCAAAAAGAGAGGGAGACACGGCGGAGTTCCTCTCTCTCAGGCAGCCAGTGGGCAACTGAGGCGGGAACCAACCGGCGCGTCGGAAGGCCTCAGACTACCGTGACGTCATGCTAGCGCCGCAAACTTGTGGCTCAATTTTTACTACCAAAAATGGGTGATTCTTTTTTGGCCATAAGTACTGCGCACCCGGCGGTAGGCGCTTGATAATTTTGACGAGCACTGTATATCTAGCGTGTTTTGTAAGGCCAATTTAGCATGAAATTTGAACAATTCACCTATAGCTTAGCACATTTTAAAGCTGTGCTTAGTGCTTCTGAAGATTTCTTCATGCCAACACTTCACGCGCTGTTGGCCATCATGATTCGTGAGTGCCTGGCTTTGTGAGTAGGACCTTTCAAAAGTTTAGAAACTTTGTTGAACTATTTTACGGTGTACATATGTAAATACATCTAGGTTAAGGTAAATTTATGTGTACTGTATCATTAAATACATTAAATATAAGTTGTTTATTGAATATTTAGTGTTTAAGGTTGAGCAATAATACTTGCTAGTCACTGTAATTGCACTGGGGTGACCATGATTGCAGGAAGCTGGCTGGTTTTCCTGGTCATTTGACAGTTTCTGCTCTTTCGGCACCTGCATGGTCCCGAAGATCCCGAATGAGAGGACTTTTACTGTGTAAGCTACAGTGGTTCACCTTGAACTAGTATGGTTTTCCAAGGGATGTCTTTAGATGTCAGTGGGTCTTGTGGAAGATTAGTAAAATCCATTTCAACACAATGCAAACTGTTTCCTGCCACAGCCTGAGCTGTCCCTGAACTCTCATACTTCTAAACAGCAGACCATTTATCTAACCACTCTGAAATGAAGGAAAGCTGGTAAATTAGCTGTATAGGTGGCCATCCATCCATCCACCTTTAACTGTCCCATCAGCAGCACAGGGGCCCAGAAGAGTAGACTGTAGCACCAGTCAAGCAAGGCAGTACTCCCAAGGCGACTGAAAAGCTGATGACAGCGAGAACTGGAGCTCCTGTTTCATCAGCCCTCAGGACTAGTTCCTGACCATCCCCTTTTGCTGAACTTTTTCAGTGTTTCAGTAACACAGAGACTAGGCCAGCATGCTCTCCAATACAAGTTTCTATAACTGTCTACACTAAACTACAGTACATGCACATTACATACTACACTTCCTTTTCAAAATTAAGACAAAAAATGGCGTCTAATAACCATGCCTCGGAGTCCCCAAGGGGACCACAAATGCCTCCACCATTTGCCCCTCACCCAGTGACGACACAACGAGCTGCCTGGAACCACTGTCTGCCTCACTTATTCTTCATTTCTACAACATTCGTGGCATTTCCTCTAACTTTCTAACTGTTGAGTGCCAACTCTCCTCCTCTAAACCTCACCTTTTCTTAACTGAGACTCAGCTGTCTGTGGCAATTGATAGCAAACCCTTTTCTGTATCCTCCTACTTTCTCTATACTCATTTCAAAGCCAAAGGTGGCAGTTGTGTATATGTACGCAAAGACATCTTGCTCTCGTGAGGCCAGTCAGCTCAGACGTGCTAGAGACCTGTGGTAGTGTTGTGCTAGTGTGCTTTAGTGATCTGTGATAGTGGTTGTGTTAGTGTGTTGTAGTGATCAGCGATAGTGCTGTGCTAGTGATCCGTGAGTGTGTGTGTTGTGGTGACCCGCAGTGACCCGTGATAGTGTGTTCTACCTTGTGTGAACTAGTGCGTAATGGCTTCCTCGGCAGAGAGCTGTGTCCCCACTGCAGGTACTGAAAAGGACTACCTTGAATTAAAGGAGGAACTTCTCGAACTGAAGCGGGAGGTACAAATTCTCAGGCAGGAGAAGGCACAGATGAGGGAATTGTTGGAGGAGATGTTGGAGGAGAAAGAGAAAAAGGCTGAAGGTTGGACACTAGTTAACAAGGGTGCAACGAAGTTCACTCTTAAAAAGCAAACGGAAATTAAGACAACTAATGCATTCGACGCACTACGGGACGAATGTGAAGGGAAGGCAGAGAGGGAAGTAGAGGAGAAGGACGGTGAGAGAACTTCCAGTACAGGTAAGTATAAACAGAACAAGAAAGGTAAGAAAAATGTTGTTGTTGTTGGAGACTCCCAGGTGAGATATCTGAACAGGGCCATGTATACTCCACTCGCTAAACATGTGTGTCTTCCAGGGGCCAGGGTGGCTAATGTGGTAGAAAAAATTTCAAATATCGTAAAGGAAAGTGGTGACAAACCCACTGTGTGCCTCAGTGTAGGAGGCAATGATATTAGTAGCCGTAAGAGTGAGGTACTGTGGAAAAGGTACAAATTGATGTTAGAAAAGGTTAGGGAGAGGGGAGGAACCCCTGTAGTGCTTGGTGTTTTACCAAGGTGGCGGGTTGGAAGGGAATGGTTGAGCAGGGCAATAGGGTTTAATTGCCGCCTTGAAAGGTATTGCAAAGATAATGCAATACCTTTCATAGACAGCTGGGACCGGTTTTATGGACGAAGTGCCTTGTATAGTTGGGATGGGACTCTTCTTAGCAGGCAAGGAGTTACTGTTTTAGCTGGAATAATAGATAGGGAGTTGGAGGGATTTTTTCGAGATTGAGAAGTAGGTGTACAGGAAGATGCAGCAACTACAGTCAGAAATCATTATTACCATGTTTGGATAGATGCATCGATACTTGCAAAATTAAGAACAAAAGTTCAACCAATAGTGTAGATACATCCACTCAGGCACCTCAAATTGAGCAGGCGATGATAGATGATAGAACAAGCGATGATAGAAGGGCGATAAGCGATAGTACAAAAAATTGTTATATTAGTAAAGTAAAGAGTTTCCCAGTTAGTAATAAAATAAATAACAGTAAATGCCAAGGTAAAGGCATAACTACTCGTAATAATCTGAAAGTGTACTACACAAACAGCCGGAGTTTACGTAATAAAATGGATGAACTGAGGGCTTTAATTTGTACAGAGAAAATAGACATTGCCGTTATTAGTGAAACTTGGATGAATACAGACACTCGAGAATTTTTAGCAGAATATCAGATAAAAGGCTATAATATTTTTGTGTCAAACCGTTAGGGAAGAAAGGGGGGAGGGGTAGCTATTTATGTAAAGGATTCATTAAACTGTTACAATAAAGCAGACATTAAAGTAAATAGGGACACAGAAAGTGTCTGGGTTGAAATTAGTAACAATAGGGAGAAATTAGTCTTAGGAGCAATTTACAGATCTCCAAAATTAAGTAGAGCTGATAGTAAATACCTCTGGGAGGAAATTAGGAAAGCATCACAGTCCAGCTTAGTAATAATTGTTGGGGACCTTAATCTGCCATGGATAGATTGGAGAAATCAGACAGGAGATGCAGAGTCAGAGGAATTTCTAGAGGTAGTACAGGATAATTTCCTTTATCAGTATATCAGGGAGCCCACCAGAGGTAATAATATACTAGATTTGGTTTTAGCTAATAAAGAAAATATCATTAGCGATATAGAGGTTGGTGGACGACTTGGCAATAGCGATCATGAAGAAATTAAGTTCAAATTTATTTGGGATGTCTGTTCCACTGAAAATACCTCCACCGTTCCTAATTTTCGTCAAGAAGATTTCGATGGCTTAAGAGCTTATTTTCGAACGGTATTCCACAGGGAGATTAGCTATTTGAGGGAATGTCAGGTTAGTGGGGATCCCCAGGTCATAGGTCAGGCGCAGGAAGCACGTGGGGATGTCCGTCAGGTGTCTGTGAGGGGGGAGGTGGTAGATAGGAATGTAGTCCAGGTGACGGAAATTAACTCAGCTCCAGTACCAAACAGACGTTCGACCAGTGAGAAGTATAACGAGTTAATAAATATAATATACGGAGGCCAAGATAGATATATTCCTTCAAAACCGTTTAGAACTAACAATTCAGAACCAAGATGGTTAAACAACAGATTAAAATCTCTCATAGGCCAAAGGAAAGGAATATATAGAAAAATAAAACGTGGAGAGGAACACTTACGTAACCGGTACACAATTTTAAATAGAGAAGTAAAGAGGGAGATAAGAAAAGCAAAGAGAAGTTATGAAATTAAGGTTGCAAGTGAATCAAAAGTAAACCCCAAGGGTTTTTATCAAATGTACCGAACGAAAAATAAAGATAGGATAGGACCACTCAGAACATAATCAGGTGACATTACCAGTGAAAATAAAGAAATGTGCTCCATCCTAAATAATTATTTCATATCAGTATTCACCAAGGAAAATCTAAGCCTGGTCCCTCAAGCAGCAAATATTTACCATGAGAATACGGAAAATATTCTTAGTAAAATAACCATTAGTATGGAGGACGTATTGAAAGAAATTAACAAGTTAAAACCTCAAAAATCGCCAGGTCCGGACGATATATATGCAAAAATTATAAAAGAAACCAAAGAAGAATGATGTCAACCACTTTTAACGTTATTTAATGACTCTTTAAGTTCAGGAGAAGTTCCAGAGGCGTGGAAAACCGCAAACGTAGTGCCCATCTTTAAAAAGGGTGATAAATCAGCTGCGTCGAATTATCGTCCGATAAGTCTAACGTCAATAGTAGGAAAAATGTTAGAGTCAATTTTGGCAAATAGGATTAGAGAACACTTAGAAAGATTTAATCTTATAAACGAAAGTCAGCACGGATTCAGGCAAGGACGATCCTGCCTCACAAATTTGTTGTCATTCTACTCGGAGGTCTATGAGGCAGTAGATAGCGATAAAGCTTACGATGTTATGTATCTGGACTTTAGTAAAGCTTTTGATAGAGTCCCACACGAAAGGTTAGTTAGAAAGGCTCGAGCACACGGTATAGACGGCGATATCTTAAAATGGATAGAATCCTGGCTGAAAGGACGAAAGCAGAGAGTATTAATAAATGGAACTAAGTCGGACTGGGGATTGGTAACTAGCAGTGTACCACAGGGTTCAGTACTCGGTCCCTTATTATTTATCATATATATAAATGATCTAGACTTAGGAGTCAATAGCAGAATCAGCAAATTTGCCGACGATACAAAAATAGGGCGTATCATTAGCTCGACTGACGATTGCCATTACTTACAAAAAGACCTCGATACATTGTCCAAATGGTCTAAAACTTGGCAAATGGAATTTAACGTTGAAAAATGTAAAGTACTTAACGTAGGCAAGACCATTGGAGATACTAAATACAGCTTAGATAACAAAGAAATTAGCAAATCGGAATGCGAGAGAGATCTAGGAGTTATGATTAGTAACGACCTTAAACCTAGGCAACAGTGCATTAATGCGAGAAATAAAGCAAATAGGGTCCTAGGATTTATTTCGAGAAGCGTGAGCAATAGATCATCTAAAGTAATACTGAAACTTTATCTAGCATTAGTAAGGCCACATTTAGACTACGCAGTACAATTTTGGTGTCCTTACTATAGAATGGATATTAATTCGTTAGAAAATGTACAGAGAAGAATGACTAAAATGATACATGACGTCCGGAACCTGTCATATGAAGACAGACTGAAAAGACTAAGTCTGCATTCACTAGAGAGGCGTAGAGTAAGGGAAGACTTAATTGAGGTTTTTAAGTGGATGAATGGTATAAATAAGGGAGATATTAGCAAGGTACTTAAAGTGAGCATACAGGATAGAACTAGAAATAATGGTTTCAAACTAGAAAAATTCCGTTTCAGAAAGGAAATCGGTAGAAATTGGTTTGGTAATAGAGTAGTAGACGAATGGAATAAGCTACCTAGTAAAGTAGTTGCTGCCTCTTCCATTGAGAGTTTCAAGCATAGGCTAGATAAGCATATGACAAATAAGGGGTGGATATAGAATAAAGAAAATCTTATAACCAATACTAATTCAAAAATAAATTTTCTTTTCAGGTTACACTATGATAGTCTCTATTCTCCTTTCACACTTTCCTGTAAAATGTCCACGCCAGTTTTTCTATACGGCGTGGTGTTCTTTCTGACTTTTTCCTGACGGCTTCGGCTGGAGGGTTTGGAGGGCGGGGGAGAGCCTTCTTCTTTGCTATCCTTATCTCATTCTAGTAGTTCAGTTACTCTTCTAGGAGCTGCCTAGCATGGGCCAACCGGCCTACTGCAGTTATCCTCTCTTCTTATGTTCTTATGTTCTAGATTTTTTCTTCTGAATTCTCTACTCTCTGGCTTCAGCTTTCCTGTCATTCTCTGACTATATATATCTGTGCTGTTTACTTATCCCCTAATTCTACTGACTATGAAAAATTCTTTGCCTATCTTACTTCTACGGTGGAACACATCCTGTTTCTCCTCTCTCTGAAATCTCCATTCTAGGAGATTTCGATGTTCATTACCACCTTTGGCTCTATTCTCCTTTCACTTATCCAGCTGGTGAACAAGCCTACATCTTTTCTATCTTTAATGACTTATTGCAGCTTGTACAGCACCTACTCGTATTCCTCACTGCCTTGGAGAGAGTTCCAACATACCTGATCTCCTTACAACTAATCCTTCTGCTTACACTGTTAATCTTTCTTCTCCATTGGACTCCAATGATCACAGCCTTATTACCTTAGCCTGTCCTATCGCTCCAGTATGGCCTGTGAACCCTCCAAAGAAACATCGGTTGTGGCACTTTGGAGCTGCTGATTGGGAGGCTCTCAGGCAGTAATCCCTCTAATATCCGAACGCCCAATATCCGAACATCCCCACTAACAGGACATAATCATCCCAGGATCCAGTATTCCCAAAATGGTCCGAAAACCGCAAAAAATTAGAAAAAAAAACAAATTTTTCCCGTCCGCAATTTGAACTTGGCGCGCGTGGCGCGAGACAGCTTTGTTGTGGTGCGTCATTCCTCCGACGTCTGATAGAGAGCCGCTGCATCCTCTCCACTTTCTGCCTGTCTCTCGTCGCGAGTGCACGCTCATCGTCATGGCTGCCCACGTGCTCGCTTTTGTGGTGGTTCCTTACCTGCTGCAGGCACTCCTGCTGCTCTCGGGCCTCCTATTAGTGTGTGTGATGATGGCCCCGCCGCCTGAGAAGAGGAAGAGAGTGGTGTTGACTCTGGAGAAGAAACGGGAGATGTTGGAGAAAGTAGATGCGGGGTGGTCTTCTTCCCACATCCTCTGCGAGTTCAACCTGGCCCGATCTACTTTGTTTGATATTAAGAGATCCCGAGACAAACTCATGCAGTACACGGCTGACTTCTCGTTGAGAAGCAAACGCAACATGGAGAGGAAGGTGATGTTTACTCCCAAGTTTGCTGAAATCGACCGCTCCACGTTGATTTGGTATCGACAGCAACGTGCTGCTGGTGTGATGGTACGTGGAACGGAGCTGAAGGCTGTTGCTGAGAAGTTCGCCAGGCTTCATGACACCCTGGACTTCAAGGCATCCGAGGGTTGGCTCTTCGCGTTCAAGTTATGGCATGGCCTTATCAACCGTAAAGCTCATGGCGAAGCTTTGTACGCTAACGAGGATGAAGTTGACGAATTTCGGCACAAGGTGAAGGGCTTGATCGACAGGGAGGGCCTCACTCTCGGTCGTCTCCAATGCTAACGAAACTGGTTTATTCTATCGCTCTTTGCCAATGAACACTCTAGCCGAGGAGACGGAGAAGCGTATACCTGGCTGCAAGCTCTCCAAGCATCGGATATCTGCTTTGTGTTGTGCCAATGCTAACGGCATGCACCGGCTTAAGCCTGTTATTGTTGGCCGTGCAAAGCAGCCTCGGTGTCTTCGTGGGGTGATGGATGTCCTTCCTGTCATCTGGTAACATTCTTTGAAGGCATGGTTTACAGCCCAGATCTTCAAGGACTGGTTCCACCGTCAATTCGTCAAGGAGGTCATCAATTACCAGACGAACACACTGGGAATCCCGCACCACCAGGTAAAGACCCTCCTTCTCCTCAACAATGCACCTGCCCACCCGTATGACAAGGACTTGGTGGCTGAGAATGGCCGGATTAGGTGCATGTTTCTGCCACCTAATACGACTGCTCTCATCCAACCAATGGACCAAGGAGTGATCGTGGCAACAAAGAGCCTATACCGCCGGAAGTTCCTGGACGAGGTGATGGTTGTTCTCGAGGACGAGGATGAGCGCAGGGAGGGACGGGACACGCGAGGCCAGCGGACTTTGGAAAACCTTCGCCGCTACAACATCAAGTCTGCAATCTACAACTGGGCCAATGCATGGAAGGAAGTCCCTGTCAAGACTCTAGAAAATGGTTGGTCTCGTCTGCTTCTCGGAATGGATGTGGAGTACGATTTTCTAGGGTTTGACGTGGATGACTTCCATGCACGGCTACGTACGCATGGCGACGATGTTGATGTGGACGATGTGCATGAGTGGTTGGATGACGACAAGGGCGATCCTGGGTATCAGACATTGTCTGATGTCGAGATCGCATCTTCAGTTGCAGGTGTCAGTACCCAGCTTGAAGATTCCGACAAGGACGGCGACAATGATGCGGACTCCTCTCAGCGTGACACTACTCCAGCCATCCCCAAGCTGAGCGCACTCCGGGAACACCTAGAGTTTGTTCTTGACTACCTGGAACACCCGGACTGCGACAGGGAGATGGGGCCCTTGAGACTTGTGGAGGAAGTGCCTGCTTTCAGGCGGCACATCATCGATTGTCAGAATCGTTAGTCCTTGCGTCAATCAACCACTGACAGTTTTTTCAGGCCCGTGACCCCCGCTGTGCCCAGCCCTGGCTCCACTCCATTGCCTCCCCAAGACAGGCCCTCATGCTCCGAGCCACAGCCCAGCACATCAGCCACGGTGGAGTCACCGCTCGACGTGAGTTTGCGTCTGTCTTCAGAGTCGTCTGCGGTGGGTACGCCATCACCATGATCCAGCGACACACCCCTAGGTCACCTGCCAGTGATACTCTTGGACTCTGACAGTGATTAACCCCTAATGCGCGGCCATGAACAGTCGACCCCCCCCCCCGAGTGGCGGGGTTGTATTGTGGTCTGAGTACCTGTAGGAAAATATTAGCCAAAAATCAGAGATTAACCCTAGAACATTATACTTGGTATGGCAGATAGTACTTACATTCAGCTTTCTCCAGAGACAGGTGTTGAGCCTTCGTGGACTACCCAAGGACTTGTGGAGAACTGCAAAGTTGGGTAACCAAATCTTCACTTTCACACCTCCAGCAACCCGGTTTCCCCTCTACCACAGCCTCATTCTGTCACAGTAAACTTTATACTACAACGTAGAGGTAGTTTGGAATCTGTATTTGTACAATAAGCACTGAAAATAAGGCTAAAATCAACGAAGCGTACAGCCGACATGCAGCGCGGCGGCGGTCTTCCCATCACTCAACAAACATTTCCATTTTCACATCTAAAAACATGTAAAGTACATTATTTTCAATCATATTACTTCCCAAAAGATCAACGCGGCGCGCTTTTTATTCTGCCTTACGCCCGTCACTTTATTCTCGTTCCTGTTGGCTGCTCGCACTGACTCGGAAGAGCTAGAACTCGCCATAACGTCACTTTGAAAGCCTGCGGTAAACTGACGCTAAACAGGGGCAAACCGTGCAAAAAAAAGCTAGTGTTACAACTGGGGAAACAAGCGTTTCCTATGAGCATAAACTGCTTGTGAGAGGAGAGCACAGATTTACAGTTCTGAGCAGTCAGAGCACTGCCATGTATCACAGCCAGGCTGGCCGGGCCGTGGTGGGGGGGCAGGGGGGAAAAACACAATACTTGGCAACAACGGAGGTCAGTAGTACAAAGGTAAAGTATGCTAATTGTAGCTAAAGGGTGGTGGTAATGATAGACAATACCAGCTGGAACATCCTTGCCCGCGTTTATTCAAAATTAACTCAAATCGCAAACGCGACGCTCCGCCGTGATGTCCTTTTTGGCGAGCGTCGCAAACGCGACGATCCACGTTTAAGGGGTTAAACAGCAAGAACTTCTCCACTAGACCACACGGGAATTTACAGTGTTGTGCACTGAAAAAAACAGTGTGTTGTGTTAAGGATTTACAGTTGTGAGTGAGAATACAATTTTGAAACAACATTTAACGTAAACAGACTTGTTTGTTTTTGCTTTAGAAAATGGTTAAAAGAGTGGGAAAAGTTAAAGTGCAGAGTGCAACACTTAGTAAGTTACAATGGAGCATAAGTTAGACAAGAGTGTACACTGTGAAGAGAACGGACTTCTGAGTGCGATTGACTAAGTTCAGTGCAAGACTTCATGAACAGTGTACTGCAAGTGCTTCAGGAAATCCCTCTTACTGTCAGAGTCTGAGAGGAGGCGGTTATTCATTGAGATGGCCATGGACTTGCTGTAATTAGGCAGAATGTTTCATACTGTACTTTTTTCCATACTATACTTACCTCAAACACCTCATTTCACTCTTTAATGTCCTTTATTGGTGTGAAGAGGGTGTTAGGAGCTATGCATGTGCAGTAGGAAGGTGTTTTGCTGAGTTAGGCTAGGTTAGGGTCCGTAAGTACCAGTCCAGGAGACAGTAACCAGAATGTTTAATATTGTATGAACCTACCTCAAAACCCTCATTTTATGCTTCTTTTGCATTTATTTCAGTCTTTTATGTGCCTTATTGGTGTCATTTGGGTCTTAAATAGGTGCTATGCATGTCCAGAGGGAGTTGTACAGGTGTTTCTCTGAGTTAGGGTCCATAAGTACAAGTCCATAAGCTGTGGCCCAATATCCGGACAGGACCACTATCCGGACCTGCCTATGGCCCTATTACGTCAGATATTGGAGGGATTATATTCTTTGATTTTCCCTAGAATGATTATTGCTTCCATGGCCAGGAGCCATCTGGGTGTGCCTTGCGCATTATGGAGGTTATTCTCTCGGGCATGGAAGCACACATTCCTTTCTCATATCCTCTGACTAATGCAAAGCCTTGGTTTGATCATGCATGTTCTAATGCTGTCCACAACAAGAAGGCCTATAAAAGGTACCAGAGCCAACCCACCCATGAATCACATTTTTTTTTATGTTTCTACCCAAAATCATGCTAAGTCTGTTCTTTGCTTAAAAATAATTTCATCCGTACTAGATGCTCCTAAGTCTCCAACTCCAATTCCTCCTGTTCCTTCTGACACCTTGCCAAATACCTTTCTAACAACTTTACCTCATCATCCTTCCCTCCTCTTTTCTACTTCGATGGCTCTGTAGCTATTTCTTCCACTGATAAAGCTGATCTCTTCATTCAGACTTACCCTTCCAATTCCACCTTAAACTGTTCTGGTGCTGTTCCTCCATCACTTCCCCTCTCTGACTTCCTCATGGCTGCCATTGGAATTTCTTCATCTGATGTATTTTCTGCCATCATTGGCCTCAATACTAACAAGGCATATGCACCTGATGGGGTCTCTCCTGTTGTCCTCAAGAACTGTGCTTCTGTGCTTACATCCTCCCTAGGTACATTCGTTCGCCTTTGTCTATCAACTTGTACCTTTCCGTCTTGCTGGAAGTTTGCTCTCATTCAGCCATTCCCGAAGACATTCCCAACCCTCTACCTATCGCCCAATTCCTTCAACATCCTATGTCTCAAAAGTTTTTTGAGTCAATTCTTCACAGAAAAGATTTAAAGCATCTTTCATATCACAACCTTCTTTCTGATCGTCAGTATGGGTTCCGTCAGGGATGCTCCACTGGCGATCTTCTCGCCTACCTTTCAGACTCCTGGTCATCCTCATTTCAGGACTTTGGCAAAAGCTTTGCCACTGCACTTGACATCTCTAAGGCTTTCGATCGAGTCAGGCATAAATCTTTAATTTCCAAATTTCCCTCTTACGGTTTCTATCCTTCTATCTGTGCCTTGATCTACAGCTTCCTTTCTGGTCGTTATATAGCTGTTGTTGTAGACGGCCACTGTTTTTCTCCTAGATCTATCAACAGTGGTGTTCCTCAGGGCTCTGTCCTATCACCAACTCTCTTCCTTTTATTCATCAATGAGCTTCTAAACTGTACATTTAATCCTATCCACTCATACGTTGATGATTCCACCCTTCACCTTTCCATTCGATTCCTGCAACGTTCACATCTGCAGTTACTTCAACAAACAAGAGATGAAGCCATGGCACAGCTAATGTCTGACTTAGCTAGTATCTCTGACTGGGGTAAAAGTAATCTTGTTGTTTTTAACCCCTAGGAGACGGGCATCATAATGTAGCAGTAGTAGTTGTTCCCTAGGCAGTCTGGCCGAACAGCCATGAGTCCCAAAGTAAGGCCATGAAAAGATATTCGGCGAAGCCCCCCTTCTAGAACCACTGCTCCAACACCTGCAACCACCCGCCTCCGCTCCCACTACAGACCCGTTGCACCTTCTGAAGGGCCGACTGCACCACCTACAAAAAAACTCTAGACCTTGGCCCTGACACAGCCTCCAATCCCTTCAGCCCGGGCGACACCGTCATCATCGCCCAACTTCCCACCCCCCACAAACTTGCCCCCCGCTTCACGAGGCCCCACACCAGGCTTTCCCACAGAGCTCTCAAAGAGTGTATGTTGTGTTGCTGCCATATGCGATTGTGTGCAATGCAGGCTTCCATAATGTGCTTAATAGCATGGGGTACTGTGTTGCATTCTGGACACGCATCAGTGATGGAGTCATCCAGCCTCTTCTGGTAACTTAAGAGGGCTGGATGACACCCACATCTCAGCCTGGCCAGGTGGACCCTGTCCTCACGAGGAAGATAGGATTCGGAGAGGTGGATATTAGGAGGCCATGCATGCAGCTGTATGTTATCTTTAAGTGACCGAATGGAGTGGCGAGTGATCTGAGTATGGATATGCTTCTGGAAGCTGGTCTGAGGCGGGCAAGGGGAGAGAGATAACAGTATTTGTGTATGGTATCGTGTGCTGGGTGTTGTTTTGATGTTCCTTGGTGTGTGTGGATGTGTTGCCATGTAGTGCAGTGGATGTTGTGGGTTGTTGGAGGCTGCAGCAAGAATTTGGGTGCCTCTCATGTCTAGGTGATCCTTGACTTTGAGAACTTTGGTTTCTTGATGTAGGTAGTTTGTGGGTGTAGTAGCTGTGCAGCCTGTGATTATTTTTAGGGCCTTGTTCTGTATGGTCTGTAGAGTGTTGTAGTGTGTTTTAGTGAGGTTAGGAGCCCAAACAGGGCTTGCATAATTCATCATACAGTATATATTGTTTGTATATGGTGGTGGTTTCTTTGTTGTGTCCAAATGTTGTGTGGGCAAGTGACCTAAAGGCATGTTTTGACACATGCTCAGGACAGGTATAATCGGCGTTGCAATATGGTGGGGGGGGGGTTTGTGGACGGTGGTGGTGGAGGTTGGGAGAGGGAGGTGGGGGGTTTGGGGGTGGTGCAGAAGGGGGGCTGGGTGGTTGAGGGAGGTGGGAGTTGGGGGTGGGAGCTGAGTGTGGTGGTGGGGGATGATGCATGGGGGTGGGAAGTGAGGGGTTGGATTGGAGGGGTGGTTTGGGAGGTGTGGGGGGGTTTGAAGGGTAGGGATATGGGGATGTGGAGGGGATGGGGGCTGGGGGGGGAGGGTAAGTGGTATAAGTGTTAGTGGGTTTGGGGTGGTTGGGGTAGGGGGTAGGGGGTAGGGGTAAGGGGTGGGGGTGGTGGGGGGATGGTGGGGGAGTGGGATTGGTTGGGGGAATGGGGGGTTGTGGGGGGCATGGGGAGTAGGGGGTGGGGAGGGTGGAGGTGGTGGGAGGGGGGGTTATGGGTGGTAAGGGTTGGTAGGGGGGATTGGGGCAGTTGGGAGAGTTGGGAGACAGTGGAGGTTGTTGGGGGGACAGAGGGGGAGCTGGGATGGGGGGTGGGGGTGCGTGAGTGTGGTGGAATGGAGGATGGGGCGGGTAGGGTGGGTGTTGCCTGACTGCATTTGCAGACACCCGTCTTTTTGACCCTAGTACCCTTGGACAGCATGTGCAGACACCCGTCTTTCAGAGGTTAATGCATCAAAGAGAGTTCTAACACCTATCAACCCGACAAAATCTTCCACAGGAGTACCCACTAATGTTTAATAATATTCAGCTCAATCCTGCATCATGCTTGAACATGCTTGGGGTTTCATTCACTCGGGAAGATCATATTACATCTCTTGTAAAATCTGCTTCAAAGAGATTAGGTGTGCTAAACCGACTCCATACCTTCTTTACCCCTGCACAGTTGCTGACTTTATATGTGGGTTTTATTTGCCCCTGTTCAGAGTACAGTACAACTTTTATGTGTGCGAGGCTCCCCACATACAGCTCTTCTCAACAGGGTGGAAGTCAAAGGCTTTTCGTCTCATTAACTCTTACTGGCTCCATTCAACCTCTGTCTCTTCGCTGCACTGTTGCATCTTTATCTCTTTTCTATCACTACTTCAATGGTTACTGCTCCTCTGAACTGTCTGCTTGCATCTGTCCACCTCTATGACAGGTGCGTAGCACCCGTCTAGCAACAAACTCTCATCCCTTTTCTGTCCAACTCTCTAATGCAAGAGTTAACCATTACTTAAAGTCCTTCATTTATATAACAGGTTAACTCTGGAACTGTCTCCCTTTGTCTGTATTTCCTACTTCCTATGATCTCCAGTCTTTCAAACGCAGTGTGTCCAGGTATCTCGAAATGAACGGATCTTGAATTTGGCTCTCTTTTGTATTTTTTTTTTTTTTTCCCCCCGGAAGGAACGGTTTGCAGGCTCCTGGCCTTTGTTTCCTTCTTCCTTGCATTAAAAAAAATAAATATATAAATATTCTTTCTTCCTTGAATTAAAAAAAAAAAAAATTAGCTGTTCAGTCCAGGAATTTACGACAAGAGTGTCAAGTAACTTTCCTCTGAGCTGCAATATCTGAGCAACTAATTCACACCATCCCCATGATTCAGACCAATATGGGACACAATCGTTTGGACCAACTTAAACCATTAGACCACCAGCCTTCCATTTAGGTTATGTGCTTACTTCCCAACACAGTACTGCACTGTAGCTGGTTTCCCCAGTTACTGGAAACCATCCGGCTAATCATTCATTGTACAGCCACCTGAAGTTACCACTACACCAAGCGAATGGATGGTGGGTGCCCCCATCTCCCACTATTTATAGGCAGTAATGGGGCTTAAATAATTCATTTGCCTGCAATTATACTGAATTTAACAAAAAAATAAAGTCAGGGTGCAGAAGGTGAGAGCTGTGGACACTGAGGGTAGGGCTGCAAGAGGCAGACCAGAAAATTCCTAAGATGAGGTCTTAGAATGTGATTTCAGGGATAAGGGACTGAAGAAGGAGGCTGCCAGAGACCGAGCAGCATGGAGAGCCATCATTAGGTGACCAAGGCTGATCCATGCACACATGTTGGAGCCGAAGAAAATGAAGGAAAAGCAACTTATAACAGTGATTTACCATACCTTGAGACCAGGAATGTAGACCGGGTTCATCTCAGCCAGACCAAGGCGCAGAGGTACAAACAACAGCAGAGGTCGCCACATTCGATCCCCTTCTCCAAGACAGCTGCTTCCTGTTCAATATAACACTTGTAAGATACCCAGACACTGAAAACCTTTAAGGAGTGGTGAGAAATAATATAGGTGGTCCTCACTGTATGCCCGCAATGTCCTTCAAAATATCACAACTTCTTCCATACATGTTACTGCTAACTGGGGGAACTGCAATCAGCTTTACAGGTTAAAATGACTCTTGATGACAATATTTACGCAATTTTCTGAGTTATTAACAGTGAAAACAGAAAAAAAATAGATAATATACATAATCAGGGTTTGCTGTAATCATTAGAAATCTAAATCCAGGATACTCTCGCAGTGGCCTCATGTCCATCATGAATTACTTCGGTACTAACTGTCTTTAGTAAGGTATACAATAAAAATATTCAACAAAAAACTTACCTTAGTACAGTTTGCTTCCACAGATCTGAAAGAAATCTGAGGAATTTTGGGGGAGGTACATTATTCTGGTAAGTTACGGGCTGCCATAGCCAACTACAACATGCACTGGCCA
Source organism: Coenobita brevimanus (assembly GCF_032717465.1). Classification (NCBI taxonomy): domain Eukaryota; kingdom Metazoa; phylum Arthropoda; class Malacostraca; order Decapoda; family Coenobitidae; genus Coenobita; species Coenobita brevimanus. The sequence continues at coordinate 36,192,340 of NC_137063.1, forward strand.
GGAGAGGTGACATCACAGTGCATCAGTCTCACAATGCATCAGCCTCCTTGTGTTTGCCAGCATGCTAACACCATAACAGTATCTTGGACAGTATTTTCTTTTTTTTTTTTTTAATAACTGCCTTTATTAAACATGCCAAATACCAATTTTGTGAGTTTGCTGATCATTCTTTACAACTTTTTCAGGATTCTCGTGCCTTAGATTAGAGTCTTCTCTAATCAAAATAATGTCCTCCATATTGTTTGTTATTGGTCCAGTGCCGAATCAGTCATGTGCATTAGTGTTGTCTGATCTCATTGCCATACTGGATGCTAGGCCAATATACTATAGTATTCCATGACACCATTCACTAAACACCAAGTTGAGGAGACAGGTGCAAAGCCCACCAACAGCCATGAGCAAATTACTAAATGGTCTATCTATTTACTGTTAGATGCCTTAATCCTGTACTGGGTGGTCACAAACAAAATGACCCCATGTCACCCTATCCCCTGCCATTTCACTGCCCTCCCCCCAGCTCACACCCCCCTCTCTCATACACAGCTCCACTCTATCCCTCCGTTTCATCCTTAGTTTTTCCTTCCCTCTCCCCCTTCCTCTCTCACTCACACACACTCTCCTCATTAGTCTCTTGATCACCATCCTCTCCAAGTTGCCAAACCACCTCAATTTCTCCTAACGCTTTCTATCGCATCCACATCCACACCACAACGCTCCTTCACTTCCTCATTTGTCAGTCTGTTCCTCCATGTAATTCCACATGCTCCTCTCATATAACTCATTTCCACTGCTCTCACTCTTGACCTGTGTCCTTCCAACAAGGTCCAAGCTTCACTCCTATTCGTTAGAGTTGGTATCACAATACTGTCATGCAGCAACTTTTTTATTTCAATGCTCACTTCCCTATTTTTTATCACAGCTTTCAAAGAACCAGCAACCTTTCTACTGTTGTACCCTTTCATGCACTTCATCGTCCAAATTTCCATCCTTACTCATCACACTACCCAAGTATTTAAATGCACTCACTTTTCCGTTTCTCCATCATCCACCCTCACTGTACATTCAGTGACTTCAATTCTCTTGAATACCATAACTTTACTCTTCCCTACATTCACTTTTAGATTCAGTTTCTTACACACTCTCCTAAACTCATTCACCAAGCCTTGCTGTTCCCCAATGTGTTCACTAAATAATACAGTATCATCTGCAAACAACAGTATGGGAAGTTTCAAATGCTGCCCTCTCTCATTACGGCCGCTCCAACATCCACTGCCCTCTTGTATCTCATTTATAACCAATCCATATAAAGACTGACCAACCACGGAGACATGACACATCCCTGTTTCAATCCAAAATTCTGACAGTTCACTATCCACACACACTGCAGCCTTAGTAACCTCATACACTCTTCACAGCATTCAACAATTTCCCATTTACTCCATATTTTCTTAATATTCTTCACAATCCTTGTCTATCCACCCTGTCATATGCTTTCTCCATATCCATGACTGCCACATACAACTTCTTTCCCTTCTCTAGAAACTTTTCCACTTAAGATATAAGAAGGAATATCAAATCTACACAACTTCTTCCCTTCCTAAAACCTCCCTGTTCTTCTCCAACTAATTCCTCTGTTACTACCCTAACTCGGTCAATAAGTATCCTGCCATGTACTTTTCTTATTACAGTGAGAATACAAATGTCTCTGTGATTACCACACACTTCTTTTTCCCTTTTTCCTTTGTACAGGGGAATAATTATACCTGACTTCCAATCCTCCAGGACTCTACCTGCCTCCTGCATCAATCTGCACATCTTCCATATCCATTCTACCACTATCTCTCCCCATGCTTCAGCATTTCACCACACAGTCCATAACATTCCTGGGCCTTTCCCCATTTTGACTTTCTTCATTTCTTCCACTGTTTCCATCCTACTGATCTCTTCCTCCCTTCTCACATTCCTCCTCCTCCCAGTAATTCCCCTGCCACTTATACCCATATTACTTTCATTTCCTCTGTTTAACAGCTCCTTAAAGGGTTCTTTCCATCTGCTCACTCTTTCTCCTTTCTCCACAATCAATCAACCATTTTTATCTTTCACTCCCCTACTAACTACTGTATTACCCTGTCTAACTCTTTTTACCTCCTTCCAAAACATTTTCTTACATTCCCTCCACTTTACACTCAAGTTCCTTCCAAATTCCTCATCCACTTTCTTCTTACTCTCTCTTACTAATTTTTTCACCTCTCTCTTCCTCTCCACATATATCTCTCTCTTCCTTCTCTCAACTTCCTCCATGCTTCTGCTTCCCATCCACTCACTATATGCTTTCTTCATTTGTGCCACAGCTTGTCTCCCCTCATCATTCCACCATGCTGTTCCTTGCACCCCCTTTCGTCCTCTATTCACCTCACATGCAGCACAAATTTCCTCTGTGAATATTTTGCACACACCTTCCACCTCCTCCATCTGCTCCAAATCATATTTACCCAATCGCTCCTTCACTTCTCTCTCATATTCTGCCTTTTTTTTTTTTTTTCATCCTCTTGCAATCTTTCTACCCTTCTTGTACGGACTACTTCCTCCAGTCCTTCTCTCTTTCTATTCCTCCATTGCACTTGAACCTTGACTTTCACCACCACCAAGTGGTGGTCAGAAAGTCCACTCACCCAACCTGTGCGTGCTATTACATCTTTTGCATACCCTCTATCTATCTATTGCCAGACGCCTTAATCCCGAAAGGGGTGGCCACAAACAAGTCGACTCCATGTCACCCTGTCCCCTGCCATTTCATTGCCCTGTTCCCAGCTCACACACACCCTCTCTCATATACAGCCACTACTCATTATACACTGAACTGGTATACGATAATTCGCTACAACGATTACAAAAAAGTTCTATCTATCTATCTATCTATAGCCCGACGCCCTAATCCCGCAAAGGGTGGCCGCAGACAAAACGCCTCCAAGTCACTCTGTCACCCACCATCTGACTCCCCTCCCCCCAACTCACCCCCCCCTCCCTCATATACCTCTCAACTCTATCCCTCCACCTCATCCTCGGTCTACCCCTCCCTCTCCCTCCCTCCACCTCACCCACATACACCCTCTTAGTCAGTCTTTCACTCTCCATCCTCTCCACATGTCCAAACCACCTCAGTGTATTTCTCCTAATCTTTTCAACCACATCCACAAAAAAGTTACACCCCAAAATCCGATTCATGATGAATTTCCCGTTCTAATGATACTGACATCTGAAAATTTCATACGAAGCGCCTGGCGCACGCAAGGCAGCCGTCACTCGTCTCAGGCAAAATCACGGCCCCGGCATGCAGAGCATTGTTTTGGTTCAGTTGCGCAGTCCCACCACCCCTTCAAAGCCCTGTCTTTTCCACTCATTTATGTGTATCCTGTTCCTGTATGACTCAGAGGCTGACCACTAAAGCCTGTATGCACTAGCTCAGGGCGGACGACATGATGACGACTTGGACCAACACAGGAAGTGATTAACCCCTTAACCGCGGGGCGTCACTTTCGTGACGCTTGGGAGCAAGGGATCATACCGCGGGGCGTCGCTTTTGTGATTCTGTGTTATTTTGAATTCTCCCGGGCTTCCAAGTGGGGGCTTGTATCATCTATCGGTACTGCCAATGTCCAACACTAGTCAGCACTCCTAATCTCATCTGTACTCCCATCCATTGTTGACAATTTAGCCATTTCTCCCCGTTCTTGACTCCCCTCCCTACCCCCCCTCCATTACCCTATCCTCTCGCCTGCCCGGCCGTGCTACGCTAAGTAAATCTTCCCTGGAATTTTTCACTGATTTCATCCATTGAAATAAGCCCTATGTCCTATTCTTATACCAAATAATATATACAAGAAAGAAATAAGGTAAGTGAGAGTGCCATACACCTGGAATTGGCTAATTATCACCTGACAACACCTCACGTGCACTCGTTCGCTAATTTTCGCTGTTTTTTTCCCCTTGAAATATGCCCTATAATCTATTTTCGTAATAAATATACATGTAAGGAGGGAAGGGAGAACCCTAAGTGATATTTACATTCACCTGGAACTACCTAATTTATAATGTATTGTCTAGATTTCCTGCCAATCATATCAGTGCTAGACAAAGCTGTTTCAAGATATAACATTGGTAGCTCTGAATATATATATCTCCTAAGTAGGCCTCTAATCTATTTTCGTAATAAATATACATGTAAGGAGGGAAGGGAGCAACCTAAGTGATATTTACATTCACCTGGAACTACCAAATTTATAATGTATTGTCTAGATTTCCTGCCAATCATATCAGTGCTAGACTTAGCTGTTTCAAGAAGTAATATTGGTAACTCTGAATAACCCCTGCAGGCCTCTACGCTGGTGGTCCTCCCTCCTCCGTTATCACTCAGTTCTCTCTCAACTTCCGAAGCGAGAGTACGTATGTTTCTTCTTGCTGACTTCAAGGCCTTTTTTCACCCCCATGCAAATGGCCCTGTGACCTTTACCCCCTACTAAACCTCGTGTGGAAAGAGGTAAAGGGCTGACAATTGATAAAAGAGTGACTACGATCTTTCTATTGAGTAAAACAGTGCAAGTGGAACTGTAAATAATGTGTAAATAATGTGTAAACAGCAAGTGAAAGTAATGAATGTAAATATACGTGAACAATGGAAAATAGTTTTATAAGTTATTTCAAGTGACAGTGCACAACACAGTGTAAATAAAATAGAAATGTAAATAACGTAAATAAAATAGAGAACGTAAATAGAAATGTAAATGAGTAGTATTATAAGAATACGAGTATATACCCTAGGAGTAATGAAAGTGAAAGTTTCACTCTAGCATGTCTGAATGCTATGAGTTATGAGAGTGAAGATGAAAGTGACATTCACTCTCAATGCCAGTATACTGAACAGGACGAGAAAGTGAATGCTACGTATTTTACTGAAAGAAATTGAATCCCTACAGTGACAATAAACTAATACTACTGAAGGAAACTTATGGATAAAGACTATAGATGTATATAAGTGTTATATAGTAATAGAAATATAAAGTGTGAGGGGTTTTATGAATAATAAATGACAGACTACCAAGAGCGAACTAGTGCCAGTGCGACGATCAGACGCGCTCGTAATTTCCATTGCTTTCACAGTTTTTTTTTTTAGTATGGATCCCAAACTACTTGAAAATTGTAGAATAGTGTTTATAGTGTTTGTATCTGGCTGTGGTAATCATATTACGGGTTGTCGGGAAGTGTAAAGTGGAGACTTCGTTACCCTACTTCAGAGGTCTCCACAAGTCCTACGGTAACCGACGAAGGCTCAACAATCATTCCAGGAGAAAGCTGAAGGTATGTGCCATAAGCATATATAATTTTATTATTCTAGGACTAATAACTGATTTTTGGCAAATATTTTTTGAGAGTCTGTCGGAGCCCAAATAACCCCGCGGCACACGCAAGTTATTGGTAAACAAGCCCGCGGTGTAGGGGTTAAGGTGGGTTGTCATTTTTGTTTCAGTCTTGAGTAGGTGACTTTGGGAAGATGAGTTGATGTAACCCCCCTTTTATAATGTATTTCAATCTCCTGATTTACAATAAGCTTGTTATATGTAAAGGTATGACCTGACGTAACCCCACTGTATAATGAGTGGTGACTGTACCTCTCCACTCCAAACCCTCATCTCATCCTTAGCCTCCCCGTCCCTCTCCCCCCTCCACCTCACTTGCATACACTCTCTTTGTCAGTCTTTCACTCTCCATCTTCTCCACATGGCCAAACCACCTCAGTGTGTTTCTCCTAACACTTCCTATCACATCCACATCCACACCCCAATGCTCCTTCACTTCCTCATTTGTCAGTCTGTCTCTCCATGTGACTCCACATGCTCCACTCAAATAACTCATTTCCACTGCTTTCACTCTTGACTTCTGTCCCTTCAGCAAGGTCCAAGCTTCACTTCCATACATTAGAGATGGTATCACAACACTGTCATGTAGTAGATTTTTCATTTCCATGCTCACTTCTCTGTTTCTTATCACTGCTTTCATGGAACCTGCAACTTTTCTTCCATGTTGTACCCTTTCAAGCGGCCTCTAAACTTCCATCCTTCTCCTTATTATTAATCAATAATCAAGATTTCAAAATGCAGACTTAGATGAGTATGCAATATCATAATTACATCATAAATAAACAGCAAATCTGGTGAGCATTCTGTGGGTTAGAGATGCCCAAACACAACGAAACATGGAATGATTGCATCATGTTAAGCGCATTGGTAGACTCTACACAAAGGTCAGCTGATTTTAGCAAACTCATGGTGGCTGTTAAAGATCTGTGCATTAGTGTACAGTATTTCCACTTTAAATTAATAATTTATCACAAACTTATATCCCTCACAAGATATTGGTGGATGGTGAAAATGAAAAATTAGTAAATTAAACTGGGTAATTACTTTTCCCCTAAATATCCTTTGCCAATTCATGGGTGCATATTGTATGTCAATGCACATTATATGTCAGGAAGTATGGTAATCCGTAACTTTTTGTAAAATTAATTCTTGAATTTATCAAACCACAATAAACAGAACCAAGCTTAGCCCCTTCGTAGCCTAATTTACTCATACTACCACCAGCTGATTAAATTATTCAACTAAAGGAGGATTTCTTGGAATGGAAAGATCAACGAAGAATATATCTAACTGGCTTCAATTCAAACAGTGTCCTCTTATATGAATAAAAGTATCTAAGTGAATAATATACTTATAAAAAAAAAAAGACACCATCATACCAAAGAGGTCAAATGATAAAAAACTGTTAATAAGAACACAACATAGCTGCTTTTGTACATTAAAATGAAGGACTCCATAAAATGTAAATATATTCAACAGCTGCAATAAATATCAACACTAACTTTAAAATACATACAGTACATCCCCACAGTACACGACTTCTGAGTATGCGATCCTCCTTGTACGCGAGGACCTTTTTTTTTTTTTCCTTTTTTTTTTTTTTTTTTTAAGTAAGCGAATTGAACTCCTTGTGAGCGAGACGGGCAGCAACGAATGGCCTAAATCCGGGGTTACCCCAAGTACGCAACATTGCCCCCTAAGAAGCGATAACAAGTAAAGGTCTATCTATCTATCTACTGCCAGACGCCATAATCCCGTAAGGGGTGGCCATTTGACTTTGAGTTATTGGTTGTACGGGAAGGGGCACTAACCCTCCACCGACCCACTTGTTGACACGTAGGGAGCACATATGGGTTGGTTATATGGTTCCTACCCAGTGTTGTAAATGGTTTCTTGGCTTACAGGAAACCATTTGGCTTGTCACTCAATGTAAAGCCACCTGTAAAGGAAAGAAGAGCAATAAGAAGTGATAGGAAAGATGGGAGATATAGGAAGAGAGGAGGGCAGGAACAGAAAAAGAATGATAAAGGCTAAGGAAGAAGTAGGCAGCACTACATTAAGTGAGTGGATGATGGTCGCCACCACCTACCACCAATGATTTACCTAGTAAAGCCATGATTTTGTAGGTTTACTTCATCTTAGGTAATAAGTCTTAGACAGTTTCCCTGTATAGTACAATATTTAGGTCTGAGAGGCATCTCAAGGGTTGCCCATGAAGGGGAGTGCTGCCCATATGTAATTTTTCCCATAAGTTTATGTATTCACAGTACGCGAATTCCTAGTACGCGACGTCCTCTGCTGCCCATATAGGCGTGTACTAGGGGGATGTACTGTACATATATATATATATATATATATATATAATCAACACTGTTTCTTGCAAACCACAACAATACTGAACACTCACTGATTTCATCAATAATGATTATGTTGTCCATGGCTACACTCACACTGAAGTTGTTCCAATCATCAAACGGTGTCAATTTTCTGAAAAACAAATTCTGATGTGATGCCACCATTAATGTACACACCAAAAGTGGTGTAGCTATGAGGAGTCCTGGGCGGCCCAGGTCCCCTCAGTCAGTCTTAGCCCCCTACTGCCCCCCACCCTCCACTTGAAAATCTGGATTATTGTTGGACAATGTGAAGCACTGCCCCTTCCCCCCAGAGAGAGAGAGAGAGAGAGAGAGACTGTAGCTTTTGTTCAATTTAATGTCTATTCAATAAAAAAAATAAACAAGATTATTATAATGGGTATAATGAAACAGATATCAAAGGTGAATGTGAGAAATATTACTTCAAAGCAAGATGAATTAGTTAATTATGCAACTACTAAAAATCCTGACATAATTATGATTACAGGATCACAGTTAAACCCTCGTGACAAGACTCTTATTAGAGAAGTATCGCTACAAAATTACAGAATATTTTTAAAAACATTGGCGAGGAGTTCTAACATGTATTAAAGGCCATAAAAATACAGTACAAATCAGTAAACTGAATGCTGAAATATATGATTCTTTGCTGAAATACATGATTCTTTGTAGTGTATGTCAAACTTTTCACAGAAAGTAATAAACACATTATTTTTGGTGTAATGTACAGAACACCCAAGTTAGACTAGGAAAATTATATAATACTGTATGACAAAATCAGCTATAAAAAACAGATGGCATTATTTGAGAGGACTTTAATAATCTGAATACCGACTGGGAAAATTTGAGCACAGACAAAAAATGGAACAATTATTAGAACTGACAGATGATGAATTTTTTAAGTCAGGCAACAAATACACAAAAGTGCAGAAATTATATTTTCAATCTTGTCCTAGCAACAGACAATGATCTACTATATTAACTTTATGTGATGTTGGTGAAAATTTTAGCAACAGCAATCATAATACTGTACCATTAGTCTTGAAATTAATATAAACTGTAAGACCAGTATAAACAGCCTTTCAGTTCCTAACTTTAAAAATGCCAACTTTGATAATATCAGTACGGAAATTTCCATCCTCACCCTGCCCTTGGGTGGGAAAGGAGGTCCGGATGATGATGGAAATTTCCAGCACCAGCTGGATTAGGCTACTACAGGTGGATAACACTGAAGAAATATGGGGAATATTCACTACGGTAGTCGACTACAGCAAGACCTCACTAGAATGGACTAACTGGGGCCCAAGCCACTCTGAAAAAAGGGAAACGCCGATAAAAGCAACATATGGACTTCCCCCTGCTATGATATTTTCATACACAAAAAGCGTCGTGGTCACAATCCTGCTCCACCCCACCAGTTCCTTCTAACTCGGGGCAATGTCCCATTTGCCTTTTTTTTCAAATGCCACTATAAATAATTTACTGCATAACAGAGTATAATTTTAGTAGGGTTTAGACTTGAAAAAGGCCATATGTAACACAAAGATGATATTTTCATACACGAAAAGTGTCATGGCCATCATACTGCTTCACCCCACCAGTTCCTTAACTCATGGCAATATCATTTGCCTCTTAACTTTTCTCAAATGCCACTATAAATAATTTATTCAATTACACAGTAAAATTTACGCAAGGGTTGGGCACAATAAAACTTATAAGTAATAAAAAAAAAAAAATTTTCCTACGTAACCATTCCGACTCACTTGGCTCACCCTACTCCCCCCCCCCCCTTGCCAAGTGTTTATCATCAATCAGCACCTGGGGAAGGATCTTTGCAAATCCTTCAAAATCATTACCCATTCATTATCTTCAGGGTCATCATCAAGGAACAGTGAATCCTCCTCCTGATTGCCTTCACTGGCAGGAGCTGAATCATGGAGAGGAACTGAAGGTGTAGCTTGTACCTTCCATACCGTGTGGTGTACTTAATTTTAAGCACTTTTCAAATACTGTACTGAACATTTTATGCATGTTATTATTTACGATCTTACAAACTAAAGATGTTCACTTTATATATAGTAATCCCTCATTTATCCAGACATAATAGACCCAATGACATGTCTGGGTAGTGGCAACATCTGGATAATGAACACTATTCCCCTACCATACACAGACCCAACCTATACCTAACATCCAACCTAAACCTAACCTATTTGTACAGTACCTATGCTTAATCTGGCATTGTTTTCTGGTCATTCAGGTATATTTAGATATAAAAAAAGCACATAGGAATATCCAAAGTAATCCCAAACACCAAGAAAACCATGCAGAAAAAACACTGAAAACCAAAAAAAACACCCTACCAATACACTTCTGTATGTACAATACTCCCTCAATCTGGCAGTGTTTTCCAGTCATTCTGCCATATTTTGACATCAAACCATATATAGCATTATCAAAAATAATTTTCAACAAGAAAACTATGAAAAAAAAAAAAAAAAAAAATGAAAACCAAAAAATACCCTACCTAAACACTACTATAAGTACAGTATCCCTCCATATTTAGGCAGTGGTTTCCAGTCATTCTGCCATATTTTGACATCAAAACATACAAAGGATTACCCAAAATAATTTCCAACACCAAGAAAACCATGAAAAAAAAAAAAACACTGAAAACCAAAAAACACCCTGCCTATACACTACTGTACAGAATGTACAGATCCCCTCCAATATTTGGCACTGTTTTCAGATCATTCTGCCATATTTTGACATCAAAACACATATCGGAATATCTTAAATAAATTTTTACACCAAGGAAACTATGAAAGAAACCTGAAGTTACCTGCCAAAAAACATTCGGTTGGGGTACTGAACACCCAGTTCACTGCAGACAGGCTTCTTAACCCGCACACCTCCAGAAGGTGTAGAGTAGTAGTAGTAGTAGTTGTTCCCTAGGCGGTCTGGCAGAACAGCCCCGAGTCCCTTAGGAAGGCCATGGCCGAGACCGGGCTTTCCCACAGAGCTCTCAAAGAGTGTATGTTGTGTTGTTGGCATAGGTGATTGTGTGCAATGCAGTTTTCCATAATGTGCTTAATAGTATGGGGTGCTGTGTTGCATCCTGGACAGGGCATCAGCAACAGAGTCATCCAGCCTCTTCTGGTAGCTTAAGAGGGCTGGATGGTGCCCACATCTCAGCCTGGCCAGGTGGACCCTGTCCTCACAAGGAAGATAGGATTCAGAAGGGTGGATGTCAGGAGGCCGTGCATGCAGCTGTGTGTTGTCTTTAAGTGACTGAACGGAGCGGCGAGTGATCTGAGTGTGGATATGCTTCTGGAACCTGGTCTGAGGTGGGCGAGGGGGGAGAGATGACAGTATTTGTGTATGGTATCGTGTGCTGGGTGTTGTTTTGATGTTCCTTGGTGTGGGTGGATGTGCTGCCATGTACTGAAGTGGATGTTGTGGGCTGTGGAGGTTGCAGCAAGAAACTGGGTGCCTCTCATGTCTTGGTGATCCTTGACTTTGAGGACTTTGGTTTCTTGATGTAGGTGGTCTGTGGGTGTAGTAGCTGTGCAGCCTGTGATTATTTTTAGGGCCTTGTTCTGTATGATCTGTAGAGTGTTGTAGTGTGTTTTGGTGAGGTCAGAAGCCCAGGAAGGGCTTGCATAAGTCATCACTGAACATATGTATTGTTTGTATACTGTGGTGGTGGTTTCTTTGTTGTGTCCGAATGTTGTATGGGCAAGTGACCTCAAGGCATTGAGTCTTGGTGTTATTTTATTTTTAATGTTTGTGATGTGTTGTTTAAATGACATTGATGTATTGTATGTTACACCAAGGATTTTGGGTGTGTGTGTGTGTGTGGTAGGGGAGTGTTGTTTATGGTGAGGTGTGGTATGTGACTGTGTTCTGCTGTTCAGTTTGTGAGAAGAGTCACTGTAGATTTGGCTGGGACTATTTTGAGCCTGTTTGTGGTGAATCATTTATGTACTGTGTTGAGGTAAGGTTGAATGATGTGTGCAGCTGTGTTTGCGTTTTGGTGCGTACATGTAAGTGTTATATCATCTGCATAGGAAGCTATGTGTATCTGTGGTGTGTGGGGTGTGGGTACATCGTGCATGTATAGGTTAAAGAGTGTAGGGGACAAAACAGATCCTTGGGGGACGCCGTTTGTGAAGTTTCTGATGTTGGAAGACTGACCGGCAAATGTTACGTGTGCACATCTGCCTGCTAAGTAGTTTGCCAGCCATCTTTTTGTGCTATTGTGTATGTTTGTGTTGAGTATTTTGTTTGTGAGGTTGTGGTGGGGGATGGCATCAAAAGCTTTGCTAATGTCTAGTGTGATTAGGATTGTTCTGTGTGGTGGCCTAGCTGAATTCATGCCATCAAAAACTCTCTGTGTAAGGTCTGTAAGAAGGGTGTTTGTGGAGTGTAGTGCCCTAAAGCCATGTTGTGACTGGGCTAGAGGAATGTGAGGTTGTACCAGTCGTTCAGTGACTTTAGAGAAGGTGCAGAGGAGTGTGATGGGGCGGTGTGAGGAGGGTAACGTGGGGTCTTTGTTGGGTTTAGGGATAGTGATGATATTGCCATGCTTCCAGATGTTGGGTATTATGTTGTGTGAGTAGCTGTAGTTTAATATGTTGGCGAGTGCTTGTATGCCTTGTGGTACTAGGTGTTTAAGGTGAATGTTGCTTATGTTGTCTGGTCCAAGGCAGATGAGTGCTTGAGGTTGTTAATGATGTGCTTCGTCTGGTTGTAAGTGAAAGGTGTGTAGTCTGGGTCTGTGGGGAACTGTCTCTTATGTCGGATGATACGTCGGTCTTCGGGATGGGGGTTTAGATGGCTGACTTTTGAAAAGTTATTGATGAGAGTGTTTGCTTGTTTGTTTGAGGATATGGTGTCTGTTGTTGTGATGGCAGCGTGTGATTGTGTGGTGTTGCTGTTGGAAAGTGTGATGCTGTTTAGTGTTTTGTAGAGTTTGCTGATGTTTGTTTTGTGGTCAAGTGTTTGAAGGTAATTTTTCCAGTTTAGTGTTTGTTGTTCTGATATTTTACTGTTTATTTGGGTGTTGAGTTCTTGTATTTGCTGTATGGTGTCTTGTGTATGGGGTGTTGGGGAGTGTCGCAGTGTGTCCCATTGTCTGATGAGGCCTTGAATTTCTGGTGTGAAGTTGGGGTTGTCTCTCTTTCTGTTGCCTCTAGGGATGTGTCTTTTGTCTGCATTTTGTATAATTGTATTGAAAGTGTGCACAGCGATGTTGATGTTTGTGATGGGTGTACTGTTTAGTGTTCCAAGATGTTGTTTTGTTTCAGTTACAAAGGCCCCCCAGTTGGCTCTCTTATAAATAGCGTATGTGTGTTTGTGGCCGGCTGGGGTGATTCTGGTTTTGGTAGTGATGATGATTGGGAGGTGATCAGAACCTAGGGTTTTGACCACTCTCCAGGATGTAGTGGGGGCGAGGTTTGGGGAGTAGAAGGTGATGTCTGGAGATGATGGGAGGAAGAGGGCTTGGTGTGGGATATGGGTATGTTAGTCTAGACTGTTTAGTATGAAAAGGTGGTCTGTCTGGGATTGTAGTACCAGCCCTCTGTCTGTGTCAGGGTTGTTGACATGCCAGGCCGACGACTTGGCCACCCAGGATGATGTTGGGTATGTTGGTGATGTGGTGTATCTGTGGAGAGTAATTGTGTAGTACTGTGAGGGACAATTGGGGGGGAATGTATGTGTTAGCGATTGTTATGTGTGATTTGTTGCCAGTGCGTTTTTAATTGATTGTATTTCTGTTGTGGTGTCACGTGGGGGGAGAAGGGACTTTGTGTGTGCACTGGTATCTGCAATGTTGATGGATTTGTGTACCAGGGTGATGAGTCCACCGCCGCCACCGTCGGCCCGGTCTTGTTGAATGGTGGTGAAGTTATGATGTGTCGGTGTTTTCTGTGCTCTGTGTAGTTTTGTTTCTTGTAAGATGGCAATGTGTATGTTCTGTTGTTTGATGAATTGTGTGAGTTCATGTTTTTGATGTTTATGCCATCTATGTTTAACTGAAGGATGTTTATGTTGTGTGTGCGATGTGTGTTGGCTGCTGCAGCATGGGGGGGAGGTGGTGTGGGTGGAGGGGAAAGGGTAGGAGGAGGTTGTGATGGAGGTAAGGGTTGAGGTGGATTAGGTTGGGTTGGAATGGGAGGAGCTGGGGGACTGGATGGTGTGGGAAGGGTCGGTGGGTTTGGTTGTGGAGGTGTGAAGGAAGTAGGAGTAGGATTGGAAGGGGGGTTGATGGGTGGGGGGAAGAAGCATATGGAGCAGGTCCAGGTGTTTGTGTAATGTTTTCTGGATGCAAGTGTTGTGCAGGTGTAATGGGTCCAGTTCTTGCAGGAATTGCACTGAACTGAACCCTTTGTCTGTCGGCTCGACGTGATAGGTTTTGAGCATGTTGGACATATGTATTTATTGGTGGGTCTTGGATTGCTCTCAATGTCCCCGGCTAGAAGAAGTCGTTGAGAAATGGCAGCCGGGGAGTCATTTCTCGGTGTAGAAAAAACGGCGTTGTTGTGTGTGTTGTGTTGGGAGATGTGGTACTTGCCCGGGCGACCGAAGCCACTCCCAGGTACTCGAGCCCCGTGAGGACGCCAGGGGGGTTTGCGGTGGTTTGGCCCCCATGCTGTCCTCCTCTTCTCTTCGACAGCCTCTGGGGGGTAGACCCACGACGAAGACGCCACCGCTCCAAGTGTAGAGTTGTCTCATGTGGTCTAGTGGCCAACATTCATGCCTTGCAAATGTCTCAGTACTCCTCCTCCTCCTCCTGAACCTGCTGCAGCTGGGCGATGACTGGTAACATACAGTGTGATGATGGTGGCCTACCCACCTCAGGAAACTCCGAAGACAGCTGCAAACTTATGTCCAACAGAGACTCAATGGCTGTTGACGTGTACGGTTGCGGGTCCGACGGTGAAGGAGGGAAACGAGGTGGTGGAGATGGTGGTGGTGGTGGTGAGAATGGGCTGGCACTCATGGGGGTCGCATGCTTGAAAAACGAGTCGATCTTGGTCTGACGATAGGACTGACGATTCTGCCGGAGGATGACAGCATCCCGACTCCCTGCAGCTCCATCGTCATGCTCAGCAGCACCATCTCCCTGTCACAGTGTGGGTGCTTGGCATACTCCAGCACCCCCTCCAGGTAACCACAGAGGACACTGAGACAAGGGAGTGAAGGAGTTGCAGTGGGTTGTGAGTCAGGGTCTTCATCCTCATCCTCATCGGTCTCTTCCATGCCCACAGAGGCAGCAGCAGCGATCTCACCAGATATGGTCTGGTAACCAGGATCGCTGACGTCTTCGTCCAGCCAATCCATCACGTCATTGACGTCCATCTGTTCTCCTGCTGTTCTAAGGTAGCTGTGGAAATCATCCATGTTAAAACCCTCAAAGTCGTGCTCAGCTTCGATTCCCTAGAGGAGGCGAGACCAACCACTTTCGAGGATTTTCAAGGAGACTTCCATCCACACGTTCACCCAGCTGAACACTGCAGATTCCAGGTTGTAACGCCAAAGATTCTGCAAAGTCTGCTCCCCATGTGTACTCAGCCCCATCCTCGTCCTCCAGCACCACTGTCACCTTATTCAGGAACCTCCGGTGGTACAGTCTCTTGGCTGCCACAATAACACCCTGGTCCATTGGTTGAATCAGAGCAGTCATATTAAGTGGTAGAAACATGCACCAAATCCACCCGTCATAAGCAACCAAATCTTTCTCAGACACATGCGTGGGGACATTGTCCAGGAGCAGGAGTGGCTTCACCTGGTCGCGAGTGATAAAAAAGGACCTCCGTTTGATAACAGAAAACCTCCTTGATGAAGTGTCTGTGTAATCAATCTCTGAATATCTTAGTGGTAAACCAGGCCATCAAAGAATGGTACCACAAAACAGGCAGGCTACCCATCAACCCACGGAGAAAACATGGTTGTTTTGCACACCCAACAGCAATGGGTTGGAGGTAGTGCGTTCTGTTAGCATTGGCACAACACAAAACAGAGACAAGTTGTTTGGACAACTTCCGACCGGACAACTTCCTCAGCCAGGGTGCGGGTGGGCATGGAGTGGTAGAATAGACCGGTTTCATCAGCATTATATACTTGGCCAAAGGCAAGGCCCTCATCCTCGATGAGGCGTTGCACTTTCTGGCAAAACGGATCTACTTCCTCCGTTGCTGTGTCCAAGGCCTCGTCATGTGCCTTACAGCCAGTATGTCCAAGGCGAAGCTTGAAGTGAAAGAGCCATCCCTCATATGCCTTGAAGTCGGGTGCATTGTGCAGCCATGTACTGTAAACTTCTCAGCAGCAGCCTTCATTTTGGTCCCACACACTAGCACACTGGCACCACATTGCTGGTGAAACCACAACAATGTCGACCGATCGACAATGGTGTGCCAGGCCTGGGCCTTTATCTTCCTGTTGCCCCTACGTGTGCTTTCACTGAAGTCCTGTCTGAACTGTGTAAGCTTGTCACATGACTTCTTGATATCAAACAATGTTGAACAGGCTATATCATATTCACAAAGTGTCCTGTGGTCCAGCCCACATCAGCTTTGCCCAATATCTCACGTTACTTCTCCAGAGGCAGAACCTTCCTCTTCCACTTCTCAGGAGGTGGTGGGGCCATCAACACACACACGAGAATACACCATAGGAGGGCCACAACCTGAAGAAGATAGGGAACCACCACAAAAGCAACTGAAGTCACCGCCACTCTTGCAGGCGAGTCACTGAGGCAAAGCAAAGGCAGGAACTGAGGTGTGGGCTTGTGTTGGCCGGCAAGCAGTACAGCTCTGCCATATTGCACCCCATGGTTGTATCCGAGCACAGAGGAAGCAAAATGCGGCAAACTGACATCTGCATATAAGGTTCACTTCTGTTTCAGGCAAGGGTTAGCACATGACTGCAATGGCAGATGACCAGTACATCACTGCCTCAGGCAGTGTATGACTAATGAGGCCTGCCAGGCGACTCTGACCAATCGGTAGGGAAGTGGACAGGCGTGCGAGGTGGGGGGTTTCACACTAATCCCAGAGGCCAGGGGACTCCCGCCAGGTGTAGAGGCAGACAGGGGCTTTTACTGTACATTTACTTGTGGCTTGTGGTTTGTGTTACATGCGTGGTGGCCACTGGGAACCCTCCGCCAGGAACGACGCTCGCCCCATCGTTTCAAAAATAACCAAAGGCCTTTCTCAAACAATATGCTCAATGTGTTTCCCAGGCAAAATTACATAGGTTATCTTTACCTAACCTAACCAAACCTAACCCATCCCATTAAGGCTGCTTAGCTAAGGTGGCTGGCTGTGGTATTGAAACAAATACCCATACCGAACAGAAGTGTACTGTACACATACAATACTGTGTACAGTGCGATCATAAGCATTTGTACAGAGATTACTGAACTGATATTGTAATCATATTGTGGGAAGGAATCTCTCTCTCTCTCTCTCTCTGCTCTACCCTTACCTAACAGTTCTTACCTAACTGTATCTTTACAGGAATGAGTCAAGCTTGTACTGTTCCGTGTATTAAACCATTTTTATCATGCATATCCTTAAATTTATGAATTGTTTTGGCACACACTATTTCACTCGGTAGCGCATTCCACTGATCAATTGCCCCATTAGGGAAACTGAATTTCCTTACGTCTTTACTGCCTCTCTTTTTGTGTAGTTTTTTGCAGTGTCCTCTTGCTGATGCTTCCCCATATATTATATATTCATTTATGTCTATTTTCTCATTCCCTGAGATGCATTTATACGGCATAATCATGTCTACTATTTCCCTTCTCTCCTGTAGTGCTGGTAGATTCAAATTTTCTAGTCTTTGTTTGTAGCTTAGATCCTTTAAGCTTGGTACCCATCTTGTAGCTGCCCTTTGTACTTTTTCAATCTTATGTGTTTTATGAGATGAGGATTCCAGACTACTGATGCATGCTCCAGGGTTGGTCTGATGAATGATGTTATTATCTTTCCAGCATGTCTTCTTTTACATATGTGAATGCTATTCACATATTCCCTGCAATGAATACATGTTACGTACCTTCTCACTGATGTGGTCAGCTGGAGACAGTCTGTTACTGATAATCACTCCTAGATCTTTCTTCCTTTCTGATATGTGTAGGGTTGATCTTCCTAACTTATAATCCCAATCTGGTCTTTCTCACTTTAACCAAACTTCATTACATGATACTTGTCCACATTAAATTCCATTTGCCATTTACCGCACCATTTATGACGTTTATTTAATTCCTCCTGCAGCTCTTTGCAAGAATCTGTGTTAGTAATTTTCCTTTGTATCTTGGCGTCATCCGCAAACATACTTTGATAGCTTCCATTTCCAGTGTTATTATGTCATTTATATACACTAAAACCACAATTGGTACCAGCACTGAGCCCTGTGGAATTCCACTAGCCACTTCCCTCCATGATGAGTAATTTCCTCTTACTAATGTTCTCATTTCCCTTTTTCTGAGAAAATCCTGCATACAACAGTCCAGATTTCCTTGGATACCTCCTTGATGGTACAGTTTCAATAAAAGTCTTTAGTGCAGTACTCTGTCAAATGCTTTCTTGAAATCTAGACAGATACTGTCCACCCATCCTTCTCTTTTCTGTAATGTTTCTGTAACTCTATCAGAGTAGCTTAATAGATTAGTAACACACGATTTTCCTTTTCTGAAACCAAACTGTCTTTGTGTTATCATACTGTGTTCTTCTAGACTGTTTTCCCAAACTTTTCTTATCAGCTTTTCTAGTATCTTACTTACAACATTGGTCAGTGATACTGGTCAGTAGTTGAGTGGATTCTGTCTATTCCCTTTCTTGAATAGTGGAACAATTAAGCTTCCTTTCAAATATCAGTTTACCTTGACCTAAGGATTCCTTGAATATTAAGTATAATGGTCTGCTCAACTCTTATGTACATTCATGTAGCGCCCAACCTGATATTTCACCAGGACCATTTACTTTTCCTCTGTCTAATTTCCTTAACTCTTCCTGTACTTCTTTTTCTGATATTTGTGTATCTGGTAATATGTGTGGGCATGCATGTTCCATATCATCTCTTTCAAAATTATTTTTTGTAAAAACTGTTTGGAAGTTTTTATTTAGTGCTTCAAGAATATCTTTCTCTTGTGTATCAATGATCCCTTCATCCGTAATGGACTGTATTTTATCTTTAACTTTGGTTTTGCTTGGATGTAGCTGTAAAATAGCTTAGGTTGATCACTACTTTTATTTATAAAGTCTTCCTCAAACTGTCTTTGAACCTCCCTCCTTATCTTTGTACAATCGTTTCTTTCCTGTTTATAGTTGTTATATGCCCTCTCACTATTATCTTCTGTATCTATTTCACAGCAAGTCTCTTTTTTCTTTTGATTTTTTACCTTCTGCATTAAACCATTTCTTTATTTTCATTTCTGTTTCTTTGTGGTGAGGGATGTAATTTTAAACTCTTATTTCATACAGATCACAGATTTTTCTATATGTAATATTTAAATCTTATCCTCTAAGCTTCCCTTCCCAATCTATTTCTAAAAGATACTTCTTCATGTCATGATAGCTGTCCTTTTGTAGTTTAGACCCTTTTTGTGACTCTCACTACTGGTAACGTCATCTGCAATCCTAAATTTACAATCTAATACTGTATGGTCACCTTTGCTGAATGAAGGGTGATAAATTATACTGTCAATTTCATTTTCTTGCCTAGTAAATAAAAGATCTAGTACTGATGGATCATCAAGTCCTTGTTTTCTGGTGTTTTTCATTACATGCTCTGATAGAAAAAACTCCTGCACATGATCTCGGAGCTTTTGATCCCAACAGCTTTCATGGTTTCTTACATCTACTGTAGTGCATTCCAATTTATATTTGTACTGAAGTCTCCATTTAATATAATTCTTTCAGATTTCTCTTCCATTCTATGTAGCAATGTTCTTAAACTCTGAATTGTACTTTCTGCCAAGTCTTCATATTCGCCTCTTTCCCAAGTGTTCATTCTGGGTGGCATGTATAAATTTGCCACAATTAATTTCCCTTCAGATGTGTTAATTTCCAATGCAATCAGTTCTACTTGTGAGGGTATACCTATAGTCAGTTTCAGTGAGTCTGACGCACTGATTTTGTCAGCTGAGGACGGGTGGAATTGGTATCACTGCCAGATGCTCTCGGGAGGTGATTGGTCAATTTCCATCGTGTTTGACCGTGAACCAAACTGACTTTGTATTCCAACCAAAACTCATTTAAGATACCAGATTATACAGATATAAATTAAAGCAATGATATAGTATCTTTAATGATAAACATGTGCCTTTAAATTATTGGAGATAAACCTGACCGAAGCTGATGACAAAACTAAGTAAAGTCGCAACTGGACGCATACGAACACAGTGACTGGTGGGAAATCAGATGTTCATAGCAAGGTGGTTCCGAGGTCCTGTGGAAGCTGCAAATGTTTTTCCTAATACTACTATATAGTGCCACAGTCTACAGCCTACACCACGCCCTTCATTACCTCATCTACTAATATACAGAAAGACCTCACTATAATGGACTAATTGGGGCCCAAACCATTCCGAAAAATGCAAAATTCCAATAAAAGTGACATCCACACTTCCCCCTGCTATTCAGGCCTTTTTCAGATATATCAAACATTAGTCCGGATCGCATGAACAGTTTTTAAACTGTTTTGACTATCATTGCAGTACTGTACTGTGTTATAACTTCACTACATGTATCAAATGGTATAATATGTATAATAATTCTGTACTGTACACTGATAAACATGACTTTTATTTACCTTATTGTGGTAAACATAGCTGAAGTGGTCAGGCAGTCCGGACTGCTTCTGGCTTTATCGGACTTCTTCCGATATATAGGAATTTAGTCCGGTAGCTCCTCAAGTCCGATAAAAGCAAATTCTGGTCTATTGACGTCCGTTATATCGAGGTTTTACTGTACAACCTTGCCCTAGATACTCTTAGCTTATCTTCTAATAATTTTGATTTGTGTAAGCGCACTCACACACACACACACACACACACACACACACACACACACACACACAGATGAATATTTTGGCTGAATGTCAGTTTGGATTCAGAAGTGGAAGGTCATGTGTTTCAAACTTGTTGAGCTTTTACTCAAGAGCGATTGATGTAGTACAGGAGAGAGATGGTTGGGTGGATTGTGTGTACTTAGACTTAGAGAAGGCCTTTGACAAGGTACCTCATAAGAGACTAATGTGGAAACTAGAATATATAGGAGGACTAAAGGGGAAACTTCTGGAATGGATGAGAGACTTTTTGAGAGACAGACAAATGAGGACAGTAATAAAGGAAAAGATGTCTGGATGGAGGGAAGTAACAAGTGGAGTCCCTCAAGGCTCAGTGTTGGCGCCAGTAATGTAACTGATTTACGTAAATGATATGGTAGATGGAGTGAACAGTTATGCGAGTCTGTTTGCTGATGATGTAAAGATCTTGAGGAAGATAGAGGTTGAGGAGGATTGTAAAATACTGCAGGAGGATTTGGATAGGATACACAATTGGAGCCGGACGTGGGAAATGAAATTTAATGTAAAGAAATGTAAAATATTGGAAATGGGTAAAAGTACCAGGAGACCATCACTGAATTATTTTTTGGGTAATGAATTAATCACAAAAAGGAGAGAAGAGAAAGATTTGGGAGTGCTGGTCCAAGATAGTTTGTCACCAGAAAAGCACATTAACAAGATAGTTGGAGAGACTTATAAACTCTTGACTAACATAAGAGTAGCATTTCATTATATGGATGAAGAAATTATGAAAAAATTGATAGTGGCCATGATCCGCCCCAGGTTAGAATATGCAGCGGTAGTGTGGTCCCCACACAAAAAGAAAGATATAAACAAGATTGAGAGAATACAAAGAACAGCAACCAAGATGGTCCCCAGTCTGACAGACCTGTCATACAGAGAGAGGCTGGAAAAACTGGATTTGCCTTCGTTAGAGGAAAGGAGAAAGAGGGGAGACATGATTGCGGTGTTCAGGACCATGGTGGGAGTAGATAAAATTGACAAAGAAGATCTGTTTGTATGGGATAAGAGAGCAACAAGAGGACATGGAATGAAATTGAAAAAGTCAAGCTGCTTGAAGGATATCAAGAAATATAGCTTTCCTTACAGAAGTATAGACTTATGGAATAGCCTGGACAAAGAGATCGTCCAGTCTAAAAACTTAAATGAGTTTAAAGTTAAATTCGACTTATTGAGAAACAGCGACGGAAACCCACGAGCATAGTACATTCCGTGTATATCACAATTAGGTATATTCTTAAATATTTGGAATGACTTAGACAAAGAGGTGGTGCATGAGAAAAACATTCATGTGTGTAAAGGTAGACTTGATAAATGTGGATATGGAGACAGGACAACACGAGCATTGCTCAATTCCTGTATACTACAAATAGGTAAATACAAATAGGTAAATACATACTTTTAGATTATCTTCTAATAATTATGATTTGTGTAAGCACACATACACACACACACACACACACACACACACACACACCAATTTATATGGGAGGAAACAGGGAAGAACCCCTGAATTACAGACCAGTATCCCTAAACAGCATGGTCACAAAATTATACGAGAGAATCCTGAAAGATAGATGAATAAAATATCTGGAAGAGATTAATATTTTGGCTGAAAATCAGTTTGGATTCAGAAGTGGAAGGTCATGTGTTTCCAACTTGTCAAGCTTTTACTTAAGAGCAACTGATGTGCTACAGGAGAGAGACAGTTAGGTGGTTTACATGCATTTAGATTTGGAGAAGGCCTTTGACATGGTACTCCATAAGAGACTAATATGGAAACTAGAGCATATAGGAAGACTGAAGGGAAATCTCCTGGAATGGATGAGACATTTTTTGGGAGACAGACAAATGAACAAAGTAATAAAGGACAGGATGTCTGGATGGAGGGAAGTAACAAGTCGAGTCCCACAGGGCTCGGTGTTGGCGTCAGTAATGTTCTTGATTTACGTAAATGATATGGAAGATGGAGTGAACAGTTATGAAAGTCTGCTGATGATGCAAAGATCTTGAGGAAGGCAGAGGCTGAGGAGGACTGTAAAATGCTGCAGGAGGATCTGGATAGGATACGCGATTGGAGCCAGATATGGGAAATGAAATTCAATGCAAACAAATGTAAAATACTAGAAATGGGTAAAAGTACCAAGAGGCCATCACTGAATCATTTGATGGGTAATGAACCAATCACAAAAGAGAGAGAAGAGAAAGATTTGGGAGTGCTGGTCCAGGATAGTTTGTCACCTGAAAAACATATTAACAAGACAGTTAGAGAGACATATAAACTCTTGACTAAAATACAGTAAAACCTCACTATATCGGACTAATTGGGGCCCAAGCCAGTCCGAAAAAAGCAAAAGTCCGATAAAAGAGACATCAGGCCTCCCCCCCTGGACTTCCTCCTCCTTTTGTTAAGCACATAGGCTTGCTTGTCATTCATGCATTTATTCTCTCTCTCTCTCTCTCTCTCTCTCTCCATACTGGGCACTTCTATTTTACTTCACATATTTTTGTCTTCGTCGTCACCTTCATTTTCACCTTCCCATTCATTTTTACTTTCACTTTCAATTCACTCTGTCATTCACATTCACTTTCATATTCTCTTCCATGGACATTTCACATTCACCTTCAACTTCACACTCACTTTCACTATCACTCATTTTGAATTTCCCTTTCACCTTCACTCAACCTTACTTTCTCATTTTCTCATTTACCTTTCCAATTATTCACTCACCTTTACTTTTGCCCTCCCTTCTTTTACTATCACATTCACCTCCACCTTCACTTTCACTTTCTCTTTCACCTTCACTTTCACTTTCACCTTTTCTTTCACCTTCACTTTCACCATCTTTACTTTTACATTCATTTTCACCTTCACTTTCACCCTCACTTTCACCTTTCACCTTCACTTTCACTTTCGACTTAACCTTCACTTTCACATTCACGTTTACTTCCACCCTCACCTTCACTTTTACCTTCACTGTCACCCTCACTTTCACCTTCACGTTCACCCTCACTTTCACCTTTCACCTTCACTTTCTACTTCACTTCACATTCACGTTTACTTTCACCCTCACCTTCACTTTCACTTGCCTTCACTTTCACCTTCACTTTGACATTCACTTTTACTTTCACCTTCCACCTCCACTTTCACTTTTGACTTCACTTTCACCTTCACTTTCACTTCACTTTCACCTTCACTTTTGCATTCACATTACCTTCACTATCACCTTCACTAATCTTCACTTTTTCATTCTCTCCCGGAGACAGAGAGAAGGGGAGGAAATATATACGGGGAGGGAGGGAGAGAGAGAGAGAGAGAGAGAGGAGGGACCAAGGTTATGCCTATCTCCCTCGTTTGTTTATGCCAAGGGAACGCCACTTGTCATTTCTGTATTTATTCTCTCTCTCTCTCTCTCTCTCTCTCTCTCTGTTAACTTTGACATTCCATATTCATTTGTGTGCTCTCTTCCTCACTGTTACACTCATTTTCATGGTTTTTCCATTTTCATTTTCAGTTTTACTTTCTCTCTCTCTCTCTCTCTCTCTCACCGGAGATGGGACGAGGAGGAAGGGAAGGTATGCAGGAGGAGAAAGAGGAGGGACTGATGTTATGGTATCTCCTCCGTTTGTTTGTTTATTCATTTATTCAAAGAAAGGACTGCTTCTGGCTTTATTGGACTTTTCCTGATCCATAAGAATTTAGTCCACTTGGCTCCTCGAGTCTGATAAAAGCGAATTCCGCTATATTGAAGTCCGTTATATCGAGGTTTTACTGTATGGGTAGCATTTCATTACATGGATGAGCAGATGGTGAAAAAATTGATAGTGGCCATGATCCGCCCCAGGTTAGAATATGCAGCAGTAGTGTGGTCCCACACAAAAAGAAAGATATAAACAAGATTGAGAGAATACAAAGAACAGCAACCAAGATGGTCCCCAGTCTGGCAGATCTGTCATACAGAGACAGGCTGGAGAAGCTGGATTAGACTTCTTTAGAGGAAAGTAGAAAGAGGGGCAACATGACTGCAGTGTTCAGGATCATGATGGCAGTAGATAAAATTGACAGAGAAGATCTGTTTGTATAGGATAAGAGAGTAACAAAAGGACATGGAATGAAACTGAAGAAGCCAAGCTGCTTGAAGGATATCAAGAAATACTGTATAGTTTTCCTTATAGATGCATAGACCTGTGGAATAGCCTGGACAAAGAGATCATCCAGTCTAATAATTTAAACGAGTTTAAAGCAAAATTTGACCTACTGAGAAACAGAGACGGGACCCCACGAGTGCAGCTCATATTCTGTATATTACAATTAGATAAATATACACACACACACACACACACACACACCTTACTGGGGCTAATACATGCTACAGGTATTCTCAATATACTGTACATACACATTTTCATTACCTTCATAGGCAACAGTAGCTTTAAAATTCAGCATTTATGTTTGTATTCATAGTCAGACTCAGGAAAAGTATTTCTTACATTATTAAGTTAGGTGTTTGATTTTCCTGAACATTTTCGTAAGTATTATAAGAGATATCAGAAGATATTCACAGAAGAAATCTGTGCAGCATGTGAGGTGGTGTGTGGCGTGAAGAGAAGACGAAAGGGGGTGCAGGGAAAAGCTTGGTGGAATTATGAGGCGAGAGAAGCAGTGCCACAAAAGAGAGCATATAGTGAGTGGAAGAGAAATGGGGGTGTAGAAGAAGTTGAGAGACAGAAGAGAGAGTTGTATGTAGAGAGGAAGAGAGAGGTGGAAAGAGTAGTAAGAGAAAGAAGAGAGTGGATGAGGAATTTGGAAGGAATTTGAGTGTACAGTGGAGGGAATGTAAGAAAATGTTCTGGAAAGAGGTAAAATGAGTTAGACAGGGTGCCAAAACAGTTAGTTTGGGAAAGATAAAAATGGTAGATTACTAGTGAAGAAGGGAAAAAAAGTGAGTAGATGGAGAGAACGCTTAATGGAATTGTTGAACATAAAGAATGAAAGTAATTCGAGTTTAAGCGCCTGGGGAATGGCTGGGAGAAGGAGGGATGTGAGAAGAGAGGAAAAAATCAGTAGGATGGAAGTTGTGGTGTCAGGACTTGTTTATCATTGTGTGAGGGAATAGTGGAATAGATTTTCCCTGAATGATGAACCCTTTTAAATATATTTTCATAGGTATGCAAGTCTGAGACTAAGTCCTCGCTCGCTACATCAGAGGGGGTTTGCCACTCATCATCTACAACTGACGTATTTGTTTCTTTTAGTTTGTGGTGAATTTTGTAGGATGGGTGTGTTGCCCTGGTGCTCTCCTAATTGTGTATCCGCAGTGGGTGCTAACTGTGTATCATCTGGTATTAACATGGGTGGGGGAGAAAATATTCCTGGCATATCACTTAGCTAAAAAGAATTCATGTTGCTAAGGTATGGTGTTACGAAATATGTCTTTTGTTTATGTCCTAACTAAATAGATGTGTGAATGAGTTGTAATAAATGATTGATAGTGAGTGTATAAGTGTAGAAGAGTTGAATATACCTAATTTTAGCAAGTGTAACGCCATATCTTACAAAAATTTTGTAGCTTCTTGTAATGTGTTTTGAAGATCAGTTATACATATATTAGACTCGTGGACGGGCGGTTGTTATACGTGAGTAGTTTTGTAAGTAGATAATCTTCGTTCTCTTTTGTCATGCAATGACAGGGGAGGTAAAGATAAGTATGGGACTATTTTTATTTGTCTTGGAAATATTAACAAAGTCTCTCATACACGAGTGAAGTATAAAGTCGAGTCCCGCGAGCTACCTCCCTGTCTTGCTCTCTCTCTCTCTCTTCCAAACTCTTGCCCATGTTGCTAGCCTCCTTCTCCCTACTACCTGCCGGTTCTATGGTTAGTCTCCTTCTGAGCTCAGATTCTCGTGTACCAGGGGTCATGTCACATGTGCTCTACTGTCGTGGAAGCTTCTAGAATACTGTATGTCTGTGTGTATGTACTGCTTCCGGTGCACGATCAACATTCCTTCACTTAAAGAGTTGCAAGCTAATTTCCCGTTCCCACACCTTGTCTGGTGCTCTGTCTATCTATCTATTTATCTATCCATCATGCTTTCTGTTATGATTTGTATTTATAATATGGAGTCCTGACAGTGGAAGCAATGAAGAAAGTTAAAATGGGGAAAGCCCCAGGAATTGATGGAGTGTGTGGTGAAATGCAATGCTGAAGCATGGGGGAGAGATAGTAGTAGAATGGATGTGGAAGTTGTGCAGATTGGATGTGGAAGATGTGCAGGAATGTAGAGACCTGGAGGATTGGAGGTCAAGTATAATTATTCCCTTGTACAAAGGAAAAGGGGAAAAAGAAGTGTGTGTTAATCATAGGGGCATTTGTTCTTTTAGTGTAACAGGAAAAGTACATGGTAGGATACTTACTGACAGAGTTAGGGAAATAACAGAGGAATTAGGGAGGTTTTAGGAAAGGAAGAGGTTGTGTAGATCAGATATTCATTCTTAGATCTTTAGTGGAAAAGTTTCTAGAGAAGGGAAAGAAGTTGTTCACCACCACCTTTGGCTCTCCTCTCCTTTCACTGATCCACCTGTTGAACATGTCTACACCTTTTCTAACTTTAGTGACCTAGAGCAGCTTGTACAGCACCCTACCCATATCCCTGACCGCCTTGGAGAGAGCTCCAACATACTTGACCTCTTCCTTACAACTAATACTTCTGCTTACACTGTTAGTCTTTTCTCTCCGTTGGGCTCCTCCGATCACAACCTTATCACCTTAACCTGTTCTATCGCTCCGGTACGGCCTGTGGACCCTCCAAAGAAACGTTGTCTGTGGCACTTTGGAGCTACAGATTGGGAGGCTCTCAGGCAGTACTTCTTTGATTTTCCCTGGAATGATTATTGCTTTCATGGCCACGAGCCATCTGAGTGTGCCTTCCGCATTACGGAGGTTATTCGCCTGGACATGGAAGCAAACATTCCTTTCTCATATCCTCTGACTAATGCAAGAAAGCCTTGGTTTAATCATGCTAGTTCTAATGCTGTCCACAACAAGGAGAGGGCCTATAAAAGGTACCGGTGCCAACCCACCCCTGAATCACATCTTTTATACGTTTCTGCCCAGAATCGTGCTAAGTCTGTTCTTCACTCTGCTAAATATAATTTCATCTGTACTAAATGCCCTCAACTCTCTAACTCAAATTCTTCTCGTTCCTTCTGGCACCTTGCCAAAAACCTTTTTAACAACTTTACCTCATCATCCTTCCCTCCTCTTTTCTGCTCTGATGGTTCTGTAGCTATTTCTTCTACTGATAAAGCAGATCTATTCACTCACACTTTCTCCTTCAATTCCACCTTCAACGATTCCAGTGCTGTTCCTCCATCACTTTCCCCCTCTGACTTCCTCATGGCTGACATCAAAATTTCTTCAGCTGATGTATTTTCTGCCATCACTGGCCTCAATACTAATATGGCATATGGGTCTGATGGAGTCACTCCTGTTATTCTCAAGAACTGTGCTTCTGTGCTTACACCCTGCCTAGGCAAACTCTTTCGCCTTTGTCTATCAACTTGTACCTTTCCTTCTTGCCGGAAGTTTGCTTTCATTCAGCCAGTCCCATAGAAAGGTGACCATTCCCAACCCTCTAACTATCGTTCAACTGATTTAACATCCTGTATATCAAAAGTTTTCGAGTCAATTCTTAATAGAAAAATTTTAAAGCATCTTTCCTATCACAACCTTCTTTCTGATCGTCAGTATGGGTTCCGTCAGGGATGCTTCCCTGGCGATCTTCTCACCTACCTTTCAGACTCCTGGTCATCCTCCTTTCGGGACTTTGGCGAAAGCTTTGCAATTGCACTTGACATCTCAAAGGCTTTCGATCAAGTCTGGGATAAATCATTAATTTCCAAACTGCCCTCTTACGGTTTCTATCCTTCTACCTGTGCCTCCATCTCTAGCTTCCTTTCTGGTCGTTCTATAGCCGCTGTTGTACATGGCCATCATTCTTTTCCTAGATCTATCAACAGTGGGGTTCCTCAGGGCTCTGTCCTATCACCAACTCTCTTCCTTTTATTCATCAATGACCTTCTAAGCTGTACATTTAACCCTATCCACTCATATGCTGATGATTCCACCTTTCACTTTTCCATTCGGTTCCCACAACATCCATCTCAGCAGTTACTTCCACAAACAAGGGATGAGGCTATGGCACACCTAAAGTCTGACTTGACTCGTGTCTCTGACTGTGGTAAAAATAATCTGGTTGTTTTCAATGCATCAAAGACTCAGTTTTTACACCTATCAACCCAACAAAATCTTCCACAGGTATAGCCACTAATGTTTAATAATATTCAGCTTAACCCTGCATCATCCTTGTACATGCTTAGGGTTTCATTTATTTGGGATTTATCTTGGAATGATCATATTACATCTCTTGTAAAATCTGCTTCCAAGAGACTGGGTGTGCTAACCTGACTCTGTTCATTCTTTACCCCTGCACAATTGTTGACTCTATACAGGGGTTTTATCCGCCCCTGTGTGGAGTACAACTCTCATGTGTGGGGAGACTCTCCACATCCAGCTCTTCTCAACAGGGTAGAGTCAAAGGCTTTTCGTCTCATTAACTCCTCCTCTTACTGACTTACTTCAACCTCTGTCTCTTCATTGCACTGTTGCAACTTTATCTCTTTCTATCACTACTTCATTGGTCACTGCTGTTCTGAACTGTCTGCATGGATTGCTCCACCTCTACGACAGGCACGTAGCGCCCGTTTAGCAGCAAACTCTCATCCTCTTCTGTCCAACTCTCTAATGCAAGAATTAACTGTTACTCCCAGTCCTTCATTTATGCAACAGGTCAACTCTGGAACTGTCTCACTCTGTCTGTGTTTCCTGTTTCCTATGATCTCCAGTCTTTCAATCGCAGTGTGTCCAGGCATCTCGAAATAATCGGATCTTGAATATGGCTCCCTCTTGTACTTTGTTTTTCTCTTGGAATGAACAATAATTTCGAGCTCGCAGCCTTTGGTTCCTTCTTCTTCACAAAAAAATTAAATAAATTATCTTTGTAACTTCGTATCACTTCATTCATGTGCGTTATCTTCTCTTTAATATCAATAGTGTGTGTGTGTATTGACCTATCTGTATTTACCTATTTGTAGTATACAGGAATTGAGCAATGCTCGTGTTGTTCTGTCTCCATATCCACATTTATCTAGTTTACTTTTACACACATGAATGTTTTTCTCCTGCACCACCTTTTTGTCTAAGTCGTTCCAAATACTTATGCATTTACCCAATATACCTAATTGAGATACACACGAAATATGCTATGCTCGTGGGTTCCCATCGCTGTTTCTCAGTAAGTCAAATTTAGCTTTAAACTCGTTTAAGTTTTTAGACTGGATGATCTCTTTGTCCAGGCTATTCCATAAATCTATACTTCTGTAAGGAAAGCTATATTTCTTGATATCCTTCAAGCAGCTTGACTTTTTCAATTTCATTCCGTGTCCTCTTGTTGCTCTCGTCCCGTAAAAACAGATCTTCTCGGTCAATTTTATCTACTCCCACTATGGTCCTGAACACTGCAATCATGTCTCCCCTCTTTCTCCTTTCCTCTAAGGAAGGCAAATCCAGCTTTTCCAGCCTCTCTCTGTATGACAGATCTGCCAGACTGGGTACCATCTTGGTTGCTGTTCTTTGTATTCTCTCAATCTTGTTTATATCTTTCTTTTTGTGTGGGGACCACACTACCGCTGCATATTCTAACCTGGGGCGGATCATGACCACTATCAATTTTTTCATCATCTCATCCATATAATGAAATGCTACTCTTATGTTAGTCAGGAGTTTATAAGTCTCTCTAACTATCTTATTAATGTGCTTTTCAGGTGATAAACTATCTCGGACCAGCACTCCTAAGTCTTTCTCTTCTCTCATTTAAGTGATTAATTCATTACCCAACAAATAATTCATTGATGGCCTCCTGGTACTTTTACCCATTTTCAATATTTTACATTTCTTTACATTAAATTTCATTTCCCACTTCCGGCTCCAATCATGTATCCTATCCAGATCCTCCTGCAGCATTTTACAATCCTCCTCAACCTCTACCTTCCTCAAGATCTTTACGTCATCAGCAAACAGACTTGCATAACTGTTCACTCCATCTACCATATCATTTACGGAAATCAGGAACATTACTGGCGCCAACACCGAGCCTTGGGGGACTCCACTTGTTACTTCCCTCCATCCAGACATCCTATCCTTTATTACTGTCCTCATTTGTCTGTCTCTCAAAAAGTCTCTCATCCATTCCAGGAGTTTCCCCTTCAGTCCTCCTATATATTCTAGTTTCCACATTAGTCTCTTATGAGGTACCTTGTCAAAGGCCTTCTCTAAGTCTAAGTACACACAATCCACCCAACCATCTCTCTCCTGTACCACGTCAATCGCTCTTGAGTAAAAGCTCTGTAAGCTAGAAACACATGACCTTCCACTTCTGAATCCAAACTGACATTCGGCCAAAATATTCATCTCTTCTGAATATTTTATCCATCTGTATTTCAGGATTCTCTCGCACAATTTTGCAACCATGCTGGTTAGAGACACTGGTCTATAATTCAGGGGTTCTTCCCTGTTTCCTCCCTTATAAATTGGTACCACATTTGCCCTCTTCCATTCTTGTGGCACTTTCCCCTCTTTCAGAGAACACATGATTTAACTGTGAATTTTATCTGCCAGTTGTTCTCTGCATTCCTTCAGTACCCACTTAGAAATTCCATCAGGTCCTGGGGCTTTCCTTACATCTTGAGTTTCCAATAATTTGTACACTTCCTGTACCTCCACTTTTATATCTTTTATCAGCGGTGAATGATGAAGTGAAAGAGAGAGAGATCGTCCAGGTGCTTGAGGATGCAAAAGTGGATATGTGTGGACTGACTGAAACTAAATGGAAAGGTGAAAGGATGAGAGAATGGGAATACGGTGTAGGTATATGTGCGGGAGTCAGTGAGAATGAGAGGGCAAGAGAGGGAGTATGTCTGATGATAAGCAAGAAGTGGAAGGAGAATATAAGAGAGTATGGAACAGTGGGTGCAAGGATTGTATGGGTGAGGATGAAAGTAGGTATACAAGCATGGGTGATTGTATGTGTGTATGCTCCAACAGAGGATCGAGTGGCAAGAGTGAAAGATGAGTTTTGGGCGAGAGTAGAAGCATGTATGGACAAGTTTGAGAGGAGCGAGAGAGTGCTGTTGATTGGAGACATGAATGGCAAAGTCGGGAATGTACGAGTGGATGGAGTGGTTGGTCAGTGGGGTGTGCCAGCGGAAGTAGATGGGAATGGTAGTGCTTTGGTGGACATCTGTGCTGGTAAGGGGTTGGCAATAGCCAACACCTACTTTCGTCATAAGATGATCCACCGGTATACATGGAGAGTAATGAGGAGGATGGATGGTGAACTTGTTGAACGAAAGGCAATGATAGACTACGTGTGTGTGGATGAGCGAATGAGAAGACAAGTGTTGGATGCAAGGGTGTGGAGAGGGTGGGGGAATGGAGTCTCGGACCATCACTTAGTGATGGCCAAGGTAGAGCTGCAAAGAAAGTGGTTGAGGAGGCGAAGGGGAAGACAGGAGGAAGCAGCTCCTGTGAGAAGAGTGGAGAAATTGCAAGATAGTGAGAAGAGGACAGAGTATAAGAGCATAGTGGAAAAGATTGGGAAGGTATGAGCTAGAGCAGATGGAAGGGGTGGAAGACGTATGTAAGATATTCACGGAAGAGATAAGCGCAGCGTGTGAGGCGGTTTGTGGAGTGAGGAGGAGATGCAAGGGTGTGCAAGGGACAGCATGGTGGAATGATGAGGTGAAACGAGCTGTGGAACAAAAGAAGAAGGCACATGGTGAATGGTTGGCAAGTAGAGGTAGGGGAGAAGATGAGAGAGAGAAGAGAGAGGTATATGTGAGCAGGAGAAGGGAGGTTAAGAGACTGGTGAAGGAGAGTAAGAAGAAAGTGGATGAAGAGTTTGGGAGGAATCTGAGTGTGAAATAGAGGGAGAGTAAGAAATTGTTTTGGAAGGAGGTAAAGAAAGTAAGGCAGTGTGAAAGGTTAAGAGACTGGTGAAGGAGAGTAAGAAGAAAGTGGATGAAGAGTTTGGGAGGAATCTGAGTGTGAAATGGAGGGAGAGTAAGAAATTGTTTTGGAAGGAGGTAAAGAAAGTAAGGCAGTGTGAAAGGGGAAATAGTAGGGGAGTGAAAGATAGGAATAATAGATTGTTGGTGGAGAAGAGAGAGAAATTGAGGAGATGGAAGGAGCACTTTGAGGATTTGTTGAATGTAGAGAGTGAGAGCAGTGTGAGTATAAGTGGTTGGGGAATGGCTGGGAGAAGAAGAGATGAGAGGAGGGAGGAAGAGATCAGTAGGTTGGAAGTAGTGGAAGCGATGAAGAAGATTAAGCTGGGAAAGGCCCCAGGAATTGATGGAGTGTGTGGTGAAATGCTTAGGTATGGGGGTGAGATTGTTGTGGAGTGGATATGGAAGTTGTGTAGATTGGCTTGGGAAGAGGGAAGGGTTCCAGAGGACTGGAAATCAGGTATAATTGTTCCTCTGTACAAAGGAAAAGGGGAGAGAGAAGTATGTGGTAATCATAGGGGTATTTGCCTTCTTAGTGTGACTGGTAAAATATATGGTAGAATACTCATTGATAGGGTTAGGCATATGACAGAGGAGCTAGTTGGAGAAGAACAAGGGAGATTTAGGAAGGGAAAAGGGTGTGTAGATCAGATATTTGTCCTAAGATGTTTAGTGGAGAAGTATCTAGAGAAGGGAAGGAAAGTGTACGCTGCCTTCACGGACTTGGAGAAAGCTTATGACAGAATAGATAGGAAAGGTATGTGGAAGGTATTAAGAATATATGGAGTGGAGGGGAAATTGTTGAGTGCTGTGAAGAGTATGTACGAGGGAGCTAGGGCAACGGTGCGAGTGGATGGTGAGCTGAGTGAGTTCTTTGATCTCAATGTGGGACTGAAACAGGGGTGTGTAATGTCTCCATGGCTGTTTAATATATATATGGATGGGGTCGTAAAGGAGGTACAAGGTAGGGCAGTGGATGTGGGGGTGGCCCTAATGAATGAGGGTGAGATTTGGAAGCTTCCGGTGTTGCTGTTTGCTGATGATACAGTATTGTTGAATGAAGATGAATGGGAGTTGCAAGGTTTGGTGAATGAATTTGGGACAGTGTGTAGGAGGAGGAAGCTGAAAGTTAATGTAAACAAAAGTAAAGTTATGGTGTTTGAGAGGAATGAAGTCACAGAGTGTGCAGTGAGGTTGGATGGTGAGGATATGGAGAATGTGAGTGCATTCAAGTACTTGGGTAGTGTGATGAGTAAGGATGGAACTTTGGGGGATGAAGTACGTGAAAGGGTACAGCAGGGAAGGAAGGTTGTTGGCACACTGAAAGCAGTGATGAGAAATAGGGAGGTGAGTATGGAAGTTAAGAAGTCACTGCATGATGGTATTGTGATCCCTACCCTGACGTATGGATGCGAGGCGTGGACCTTGCAAGAGGGGAACAAGTCAAGAGTGAGAGCAGTGGAAATGAGTTACTTGAGAGGAGCATGTGGAGTGACATGGAGGGACAGGTTGACGAATGAAGAAGTGAAGGAACGTTGTGGGGTAGATGTGGATGTGGTTGAAAAGATTAGGAGAAATACACTGAGGTGGTTTGGACATGTGGAGAGGATGGAGAATGAAAGACTGACTAAGAGGGTGTATGTAGGTGAGGTGGAGGGAGGGAGAGGGAGGGGTAGACCGAGGATGAGGTGGAGGGATGGAGTTGAGAGGTATATGAGGGAGGGGGGGGTGAGTTGGGGGGAGGGGAGTCAAATGGTGGGTGACAGAGTGACTTGGAGGCGTTTTGTCTGCGGCCACCCTTTGCGGGATTAGGGCGTCGGGCTATAGATAGATAGATAGATAGACATTTCTAGTCACTCCCTCCTCTTCCACAAATTCTTTTTCATTAGTGAAAACTGATTGGAAACATTTGTTCATAATTTCAGCTTGCATTGCTGCATCTTTATAGACCTCTCCTTCTACTTTCAATTTAGTGATTCCTTCCCTTTGTTTCAATTTGCCATTAACAAATCTATAGAACAGTTTGGGCTCATCCTTGCATTTGTCTACTATACCTTTTTCAAAATTCCTTTCTTCTTCTCTACGTATTCTTGTGTAATCATTTCTAGTTCTTTTATATTCTTCCTTTGTTCTGGTGTTGCCCCTCTTTCTCCAGTTGTTCCACGCCTTATCTCTTTCTTTTTTTGCTATCATACACCTTCTATTAAACCGCTCCTTTTTCCTGTTTTCTTTCCCTCTTACTCTTGGTACAAATTTTTCCACTCCCAAATTGTAGAGGTCTAGAAAGATATCCCACTTCCTTTGTATCTCTCTTGTTTCTCTGAATTTTCTTCAATCCGCATTTTCAAAAAAGTTTCTCAGTCCTGTGAAAATAGCTTTCCCAAAGTTGTATCTTCCCTGTCTATGAAGCTCGTCTCTTGGCTCAACGTTCCCTATTATCATCTGGAACTCAATGACCACATGATCACTTTTTCCTATAGGACAGAAATATTTCAATGATTCTATTACATCGGGTTCTTTGGTAAACAGTAAATCTAACCTTGCTGGTGTGTCCTCACCTCAGAACCGTGTCTCTGCTCTGACCCATTGTCATCACATTATTCATTATTATATTTTATAATATAGTGCCCCACGAATCCTCTCTGCCTCCTGAGTCTCATTCCTCCCAGTTCACCCCTTTACAGTTAAAGTCACCCACCAAAATTATATTATTGCTTTTCTCAACTATTTTTTGTAAATAGCTAGCCATATCTGACAACATCTCATGGTATTCGTCATCATTCCATGCTCATGTCTTAGGGGGAACATACACTACTGCCATATCTCCCTTGACTTTCTCTCCAGTTTCTAATTTCATATATATCACTTCAGCCCTGCCTTCTCCCATTTCCACGGTATCTACATTTATGTTGTTCTTCACTGCTATCATCACTCCTCCTCCCGAGTTTTCTTTTCGGTCTCTTCTCCACAGATTGTATTTACCATCTCCCAAATGACCATCAATATCCTCTCTTAATTTGGTCTCTACACAGCACATGACATCAGGTTCATATTCTCTCAAGAAATCATTAATTTCAAGCCTGGCCGATATTAAACCATCAATATTAGTGTATAACACCTTTAAATTATTTTTGTTTTTTATACCCTCTTCTCTCCTTCTCTCCGTCAGTACCACTTCCTCAACTTCTGATCTTACACAGCTATCCCCCTTAGTTTCCTTCACTTTTATTTCCTTATATACCACTTCCTTATTTTCATATCCAATACTCTCCAAAAAAGAGTATTACATTCTTCCTCTGTCCTCTTATCATTTTTTTCCTTTACTTGATCCTTCAATGATTTTAAGACTTCTCTTTCTTCTTCATTTAAATCTTTTCTTATTATAATATTTTCCATTCCAGCCTCTTTGCTTTATTTCCAGGTCATTTTGAGTATATCATTTACTAAACTTTCTGATATCAACTTGACCCTCATTGGTCTTGTTTCCCCTTTCCTATAAGGCCCTATCCTCCTTACTTCCTCAATTTCTTTTACCCACTTGTCTCCTTCGGGGTCAATTTTGCCTAATATACCTCTCACCAGGTTCGTGTCTCTCTCGAGTCTCATGAATCTAACCTTTTCTTCCTCCTCCCTGTTTCCAAATATTACCACGCATCTGTTCCTTTCTACAGTTTCTCTCACTATTTTCTCTTTTTCTTCAGTATTTTCACTACATTTTCTTCCATCTTTTTCTTGTTCATTTCCCTTTCTTCCTGGATGATTTCTCTTAAGCTGACCATTTCTTTCTGTTCTTCTTCTATGTGTGCCCACCTTGCCTTATGTTCTTCTAATACATTACTCACCTTCTCCGTTTTATTAGTACTCTCTTCTAGTTTTCTCCTCAATTCGATATTTTCACGCATCAAATTTCTGATCTCCTCATTCGCTGTTTCATTGGACTGGATCAGACTCTGTATAGTAATCTCCGCATTCTCAGACACGCCCTTTAACACTAAATTCTCCACTTTCTTTTCAAGTTCACTAATCCTCATTATCAATGTTTTAACCAAATCCATGATATTAGTATTTCCATCAAATCCTGGAAATTCGAGTCCCTCAGTGTTTACATTTTCGGCCATGTTGGATGTTGGTTACTGTAGCAAAAACAGCTGTTACTGAAAATACTACAAAACATTCATGTATACTCTTGCCAATAATCTTTACATTTTTGGTAGTCTATATTAACTTACAATATTTTAAACTTAAAACAAAACCATAGGAGACAGGATAAACATAATTCCTGGAAACTACTTAAGGTATGCACCCTGGGCCTGGGAGTTGTTGGGAGACACGTCCGTCCGTTGTGGCTGTCCGTGTGTGTGTGTGTGTGTGTGTGTGTGTGTGTCTCCCTGTGGCCACGGGAGATTGGAATTTCGGTAGAGGGGCAGATGGCCGAAACGTATTCGTGGCTTGTGGTCTGTGTTCAATGGTGGTGGCGGTTGAGAAAGACTTAGCCTGGCAGAAGCGCGACACTGGACATTCGGCAGAGAGGTAGACGGCTGCTGTCATCAAACATGTACTTGTGGCTTGTGGTCTGTTTGATAGTGGTGGTAGTTGGAAAAGACTAAGCCTGGTGGCCGCAAGACATTGGACATTCGGTGGGAATGCGTACAAACGTTCTGACACCGCTTGTGGGTTACAGTTGTATTACTTGGGCGATGGAGGTTCGCGACTTTGACCATTCAGTACAGAGGCAGATGGACGATTTGGCTCTGGTTGTGAGTTACAGACTACCGTATTTCATGAGGTATAAGATGCACTTTTTTGTCTCAAAATTACCTTCAAATATCCCCATGCATCCTGGAGGCCAGACTAGACAGGTTCGCTTGGCTCCATTTAGAAGAATCTCTTGTACAGATGAGCATCTCACTGCTTGGCAGTCACAAGTATTTTCTAGGGTATAAAGACCTTTGATTTATTGTAAAAAGTTACATTCACTTGTGTATATACTCAGATTTCATTATTAGAAACACCTAAGTTCAAGAACAGAACACTCATGATTTGTTTACAACTGGCCATGTGATGGTTTAGGGGTTTAGCGGTATACCAGTTTAGCAATTTAGCATCCAGCATACACCCTGCTCTATCAGGCTAACATGATCACTGGTGAACTCCCTGCTAACCTGAAATGCAGTCATGATCACTTTGCTTTCCATTCACTCAGTAACTAGTAAGGGAATCACATTGGAGATGTTGGCTAGCATGACTGCTGAGTCCTTGTAACAGGCGTCTGTCCCGTATGGAAATTCAATAACCCTTGTTAGGCTGGCTTCCCTTACTGATATTTTGTTTCATTCAAGACACGAATATCATAGATTGAAACAGTCTTATATTACTGTTAGTGAAAAATGGGAAAAACTGTTGGAGTATTAAACAATACTGCCTGAAATTACAGCATTTCAGCAGTTTAGCAGTTTAATGCCTGGCATTCACCCTACTCTGAGAAGTTAACATGATCACTTGTGAACTCCCTGCTAACCTTCAGAAAGGCAATCATGATTACTTCACTTGCCATCCACTCACTTACTAGCAAGGAAATCATATTGGAGATGTTGGCTAGCATGACTACTGAGTCATTATAACAATTGTCTGTCCCATATGGAAATTTCAATAGCCTTTGTTAAGTTGGCTTCTCTTACTGATATTTGGTTTCATTTGAGACAAGAATATCATAGAAGGAAACAGTCTTATATTATTGTTTGTGAAAAAGGGAAAAACAGTGGCAACATTAAATAATACTGCCTGAAATCACAGCATTTTAGCAGTGTGCATTGAAAAGTTTGAAAGGAATGAGAGAGTGTTTTTGATTGGTGATATGAATGGTAAAGTTGGGCATGTGAAGGTGGATGGAATAGTTGGTGAGTGAGGTGTGTCTGCTGAGATAGATGAGAATGGCAGTGCGTTAGAGGACATTTGTGCTGGGAGGGGGTTGGTGACAGCCAATACCCTCTTCAGGCATAAAATGATCCACAGGTATACATGGCGAGTGATGAGAAGGGTGGGTGGTGAACTGAATGAAAGGAAGGCAATGATTGATTATGTGTGTGTGGATGAAAGGATGCGAAGATGTGTAATGGATGCAAGAGTTTATAGAGGCTGGGGGAGTGGACTTTCTGACCACTACTTGGTGGTGGCCAGAATCAAGGTCCAATTTGAATGGAGAAATAGAAAAAGGGAACGACGAGAGGAAAGAGTAGTTGCAAGGAGAGTGGAAAGGTTACAAGAGGATGAAAAAAGGCAGAGTATAAGAGAGAAGTGGAGGAACGATTGGGCAAATATGAATTGGAGCAGGTGGGAGACGTGGAAGGTGTGTGTAGGATATTTACAGAAGAAATATGTGTAGCATGTGATATGGTGTGTGGAAGGAAGAGAAGACGGAGGGGGGTGCAAGGAACAGCATGGTGGAATGAAGAGGTGAAACAGGCTGTGGCACAAAAGACGAAAGCATACAATGAATGGATGAGAAATAGAGGCGTGGAAGAAGTCGAGAGGCGGAAGAGAGAGTTATATGTAGAAAGAAAGAGAGAGGTGAAAAGATTAGTAAGAGAGGGTAAGAAGAGAGTGGATGAGGAATTTGAGTGCAAAGTGGGGGGACTGTAACAAAATGTTCTGGAAAGAGGTGAAAAGAGTAAGACAGGGTGGAAGTGAAGTTAGTAGGGGAGTGAAAGATAAAAATGGTAAATTACTAGTGGAGAAGGGAGAAAAAGTGAGCAGATGGAGAGAACACTTTAAGGAATTGTTGAACGTAGAGGATGGAAGTAATGCAAGTATAAGTGGCTGGGGAATGGCTGGGAGATGGAGGGAGGTGAGAAGACAGGAAGAAATCAGTAGGATAGAAGTTGTGGAAGCAATGAAGAAAGTTAAATTGGGGAAAGCCCCAGGAATTGATGGAGTGTGTGGTGAAATGCTGAAGCATGGGGGAAAGAATGGATGTGGAAGATGTGCAGATTGGCCTGGGAGGAAGGTAGAGTCCCGGAGGATTGGAAGTCAGGTGTAATTATTCCCTTGTACAAAGGAAAAGGGGAAAAAGAAGTGTGTGGTAATCATAGGGGCATTTGTCTTCTTAGTATAATAGGAAAAGTATATGGTAGGATACTTATTGACAGAGTTAGAGAAAGAACAGAAAAATTAGTTGGAGAAGAACAGGGAGGCTTCAGGAAGGGAAGAGGTTGTGTAGATCAGATATTCATTCTTAGATCTTTAGTGGAAAAGTTTCTAGAGAAGGGAAAGAAGTTGTATGCGGCTTTCATGGATTTGGAGAAAGCATATGACAGGGTGGATAGACAAGGATTGAGGAATGTGTTAAGAATATATGGAGTAGATGGGAAGTTGTTGAATGCTGTGAAGAGTATGTATGGTGGTGCGAAGGCTGCAGTGCGTGTGGATGGTGAACTAAGTGAATTTTTCTCTTTGAAAGTTGGGTTGAAACAGGGATGTGTCATGTCTCCATGGTTGTTCAATCTGTACATGGATGGGGTAATAAAAGAGGTACAAGGTAGGGTAGTGGATGTCGAAGTGGCCCTCGTGAGAGAGGACAGTGTTTGGAAACTCCCTGTACTGTTGTTTGCAGATGATACTGTGTTGTTGAGTGAAGACGAAGGGGAGCTGCAAGGCTTGGTGGATGAGTTTGGGAGAGTGTGTAAGAAATGGAATCTAAAGGTGAATGTAGGGAAGAGTAAAGTGATGGTCTTTGAGAGAGGTGAAGTCAGTGAATGTACAGCGAGGTTGGATGGTGAGGAATTGGTAAATGTGAGTACATTTAAGTACTTGGGTAGTGTGATGAGTAAGGATGGAGGTTTGGAGGGTGAAGTGCTTGAAAGGGTACAGCAGGGAAGAAAGGTTGCTGGTTCTTTGAAAGCAGTGATAAGAAACAGGGAAGTGAGCATGGAAGTGAAAAAGTTACTACATGACAGTATTGTGATACCAACTCTAACGTACAGAAATGAAGCTTGGACGTTGTTGGAAGGACACAAGCCAATAGTGAGAGCAGTGGAAATGAGTTATTTAAGAGGAGCCTGTGGAGTCACATGGAGAGACAGGCTGACGAATGAGGATATAAAGGAGCGTTGTGGTGTTGATGTGGATGTGACAGGAAGCGTTATGAGGAACACACTGAGGTGGTTTGGCCATGTGGAGAGGATGGAGGGTGAAAGATTGACGAAGAGAGTGTATGTGAGTGAGGTGGAGGGGGGAAGAGGGAGGGGGAGGCTGAGGATGAGATGGAGGGATGGGGTGGAGAGGTATATGAGAGAGGGGGGTGTGAGTTGGGAGCAGGGCAGTGAAATGGCGGGGGACAGGGGACTTGGAGGCGATTTGTTTGTGGCCACCCCAAACGGGATTGAGGCATCTTTCAATAGATAGACAGATAGATAGTAATTTAGCAGTTTAGTGCCTAGCGTTCACCCAGTCATAAGTTAACATGATCACAGGTGAACTGACTGCTAACCTTCTGAAAGACATTTATGATCACTTCATTTGTCATCCAATCACTAACTAGCAAGGCATATTGAACAGAGGTTGGCTTGTGAAACTTCTGAGTCATTATAAAAAATGTTTGTCCCATCTGGAAACTCAATCACTCTTGTTAGGCTGGCTTCTCTCAATAGTATTTTGTTTCATTCAAGAGAAGAATTTTGTAAATGGACACAGTCTTATATTACTGGTAGGGGAAAACAGGAAAAACAACTGTAATATTAAACAGTACATACTGCCTGAAATTACAGCTACACTGTGTTTTTCAGCCATGACTGACTGATGTTGGCAGTGTTGAATCAGGGATCAGATACTTACAATACAGTAATCCCTCCACTATCCGAAGTAACAGAGCCAAAGGCATGTCCGGAAAGTGGGTCCGTACGGATAGTGGGCCCCTGCCTGCTGGACTGGTACTTAAGGACCCTAACCCAGCCTACTTTTGAAAGCCACCTAAATAACTCCCTACCAGACATGCACTGCATATATTTAAACCTATTTAAGACCCTATTCACACCAATAATGGACATAAAACATGAAATTATTGAAAAGGAACCAGAGAATGAGGAATTAGAAGTGGTTATGGAAAATATTTAAAAGTCTACAGAGTACTTACAGCATGTCTGTGGCTGCCTCCTCTTAGGCTCTGGTAGTTGTGAAAATGCTCTTGAAGTACATACAGTAATCCAGTGTTGTGCTACAATTAGTTCTTTGCACTGTGAGTTATAATTGTTTAACACTGCACATTCTGTTCTTAACTGTGCCACGCCAGTTTCAACCACCACTTTGCACTCCACAGTTAATCCTTTGCACTCTAAATTCTAATTTCTTAACGCTGCACAACACTATAAATTCCCATGTGGTCTAGTGGCAAGGTATTGCAGTTTATTCACAAAAACGAGCACCGGCGACATCCATTGCAATAAACATCCATCCTTGGTGATGGTTAGGCAGTAACTGGGGACAGGGTTGCCAGATCTGAGCTTGGCCACATTACCAAACTCCTCAATTTTTCATTACCAAATTCTTAAAGGAAGCATTTATTCTTCACTAATTATATGTACAAATGGAAATAATCACTCTCCTTATAATCAGAAACATGTTTATTTTTCCACTACGTATGCTAGCAGATTAATCAAAGAAAGCAGGCAGTCCACCATTCACTAAATCTTCATATACGTGAAAAATCAGTTTGGTAATGGATCATGCTGATTCACTACCAAACGAACTTTTCAGTACCAAATTGGCCCACTTTTGGCAATGAAAAATACCAAATGGCAACTGTGACTGGGGAGGGGGGAAGGGGTAGGAAGGAAGGGGTGAAGGGGCCATGGTGTAAACAGCTGTTTGGCACCGCTTGGCAATTTCAAATTACGGGTGGGAAAAAATTTGTATTTTGGGGGGATTTTTTCTTTTTTTTTTGGCCATTTTTAGGTTATGAAGGTCCAGGCCCAAAATGTCCGGTAAGTGGGGAGTCCGGAAAGTGGGCGTCCGGATAGTACAGGGATTACAGTACTATGTTATGAAAATGGGATAAAATTTACTGAGTAGATAATACAATGTCTGAAATTAGCAGTGCCAGATGGGCATTCACAGCAGTGTCCACCATTCTTGTTATATTCTCAGCTGATAATGCGATAAGAGTAATCAATCCGGTTCACCCTTTCTGCCTCACTGCTGATCAGAGTGATCGATCCTGTTCACCCTCTGTGTGACTGCTGCTCTGGCAAAGCTATCGTAATCGGTAAAAGTGAATGCAACCCAATGCATGTATGTGTGGCTGTGGGTGTGAATGTAGAGTGGGTGTACTTAATGAGGGAGGAGTGGGAGAAGTTCACGTAGAGGCAAAGTGATAAACCATGCCATCCCCCCTCCACAACCTCACAAACAAACTACTCAACTTATAACATGCACAGTAACACAAAAAGATGGCTGGCAAATTACTTAGCAGGCAGATGTGCACATGTTGCATTTGCCGGTCAGTCTTCGAACATCGGAAACTTCACAAATGGTGTCCCCCAAGGATCTGTTTTGTCCCCAACACTCTCTAACCTATACACGCATGACATACCCACACCCCACACATCACAGATACACATAGCTTCCTATGCAGATGATATAACACTCACA
Source organism: Coenobita brevimanus (assembly GCF_032717465.1). Classification (NCBI taxonomy): domain Eukaryota; kingdom Metazoa; phylum Arthropoda; class Malacostraca; order Decapoda; family Coenobitidae; genus Coenobita; species Coenobita brevimanus. The sequence goes on from NC_137063.1 coordinate 36,235,996, forward strand.
CTACACGAATGGTTCACCACAAACAGACTCAAAATAGCCCCAGCCAAATCTACAGTGACCCTTCTCACAAACTGGACAGCAGAACACAGTCACATTTCACATCTAACCAGAAACAACCCTCCCCTACCACACACACACACACAAACTCCTTGGTGTAGCATACAATACATCAATGTCATTTAAACAACACATCACAAACATTAAAAATAAAATAACACCAAGACTCAATGCCTTGAGGTCACTTGCCAATACAACATTCAGTCACAACAAAGAAACCACCACCACAGTATACAAACAATATATACATTCAGTGATGAATTATGCAAGCCCTGCTTGGGCTCCGAACCTCACCAAAACACACTACAACACTCTACAGACCATACAGAACAAGGCCCTAAAAATAATCACAGGCTTCACAGCTACTACACCCACAGACCACCTACATCAAGAAACCAAAGTCCTCAAAGTCAAGGATCACCTAGACATGAGAGGCACCCAAATTCTTGCTGCAGCCTCCACAAACCCACAACATCTACTACACTACATGGCAGTACATCCACCCACACCAAGGAATATCAAAAGAACACCCAGCACACGATATCATACACAAATACTGTCATCTCTTCCCTTGCCCGCCTCAGACCAGCTTCCAGAAGCATATCCATACTCAGATCACTTGCCACTCCATTCAGTCACTTAAAGACAACACACAGCTGCATGCATGGCCTCCTGATAACCACCCTTCTGAATCCTATCTCCCTTGTGAGGACAGGGTCCACCTGGCCAGGCTGAGATGTGGGCACCATCCAGCCCTCTTAAGCTACCAGAAGAGACTGGATGACTCCATTGCTGATGCCTGTCCAGGATATAACACAGCACCCCATACTATTAAACACATTATGGAAGACTGCACTGCACACAATCACCTACGCCAACAACACAACATACACTCCTTGAGAGCTCAGTGGGAAAGCGCGGTCTCGGCCATGGCCTTCCTTAGGGACTCGGGGCTGTTTGACCAGACTGCCTAGGGAACAACTACTTATCATAGCCCTTCAACCCAATAATGTATTTTATAGGGTACTTTATTCACTCTCGCCAGATGGTTTTATTCAGTTCAGGAAACATTGTGCACTGAAGGGCTTAGTGTGTGTATGCAATGGGTCAAGTCTGGAACTGTCTCCCTCTGTCTGTATTTCCTACTGTCTAAGACCTCCTGTCTTTCAAAAGCAGTGTGTCCAGGCATCTCAAATTGAACGAATCTTGAATCTGGCTCTATGTTATCTTGTTTTTGTTATTTCTTGGAATGAACAATCTGTTGGGCTTCTGGCCTTTGGTTACTCTTCCTTCTAGTTTGAAAAGTTTCACTAATCGCTTGTACTAAAAAAAAACTTCTGCATTAGCAATGTAAGAGAATAACTGCAGCAGGCTGGTTAGTTCATGTTTGACAGCTTCTTTTAACCTTTCGGCTGAAACTGGTAGAAAATGAAGGTAGTGATGTAGGATTTTGATATAACATTTAATGAGAAGTATTGTGAGTGGGGGAGTTGGGTGGTAGAATGAATGTCTCGGTACTTATCTATCTATGATTTTATTTATCTAGTTCTCTATTTCATATTCACCTTGGCATTTTCTGTGCAGAATTATGTCCTGATATTTGAAAATGGGGATGCATTTCTCTTGCACTATCCTTAGAGCTGTCACTGACCATACAATAGTAGAGCCATTAGGAGACAGCAGTGTTGTGAAGGCATAAAAATGGATGTTTAATGTTTTCACTAATTTTGATATGTTTTGAGGCGAATGACTGTAGTAGTAGCAGTAGTAGTAGTTCCCTAAGCAGTCTGGCCAAACAGCCCCGAGTCCTTTAGGAAGGCCATGGCTGAGACTGGGTTTTCCCAAAGAGCTCTCAAAGAGTGTACGTTGTGCTGTTGGCATAGGTGATTGTGTGCAATGCAGTATTCCATACCGTGCTTAATAGTATGCAGTGCTGTGTTGCATCCTGGACAGGCATCAGCGACGGAGCCATCCAGCCTCTTCTGGTAGCTTAAGAGGGCTGGATGGTGCCCACATCTCAGCCTGTCCAGGTGGACCTTGTCCTCACAAAGGAGATAGGATTCAGAAGGGTGGATGTCAGGAGGCAGTGCATGCAGCTGTATGTTGTCTTTAAGTGACTGAATGGAGCAGCGAGTGATCTGAGTGTGGATATGCTTCTGGAAGCTGGTTTAAGGTGGGCGAGGGGGGAGAGATGACAGTATTTGTGTATGATATTGTGTGCTGGGTGTTGGTTTGATGTTCTTTGGTGTGGGTGGATGTGCTACCATGTAATACAGTGGATGTTGTGGGTTTGTGGAGGCTGCAGCAAGAAACTGGGTGCCTCTCATGTCTTGGTGATCCTTGACTTTGAGGACTTTGGTTTCTTGATGTAGGTGGTCTGTGGGTGTAGTAGCTGTGAAGCCTGTGATTATTTTTAGGGCCTTGTTCTGCATGGTCTGTAGAGTGATGTAGTGTGTTTTGGCAAGGTTAGGAGCCCAGGAAAGGCTTGCATAATTCATCACTGAACGTATGTATTATTTGTATACCGTGGCGGTGGTTTCTTTGTTGTGTCCGAATGGTGTATGGGCAAGTGACCTCATGGCATTGAGTCTTGGTGTTATTTTATTTTTAATGTTCGTGATGTGTTGTTTAAATGACATTGATGTACTGTATGTTACACAAAGGATTTTGGGTGAGTGTGTGTGTGGTAGGGGAGTGTTGTTTATGGTAATGTGTGGGATGTGACTGTGTTCTGCTGTCCAGTTTGTGAGAAGGGTCACTGTAGATTTGGCTGGGACTATTTTGAGCCTGTTTGTGGTGAACCATTCGTGTAGTGTGTTGAGGTAAGGTTGAATGATGTGTGCAGCTGTGTTTGCGTTTTGGTGCATACATGTAAGTGTTATATCATCTGCATAGGAAGCTATGTGTATCTGTGGCATGTGGGGTGTGGGTATGTCGTGCATGTAAAAGTTAAAGAGTGTAGGGGACAAAACAGATCCTTGGGGGATGCCGCGTGTGAAGTTTCTGGTGTTAGATTATTGACCGGCAAATGTTACATATGCACATCTGTCTGCCAAGCAGTTTGCCAGCCATCTTTTTGTGTTATTGTGCATGTTTGTGTTGAGTATTTTGTTTGTGAGGTTATGGCAGGGGATGGCATCAAAAGCTTTGCTGATGTCTAATGTGACTAGGAGTGTTCTGTGTGGTGGCCTAGCTGAATTCATGCCATCGAAAACTCTCTGTGTAAGGTTTGTAAGAAGGGTGGAAGGGTGTTTGTGAAGTGTAGTGGCCTAAAGCCATGTTGTGATTAGGCTAGGAGAATGTAAGGCGTGACTAGTTGTAGTATCAATCGTTCAGTGACTTTAGAGGGGGTGCAGAGGAGTGTGATAGGGTGGTGTGAGGACGGTAATATGGGGTCTTTGTTGGGTTTAGGGGTACTGATGATAATGCCATGCTTTCAGATGTTGGGTATTATGTTGTGTGGGTACCTGTAGAGTTTGATTTGTTGGTAAGCGCTTGTATGCCTTGTGGTCCAAGGTGTTTAAGGTCAATGTTGCTTATGTTGTCTGGTCCACAGGCAGATGAGTTAATGATGTGCTTCGTCTGGTTGTCAGTGAAAGGTGCATAGTCTGGGTCTGTGGGGAACTGTCTCTTACGTCGGATGATAAGTCGGTCTTCGGGATGGCGGTTTAGATGGCTGACTTGTGAAAAGTGATTGATGAGAGTGTTTGCTTGTTGTTTGTTTGAGGGTATTGTGTCTGTTGTTGTGATGGCAGTGTGTGATTGTGTGGTGTTGCTGTTGGAAAGTGTGGTGCTGTTTAGTGTATTGTAGAGTTTGCTGATGTTTGTTTTGTGGTCGTGTTTGAAGGTAATTTTTCCAGTTTAGTGTTTGCTGTTCTGGTATTTTATTGTTTATTTGAGTGTTGAGTTTTTGTATTTGTTGTACGGTGTCTTGTGTATGGGGTGTTGGGGAGTGTCATAGTGTGTCCTGTTGTCTGATGAGGCCTTGAATTTCTGGTGTGAAGTTGGGGTTGTCTCTCTTTCTGTTGCCTCTAGGGATGTGTCTTTTGTCTGCATCTTGTATAATTGTATTGAAAGTGTGCACAGCAGTGTTGATGTTTGTGATGGGTGTACTGTTTAGTGTTTCGAAATGTTGTTTTGTTTCAGTTACAAACGCCACCCAGTTGGCTGTCTTATAATTAGTGTATGTGTGTTTGTGAGCAGCTGGGGTGATTCTGGTTTTGATAGTGATGATGATTAGGTGGTGATCAGAACCTAAGGTTTTGACCACTCTCCAGGATGTAGTGGGGGCGAGGTTTGGGGAGCAGAAGGTGATGTCTGGGGATGATGGGAGGAAGAGGGCTTGGTGTGGGATATGGGTATGTTGGTCTAGACTGTTCAGTATGAAAAGATGATCTGTCTGGGATTGTAGTACCAGCCCTCTGTCTGTGCCAGGATTGTTGACATGCCAGGCCGATGACTTGGTGTTGATATCACCACCCAGGATGATGCTGGATACGTTAGTGATGTGGTGTATCTGTGGAGAGTAATTGTATGGTACTGTGAGGGACGATTGAGGGGGAATATATGTGTTAGCGATTGTTATGTGTGATTTGTTACCAGTGTGTATTTTAATTGACTGTGTTTCTGTTGTGGTGTCATGTGGGGGGAGAAGTGACTTTGTGTGTGCACTGGTATCTGCAATGTTGATGGATTTGTACACCAGGGTGATAAGTCCACCATCGTTGGCCCGGTCTTGTCGAATGGTGAAGTTATGAAATGTCGGTGTTTTCTGTGCTCTGTGTAGTTTTGTTTCTTGTAAGATGGCAATGTGTATGTTCTGTTGATTGATGAATTGTGTGATTGATGAATTGTGTGAGTTCTTGTTTTTGGTGTTTATGCCATGTATGTTTAACTGAAGGATTTTTATGTTGTGTGTGCGATGTGTGTTGGCTGCTGCAGCACAGGGGGGAGGTGGTGTGGGTGGAGGGGAAGGGGTAGGAGGAGGCTGTGATGGAGGTAGGGGTTGAGGTGAATTAGGATGGGTTGGAATGGGAGGAGTTGGGGGACTGGATGGTGTGGGAAGGATCGGTGGGTTTGGCTGTGGAGGTGCGAAGGAAGTAGGAGTAGGAATGGTGGGGGGCTTTGTGGGTGGGGGGAAGGTGCATAAGGAGCAGGTCCAGGTGTTTGTGTAATGTTTTCTGGATGCAAGTGTTGTGCAGGTGTAATGGGTCCAGTTCTTGCAGGAATTGCACTGAAATGAACCCTTTGTCTGTCGGCTCGACGTGATAGGTTTTGAGCATGTTGGACATATGTATTTAATGGTGGGTCCTGGCTTGCTCTCAATGTCCCCGGCTAAAAGAAGTCATCGAGAAATGACAGCCAGGGAGTCATTTCTCAGTAGAAAAAATGGTGTTGTTGTGTGTGTTGTGTTGGGAGATGTGGTACTTGACCGAGCGACCGAAGCCACTCCCAGGTAATCAGGGCCCTTGAGAGGCCAGAGGAGTTTGTGATGGTTTGGCCCCCATGCTGTCCTCGTCTTCTCTTCAACAGCCTCTGGGTGGTAGACCCACAACAAAGACGCCACTGCCCCAGGTCCCAAATGACTGTTTTTTGTAAATTGTGAACAGTTAAGAATGCTTTGTTAATTTTTGATGTTGTGTGGGAAGTGGCACAGACAGTGAGGGAGTTACTGAGAAGAGGCTAAAGACAGCTGTACGCCTCGTTCCCAACATCCTCGCAATATTGAACTTTAATTGTAAAACATCTTAATTTGCTTTCTGTTTAGTGTGTATATATACAAGTGCTACATTTATTTTATTATTATTATTATTATTATTATTGTGGAGGTATTCAGAGGTTAGTGAGAATGCATCATTAGTGATGGCAATGAAGTCGTGTTCAGGAGCATACAGTATTAGCTGCGCAGAAAAGACTCGTGTCGTATTTCATTTGGTTTGTTTAAGGATATCAGTTTAGGAAGTGAATGTGTTGTGTGGAGGTAATGAGACATCAGGAGCAAGTTACAGTAGTCTCACAACACACTGAGTCGAAATCGAATATGGGAAAATCCCATAACACCAGAGGTGTGGGGGATGAATCTGACTAGTATGGGGTACTTTTAGGGAAAATAAAATGCTGTCAATGTTCCTTGTAACTGATTTTTGAAAATCTGTTTGTGTTGTCTGTGATTTCAGTACATGCAGGCATTTGATTTGGGAATAAAGTGTATTCCTTCATTTATGGCCTATATATTTTCTTAAATGAATGAAAGAATGAGTTTTATTGACATTTATTGTTTTAAGTTCATTTCACAAAAAATAATACTTATCTCCATATACTGCTACATATTTATCGTACTTTACTGGAGATGAACATTAAGTCTCAAATTATTGTACAAAAGGAATCAGACAGTTCAGACTTCATAAACATAGTGTTAAGATGGCGCTGTGGTACGAAGTAAGTTTTTGCAAGGAAGGGATTGTTTGTTTTCTTGTCTTGTACCCTTCTTTTACATAAAAATAAACCAAATACAGGTACAGTACCGAATAGAGATTCTGAAAAGTGGACTTCATAACGTGTTAAGATGGAGTCATTTAACAAAATAACATTTTGTAAGGAAGTGGTTGTTAGTTTGTTTTCTTGTACCCTTCTTTTACATAAAAATAGAGAAACCAAAGACAGATATACAGTACTGAATAAAGATTCTGAAAGGTGAGTGCGTATTTGAGTGATAAATACCCATTTCAAGCAATCTTTCTGTAGTCTTAGTCAATACACTTTTTTTCTCAGAACTGCCCTTCCAGAATTAGGGTGCCTCTTTCACACTGAAGCATCTAATATGCCGTGAAATACAGTACTTCCTGCTCACGGCTCGAGTCCAGAGGCCATGATACCAAATGTCTGGACAAGTTGGCTGGCCAGCCAAAGATCTCGGGGACTTTTACGTCTGGATAATAGCAAGTAAATTCGGATAATGGTTTAATAAGGCCAAGGTTCAGTGTCCGGATAATGAACACATCCGGATACTGAGCGTCCGGATAAATGAAGGACTACTGTCCTGTATTTCACTTATCACTCATCACCCTAGAGCAGTACACTATATCTGGGACTTTTGGGAAAATGATGTGGGTCAGACTGAGGCGGAACACGGGGGGACAATAATGATGCTGCCAGCTCGTCACCAACCAACGCACGAACACACAATGCTTGGTGTCTTGAATTTATATTAATATTAATGTACAGTAGACCTCTTTTCTAATTTTTTAGCATTTAGAAAATACTGTACCTTATTGGAACAGCTTAATTTTAAACAGTTTCAAGTACAGTAATACCCTGATACATGGTACCCCTAGATGCGATACCCTGGCTTAACGATGGGGGTACAAATACCATCAAACCCCATCACGTGATAGCCGCGCCCCGGTTTAACGATGGGTCCTCCGCGTTGCATCCACAGGCGATAGGCCGAAATTCTGAATCGCGTATGTTTCAGCGGCCAGCTGAGCCCGCCCACCTCCCAGGATGCGCAGAAACACTCGCACAGACCCCACAGCCATCGCTCACCCCACGCTCACCCATATCATTCTTCTCGCACCGGCCATCTCAGAGTAAGTAACTCTCCTATGCTTGCCCACAACGCATCATGCTGCATCACCAACGTTCCGCAAGCTGCTATCGTAGTGCATTGTAACTGAGTATGAGCAGTGCCATAAGTAGAGCAAGGATACTAATCGTATGTGGAGTGCAATTTTGTGTGAATTTTATCCTAAATAAGTGTGATCATGGCTGGTAAGGGTGTCGCACATAATGGGGCTAGTGGTGGTGCTAGTGAAGGCCCTAGTTGGGGTGGTAGGCGGCGTGATAGTGTTGTTGCTGGTGATGGTCCCACGGTGTGTGTAAAATTCTCTCTCTAGAAGTCAAGCTTGATATTCTTAACCACTATACAGTAATCCGTCAGGCATGATCATGGCATACACAGTAGACTCCGTCATGCCACGATCGTGGCAGCCTTCAAATCTCCCGCTCCTGTGAGGATGGGAAGTTTGTTTTAGTTGAGGCTAGACATCATACATCAAGGCTTATGACTGGCCCATTGTTTCCCACTCTCTCTATAGCTATCTAATCATGTCCCAACTTTTATTACTGGGTCAAATAGAGAGCAATATGTCTGCCATCTTTGCCTGTGAGTGAGTGGAAATCGGATACATGCTACTGTATATATTACTATTTTTAGTAAATTTATAGGTGAAGTAGCTAATATATATATATGTCCACCGGTAAATGAGTATTTCAGGCATAAGTTGTGACATACGACATTATATGAGAGTGCTGTTTGGGACTATTATTGACGGAAATAAGTGAGTGTGGACATGCTACATGTGCCCCAAGTGTAACAAGGGATTTTGCCCAGAATGCTAACCTAGCTACCACGAGGGGCTCAGGGAATAATCTGTATGTCTTCTAGTAATGTCTATACACCTGGATGACTTCGAATACCAGAAGATTTCATGTCTGTACACATATTACACAAGTTGTATTTTCTTTACGTTTATGGACAGCAATAGCGCTTTTTTTATTTAATTTTTTATGTCTGCCCACAATCATTATTCCTTCTTTCTGATTATATCATGGCAAAGAGCAGCTGCTAAGCTTTCAAATGATATTTTGTTACCCCATACTTTGTCTAATATTTTGCGTGAAAAAAAGAGCGAACAAAAGAGACCAGTTTCAAAGATCCTGCTTGTTTTTTATGTACAAAGTCAGACGGTGCCACGAAATTTAAAAAATGGAGAATAGTGGTTAAGCACCACAACAAAGGTGAAGGTGTGTGAACTATTGCCTCGGCTCTTCACTTGGCCCAGTCGACTGTCTCCACCATCATCAAAAAGAAGAAGGCCATTAAAGCTGGTGCTAGGGAGGTTGAAACCTCATCCGCCTCCCGTATCACCCGCCAGCGAGAGCCTGCGATGGAGGAGCTGGAGCGGATGCTGTGCACATGGGTGGAGGATCAGAACTGGCGGCAGGCACCCATGAGCCAGGCAATTATTTACACTAAGGCTCTCTTGCTATGGGAGGAAATCAAGGTGAGGTGGGATCTTGATGCTTGCCAGACCTTCAAGGCAAGCCACGGGTGGTTTGACCGCTTCAAGAGGTGAGCTAATCTCAACCACGTGAAGATGTACAGTGAGGCAGCGAGTGCAGATACGGTGGTAGCGGCAACATTTCCTGACGAACTGAAATGCATCATCACAGAGGAAGGGTATAGTGCGAAGTAGGTTTTGAATTTTGATGAGACTGGGCTCTTTTGGAAGAGAATGTCCTCCAAGACATATCTGGCAACAAAAGAAAAGTCTTCACCTGGGTTCAAGGCCTCAAAGGACTGGCTTACATTTCTGCTGGGGGACAATGCCGAGGGTGACCTGAAGTTGAAGCAGCTTCTTGTCTACCAATCCAAGAACCCCAGGGCTCTGGTGGGGTATGTTACAGAAAACCTTGGGGTGATTTGGATGTCAAACAAGAAGGCCTGGATGACTTCCAATATCTGTTTGTCACTTCCACTCATACCTCTTTTGTGTCCTGAAGAGGTATGCCTTGAGGGAGAATTTGGCAAACAGATTTCTCTTGGTGGTAGACAGTTTGCCTAGCCACCCTCCTGCGATGAAGGAATGGTCAAGCAACATAGAAGTGGTCTTCCTGCCCACAACACCACATCTTTCTTGCAACCCATGGACCAAGGGGTGATTGCTGCATTCAAAGTGTATTAACTCCACCGCACTATGCAGCAATTGGTAAGGGCCTGTGGCAGTGATGACAGAACAACAGTGCAGCAGTTCTGGAAGGGCTACAATATACACCACGCCCTAGAGAACATCACTGCAGCGTGGAGTGAGGTTTGCCAGGCCACCATGAACAGTGTGTGGCAGAAGCTGTGGCCAGAATGCGTGCACTCCTTCACCACTTACCTGAGGGCATGCAAGCTTCACAGTGCAACTTGTGTGGCAGGACATACTGGAATTGTCGCACAAGGAAGGCTTCTGGAAGGTTGATGAGGATGACATGGAGGAGGTTCCCAAAAGCCACAGGAAGGAGCTTAGCAACGAGGAGCTCCTCAATATTAAGATTCAGGGGGCACACTAGGAGGCACAGGAGGAGGAGGTCATCCCTGAAGTGCTAGTCCTCAGTACGGCAATTCTGAGGGAGATGCTGACCATGCTGGATGAAATAATTGCACAGATGTGCACACACAACCCTCTCCCAGAACGAACCAGGGACACCGCTAATCAGCTGGAGGAGGAGATGAAGGTGTACAGGACAATGCTGGAGGAAAAGACGAGGGTGGCCAGGCAGACAACAATCACTGCCTTCTTCAAACACGACCCCACCACACCAGCAAGCCACAAAGGATCTCCCCAGCCCTCAATGAGTAGAGCATCTCCCCAGCATTCAACCAGCAGAGCATCTGCCCAACCTTCAACCAGCAGAGCATCTCCCCTGCCATCAACCAGCAGAGAAACACCCAGGATCTCCTCCTGCTGAGGACGTGCTCAGCCCGTAGTGCTGGACCTAACCCCCAGCCAATCCCCCTCTCCCATTTCACCTGTCTCCACCAATGCACTCCATCACTCCATCGCTGCTTTCCTCGCCCCAGCCTCCATCTCCCTCACCACTTCAGCCACTGTCTCTGTTTTCCTCACCACAATGTGAGCCACCGCATCTGACTCCATCGCTACCACATCGGTCATCGCAGCAGTCTCCCTCGTCACCTCACTGGTCATCGCAGCTATCTCCCTCACCACCTTCTCTGACATTGCACTGCACTCCATCGCCACCCCCAGAGCCATCGCAAAGCATATCATTGCCACCGCCTAAGCCATTAAGTTGCACCCTATCGCCACTGCCTGCCTCATCGCATCGCACCTCATTGCCACTGCCTGAGCCATCGCATCGCACCCCATCGCCACCGCCTGCCTCATCGCATCGCACTCCATCGCCACCCCCAGAGCCAGTGCATGTCTCCCGCTATGATCACCCCAACTCGCCAGGCTTTCCCCTACTCTGACCCTCTCCTACAGATGGGGTTTGAGGGCTTTGAGGAGAAGGATTGAGTTGTAGGGAGCACCACATGTCCCCTAGCCTCAGGGGGGATAGCAAGAATGATGACCAGGACTGGACATGGACTTACAAGAAGTAAGTTGATGAGAGGTGTTTGAGATTTTCTAATCTATTCCTTATGATTTTCAGGGTCTACTTGTTGGTTTCAGTGAGTTATTTACAGGTGTTAGGCTTAGGTTAGCTTCCTTGACAGCTGTTAGGCCATATAGATTGGCTTTAAACTCGTTCTTGGGCTCATTGGGTGCGTTTTGGGCTTGGTTTGGGGGGAAACCCAAGACTGGTAAACGCTCCACATTACTTTACATGTTAAGAGTACCCTGATATATGACACCCCGCCTAATGATGGGGTTTTACCTAACCAGTTACATCGTTAAACCGGGGTATCCCTGTATCTGATACATCTCTATTTTTGTGACAAAAACCATCACATTAATAATTAATCATGTTTGTGAGTGTTTAATGGACAAAATTTCTCTGGTAATATGAACAATTTGACAATGTTGAATTTTATGCTAAATCAATGATTATCTGCAGAAATATGCCAAATTTAGCATAATTATGCTAAATCTGGTCACGCTGCACTCTATGACGGACTGATAAGAAGCGCTCAGCACTGTCAGTTTTTGTTTTTCAGTCTTCTTTTTGTATATCCACCACATCCTCTTTGTGTGTGGTAAGGATGTGGATGCAGATGCAGATGTTTAATAAATCGCAAATGCCAATGTGGATTTTTGTATTATCACAAACACAGATGCAGATGCAGATGAGGATGCATTTTTAAAAAATGATGCGGATGTTTTGCACAGGTGGATGTAGATGCAGATATCTGATACATCTTTAGTAAACAGTAATCTCTCGATTATCCAAACAGCTATTACCCGGATGCTGTGATCCAGCTGTTCAAAACCGTTATTCGTACATTTTTTCATAATATCCTGACAAAATGCCGACACTCAAGAGGAAATTATGGCCACAAGAACATTTTCGCACCCAGCCGGGTGGGAATAGCCTTTTGGAACCGCCCTGTCTGGCTGGTTAGTTCACCCAACATCCACTAGAGATCCCCTTGATCGTTCTCAGTTCCCATGCAGCGACAGTGTAGTAAACAGCTCCTCTCACAGTTGTTATGGCAGTGCACATGGTGGTTCCTGTGGATGTTCTCTACCTGCTTCAGGCCTTGCTATTCCTTGCATGCCTCTTCCCAGGGCGTGTGATGATGGCCCCTCCACCAGGGAAAACTATGAGGGTAGTGCTGACTCTTTACATGCGGGAGATCCTGGGAAAGATTGATGCACAATGGTCGAATCATGAGTGCTGATGTTGATTTCATTCTGGCTTACTGTTCGGTACCTTGATTTTATTCTACTGGCAAACCCCAATTTACGATACCCTTAGATGCAATACCCTGGCATACTGATGGGACAGAAATACCACCCTACCCCGCCTATCGTAGGCCTACCCCCAGTTTTGCAATGGGTTTTTATTTCATTTTTACCAGTTTTGATGATTTTTGGACTTAAATTTTGTCTTTAGGTTGATTTATAAACTGTTTTTAGACCTAGATGAATGTGTTTTAGCTGCAGGTGGAGTGAACACCATCATCAAGGGTACGGATTCCCACCCACCAGAAAAGGAACAATGCAGTGTGGACAACTAGGTGACTCAACAAAGAATATTTCATGCTTGACCACTGAACATCTAACCTATCATGGAATCATCATCACCCGGACCTCCTTTCACAACCTAGGGCAGGGTGAGGAGTAGTAATGTCCAGACAGCCCAAATCTGCCCAATCCAATGGACCATGCTTCCATTCACTGATCATTCAAGCCCCTGGAATCCTGGCTCTATTGGATACGCCAAAAACACTCACCACATTCTGTAGCTTCACAAAAAAGTATTCGATTGAGTCAATCCGGAGTCTGCCACGTTAAAAAGCGGTGCCAAATCCCTGATCACGCACTTCTCACAACATTCATCCAGCCAGCTCGATCTCTTGTCAGTTCCCTAGCCTCACCGACTTCCATACCTCTCTTCCTCATACACTCATCCACCATATCTATCCACAACACCAAGACTCAATGCCTTGAGGTCACTTGCCCATACAAGACTCGGACACAACAAAGAAACCACCATCACAGTATATAAACAATACATACGTTCAGTGATGAATTATGCAAGTCCTGCCTGGGCTCCTAACCTCATCAAAACACACTACAACACTCTATTGACCATACAGAACAAGGCCCTAAAAATAATCACAGGCTGCACAGCTACTACACCCATAGAACATTTACATCAAGAAACCAAAGCCCTCAAAGTCAAGGATCACCAAGACATGAGATGCACCCAATTTCTTGCTGCAGCCTCCAACAACCCACAACATCCATTATATTACATGGCAGCACATCCACCCACACCAACACAACATACACTCTTTGAGAGCTCTGTGGGAAAGCCCGGTCTCGGCCATGGCCTTCCTAAAGGACTCGGGGCTGTTCAGCCAGACTGCCTATGGAACAACAACAACAACCTTCTCCTTGGTCTACCTTGCCTCCTCCCTCCTTCAAATTCGCTCATATATACCTTTTTCACCACTCTATTATTATCCATTCTCTCCACATGACTGTACCATCTCGGTACACTCTCTTCGATTCTTGTGTCCACTGACTTCCTTACTCCACATCTTTCACAAATCACATTATTTCATATCCTATCCACCCTCTGTACTCCACATACATTCCTCAGCAGTCCCATCTCCACTGCTCTTACTCTTACCTTTTCATTTTCATGCCACACCATAGTCTCGCATCCATAGGTTAGAGTTGGCACTAACACTCCTTCATGTAAGCCTCGTGCAGCTGCAACATTCAAGCCTCTGTTTCTTATCAAGGCCTTCATTGCACCAGCCACCTTTCTTCCTTGTGTCACTCAACTTTCAATTTCTTTTGCACATTTTCCTCTCTCTTCTATCACTGTACCCAGGTACTTGAACTCTCTCACCAATTCCAGTCTCTCTCTCCATTCAATGTAACATCTCACTGAGAGCCACCTTCTCTATCAATAATCATCACTTTACTCTTTTCTACATTTACTTTCAAGGCATGATGCTCACAGACATCGGCAAAACTCTGCACTAGCCTACCAAAGTTCTTGTCCTGTGTTTGCAAGCAGTACTGCATAATCAGCATACAACAAATTTGAGCTATTCCATCCATCACCATTCATTACCAAAGCCATCCCTATCTCCATTACTTGTGTTTTTACTTCTCTCATCACGTCATGCATATATATATATATTGAACAATCACTGTCGCACGCCCACACCGATCGTGAACCATTCACTTAGATGCCCATTAACCCCTACACATGCCTCACTACCATTATAAAAACTCTTGAGAGCACCTAGCAGCTTACCATCTACACCATACATGTGCAAAACTTTCCACAATCCCTCTCTGTCTACTTTGTCATATGCTTTTTCCAGATCCATGAATGCCATAAACACCTTATGGTCCTTCTCACAAGCCTTCTCTGCTAAATGTCTCACTGCAAATATTTGATCCACACATCCTCTGCCACTCCTAAAGCCAACCTGTTCATCACTCACTAGGACTTCTGAGATCTCTCTTACTTTCTCTATCATGGAATACATAATAATAATTTTAAATAAATATTAATAATTATGAAAGTCTTAGAGTGTAAATATTTCATGCACTGATGAAAACTGTGACACTGATAAATCATGTGTTTACATTCGACCTGTTTAAGGGAAAACACTTTGAAAATACTATGGAATTTCTAAATAAATGTTGAAAAATTAGAGGGAAGAAAATAAAGGAGCTCAGCAACCAGAAGAGTAACAAAAATGACATAAAGAAAGGCTGTTGAAAAGGCTATCCTGATCGCATTATCGGTCAAAAAATCATGTGTTTACATTCAGATTGTTCAAGGGAAAACACTTTGAAAATAAGAAGGAATTTCAAATTAATGTTCGAAAACGAAATGTAAAAAAGAACCTACGCTATTTTACGGGTTTGTAAATGGTAAAATGAAAGTTAAGCACAGTATAACACAACTGAGAGATGGAGATGAAACTTAAGAAAGAGAAGAAGATATGTGTGAAATAATGAACAACAAGCTGCAGTCAGTCTATGTGCTGGATAAGGAATTTAATGATCCTGAAATGGAACCCAGGATGACATGAATGGTGGAAATTGCAGTTGTCATGAATGAAGTGTTACAGCTGATGAGGGACTTCAAGGACTTGGATGTGAGGAGAGCAATGGGCTCAGATAGTGTGGCGGGATGGATCCTGATGGAACCTATCTATCTGTTTATTCCCAGACATTTTAATTCTGCAAGGGCTGGCTACAAACAAATCGCCTCCATGTTGCCCTGTCCCCAGCCATTTCACTGCCCTGCTCCCAGCTCACACCCCCCACTCTCATATACCTTTCCACTCCATCTCTCCATCGCATCCTTGGTCTCCCCCTCCCTCTCCCCTCTCTCCACCTCACTCACATACACTCTCCTTATCAGTCTCTCACTGATGAATTGTGCTAACCAATTAGTGTAGACTGTTTGTGTGATCATTAAGAGCTCTAAGGAAAATGGACAGTTATGTAAAGACTGGAAAAGTGCAAATACTGTCCCAATCTTCAAGGGAGAAAATAGGGAAGATCCACTCAATTACAGACCTGTATCACTTAATAGTGTTGTTTGTAAAATCTGTGAGAAAATTATTATATTTATATGAAAATGAACTCATAACACCAAGCCAATCTGGTTTTAGGGAGGGAAGATCTTGTGTTACTAACATATTAAGTTTCTATAGTAGGGCAACAGATGTCATACAAGAGAGAGAGAAAGGAGTGGGCAGATTGTGTGTATCTAGATCTCAAGAAAGCATTTGACAGGGTGCCCTAGAAGAGACCGCTGTGGAAGTTGAAGACATTCGGAGGAGTGCATCGTTTTCGTTTTCGTTTTGTAGGCTCTAACATGCTTGCATGTATCGGCCTTGGTCACCTAATGGTGGCTCTCCATGCTGCTCAACCTATGGCAGCCTCCCTGTTCAGTCCCTTAACCCTGAGGTCACACTTAATGACCTCGTCCCACATCTCTTTCGGTCTACCCCTCACAACCCCATCCCCAGTATTAACACTTCTCACCTTCTGCACCCAATTATCATCCCCCATCCTCTCCACATGCACAAACCATCTCAATCTACCTCTCCTCATCACAGCACCAATAAACTCCAGTCCCATCCTACCTCTTAACTCTTCCATCATAAACCCAGTCCCCCCAGGCCTTGCATGCAGGGACGCAATGCACATCCACCTAATCATTGTCATTTCTGTACGTTTGAGCCTGTGATTATCCTCTTCCTTTACTGCCCAGGTCTCACCACCATTCAGCATCACACTCCTAACAAATGCTGCATACAAAGACCCTAACACACAGGAAAAGTCCTCTCAATGTCAGGAGAGACAACAGCTTCCTGCATGGGAAACTATAAAAGTGGATGGAAGATTATCTGCTAATGGTAGGTAGGGGCACTTACCATCCACTCACTCAATGTAGTGCTGCTTTGAGTGTCTGCCCTTTCCTCTCTTCCATCCTTCCTCTTCTGTCTTTCTTTCCTTCACACTTTCCTCTTTCTTCTGCCTAGGGGTTTCTGCCTGTGGGTGACTTTACACTCCCTCTTCTGTCTTTGTTTCCTTCATTCTAACCTCTTCCTTCTGCCTATGAGTAACTCTACACTGAGTGACAACACAAGTGGTTTCCTGTACCCCAGGAAACCATTTATTATGCTGGGTGGTAACCACATTACCAAATTATGGCGACTAGTGGTTTAGTGGGTAATTAAGGTGCTCCAAACGGGTTCCCTGTGTAAGTTGATATCCAAGGGGTGGTTGGGGTTTACTGCTCATGTAATGCCACTCAGAAATGAGTGAGGCTGGTCACTCTCATCTTAAATGTCAGGACCAACTTGCCTGGCCCGGGGTTCCTACGTTCCTCATGGGAAAGCATAGGATTGGATGAAGGATGGATGGAAGGTAGATGAGAACAGTCATACGGGACAAGGTTTCACAATGGAAAAATGTGACCAGTGGAGTACCCTAGGGTTCTGTCTTAGCCCTAATAATGTTTCTGACATATATAAATGATCTACCAGAAGGTTTGAATAGTAACATGAGTATGTTTGCAGATGATGCTAAAATCATTCATTCATTGCCAGACGCCATGTATCCCAAACGGGGTAACCAAGGGCTTAGAGTTAATTGTTTTACAGGGAGGGGCACTAATCCTCCACCAACCCCACTTGACACGTAGGGATGCCAACAGCATCTGGTGTACCCAGGCGGTCACCCATCCAAGTACTAACCAGACCCAACGTTGCTTAACTTCGCTGATCGGACGGGAAGCGGTGTACTCAACGTGGTATGGCCGTTATTAAATGTATTCATAGTTGTAAAGAGCTGTGAGAGGACTTGGATGAACTCCACAGCTGAAGCCAGACTTGGAAAACGGATTTCAATGCCAAGAAGTGTCATGCATTAGAAATGGAAATGAGTGAAAAAAGACCACATTAGACATATAAACTGGGCAATGAGATAATTGGTAAAGGAAAAGATGATAAGGACTTGGGAGTGATTACTCAGAATGACTTATCACCAGAAAAGCACATAAACAGAATCACTGGAGGAACTTACAGATTACTGACCAACATGAGAGTGGCCTTTAATTGTAAGGACGAGGAAATGCTAAGGGAGTTGATAGTGACCATGATAAGACCAAGACTAGGGTATGTGGCTGTGGTACGATCACCTCATTGGAAGAAGTATACTGATAAACTGGAAAGGGTTAAATGGATGGCTACAAGGATTATACCATGCTTAAGGGAACTGACCTACAAAGGATGACTGGAAAAACTTAAGTTAACAACACTGCGCAAGAGAAGGGAAAGAGGTGACTTCATCATGATGTTTAGAAATGTAAGAGAATTGGAAAGGGTGGATAGGGAGGATCTTTTTGTGTTGGATGATGGAAGAACAAAAGGTCATGACTTCAAGCTGAGGAAAAGTAGATATCTTAATGATCTTAAAGGTTCAGTTTCCCAAACAGAAGCACAGGTACTTGGAATGACCTAGACAAGAAGGTAGTGCAAGCAAAAAAACATTCAGGTGTTTAAAACTAGACTGGATAAATGTAGACATGGAGACAGGACAAAATCTTGGCTCAATTCCTGTATTCAGTACTACAAATAGGTAAATACACACAGACAACCCCCCCCACACACACAACCCCACACAAACACAAACCCCCCCCCCACACACACACAACCCCACAAACACACAAAACCCTCCCACACACACATACACACCTCACATATTACCCCTACTTACACACACGCACGCATGCACACTTGTTACAGATGCAGCAGACAAGAAAAAAATGCGTGATTATCTCCGGTTTGAAAGAAAAACCGATGTCAAAGAGGTCAGAAAGAGAAAAGAGAAAAGGAAGAACTGAGAAGAGCAAAGGAAATAGTGTTGAAAGTTCTGGAAGGAAAGGGCAAAGCCCAAGAGTGATCTAAGAAGTGTTTAGGTTGGGAAAATATGTGGAGGGAGGGGGCAAGAACACTCAAAGTAAAATTCAAGTCTCAGGTCACAGTAAATGAAATAATCAACAAGACATGGAAATTAGCAGATATGGAAGGATTAAAAAATATCTTGATAAGGAGAGATGCAAATGATCAAGAGAGAGCTAAAATAAAGGAACTTGTTTAGGAAGCGAAAAAAAAAAAAAGACCAGAGAACAGAGGAAGAGAAGACTGAGTTCTATTGGAGGGTTATGGATCAGAAATTAAGGAAGTGGTACCGAAGGAGAGAGGGAGAGAGGAAGACAGAATAAAAAACAAGGCAAAAAGACTGAAGTGGAATATGCTAATGTAGATGGTTTATTCTCAGCAAGACTAGAAATAGATGATTTCTTGAGGGTAAATGAGCCAGACATTATGTGCTTTGTAGAGACCAAGCTAAGAGAGAATACTGAAATCCAAATGGGAAATGGGAAACACAAACTATGGAGTGGAGACAGAAAAGAAAAAACAGGAGGAGAAGTGATGATAGCAGTGAAAAACAGCCTAAACGTGGATAGTGTGGAACTGGGAGAAGGTATGGCTGAAGTGGTAAATGTCGTGATGGAAACCCGAGGGAAAGACGAGAGACATCACAATAGCATACAGTATGTCCCCCCCAAGACAAGAGCATGGAAGGAGGAGGAATATCAGATGTTGTCGGACATGGTTAGATACCTACAGAAGGTGGCTGAAAAAAGGAACATAATCCTGATGGGGGACTTCAATTGTAAAGAGGTAAACTGGGAGGAGTGGGACTCATGAAGTAGTGAAGAGTCTTGGGACAGTATACTGTTAAATGTCGCAATGGATACTGTAATGACCTAGTGGGTCACAGAAGAGACAAGATTTAAAGGGATGACACACCAGCAAGACATGATTTAATTCTAATCAAAGAACCTGATGCAAATGAATCTCTGAAATATCTGTGTCCAACAGGAAAAAGTGACCATGCAGTGATAGAGTTCCAAACTACAGAAGGAATTGGGGAGACAAGAGACAAACTATACAGGCATGGAAGATGCAGCTTTGGAAAAGCAAACTTTACAGGATTGAGAAATATTTTTTTAAGAAGTGAAGCGGATTAGAGAGAATTCTGGGAAACGAGAGATACAGAAGAAGTGGGATATCTTTCCAGAATTATATAATACAGGTGAAAAAGTATGATAACCAAACCATATGTGCACCCTATGTGTGAACAAGTGGGTTGGTGGAGGGTTAGTGCCCCTCCCTGTAAAACAAATAACTCAGAGTCAAATGGCCACCCCTAACGGGATTATGGTGTCTGGCAATAGATAGATAGATGGATACGAAAAGTATGTGCCAAAAGTTAGTGGGAAAGAGAACTGGAGAAATGACTGATTCAACAAAAGGTGTATGACAGCAAAAAAGGAAAGGGATAAGGCTTGGAACAAATGAAGAAAAATAAATAATGACAGAACAAAGGAAGCATATAAAAAAAACTAGAAATGAATATACAAGAATACGGAGAGGAAGAAAGATGCTTCAAAAAATGTATAATGTATTTGACAAATGTATGGAAGAACCTAAATTGTTTACATGTTCATTAATGGCATACTGAAACAAAAGGAGGGAATCAGTAAGCTGAAAGTAAAGAGAAATGTCTATAAACACGTGGTTATGCAAGTTGAAGTAATGAACATATGCTTCCAATCAGTCTTCACTACAGAATGTGATTTTGTGGAGGAGAAGTGACTAAAAATATAGTGTCAAAATATGTAAAGGTTGAAGTGCAAGAAGTACAGTATACAAATTACTGGAAACTCAAGATGCAAGGAGGCCCCAGGACCAGACGGGATCTCTCGCTGGATACTAAAGGGATGCAGAGAACAAATGGGGGATAAGATTCATGGTTTAATTGTGGGTTCTCTGGAAGAACGGAAAATGCTTCAGGAATGAAAGACAGCCAATGTGGTATTAATTTATAAGGGAGGGAAAAAGGAAGTACCCCTGAATTACAGACCAGTGTCCTTGACCAGCATGGTTGCAAAACTGTGCAAGAGAATCCTGAAAGACAGATGGATAAAATATCTGGAGGAGATAGACATTTTGGTAAAAAGTCAGTCTGGATTCAAAAGTGGAAGGTCAAGTGTTTCCAACCTGTTGAGCTTCTACTCAAGCGCGATGGACATGCTGCAAGAGATAGTTGGGTGGATTGTGTGTATTTAAATTTAGAGAAAACCTTAACAAGGTACCCCACAAGCAACTAATGTAATGTGGAAATTGGAACACATAGGAGGACTGAAGGGGAACCTCTTGGAGTGGATGAGGGACTTCTTGAGAGACAGGCAAATGAGGACAGTAATAAAAGACAGAATGTCTGGAGGGAGGGAAGTAACAAGTGGAGTCCCACAGGGTTCAGTGTCAGTGCCTATAATGTTCCTGATTTACATGAACGATACGGTAGATGGAGTAAACAGTTATGCAAGTCTGTTTACTGACGATGTGATGATCATGAGAAGAGTAGAAGTTGAAGAAGACTGTAAAATGCTGCATGAGAACCTGGCTATGCTTCATGACGAGCCGGATATGGCAAATGAAATTCAACAAACAAAAAATGTAAAATACTGTACTCGAAATGGGTAAAAGTACTAAGAGACCATCGCTGAATTATTTGATGGGTAATGAACTAATCACAAAAGTGAGAGAAGAAAAGGACTTGAGAGTGCTGGTCCAGGATAATCTGTCACCTGAAAAACACATTAACAAGATAGTTTGAGAGACATATAATCTCTTGACTAACATAAGAGTAGCATTTCATTACATGGATGAGGAGATGATGAAAAAATTGATAGTGGTCATGACCCGCCCCAGGTTGGAATATGTGAAAGTAGTGTGGTCCCCACATAAAAAGAAAGATATTAACAAGATCGAGAGAATACAGAGCACAGCAACCAAGATGGTCTCTAGCCTGGCATATCTGTTGTACGAGGAAAGGCTAGAAAAACTGGACCTGCCTTCCTCAGAAGAATGGAGAGAGAGGGGCGACATGATTGCAGTGTTCAGGGCCAGGGTGGGAGTAGAAAAAATTGACAGAGAAGATCTCTGTATGGGATGGGAGAGTAACAAGAGGAAAGGAAATGAAACTAAAAAAGCCAAGTTGCTTGACGGATATCAAGAAGTATAGTTTTCCATACAGATGCATGGACCTGTGGAATGGCCTGGACAAAGAGATCATCCAGTCCACACACTTAAATGAGTTCAAAACAAAGTTCGACTTGTCAAGAAACAAAGACGGGACCCCACAAGCATAGCTCCTTTCTTGTATAATACAACTATAGTCGCGGTGCACGACTCCGAGATTGTCATTATTGTACCCTGGCAAAATACCATTCAAAAGTGTGTCCGATTTCGTATCATATTATACACGAATCATATTACAGTACATTATGAACGAATATATTATACACGAATATTATTATACAAAAACATATTATACACGAATCACTATCCCCCTGGGGGTAGAGGGGTTTTTCAAGAATACTCCCCCAGTATCCCTGCTTGTTGTATGGGGCAACTAAAAGGATTGGCGGAGGGTTAGTGCTCCTCCCCGGAAAACAACTAACTAAAAAGATGAACAAGAAGCCTCGGACAAGGACTGACCAAACAATGATGACCGAGGACCGGACAAAGGACATGGTACAGATCATGACATGGAATGTAAGGGATGCGAATGATGAGGTGAAAGTGAGAGAGAGAGATTGTTCAGGTGCTTGAGGGTGTGAAAGTGGATGTATGTGGAATAACTGAAACTAAATGGAGAGGAGAGGGTGTGAGAGAATGAAAGTATGAATGGGGTATATGTGCAGGAGTAGGTGAGAATGAGAGGGCAAAAGAAGGAGTGTGTATTGTTGTGAGTAAAAGATGGATGAAGAACATAAGAGGGTATGGATCAGTTGGCTCAAGGATTGTGTTGGTAAGATTGAAAGTTGGAATACAAATGTGGGTGATTGTGTGCGTGTATGTGCCAACACAAGATTGTGCAAGCAGAGTGAGAGAAGAGTTCTGGACAAATGTGGAAGTGTGCATGGAAAAGTTTGGAAGGAATGAGACTGTTTTTGACTGGTGATGTGAATAGTAAAGTAGGGAATGTGAAAGTGGATGGAATAGTTGGTGGGTGGGGTGTGCCTGCTGAGACAGATGAGAATGGCAGTGCGTTAGTGGACATTCGTGCTGGGAGGGGGTTGGTGACAGCCAATACCCTCTTCAGGCACAAAATGATCCACAGGTATACATGGCATGTGATGAGAAGGGTGGGTGGTGAACTGAATGAAAGGATGGCAATGATTGATTATGTGTGTGTGTGTGGATGAAAGTATGCGAAGACGTGTAATGGATGCAAAGAGCTTATAGAGGTTGGGGGAGTGGACTTTCTGACCACTACTTGGTGGTGGCCAGAATCAAGATCCAAGTAAGATTGAGAAACAGAAGAAGGGAAGGAAGAGAAGAAGGAGTAGTTGCAAGGAGAGTGGAAAGGTTACAAGAGGATGAGAAAAAGGCAGAGTATAAGAGAGAAGTGGAGGAACGATTGGGCAAATATGAATTGGAGCAGAAGGGGGACGTGGAAGGTGTGTGCAGGATATTTACAGAAGAAATATGTGCGGCATGTGATGTGGTGTGTTGGAGGAAGAGAAGACGGAGGGGGGTGCAAGGAACAGCGTGGTGGACTGAAGAGGTGAGACAGGCTGTAGCACAAAAGAAGAAAGCATACAATGAATGGATGAGAAATAGGGGCATGGAAGAAGTTGAGAGGCGGAAGAGAGAGTTATATGTAAAAAGAAAGAGAGAGGTGAAAAGATTAGTAAGAGAGAGCAAGAAGAGAGTGGATGAGGAATTTGGAAGGAATTTGAGTGTAAAGTGGAGGGACTATAAGAAAATGTTCTGGAAAGAGGTAAAGAAAGTCAGACAAGGTGGCAGTGAAGTTAGTAGGGGAGTGAAAGATGAAAATGGTAGATTACTAGTGGAGAAAGGAGAAAAAGTGAGCAGATGGAGAGAACACTTTAAGGAATTGTTGAACATAGAGAATGAAAGTAATGCATGCATAAGTGGCTGGGGAATGGCTAGGAGAAGGAGGGAGGTGAGAAGACAGGAAGAAACTAGTAGGATAAAAGTTGTGGAAGCAATGAAGAAAGTCAAATTGGGGAAAGCCCCAGGAATTGATGGAGTGTGTGGTGAAATGCTGAAGCATGGGGGTGAGATAGTAGTAAAATGGATGTGGAAGATGTGCAGATTGGCCTAGGAGGAAAGTAGAGTCCTGGAGGATTGGAAGTCAGGTATAATTATTCCCTTGTACAAAGGAAAAGGGGAAAAAGAAGTGTGTGGTAATCATAGGGGCATTTGTCTTCTTAGTATAATAGGAAAAGTGTATGGTAGGATACTTATTGATAGAGTTAGAGAAAGAACAGAGAAATTGGTTGGAGAAGAACAGGGAGGCTTTAGGAAGGGAAGAGGTTGTGTAGATCAGATATTCATTCTTAGATCTTTAGTGGACAAGTTTCTAGAGAAGGGAAAGAAGTTGTCTGCGGCCTTCATGGATTTGAGAAAGCATATGACAGCATGGATAGACAAGGACTGTGGAAAGTATTGAGAATATATGAAGTAGATGGGAACTTGTTGAATGCTGTGAAGAGTATGTATGGTGGTGCTAAGGCTGCAGTGCGTGTGGATGGTGAACTGAGTGAATTTTTCTCTTTGAAGGTTGGGTTGAAAACAGGGATGTGTCATGTCTCCATGGTTGTTCAATCTGTACATGGATGGGATAATAAAAGAGATACAAGGTAGGGCAGTGGATGTTGCAGCGGCCTTAGTGAGAGAGGGTAGTGTTTGGAAACTCCCTGTACTGTTGTTTGCAGATGATACTGTGTTGTTAGATGAAGACAAAAGGGAGCTGCAAGGCTTGGTGGATGAGTTTGGGAGAGTGTGTAAGAAATGGAATCTAAAGGTGAATGTACAGAAGAGTAAAGTGATGGCCTTTGAGAGAGGTGAAGTCAGTAAATGTACAGTGAGGCTGCATGGTGAGGAAATGGAAAATGTGAGTACATTTAAGTACTTGAGGAGTGTGATGAGTAAGGATGGAAGTTTGGAGGGTGAAGTGCTTGAAAGGGTACAACAAGGAAGAAAGGCTGCTGGTTCCTTGAAAGGAGTGATAAGAAACAGGGAAGTAAGCATGGAAGTGAAAATGTTACTACATGACAGTATTGTGATACCAACTCTAATGTATGGGAGTGAAGCTTGGACGTTGTTGGAAGGACGCAAATCAAAGTGAGAGCAGTGGAAAAGAGTTATTTAAGAGGAGCCTGTGGAGTCACATGGACTGACAGGTTGACAAATGAGGATATACTGAAGCATTGTGGTGTGGATGTGGATGTGATAGGAAGCGTTAGGAGGAACATACTGAGGTGGTTTGGCCAAGTGGAGGGGATGGAGGGTGAGAGACTGATAAGGAGAGTGTATGTGAGTGAGGTGGAGAGGGGAAGAGGGAGGGGGAGGCCGAGGATGAGATGGAGGGATGGAGTGGAGAGGTATATGAGAGAGGGGGGTGTGAGTTGGGAGCAGGGTAGTGAAATGGCGGGGGACCGGGCAACGTGGAGGCGATTTGTTTGTGGCCACCCCGAACGGGATTAAGGTCTGGCAATAGATAGATAGATAGACAGACTTGCATCTCATCTTGTACATGAAATGGGATGCACTTTTGAATGGTAGGCTGCCAGGGTACGATAATGACAACCTCAGAGTGGTAACCCGCGACTATAGGTAAATACAACTAGATAAATACACACACACATACACAGGTACACAGACACAGACACAGACACACACACACAGGATGTTGCCAGTGGCGAAGCCAGGGTACGATAATGACAACCTCAGAGTGGTAACCCGCGACTATAGGTAAATACAACTAGGTAAATACACACACACACAACCCCCCCCCCCACAGGATGTTGTCAGTGGCGAAGCTCCATGCACAGAGTGGGAAAATAAAGCTCAAATCAGCGGCGAAAAAGAAGCCTGCCTATTGTGAATATGCAAATCGAATGCGTGAGTGGTGGGCCCATCTCAGATGAGTGAAAATAAGCTAGAGGAGTCAGTCAAATAAGAGTTAAACACAGTAACGGTTTTAAATTTTGTACAACTGCGTCATGGCAGAGAGAAGTAGTCCATTGCTTACATCCAGTTGGTGGAGGCACTCACCATCCACTCACTTGATGTAGTGCTGCTCTAGGGTGTATGCCCTTTCCTTTCCTCCATCCTTCTTTCTTTCCATCCTCTTCTGTCTTTCTTTCCTTCATTCTTTCCATGTCCTTCTGACTACAGGTGACTTTACACTCCCTCTTCTGTCTTTCTTTCCTTCATTCTTTCCTCTTCCTTCTGCCTGTGGGTGATTCTACATTGAGCGTCAAGCCAAATCGTTCCCTGTACGCCAGGAAACCATTTACTATGCCAGGTGGTAACCATATAACCAAATTTTGGAGCCTGGTGGTTTAGTGGGCAATTACGGCACTCCAATCAGATTGAGCTGGTGAAGGTTTATATTTAAGGGGTGGTTGGGGTTTATTGCTCACGTTATGCCACTCAGGGATGGGTGAGGCTGGTCACTCTCATCTTAAATGTCAGGACCAACTTGCCTAGCCTGGGTTCCTACGCTCCTCATGGGGCAATGTGAGATTGGGCGATGATGATGATGATGATGAGTTTGCAGCGTTCTCTAATGAAGAACAAAACAACAGAAGTATTAAACTGAACCAAACAAGAGCAGCAGGTGTGGAGAAAATGGCTGAGAAGAATGAAGAATGCCCAGAAATTAAAACAGGTATGGGCAATAATTAGGGAATTACAGGAACAGACCTCAGAACAGGAGAGGGAGATAAAGGAGTTGAAAAACAAGTTAGAGAGCATGTGCTCACACAGTGTTAACCTGGAGAGAAAGGTGTCCGAATTAAAAGCGAGTAATGAATCAGCCACAAGTGATATAAAACAGCTTAAATTGGAAAATAAGAGGCTTGGGGAGGAAAGGGAAAAGATGAAATGTAAACTTGACAAGAATGAATCTAAAACTATGGTGCATGAGGAACATATCAAGGAAATTAGAGGAACACAAGGGGCAGAGGAAAACTCAAGAGGAAGATACAATAAGTCTTAAGGAGGTTTTGGAACAACAGAGAAAGGAAAGCCATGAAAAGATGAAGAAGGAAGTGGTGAAGGTAATAAAAAGTAGAGAATCTTTGGTTAGGGATGTTGCAGATAGGAAAAAAAAGTGATAATTTCAGGATTAAAGGAAAATCCTATGTCAGTAAGATCAAAAAGGGAAAGAGAAGAACTGAGAAGGGCTAAAGAGATAATATCATTAGTTATGGAGGTAAACAATGAAGCTCAAGGAGAGACTGAAAAAGTGTTTAGACTGGGCTGATACGAGGAAGGAGGGGCACAGCCACTAAATGTTAAGTTTCGGTCACAGGTTACAGTAAATGAGATTATTAACCCTTCGAGATTCCGAAGACGATTTTGATAGTCATTTCAAATCCAACCTCAGAGATTCCAATGATGCTTTTAATCGTCATTTTAAGAAACTTTTGTAAAATATTCACCATAAATCACATTTACGTGTCATAACAAAGAAACTTGAGCGTGATGTCATGGAATGGTTGCTCTATGTGCAGCAGGTACTGCATAACTGATCTGACTCATGGCTTTGTTTCTTTATCACTTTATTCTTGGAGAATATTTTTCTACGGAAAAGTATAAAATTTGTGCTTTTTGCCTAACTTCAACTCATCACTTTGACTTTTTATCTTCTATGTTTCCCTTTTTGGAACATACTACGATAAAGTACAACTATTCAGCTTCAAAATAACACCACAACCAGCATCCTATCATAAAAGGTATATTTACACTGACTGATCAAAGAAAAAGATTGCGAAGTGAATATGAGGTAGAGACTAAAATAAAATTGTGCATCTCTTTCCTTTGGCTTTACCGCACAATAAATTGCAAAAATTAAAATAATCTAAATCATTGTAAAGGTAATTTATTGTAGTTTTGCAAGGTTTAAACCAGATTTGCGTATCTTTATGATTTTTTTCTGCTGAATATTTTTCTACGGCAAGGTCTAAAATTTTTGTTTTTTGCCTAAGTTCAACTCATCATTTTGACATTTTATTTCCTTTGTTCTCCTTTCTTGAACATACTACAATAAAGTACAACTATTCAGCTTTAAAATGACACCAAAACCAACATTCTATCATGAAAAGTGTGTTTACACACAGCGACCAAAGAAAAATATCAGGCCACGAAGATGTGGGTCAGCTTGAGTAGCTGACTCTAGCAAGAGACATATCTGCCTGGCCCAGAAACCTGACAGGCTTAACAAGAAATGGAAACCAGCAGATATGGAAGGGTTCATGATATGTTTCGATAAGGAGCGATGCATATGACGAAGAAAGAGCTAAAGTTAAGGAGCTAGTCAAGGAAACTAAGGAAAAAAAGACCAGAGAATGGAGGAAGTGAAGAGTTCTATTGGAGAGTTATGGATCACAAATTGAGGAAGTGGTGCTGATGGAGAAAGGAAGGGAGAAGAAAAGAATAATAAATAATACAAAAAGACTGAAAGTAGCATTTGCTAGTGTGGATGACTTAACCTTGGCAAGGCTAGATATCAATGATTTCTTGAAGGTAGATGAGCCAGATATTATGTGCTTTGTGGAGACCAAGCTAAGACAGGATACTGATACCCAACTGGGAGATGGTAAATACAAATAATGGAAAAAAGACAGAAAAGAAGAAATGGGAGAAGGGGTGATGATAGCAGTGAAGAGCAGCATAAATGTGGATGATGTGGAACTAGGGGAAGGTAGGGTAGAAGCGAGAACTAGAAACCAGAGGGAAAGGCAGGAGAGACATTGCTGTAGCATACGTACCCTCTAAGACAAGGGCATGGAATGAGGATGAACATCAGGAGATGTTCTCATATATGAATAGACACCTATAGAAAATGACTGAGAAAAGCAACAATATAATCCTGGTGGTTGATTTTAACTGTAAAGAGGTGAACTGGGAAGAGTGGGACTCAGGAGGTAGTGATGATTTGTGGGGCAGTATAATGTTAATTATAGCAAAGAATAATGTAATGACCCAGTGGGTCAAAGAAGAGACAAGATTTACAAGTGATGACACACCAGCAAGACTAGATTTACTGCTAACCAAGAACCTGAGATACTGGAATTTCTGAAATATCTGTGTCCTGTAGGAAAAAGTGATCAAGTAATGATTGAGTTCCAAACGATAGAAGGGAATGTGGCGACAAGAGATGAGCTGTACAGGCATGGATGATACAACTTTGGGAAAGCAAACTTTACAGGACTGAGAACGCACTCACCATCCACTCACTCAATGTAGTGCTGCACTCGGGTGTCTGCTCTTTCCTTTCCTCCATCCTTCTTTCCTTTCATCTTCCTCTGACTTTCTTTCCTTCATTCTTTCCTCGTTCTCCTGACTACAGGTGACCTTGCACTCCCTCTTCTGTCTTTCTTTCCCTCATTCTTTCCTCTTCCTTCTGCCTATGGGTGACTCTACACTGAGTGACAAGCCAAATGGTTTCCTGTACACCAGTAAACGATTTACTATGCTGGGTGGTAACCATATAACCAAATTTTGGCACCTGGTGGTTTAGTGTGTAATTACGGCGCTCCAATCAGATTGAGCCAATGCAGGTGTATATCCATGGGGTGACTTGGGTTTATTGTTCACATAATGCCACTCAGGGATGAGTGAGGCTGGTCACTCTCGTCTTAAATGTCAGGACCAACTTGCCTAGCTCCGGGCTCCTACGCTCCTTATGGGGCACTGTAGGGATTAGATGATGAATGAATGAATGAGAACATTTTTTGAACATGCAGACTGGAGAGAATTCAGAGAAACAAGAGAGATGCAGGAAGAGTGCGATATCTTTCGAGGATTTTATGACTCAGGTGTGGAAAGATATGTGCCACGAGCAAGAGGGAAAGAGAACAAGAAAAAGGATTGGTTGATTGGTGTATGACAGCAAAAAAAGAAAAGGATGCGGCATGGAACAAATGGAGAGAGACAATAATAGAACAAAGGATGAGTACAAAAGAACTAAAAATGAATATACAAGAATACACAGAGAGGAAGAAAGAAACTTTGAAGGAGGTATAACTGACAAATGTAAGGAAGAACCTAAATTTTTTATAGGTTTGTCAATGGCAAATTGAAACACAAGGAAGGAATCAATAAGCTGAGAGTAGAAGGAAAGATATACAAAGATGGTAATGCATGTGGAGATAATGAACCAAAGTTTCCTATCGTTTTTTCACCAAAGAAAGTGATTTTGTGGATGGGGAGTGTGTGATTAGAAATATAGTGTTAAAAGATATAAAAGTGGAAATGCAGGGAGTGTGTACATTGCTGGAAGCTCAACATGTAAGGAAGACCCCAGGGCCTAACGGGATCTCGAATTGGATACTAAAGGAATGCAGAGAACAACTTGCAGACAAGATTCACAGTTTAATTGTGTGTTCTCCGGAAGAAGGGAAAGTGCCCCAGGAATGGAAGAGGGCCAATGTGGTGCCAATTCACAAATGAGGGAATAAGGAGAAATCTCTGAATTTGTCCCTGGCCAGCATGGCCACAAAATTGTGCAAGAGAATCCTGAAAGATAGAAGGACAAAATATCTGGAGGAGATGGACATTTTGGCTGAGAGTCAGTTTGGATTCAGAAATGGAAGGTCATGTGTCTCAAATCTGAATTTCTACTCAAAGCAATTTATGTGGTACAGGAGAGATCGTTGGGTGGATTGTGTGTACAGTAATCCCTGTAATATCCGGACACCCAGTATCCAGACTCCCCAGTGTCCAAACATTTTTGGTTCTGGCCTTCAGAACCCAAAACTGGCCAAAAAAAAAAACATTAAAAAGCAATTTTTAAAAATCTGATTTTTTTTTTCACCTGTAATTTGAACTTGGCGCGCGGTGCAGACCAGCTGTGTTTTGCTGCGTAGTTCCACCGACGTCCAGCAGGGTGACGCTGCCGCCTCCCCATTTCCCGCCTACCCATCGTCATGAGTGCACACTCCTCACCATGGCTGCCCACGTGCTCACTTTTGTGGTGGTGCCCTACCTCCTGCAGGCCCTGTTGTTCCTCTGCTGCCTCTTCCTCGTGTGTGTGATGATAGCTCCGACGCTCAAGAAGAGGAAGCGAGTGGTTCTGACTCTGGAGAAGAAGAGGAAGATATTGGAGAAGGTGGGTGCGGGATGATCGACGTCACACATCCTCAGTGAATTCAACCTGACCCGCTCTACCTTGTTTGATATTAAGAAATCCCAAGACAAGCTCACCCAGTACGTGGCTTACTTCGCATCGAAAACCAAACACAATGTGGAGAGGAAGGTTAGGTACGCTCCCTGGTTTGCAGAAATTGACCGCTCTATGCTGATTTGGTACCGACAACAATGTGCTGCTGGTGTGCTGGTGCGTAGTACGGAGATGAAGGCTGCCACCGAGAAGTTCGTAAGGTTACACGACACCCCAGACTTCAAGGCATCTGAGGGTTGGCTCTTCACTTTCAAGTTAAGGCATGGCCTCACCAACTGTAAGGCCCATGGCGAAGCTCTGGACGCCAATGAGGAGGGAGCAGAGGAGTTTCGGCAGAAGGTGAAGGGCTTGATCGACAGGGAGGGCCTCACTCTTGGTGAAATCTACAACACCGATGAAACTGGTCTATTCTATCGCTCGCTGCCAGCGACCACTCAAGCCAAGGAGACAGAGAAATATGTACCTGGCTGCAAGCTCTCAAAGCAACGGATTTCTGCTTTGTGTTGCGCCAATGCTAATGGCATGCACCGGCTCAAGCCCATTGTTGTTGGCCGTGCAAAGCAGCCTCGGTGCCTTTGTGGGGTGATGGATGTCCTTCCTGTCGTGTGGTACCATTCTGTGAAGGCCTGGCCCACAGCCAAGATCTTCAAAGTCTGGATTCACCAGCACTTCATCAAGGAGGTCATCCATTATCAGACGAACATACTGGGAATCTCACACGACCAGGTAAAGTCCCTCCTTCTTCTGGACAATGCACCTGTGCATCCGTCCAACAAGGAGCTGGTGGTAGAGAACAGTCACATTAGGTGCTTGTTTTTCTACCTAATACGACTGCTCTCATTCAACCAATGGACCAAGGAGTGATCATGACAACGAAGAAGCTGTACCGTCGGAAGTTCTTGGACAAGGTGATGGTTGTTCTTGAGGATGAGGACGAGCGCAGCAAGGGACAGGATACACGAGGCCAGCAGACTTTGGAAAACCTTCGCCACTACAACATCAAGTCAGCCATCTACAACTGGGCCAGTGCATGGAGGGAAGTCTCTGTCAAGACTCTGGAAAGTGGTTGGTCTCGTCTGCTTCTCGGAGCCGATGTAGTGCACAGCTTTCTAGGTTTTGATGTGGATGACTTCCATGCACGTCTTTGTGTGGCTGGCGACGATGTTGATGTGGACGAAGTGCATGAGTGGTTGGATGACGACGAGGGCGATCCTGGGTATCATATCATGTCTGATATCGAGATTACATCTTCAGTTGTCGAAACAAGTACCCAGCTTGAAGATTCTGACGAGGACAGCGACGATGATGCAGACTCCTCTCAGCACGCCACTACTCCTGCCATCCCGAAGATGAGTGCACTCTGGGAGCACGTCCAGTTCATTCTTGACTACCCAGAACACCCAAACTGTGACACGGAGATGGGGCCCCTGGGACTTGTGGTGGAAGTGTGTGCTTTCAGGCAGCACATCATCAATCTCCAGAATTGCCATTCCTTACGTCAATCAACCATCAACCACTGACAGTTTCTTCAGGCCCATGACCCCCGTTGTGCCCAGCCCTGGCACCACACCACTGCCTCCCCAAGACAGGCCTTCCACCTTCAAGCCACAGCCCAGCACACTGACGACGGTGGAGTCACCACTGGATGTGAGTTTGCACCTGTCTTCAGAGTCATCTGCAGTGGGTAGTCCATCACCACGTCCCAGCAACGCTTCCCTCGGTCACCTGCAATACCTACTCTCAGACTCTGACAGTGAATAAACAGCAAGAACTCCCCACTAGACCACACGGGAATTTACAGGTTGCGCAGTGTAATGAACATAATGTACAGTACAGAGTTAAGAAATTAGAACTCAGAGTGCAAAGGATTAAGTGCAGGGTGCAACAGTGGTGAGTTTCAAGAAGAGTGCGAGTGAGAAAAGAATGCGCAGTGTTAAGAAATTTGAATTCAGAGTGCAAAGGCTTAAGTGCAGAGTGCAACAGTGGTGAGTTTCAAGTTGAGTGCAAGTGAGAAAAGAATGTGCAGTGTTAAGAAATTGGAATTCAGAGTACAAAGGATTAAGTGCAGTGCAACACTGGATTACAGTACTGTAAGGTGCTTCAGGTGCACCTTATTACTGTCAGAGTCTGAGAGGAGGCAGGTTATTCATCGCGACGGCCACGAACTTGGTGTAAGTACCCTGAATACTGCTAAATATTTTCCATACTCACCTCTAAATCCTCATTCTCTGGTTTCTTTTCAATTATTTCATGCTTTCTGTCCCTTATTTGTGTGAACAGAGTCTTAAATAGGTGCTATGAATGTCCAGTAGGGAGTTATGTAGGTGGTTTTCTGAGTTTGGCTGGGTTAGTGTCCATAAGTACCAGCCCAGGATGATCCCACTTTCCAGACATCCCTTTGGCTGTATTACATCAGATATTACAGGGATTACTGTACTTAGATCTGGGGAAAGCCTCTGACAAGGTACCCCATAAGTGACATATGGAAACTGGAGCACATAGGAGGACTAAACGGAAACCTCCCGAAGTGGATGAGAGACTCCATGAGAGACAAACAGATGAGGACAGTAATAAAAGACAAGATGTCAGGGTGGAGGGATGTAACAAGTGGAGTCCTGGGCTTGTTGCTGGCGCCTGTAATGTTCCTGATTTATGTAAATGTTATGGTGGATGGAATGAACAGTTATGCAAGTCTGTTTGCAGATGATGCAAAGCTCATGAGGAAAGTAGAAGTTGAAGAAGACTGTAAAATGATGCAGGACAACCTGGATGGGATTTACAACTGGAGCCTGGCTATGAGAAATTAATTTCAATGCAAAAAATGCAAAATATTGGAAATGGGGAAAAGTATCAGAGGGCCATCCCTGAATTACTTAATGGGAAAGGAACCGATCACGAAAGCGGGAGAAGGGAAGGACCTGGGAATGTTGGTCCGGGATAATCTGTCACCCAAAAAGCACATTAACAAGACTGTCAGAGAGATATATAAGCTCTTGACAAACACAAGAGTGGCATTTCATTACATGGATGAGGAAATGATGAAAAAATTGATAGTGGCTATGATCCACTCCAGGATGGAACATGTGGCAGTGATGTGGTCTCCACATAAAAAGAAAGATATAAACAAGATCGAGAGAATTCAGAGAACAACAACCAAGATGGTCCCTAGCTGGCAGATCTATCATACAAGGAAAGACTAAAAAAGTTAGATCTGCCTTCCTTAGATGAAAGATAAGAGAGTGGCGACATGATTGCAGTATTCAGGGACATGATGTGTGTAGACAAAACTGACTGAGAAGATCTGCTTGTATGGGATGTGGGAGCAATAAGAGGACATGGAATGAAACTGATAAAGACAAGTTGCTTGAAGGGTATCAAGAAATACAGTTTTCCATAAAGATGAACTGACCTATGGAACAGCTTGGACAAAGAGATTATCCAGTCCAAAAATTTAAATGAGTTTCAAGCTAGGTTTGACCGGCTGAGACACGGAGATGGGGCCCCACGAGTGTAGCTCATATCACAACTAGGCAAATACACCCCCCCACGCACACACGTACATTACCTCACTTAGTACCCCTACCTACACACACACACACACACACACACACACACAGGTTGCCGATGGAGATGGAGCTCTTTGTGGTTTGTGGGGAATTAATCGCCGAACCAGTGGCGAAAAGGAACCCAGCCTATTGTGATTATGTAAATGGATACGTGAATGGTGGTCACGTCTGATAGTAGTGAAAAAAGCGCAGATTTCTGGTCCAACAAGAGTACTGTACAAAATACAATGAAAGTGTAAAGTTTTCATAGGTTGCATCACGGTGGAAGGAGGTAGCTCTTTGATTACGCCTGATGGTGGCAAGTTTGAGGGCTTTATCAACGAGGATAAAGGTGGAAGAAGTGTTAAACTGAATCAAACAAGATTTGCAGGAATGGAGAAAATGGCAGAGAGGAAAATTAAGATACTTCAGAACAAGTAGGATAACGACTGTACACGCAGTGCTGAACAAGAAAGGGAAGTTATGGAACTGAAATTAAGTAATGAATCTGCCTCAAATGAAATAAAACAGGTCAAGAGGAAAAATATGAGGATGGAAAAAGAAAGGGACAGGATGAAAAGTAAACTTGATGAGCATGGATCAAAGTCAAGGATATATGATGAACATAATAAGGAAATCAAGGAGCAGCACAAGAGGTGGAAGAAAATCCAGGAGGAAGGAAATATACTGTAAATCCGAAGGAGATTATAAAGCAACAAAGCAGGGAATAGGTGAAAAAGGAAGTGGTTAGGGTACTAAGATATAGAGAATCTTTAGGCAGGGATGTAGCAGACAAGAAAAAATACGTGATAATTTCAGGACAAAAAGAAAAACGGATGACAGCAAGGTCAGAAAGAGAAAGAGGAGCACTGAATAAGGCAAAAGAGATAGTATCAGTGGTTTTGGAGGGTAACAATGAAGCTCAAGAAGAGATTGCAGAAGTGTTTAGGCTAGGGAAGTACGAGGAAGGAGGGGCGAGGCCACTTAAAGTTTAAGTCTCATGCAATGGTAAATGAAATTATTAACAGAACATGGAAATTATCAGAAAAAGATGAGCTAAAGAATGTTTGGATAAGGAGAGATGCAAATGAGGAAGAGAGAGCTGAGATAAAGGAGCTATTAAAGGAAGCAAAGGCAAAAAAACGAACAGAGAATGGAGGACAAGAAGACAATGTTCTACTGGAGAGTTATGGATCACTAACTGAGGAAGTGGTACTGACGGAAAGAGGGAGAGAAGAGGGAATAAAGAACAGCGAAAAAAGTTGGAAAGTGGCATATACTAATGTTGATGGTTTAATATTGGCAAGGTTAGAAATCAACAATTACTTGAGTGTACATGAACCAGATATTATCTGCTTTATAGAGACTAAGTTAACCCCTAGGGTACGCAATTCTCCAGCCTCTACTACCCCCAAGAACACAAAAACAGGCCTACTTTTCAACTATGTCAAAGGTTCAAAGTTTTATGCCCGATTTATAGAGCTTGAATTTACACACCTGAAACCGCAAACCTCACCCTCCTAGACCCAATAGTTATCGAGCTATGGCCCATCAAAGTTTATAATAGTTACCCGTCATGGCCCCGGCGAAAAAGAAAATACGCCGCTCGCACCTGTTTTCTTCACAAAATTACGTACAAAAATCATCAAAATCAATTTTTTTTGGTTTGTACAGATGTTAAAAACCATTGTAATGTGCTTAGAAAAAATGAAATGGTGACAAACCCCCTCAATAAATATGATAAATAGTAAAAATGATTCTCCCCTCCTCTCCTCTCCCCATACCTCCAATCCTCTCCCTCCCCTTCCCTTCCCTCCCCTCCCCTCCTCTCCCCTCACCTAACCTCCCCTCCCCCTTTCCCCTCCCTGCTGAGCTGTCAAATCTAGCTAGGGAAAATGGTCATGAACCCCCCCAATAAAAATATGATAAATAGTAAAAATTATCCTTCCCTCCTCTCCCCTCCCAATACCTCCAGTCCCCTCCCTCCCCTCCCCTTCCTTCCTCTCCCCTCACCTAACCTCCCCTCCCCTTTCCCCTCCCCGCCCAGCTGTCAAATCTAGTTAGAGAAAGTGGTCATGAACCCCCCCACAATAAAAATATGATAAACAGTAAAAATTATCCTCCCCTCCCCATACCTCCAGTCCCCTCACTCCCCTTCCCTTCCCTCCCCTCCTCTCTCTTCCCCTTCCCTCCCCTCCTCTCTCCTCCCCTTCCCTTCCCTCCCCTCCCCTCACCTAACCTCCCCTCCCCCCTCCCTTCCGAGCTGTCAAATCTAGCTAGTTTTCATTTCGATTTTGAAGGCTCCAAAATGCTTGCATGCATCGGCATAAAATAAAATTTCCTTTTCAAGTGGGTTTCAAATAAAGACAGCTAATATAACTGTGGTGTGCATATCTGTATCCAAAGACACGAATAAATTACAGGTAATGATTCAAAAACGTGCGCCATAAAGCATAAAAAATACGCAAAATATTCATGGCCAGGGAGGTAAAGATACTGTGTGCTAGGGGATGGAAGTGGGGGTGGGGGGAAGTGGTGGGAGGTGGTAAGGCCAGGAGGGGGTGGATGGGGATGGAGGGATGGGAGGAGATCACCACAAGACACAAAGGAAGGGCCCCAGTGGAGTACAGGGACATGGCAGGAGGGTAGGGGGGAAATACCCTCCCCCCAGATGATGAGGGGGGGACATGGGGGGGATCCACATTGGAGGGGGGGATGCATGAGGAGGGGGTGGGAGGGGTGGTGGTGGTGGTAAGAACA
Organism: Coenobita brevimanus; assembly: GCF_032717465.1. Taxonomy (NCBI): domain Eukaryota; kingdom Metazoa; phylum Arthropoda; class Malacostraca; order Decapoda; family Coenobitidae; genus Coenobita; species Coenobita brevimanus. The sequence continues at coordinate 36,273,446 of NC_137063.1, forward strand.
GTGGGAGGTAGGATAGTAACAAGGTAGTGGGGTAGAGGGACGTGGCAAAAGGGAGCTGGGGGGTTCACCCCCCACCACCTGGTTACAGGCCTGGGTCCCCCCTCCAGTGTGTCCAACACTTAGTGCTGATTGGTTAGAAGCCATCTATGTCACAGCTGAGGTGGAGCCAGCTGCCATCAGTTTTTTGTGGACGTTGCATGATCGGTGTTGCTCGTCGTTTAAGAAATTGCGCAAAAAGCTCGATCTATGAGCTTAGTACTTTAGGGGTTAAGAGAGGATATTGGCATCCATATGGGAGATGGCAAATACAAACTTGGAGAAGAGACAGAAAAGAAAAAATGGGAGGAGGAGTAATGATAGCAGTGAAGAACATCAGTATGGAAAATGTGGAACAGGATTAAGGGTAAGGCTGAAGTGATAAACATGAAACTAGAAACCAGAGAGAATGGCAAGAGAGACACTGCAGTGGTATATGTTCCCCCTAAGACAAAGGCATGGAAGGATGATGAATATCAGATGTTGTCAGACATGGTTAGTTATCTCAAAAAAGTGACTGAGAAAAGCAATAACATAATTAAGATGGAGGATTTTAACTGTAAAGAGGTGATCTGGGAGGAATGGGACTCGGGAAGTAATAAAGATTCCTGGGGCACTGTATTGTTAAATACTGCAATAAATAATGTTATGACTCAAAGGGTCAAAGAAGAGACTAGATTCAGAGGAGACGACATGCCACCAAGATTAGATTTACTACTAACTAAAGAGCCTGATGTAGCTGAAAATTTAAAATATCAGTGTCCTATAGGAAAAAGTGATCATGTGGTCATTGAGTTCCAAATTATAAAAGGAAACGTGGTGCCAAGAGATGAGCTTTATAGGCAGGGAAGATACAACTATGGGAAAGCAAACTTTACAGGATTGAGGAAATTTTTCAAAAATGTGAATTGGAGAAAATACAGAGAAACAAGAGACACGCAGAGGAAGTGGGATATCTTTCTAGACCTCTATAATTCGGGAGTGGAAAAACATGTTCCACGAGTAAGTGGGAAAGAAAACAGGAAGAAGGATTGGTTTAACAGAAGGTGCATGATAGCAAAAAAAGAAAAAGGCATGGCATGGAACAAATGGAGAAAGAGAGGTAATAATAAATCAAAGGAAGAATATAAAAGAACTAGAAATGAATATACAAGAATACACAGCAAGGAAGAAAGGAACTTTGAAAAAGATATAATTGACAAATGTAAGGAAGAACCCAAATTGTTTTATAGATATGTTAATGGCAAATTGAAACAAAAGGAAGGAATCACCCAACTGAAAGTAGAAGGAGAGGTCGACAAAGATGCGGCAATGCAAGCTGAAATAATGAACAAATGTTTCCAACAAGATTTTACTATAGAAAGGAATTTGGTGGAGGGGGAGGGTGTGACTAGAACTGTAGTGACAAAAGTCATAAAAGTGGAAGTGCAGGAAGTGTATAAATTACTGGAAACGCAAGATGTAAGGAAAGCCCCAGAACCAGATGGAATCTCTACCTGGGTACTGAAAGAATGCAAAGAACAACTGGCAGATAAGAATCATGATTTAATTGTGTGTTCTCTGGAAGAAGGGAAAGTGCCTTGGGAATGGAAGAAAGCCAATGTGGTACCAATTTATAAGGACGGTAACAAGGAAGAACCCCTGAATTATAGACCAGTGTCCCTGACCAGTGTAGCTGCAAAACTGTGCGAGAGAATACTGAAAGACAGATGGATAAAATATCTGGAGGAGCTGAACATATTGGATGAGAGTCAGTTTGGATTCAGAAGTGGAAGGTCATGTGTTTCCAACTTGTTGAGCTTTTACTCAAGAGCGACTGACATGTTACAGGAGAGAGACAGTTGGGTGGATTGTGTGTATCATGGTTTGGAGAAAGCCTTTGACAAGGTACCCCAGAAGCAACTAATGTGGAAACTGGAACACACAGGAGGACTGAAGGGAAACATCCTGGAGTGGATGAGAGACTTCTTGAGAGACAGACAAATGAGGACAGTAATAAAGGGCAAGATGTCTGGATGGAGGGAAGTAACAAGTGGAGTCCCACAGGGCTCGGTGTTAGCGCCAGTAATGTTCCTGATTTACGTAAATGATATGGTAGATGGAGTGAACAGTTATGCAAGTCTGTTTGCTAATGATGCAAAGATCTTAAGGAGAGTAGAAGTCGAGGAAGACTGTAAAATGCTGCAGGAAAACCTGAACATGATCCAAGATTGGAGCTAAACATGGGAAATGAAATTTAACGTGAAAAAATGTAAAATATTGGAAATGGGTAAGAATGCCAAAAGGCCATCTCTGAATTACATGATGAGTAATGAACCACCCAAAAAGGTGAGGGAAGAGAAAGATTTGGGAGTGCTGATCCAGGATAGTTTATCACTGGAAAAACACATTAAAAAGACAGTTAGAGAGACGTACAATCTCTTGACAAACATACTAGTGGCATTCCATTACGTGGATGAGGAAATGATGAAAAAATTTATAGTGGCCATGATCCGCCCCAGGCTGGAATTTGCGGCAGTAGTGTGGTCCCCACACAAGAAGAATGATGTAAATAAGATCGAGAGAATACAAAGAACAGCAACCAAGATGGTCCCCAGCCTGGCAGATCTGTCTTACTGAAAGAGGCTGGAAAAGCTGGACCTGCCTTCCCTAGAAGAAAGGAGAGAGAGGGGTGACATGTTTGCAGTGTCCAGGGCCATGATGAGACTAGATAAAACTGATAAAAATGATTTGTTTGTCTGGGATGGAAGGGTAACATGAGGACATGGAATGAAACTGTAAAAGCCAAGTTGTTTGAAGGACATCAAGAAACACAGCTTTCCATATAGATGCACAGACCTGTGGAACAGCGTGGATAAAGAGATCGTCCAGTCTAAGAACTTAAACAAGTTTAAAGCAAAATTTGACAACAAGAAAAAGAGACAGGACCCCACGAGTGTAGCTCATTTCCTGTATATCACAACTTGGTAAATATACACACACACACACCAAACAAGAATTGTAGGTGTAGAGAAAACAGCGGAGAGGAATGTCCACGAGATAAAAAAGGTATGGGCAGTAATTAATGAGTTACAGGAACAGACCACAGAGCAGGAAAACGAGATCAAAAGTTTACGGAATAAACTGGAAAAAATTTGCACAAGCAGTGACGAACAAGAAAGAGAAGTTACTGAATTAAAAGTGAACAATGAATCAGCCTCTTATGAAATAAAACAGCTTAAGAGGGAGAATAAGTGGCTGGAAGAGGAAAGGGACAGGATGAAAAGCAAACTAGATGAGTATTAATCCAAATCAAGAATACAGGACAAGTACATTAAAGAAATCAAGGAACAACATAAGGGGTGGAAGAAAATTCAGGAAGAGGGAAATGGAAATTTGAAAGAGATTACAGAACAACAAAGCAAAGGAAAAGGTGGAGAGGGAAGTGGTTAGGGTGCTGAGAAGTAGAGAATCTTTAGTTAGGGATGTAGCAGATAAGAAAAAATGTCTAATAATTTCAAGAGTTAAAGAAAAAAGTATGATAATAAGACCAGAAAGAGAAAGAGAAGAACTAAGTAAGGTTAAAAAAATAATATCAGTAGTCACGGAGGAAAACAACGAAGCTCAAGAAGAGATTGAGGAGGTGTTTAAGTTAGGAAAGTATGAGGAAGGAGGGGCAAGGCCACTGAAGGTAAAGTTTAAGTCCCAGGCAACAGTAAATGAAATTATTAGTAGAACATGGAAATTATCAGACAAGGAAGGGTTAAAAAATGTTTGGATAAGGAGAGATGCAAATGAGGACAAGAGCTAAAATAAAGGAATTAGTAAAGGAAGCAGGGGGTAAAAAATGAACAGAGAACGGAGGAAGATAAGACAGTGTTTTATTGGATAGTCATGGATCAGAAATTAAGGAAGTGGTACCAGCAAAGAGAAGGAGAAAAGAGGGTATAAAAAACATCAAAAATAATTGGAAGGTGGCATATACTAATGTTGATTGTTTAATATGGGCAAGGCTAGAAATCAATGATTCTTTGAGGGTACATGAACCTGATGTCATGTGCTTTGTAGAAACCAAGTTAAGAGAAGATATTGATGTTCATATGGGAGATGGTAAATACAAACTGTGGACAAGAGACAGAAAAGAAAAAACAGGAGGAGGAGTGATGATAGCAGTGAAGAACAACATAAATGTAGATAACGTGGAAATAGAAGAAGGCAGGGCCGAAGTGATAAATATGAAATTAGAAACTGGAGAGAATAGCAAGAGAGAAATGGCAGTAGTGTATGTTCCCCCTAAGACAAGAGCATGGAGTGATGATGAATACCAGGAAATGCTGTCAGACATGGCTAGTATTTACAGAAATAACTGAGAAAAGCAACAATATAATTTTAATGGGTGACTTCAATTGTAAAAAGGTGAAATGGGAGGAATGGGACTCAGAAGGCAGCGAAGATTCGTGGGGCACTATATTATTATATATAACAATGCACAATGTGATGACGCAATGGGTCAAAGAAGAGACACAGTTCCGAGGTGAGGACACACCAGGAAGACTAGACTTCCTGTTTACCAAAGAACCCGATGTAATAGAATCCTTGAAATATCTGTGTCCTATTGGAAAAGTGCCTCAAGAATGGAAGAGGGCAAATGTGGTACCAATTTATAAGGGAGGAAACAGGGAAGAACCCCTGAATTATAGACCAGTGTCCCTAACCAGCATGGTCACAAAATAATGTGAATGAATTCTGAAAGATAGATGGATGAAATATCTGGAAGAGATGAATATTTTGGCTGATAGTCAGTTTGGATTTAGAAGTGGAATGTCATGTGTTTCCAACTTGTTGAGTTTTTACTCAAGAGTGGTTGACATGCTTCAGGAAAGAGATTGTTGGGTGGACTGTGTGTATTTAGATTTGGAGAAGGCTTTCGACAAGGTACCCCATAAGAGAATAATGTGGAAACTAGAACATATAGGAGGACTGACGAGGAACCTCCTGGAATGGATGAGAGACTTTTTGAGAGACAGACAAATGAGGACAGTAATAAAGGATAGGATGTCTGGATGGAGGGAAGTAACAAGTGGAGTCCCACAGGGCTCGGTGTTGGCGCCAGTGATGTTCCTGATTTACGTAAATGATATGGCAGATGGAGTGAACAGTTACGCAAGTCTGTTTGCTGAAGATGCAAAGATCTTGAGGAAGGCAGAGGTTGACGAGGATTGTAAAATGCTGCAGGAGGATCTGGATAGGATACACAAATGGAGCCGGATGTGTAAATGAAATTCAATGCGAAGAAATGTAAAATATTGGAAATGGGTAAAAGTACCAAGAGGACATCATTGAATTATTTGATGGGTAATGAACCAATCACAAAAGTGAAAGAAGAGAAAGATTTGGGAGTGCTGGTCCAGGACAGTTTGTCACCTGAAAAACACATTAACAAGGCAGTTTGAGAGACGTATAATCTATCTATCTATCTATCTATAGCCTGACGCCCTAATCCCGCAAAGGGTGGCCGCAGACAAAACGCCTCCAAGTCACTCTGTCACCCACCATTTGACTCCCCTCCCCCCAACTCACCCCCCCCTCCCTCATATACCTCTCAACTCCATCCCTCCACCTCATCCTCGGTCTACCCCTCCCTCTCCCTCCCTCCACCTCACCTACATACACCCTCTTAGTCAGTCTTTCATTCTCCAATCTCTCCACATGTCCAAACCACCTCAGTGTATTTCTCCTAATCTTTTCAACGTATAAACTCCTGACTAATATAAGAGTAGCTATTCATCATATGGATGAGGAGATGATGAAAAAATTGATAGTGGCCATGATTCGCCCCACTTTAGAATATGCAGCAGTAATGTGGTCGCCACACAAAAAGAAAGATATAAACAATATTGACAGAATACAAAGAACAGCAACCAAAATGGTCCCCAGTCTGGCAGATCTGTCGTACAGAGAGAGGCTGGAAAAGCTGGATTTGCCTTCATTAGAAGAAAGGAGAAAGAGAGGAGACATGATTGCAGTGTTCAGGACCATGGTGGGAGTAGATAAAATTGACAAAGAAGATCTGTTTGTATGGGATAAGAGAGTAACAAGAGGACACAGAATGAAACAGAAGCAGCCAAGCTGTTTGAAGGATATCAAGAAACACAGTTTTTCTTACAGATGTATAGACCTGTGGAATAGTCTGGACAGAGATCGTCCAGTCTAAAAACTTAAATGAGTTTAAAGCTAAATTTGACTTATTGAGAAACAGAGACGGGATATTACGAGCATAGCTCATTTCCTGTATATCACAATTAAGTAAATATAATACACACATACACGTGCATGCACCTCCACTACCTAACATCCCACCACACAACCATACTTCACATACTAGCTCCATACACTAACCTTACACACTAGCCCCATACTCACCTCCACATACACTACCTCACACACTACCCCCTCCCTTAAACACACACACACAGACTACCTCAAACTCCTATAGAGTACCATACCTCACAAACACACACACTACCTTAATCCCCTACACACTACAGTACTTCACATACTGCTCCCCCCCCCTACACATTACAGTACTTCACATACTGCTCCCCCCCCATACACACACACACACACACGTGTGGTAATATTTGGAAACAGGGAGGAGGAAGAGAAGGTTAGATCCGTGAGACTCGAGAAAGACACGAACCTGGTGAAATGAATATTAGGCAAGATTGATCCCAAAAGAGACAAGTGGGTAAAAGAAATTGAAGAAGTAAAGAGAATAGAGCCTTATAAGAAAGGGGAAACAAGGCCAATGAGAGTCAAGTTGTCAGCAGAAAGTGTAGCAAATGATATACTTAAAGTGACCTGGAAACTAAGCAAAGAGGCAGGGATGGAAAATATTATAATAAGAAAAGATTTGAATGAAGAAGAAAGAGAAGTTTTAAAATCATTGAAGGAACAAGTAAAGGAAAAAAATGATAAGAGGACAGAGGAAGAATGTAATACTTTTTTTTGGAGAGTAATGGATATGAAAGTAAGGAAGTGGTATTTAAGGAAACAGAAGAGAAGGAAACTAAGGGGGATGGCTGTGAAAGATCAGAAGTTGAGGAAGTGGTACTGACGGAGAGAAGAAGGTATAAAAAACATCAAAAATAACTTGAAGGTGATATATACTAATGTTCATGGTTTAATATCGGCAAGGCTTGAAATTAACGATTTCTTGAGAGAACATGAACCTGATGTCATGTGCTTTGTAGAGACCAAATTACGAGAAGATATTGATGTTCATTTGGGAGATGGTAAATACAAACTGTGGAGAAAAGACAGAAAAGAAAAAACGGGAGGAGGAGTGATGATAGCAGTGAAGAACAACATAAATGTAGATACCGTAGAAATGGGAGAAGGCAGGGCTGAAGTGATATATATGAACTTAGAAACTGGAGAGAATGTTAAGAGAGATATGGCGGTAGTGTATGTTCCCCCTAAGATGAGAGCATGGAATGATGACGAATACCAGATGTTGTCAGATATGGCTAGCTATTTACAAAAAATAATTGAGAAAAGCAGTAATAAAATTTTGGTGGGTGACTTTAACTGTAAAGAGGTGAACTGGGAGGAATGGTACTCAGGAGGCGGTGAAGATTCAAGGGACACTATGTTATTAAATATAATGATGAATAGCCGGAATGTGATGACGCAATGGGTCAAAGAAGAGACACGGTTTCAAGGTGAGGACACACCAGCAAGGTTAGATTTACTGTTTACCAAAGAACCCGATGTAATAGAATCACTGAAATATCTCTGACCTATAGGAAAAAGTGATCATGTGGTCACTGAGTTCCAGATGATAATACGGAACGTCGAGCCAAGAGACGAGCTTCATAGACAGGGAAGATACAACTTTGGGAAAGCAAATTTTATAGGGTTGAGAAACTTTTTTGAAAATGCGGTTTGGAGAAAATTCAGAGAAACAAGAGAGATACAGAGGAAGTGGGATATCTTTCTAGACCTCTATAATTTGGGAGTGGAAAATTTTGTACCAAGAATAAGAGGGAAAGAAAACAGGAAAAAGGAGTGGTTTAATGGAAGGCGCGTGGCAGCAAAAAAAGAGAGAGATATGGCGTGGAACAATTGGAGAAAGAGAGGTAACAACAGAACAAAGGAAGAATATAAAAGAATTAGAAATGAATACACAAAAATACGTAGAGAAGAAGAAAGGAATTTTGAAAAAGGTATAATAGACAAATGCAAGGATGAACCCAAACTGTTTTATAGATTTGTTAATGGCAAACTAAAACAAAAGGAAGGAATCACCAAACTGAAAGTAAAAGGAGAGGTCTATAAAGATGCAGCAATGCAAGCTGAAATAATGAACAAATGTTTCCAGTTGGTTTTCACTAATGAAAAAGAGTTTCTGGAAGGGGAGGGAGTGATCAGAAATGTACAGGTGATAAAAGATATAAAAGTAGAGGTACAGGAAGTGTATAAATTACTGGAAACTCAAGATGTAAGGAAAGCCCCAAGACCAGATGGAATTTCTAATTGGGTATACTGAAGGAATGCAGAGAACAACTGGCGGATAAAATTCACAGTTTAATCGTGTGTTCTCTGGAAGAGGGGAAAGTGCCACAAGAATGGAAGAGGGCAAATGTGGTAACAATTTATATGGGAGGAGACAGGGAAGAACCCCTGAATTATAGACCAGTGTCTCTAACCAGCATGGTCGCAAAACTGTGCAAGAGAATCCTGAAAGACAGATGGATAAAATATCTAGAAGAGATGAATATTTCGGCTGAATGTCAGTTTGGATTCAGAAGTGGAAGGTCATGTGTTTCTAACTTGTTGAGCTTTTACTCAAGTGCGATTGACGTGGTACAGGAGAGAGATGGTTGGGTGGATTGTGTGTACTTAGACTTAGTGAAGGCCTTTGACAAGGTACCTCATAAGAGACTATGTGGAAACTAGAATATATAGGAGGACTGAAGGGGAAACTTCTGGAATGGATGAGAGACTTTTTGAGAGACAGACAAATGAAGATAGTAATAAAGGATAGGATGTCTGGATGGAGGGAAGTAACAAGTGGAGTCCCTCAAGGTTCGGTGTTGGTACCAGTAATGTTCCTGATTTATGTAAATGATATGGTAAATGGAGTGAACAGTTATGCAAGTCTGTTTGCTGATGATGTAAAGATCTTGAGGAAGGTAGAGGTTGAGGAGGATTGTAAAATGCTGCAGGAGGATCTGGATAGGATACATGATTGGAGCCAGATATGGGAAATGAAATTTAATGAAATGTAAAATATTGGAAATGGGTAAAAGTACCAGGAGGCCATCTCTGAATTATTTGTCGGGTAATGAATTAATCACAAAAATGAGAGAAGAGAAAGATTTGGTAGTGCTGGTCCAAGGTAGTTTGTCACCAGAAAAGCACATTAACAAGATAGTTGGAGAGATTTATAAACCCTTGACTAACATAAGAGTAGCATTTCACTATATGGATGAGGAGATGATGAAAAAATTGATAGTGGCCATGATCCGCCCCAGGTTAGAATATGCAGCGGTAGTGTGGTCCCCACACAAAAAGAAAGATATAAACAAGATTGAGAGAATACAAAGAACAGCAACCAAGATGGTCCCCAGTCTGGCAGACCTGTCATACAGAGAGAGGCTGGAAAAGCTGGATTTGCCTTCCTTAGAGGAAAGGAGAAAGAGGGGAGACATGATTGAAGTGTTCAGGACCATGATGGGAGTAGATGAAATTGACAAAGAAGATCTGTTTGTATGGGATAAGATAGCAAGAAGATGACACAGAAGGAATTGAAAAAGTCAAGCTGCTTGAAGGATATCAAGAAATATAGCTTTCCTTACAAAAGTATAGACTAATGGAATAGCCTGGACAAAGAGATCGTCCAGTCTAAAAACTTAAACGAGTTTAAAGCTAAATTTGACTTATTGAGAAACAGCGACAGAAACGCACGAGCACAGTACATTCCTTGTATATCACAATAAGGTATATTAGGTAAATACATAAGTATTTGGAACGACTTAGGCGAAAAGGTGGTGCATAAGAAAAACATTCATGTGTGTAAAGGTAGACTTGATAAATGTGGATATGGAGACAGACCAACATGAGCACTGCTCAATTCCTGTATACTACAAATAGGTAAATACACACACACACACACACACACACTACCTCACACCCTCCACACACTCCCCTGCACTACACACATTACCTAACATCCTCCACACATGCCCCCACACCTACACAGACTACTCCATGCCCACACAATACCTCATACCCCAATAGACTCTTCCAAACACTACCAGTTCATAATACCCTAAGACACAATGCTGCCTCACAATTCTACATACTATCACACACCCACACACTACCTCACCCTTGCAGACTCCCTCACAACCTCAGAGCTCACCTCATAACCTGTGCAACAGTATTTGGGCCGTACCACTCCCCGATGGGCTTTCCCTCATCAACCCCGAGCTGTGAAATGACGTGGATGGAGAAGGTGGCATGGCGGTGGTCCTCAAACAAGCTCATGATACGCAGGTACGTCGGATCCGTGTTCTGGGCTGCCCACTCCCAGTCACGCCCTGGGAGGTGGAGGGATGGGACATCGTGGGTTTTTGTCCCTATATTTAAGGACAAGTATGAGGAAAAGGATGGGAGGTGAGAAAGGAGGAGGAACTTCATGATAATGATGATGACGATAACCATGATGATGATAATTAAAACACTGATGATGATGATGATAATTAAAACACTGATGGTGATGATGATGATGACAATGGTAATGATTATGATGACAATAGTGATGGTGATATGATAATGACAATACAGGTATGATCTGACTACTCGAAACTGGCAGCTAGGGTGGGGCGCGAACCTCTCTTCAGTGTTGCTATGTTTCCCAAACCCACGATGTGAAACAGCCGTTATACAGTCATTACTTGTTTTACAATGGGGTTACGTCAGGTCATCCCTTATTGTAAACCGATTTTATCATAAATCGGGAGACTGAAACCTATTATAAAAGGGGGGTTATGTCAACTTAGCTTCCCAAAGTTACCTAACCAAGACTGAACCATAAATGACAACCCACCTTCATTCCTTCCTGTGTTGGTCCAAGTCGTCCTCCCCAAGGCTGGGGGACAGCCTGTGCTTACAGGCACTAGTGGTCAGCCTCTGAGTCAGACAGGAACAGGTTGGAGGAGGGGAATCTGGCCCATACCTGCACCAACCTTAGCACTGGGACCTATACCTGCACCAACCATAGCACTGGGGCCTGCACTGGCATTGACCTTACCACTGGGCACACAAATCCACAGTACTGTAGTACAATGTTTGGCTGAGAGGTGACGATAACAGGGGGCACACATGAACAAGTTGAAAAGACAGGACTTTGAAGGGGTGGCGAGACATAAACCATAATAATGCCTGCACGCCGGGGCCCCCATCTTGCCTGAGGCAAGCGACATCACCTTGCGTGTGCCTGGCACTTTCCGATGGCAAAATTGTTATAGCAGGAAATCAATTGTAAATCGAATTTTGGGGTGGAACTTTTCTATTATCGCTGTAGTGAATTATTGTAAACCGAATTATCGTAAAATGGGTAATGACTGTATATGTAAAAGGTATCACAAATAAGACAAAAACATATGAATACAATGTTAATGTGTGTGTTATATGAAAGAACAGTAAACTTATTATGCATAAAATATTTATACAGCAATACAGAAACATGGCATAAATATTTTACAGTGTTGCTAAAAAAATGTAGTCACTTTTATTGGCTTTTACCATATTTCTGGAGTGGGTAATAATGTCACAATTATGATTATAAGATAATGTGCAGGAATATAAGTAAAAATAAGCCAATTTCTTAGTATAAAAAATAATACATTAAACCCTCGTGAGCAGCAACACTCACACAGACCCAGTCTGACCCGGACACCTCTTAAAATAAAAATGCACCAAGACTTTTACCTCCTGGGTGTTGTGGAAATAAAGTCAAATTTACAATATGCACAATATAATGCAAAAGAAAATAACCAAAATATATCCTCATATACCATAGATGAGAGACAGAGAGAGAGGGGGGGGGAGAAGGCAGGCCAGGGGCAATGTTGAGTGCATTGTCAAGCTGAGGGAGAGATGGAGGAAGGGAGGGAAGGAAGGAGGGAGAGAGTGACTGAATGAAAACAAATCATGGCACAGCAACAGCGAGACCATCTGGCGCCATATGTAAAACAATAATAAATATTTTTAAATATAATTAGATATAATAAAAAAATAAAGAAATGAAAGCACAAGTTTATAATAGTCACTCAGAAAAGAAACAAATTTCCCCACAGTGACACACATCTCCCCCCAGGGGAGTAAGAGAGAGAGAGAGAGAGAGAGACCGCAGGTGTGGAAAACGGGTGGCAACACTGTACAGAGGTTCGCGCCCCACCCTAGCCACCAGTTTAGAGTAGTCACAGCATAGTGATGATGATGATGATGATGATGATGGTGATGACAACAGTGATGATGATGATAATAATGATGATGATGGTATGTCATGATGATAACAATGGTGATGGTGATGCTGATGATGCTGATGAAAGTAGTGATGATTATGATGCGGACAATACCAATGATGATGGAGATGACGACAACAGTTGTGGTGATGTTGATAACAGATATGATGACAACAGTGATGATGATGATAATGATGATTATAATGATGACAATACTGATCATGACGATGATTATTATGATGGCAAATAAAGCGAGGTGTGGCAGAGTACCTAAATGCCTCCTGATAAGTGCCTCGGCCAGCACCATCTGTCCGCAGCGCAGCATGCAGCCCCAGCCCTTGTCAGAGGTGTAGCCTGAGCCTCCAATGGGAGGGAAGTTCCGCCGATACGTCAGCCAGATCCTTGACTGAACATCACTCCTCAGTGCTGTGAGATCTGGCAACAATATCATATAATGGATATGACACTGCAACTGACAAATACTTCTTTTTACAAGATACGTATTGCAAACGTACCAGTACCTATAACATAATGCTCTCAATGCCATATTACACATGTGTTAAGTCTGGTACTCAGTATTTTGTAAAAAGTCTGAATATTTATCATCCAATCCTTTACTGTCTCATCAGTAGCAAAAAGGGCCCAGGGCTCAGCTACCTAGTCTTCATATCACGGCAGGGTTGGCAAAAAACTTTTTTTTTTTTTTTTTAACCCAACCCACCTAGTTTATATATATATATATATATATATATATATATATATATACTGTATATATATATATTTTTTTTTTTAAGAATACAACCTGGGTGAAACCCAGGATTTTTCCAAACCTTTGGTTTTTATATAATATTTTTATTTCTTTTAAATGATATACCATACAAAATATATTTTATAGCAGAGTAAGTATTATTGGTGTAAGTTGGCCTGTTATTTCTTTAAGAATTACTGTGCACCAGACCATTTAATTTGATAAGCCTATTAATTAATCCTTGATACTGATACTAAACTGCTCATAACTTTGTATTCAAGGTATCAGAACTCACCCTTGTGGATTGTTAGAGCATTTTAAATACTGGTACCAAGCTTCTGAATTCTATGAATGCAAAACTGCAAATATATGCTACAATCTGCTGTAGCCTATATACAGTATTTTGTTTTTAAGTGAAATGAAGGTTTAAAAAAAAAACTACCAAAAATTAATTTACAGTTACTAAATTTAACATTTCAGTTAACATTTCTGGGCATGGCGGCTCAATGGTACAGCACCTAATTTGAGACTGATGAGTCTTGAGCTTTCGCCGTGCCCAGGTAAGCTGCCTTGCTGGGAGAAGTAGTGCTCTCCTGTCACCTAGTTGGTTGTAGCAGCCGTGGTTCATTGGGTTTGAGCCTCTGACTGAATGGTTGGAGGTTCGAGTCCACCCAAGGGTTAGTGGTAGATATCAGGAAGGGCATCTGGTCATAAAGTGCTACAGGCTCCAAAAACCAAAGTCCTCTACCCAGGGGCAACATCTTAGCCCTTATTGGAAAATGAGGACAGGGCATTAAAAAAAAAAAAAAAAAAAAAAAAAAAAAAAATCTAACTCTACCATCACAAAATAATGGACTAACTATGTACTGTACTGCTAAGATCATTTGTTAAGCTTCAAAGATGAAAATATGAGTACATTACAATACAGTAAGTATAATCCATCCATCCATCCATCATCCAATCCTACATTACCCCATGAGGAGCATAAGAGCCTGGGGCTAGGCAGTTGGTCTCGACATTTAAGATGAGAGTGACCAGCCTCACTCATCCCTGAGTGGCATTACATGAGCAATCAACCCCAACCATCCCTTGGATATAAACCTTCACCGGCTCAATCCAACTGGAGCGCAATAATTACCCACTAAACCACCAGGTGCCAAAATTTAGTTACAGTATATGGTTACCACCCAGCATAGTAAATGGTTTCCTGGTGTACAGGAAACCATTTGGCATGTCACTCAGTGTAGAGTCACCCACAGGCAGAAGGAAAAGGAAAGAATGAAGGAAATAAAGACAGAAGAGGGAGTGTAAAGTCACTCGTAGGCAGAGGGGCAAGGAAAGAAAGACAGAAGAGAATGGAAGGAAAGAAGGATGGAAGAGAGGAAAGCGCAGACGCCCGAAAGCAGCACTACATCGAGTGAGTGGATGGTGAGCGCCCCCACCTACCACAAATAGTGATGAATATCAATATACTGTACACTGTTTACTGCACGACACAAACTATGAAATGTTAATTTGCAGATTCTAAAACAAAATTTCAGTGTGCTCTGAGTTATAAGTTTTTATACAGTAATGAAATGGTGGTAGGTGGCGGCAATCTTCATCCACTCACTTGAATTAGTGCTGCCTACTTCTTCCTTAGCCTTTATCATTCTTTTTCTGTGCTTGCCCTCCTCTCTTCCTATACCTCCCATCTTTCCTGTCACTTCTTATTGTTCTTCTTTCCTTTAAAGGTGGCTTTACACTAAGTGACAAGCCAAATGGTTTCGTGTAAGCCAAGAAACCATTTACAACGCCGGGTGGTAACCATATAACCAACCCATACGTGCTCCCTGTGTGTCAACAAGTGGGTTGGTGGAGGGCTAGTGCTCCTCCCCGTTAAACCAATAACTCAAAGTCAAATGGACACCACTTATGGGATTAAGGTGTCTGGCAATTGATAGACAGATAGATAAAATAACGAAATAATGGACTAACAATACTAGAGTGCCATAAAATGTTGAGAAGCACTTTACAATGATAACATACTTAGATACATAATTTACTGGCAAGAAAATACTGACAAAATTAACTTCATGTTCAACTAATTGTTCTGAGTGAAAAAAAAGAAAATCAATCTTAATGGGTACAGGTTTTTATATTCATTTACAGTATTTTATTGAATTTTTTAACTATATCTGTTAATGAAAAAAAATGTAAGTATTATTTGTGTAAGATGGCCTGCTATTTTTAATTTTAGTTAATTAATTAATTAATTAAGCTCAGAAATTTGTCTGTATGGTATGCATGGGTGAGCTTGTGTTGAATGACCAGCTTGTGTGTGTGAACTTTGGCAATGAGACACTGCAGATGGTGGAAAAGTTTTGTTACTTGGGAGATACCGACTTTGCTGGTGGTGGGGCTGAGGCCACCACTATCGCCACAATCAGATGTGGCTGGAGAAAGTTCAGAGAACTGCTGCCAATTCTAACCATGAAGACTCCCACTCCCTTTGAAATGACATATACCTAAGAAACATGGTCGGTCAAAGCAGATGATTTCAACAGAATGGAATGGAATGACATGAGAATGGTGAGATGGATGTGTGGGACCAAACTGCAAATTAAGATATCTAATGAAGAACTGAGGAGACGGTTAGGTACCAAGAGTATGAACGATGAGGTTGCGCACAAGCAGGCTTGGTTGGTATGGGCATGTGGAGAAGATGGATGAACTGAGCTGGGTGAAAAGATGCAAGTCGGTGAACATAGAAGGACCGGCACCAAGGGTTAGACCTAGAAAGACCTGGGATCAGACTATACGATCTGATCTTGAATTTAAAAACCTGACAAGTGAGGAAGCTCTGAACAGGGCTGCCTGGAGCACCGCCATTAGGACACGAAACTGGAACCGTACGTTGTGTGGAGCATTTGGTCTTTAAATTTGTGTATGTAAGTATGTATATACTATAATTAATTAAATAATTATGAAAGAAAAGCATTCGGGAGCCGAATGTTAATCACCTGCCAGAATATGCCATTGGCTATGTCCAAGATTTTGGCCATATCTTGATATCCTGAAGGCTTCATGTTGAAAGCTCAAACTGTTCATGAGATATAATGGTGCAGACACTGCCAGGACTTGGTTGTCGTCGGACGTGTTCCTCCTGGCCGTGTTGTCAACCGTCTCATTCATGGGTGCTCAACCCATCTCAGTCACATCATCACAACCAGCTTGCTCTGGGCATCTTGCAGTAAAACCAGAGTCACAGTGTAATATCAAAGTGAGTGTATCGGCCAGGTGTTTGGCCTGGCATGGAATCTTCCATGACATGCCTTGGCACTCAGGACATCAATATGGACCTCGCCCCTGCCACCGGGGAGGTCGCTGCCCCTGGCAAGAGGGTGAGGATGGCCTCCACTGCTAGTGACGAGGGCGGTGCCCCAGAAAAGTGGATACAGCCTTCCTCCCCAGACGACGGTGTCACCAGCAAACCAAGGAGCCTCATCTACATAGCAAGGTCGGCTGACGATACCCGTTTTTTTTTTCTAATCCCCGCAGGTTGTCAGATGCCATCAACAAGTCTTAATAGGGTAAGTATTGTACAGAGGGGTCACTCAGGGTTTTGGGTAAAGGGTCAGGTATTAGGTTCTGCATCTTTGCAGATGATGATGAGGCCAAAATGACTGTACCGTCTAAGTCCCTACCCAGTTAGGGGACTGGCCAGTAAGGTGTTGGTTGGCTTGCTCACCTTCCAGTGGCAAGTTCTCATATGGGAAAATTGGGCCTGTTGCTCCTGATGTTACAGAGAAGGAACTTTCACATCATCTTCGTTGCCTCGGCAACTGTTCCTCCCAGCTAGTGGAAGTCACTCACCTCACGGTTCGCCCTCCTGGTGATGAGAACACAGTGGTAGCCAGGATGGTATGGCTCAAATTCACGGGCCCCCTGCCAGAGCAGGTCATATTTGGCCACTTGTTACTCTGTAGAGTCTTACATTTTTCCCATCCTGAGGTGCTATACAAGCCATCGATTTGGGCATGGCACAATATCCTGTAAAAATACAGTTTGATGCTCTTGTTGCAGCAGGTTCCACCCATGCAAATCCCCATCGGGTGGCCAATGCACCCACGACCCCCACTGCTTTTCCTGCGGTGGTGCACACCAAGTTGTCTCCCGCACTTGCTCAGTCCACCAGCAGGCACTTACAGCCATCCCTTAACATCTGTGTTCTTAACATACAGGGTTTTAAATATCCGCTGGTGGATATAACAGCATGGTAGAATGATGAGGTGAAATGAGCTGTGGAACAAAAGAAGAAGGCATATAGTGAATGGTTAGCGAGTAGAGGTAGGGGAAAAGATGAGAGAGAGAAGAGAGAGGTATATGTGAGTAGAAGGGAGGTGAAGAGACTAGTGAAGGAGAGTAAGAAGAAAGTGGATGAAGAGTTTGGGAGGAATCTGAGTGTGAAATGGAGGGAGAGTAAGAAATTGTTTTGGAAGGAGGTAAAGAAAGTAAGGCAGTGTGAAAAGTGAAATAGTAGGGGAGTGAAAGATAGGAATAATAGATTGTTGGTGGAGAAGAGAGAGAAATTGAGGAGATGGAAGGAGCACTTTGAGGATTTGTTGAATGTAGAGAGTGAGACCAGTGCGAGTATAAGTGGTTGGGGAATGGCTGGGAGAAGAAGAGATGAGAGGAGGGAGGAAGAGATCAGTAGGACGGAGGTAGTGGAAGCAATGAAGAAGATCAAGATGGGAAAGGCCCCAGGAATTGATGGAGTGTGTGGTGAAATGCTGAGGTATGGGGGTGAGATTGTTGTGGAGTGGATATGGAAGTTGTGTAGATTGGCTTGGGAAGAGGGAAGGGTTCCAGAGGACTGGAAATCAGGTATAATTGTTCCTTTATATAAGGGAGAAGGGGAGAGACAAAGAATGTGGTAACCATAGGGGTATTTGCCTTCTTAGTGTGACTGGTAAAACATAGGGGTATTTGCCTTCTTAGTGTGACTGGTAAAATAAATGGTAGAATACTCATTGATAGGGTTAGGTATATGACAGAGGAGCTAGTTGGAGAAGAACAAGGGGGATTTAGGAAGGGAAAAGGGTATGTAGATCAGATATTTGTTCTAAGATGTTTAGTGGAGAAGTATCTAGAGAAGGGAAAGAAAGTATATGCTGCCTTTGTGGACTTGGAGAAAGCTTATGACAGAATAGATAGGCAAGGTATGTGGAAGGTATTAAGAATATATGGAGTGGAAGGGAAATTGTTGAATGCTGTGAAGAGTATGTACGAAGGAGCTAGGGCTACGGTGCGAGTGGATGGTGAGCTGAGTCAGTTCTTTGATCTCAATGTGGGACTGAAACAGGGTTGTGTGATGTCTCCTTGGCTGTTTAATATATACATGGATGGGGTTGTAAAGGAGGTGCAGGGTAGGGCAGTGGATGTGGGGGTGGCTCTAATGAATGAAGGTGAGATTTGGAAGATTCCAGTGTTGCTGTTTGCTGATGATACAGTATTGTTGAGTGAAGATGAATGGGAGTTGCGAGGTTTGGTGAATGAATTTGGGACAGTGTGTAGGAGGAGGAAGCAGAAAGTTAATGTAAACAAAAGTAAAGTTATGGTGTTTGAGAGGAATGAAGCCACAGAATGTACGGTGAGGTTGGATGATGAGGATATGGAGAGTGAGTGCATTCAAGTATAGTAGGTTCAACACTGAGCGTCATCACAGTGCGCGATTCGCATTGTGCGCGAGTGACCAAAAATCATAACCAAAAACCCTTGGATGCACGAGTTTACCACATAGAACGTGAGGCAGAGGCAAGGAGTGGCTCAAAAATGCCATTTTCTATTAGTGCGCGACCATCCCTCACACAGAGCGTCACGTGTCGCCATGTTGATGCGCAGAAATTCCCGAGCATTCTACTGTTGAGGATGAAGAGGATGCAATGTCAGAAGTGTCAGCATTGGACTTTGAAGGGTTTATGGCCGAAGTGAGTGACTTTGATGCTCCTGGGGAAGGTGATCAAGAGGAGTCTGTGGAGGGAAGTGTTGGTGCAGTGGGAGGTGCGGTGGAGAGTACGGCGCTGTAAGTGTTGCCGCGCCTCGGAACCCCTGTTATTTAAGGTCATCAGGCCTGTTGTCTACTGTTGTTAAGGTGACTACCCATATTTTTGTTATTGTAGCTATAGCTTTAGTACAATGTCTGAAAAATATGACCTTTATTATGTCTCTAAGGGCCAAAAAATGTCCAGGTATGAGGGGGTACCGCCCATATGTAATTATTCCCATAAGATTATGTATTCCCAGTACGCGAATTCCCAGTGCACGAGGTCATGGACCGCCTAATCTCTCGCGCACTGTGCGAGCCTACTGTACTTGGGTAGTGTGATGAGTAGGGATGGAACTTTGGGGGATGAAGTGCATGAAAGGGTACAGCAGGGACGGAAGGTTGTTGGTTCACTGAAAGCAGTGATGAGAAATAGGGAGGTGAGTATGGAGGTTAAGAAGTCACTGCATGATAGTACAGTATTGTGATTCCTACTCTGATGTATGGAAGCGAGGCATGGACCTTGCAAGAAGGAACAAGTCAAGAATGAGAGCAGTGGAACTGAGATACTTGAGAGAAGCATGTGGAGTGACATGGAGGGACAGGCTGACGAATGAAGAAGTGAAGGAACGTTGTGGGGTGGATGTGGATGTGGCTGAGAAGATTAGGAGAAATACACTGAGGTGGTTTGGACATGTGGAGAGAATGGAGAATGAAAGACTGACTAAGAGGGTGTATGTAGGTGAGGCGGAGGGAGGGAGAGGGAGGGGTAGACCGAGGATGAGGTGGAGGGATGGAGTTGAGAGGTATATGAGGGAGAAGGGGTGAGTTGGAGGGAGGGTAGTCAAATGGTGGGTGACAGAGCAACTTGGAGACGTTTTGTCTGCGGCCACCCTTTGAGGGATTAGGGCACCGGGCTATAGACAGATATAGATAGACAGGATATAACATAAACGGTTTTATATATCCGCAGGTGGATACATTATCGGGGCCAGATTCACTAAAGCTTTTTATCTTGTTGAACTCTTACATTATCCCAGGCACAGTTCATGGCTGTTTTAGTGATGGCATCATCCAGTGAATCAAATATAACTCTCTTCCTTTTGGTCACTTCATTTATTAATGCCATTAATTCATCAGGGGAAAAGTTAGGATGGACTGGCTTGGAGTATTTCTTTCTTCCATGTACCCTCGATGAGCTGGTCTAAACCGCTTTGCTACCTCCCCCCCCCTCTCTTATACCCCTTGATGAGTTGGTCTAAACCAGTTTGCTGTCCTCCCCCCTCTCCCTCTCTCTCGTCCCCCTCAATAAGCTGGTCTAAACTGGTTTGCTACCTTCCCCCCCCCCTCTCTCCGGTAAATAATATGAAGCAATTCACACCCATATCGCATTGAAATAATACGAGAGTGGCTAAGAGTGTTATTTTATATCATACTGTGAATTACTGTGATAAAATACAGGTGATTTAGTGATATTTTTGTGATAATCAGAGAAGTCATGATGCTAAGCACATTACCTGGTAACTATTGAACATTTTTGCAGTTGCAAATTGTGCAGCTATGCTATCAAAACTCATGACATTATATCAATAAGCTTTATAAAAGTGGTAACAAAAGTCATTCATGAAGTTTGACAAAGTTTGTAATGATTTTCCTCACATTGTTACTGTTTCGCTAAAGTCTAAAGTCTAACGTACATACTGGAATATCGTACCAAAATCATAGGAGATTGTTAAGAAGTGTTTTATTTTTATTATTATTGCAGTTACTGTGATGAGGTAACATGGGTGTAACCCTATTTTGTATGGAAAAAATCTTGTGGTTTGGTGGAAATTTCCACCTCTCTGGGCTATTTCCTACATCAGACAGTCAAATCATACACTGTATTCTCTCAAAACATTCTCCGTGCTTGGAGCGCCTATGGACATGCAGTTTGTTGCAAATGAAAGTAGAAAGATTGACGTATGTCTGACAAAAATTTTTGGTCTCAAGATTAATGATAAGTGGGTTAAAACATGAGTTTGAAAACACACAATTTTTTTTCCTATTTCTCCACAATGAGCATAGTCAGTAAGTTGTCATCACAGCCGCTGAAGGCAAAGGGTTGAGGGGGGTCCAGGGGTGTTTTTAAGGGGCGCAGCAGATATCCGCAGATTTTTAACATTCGCAGGTGTCTCTGTTACCTAACCCCCGTGGATGGTAAGGGAGCACTGTACTATACATGATGCCGTCAGAGCTGACCCCTCAACCCTGTCTGGTTTCAACACCCGTCTGCGTGCCCCCAATCCTTCTGGACGCACTCCTCCCAGCTCTAACCCATCGACAACACCTACTGCTCCCAGTCGGATTTCTTGGCCTGTCCAGGAGGGTCTTACATATGCAACAGTAGTTAGGAACCGCTTTTCAGCACTGGACAATCTTGCTGGAACATCTGGTGGCAAGTCTGCAACAAACCAAGTGAGGTGGAGTGAACAGTTGCTGTGTCCTCCCGCCCAACCTCCTAATCTGCGGTGCTGCTCCACCTCGACCCTTCACCCAAGCACCGTCGTCAGCGCTTCCACCCAACACGGACCTCCTCCCAACATCCCGCACAAGACTCCACAGCTCCTTCCACCCTGCCTGGTATAATGTCAGCCAGTACCACCTCATCACTGGTTACAACTCTTGTCTCAGTTCCAGTCACATCACATGCTGCCTCCCCCAGTTCTGAGATGAGCTCCACACCTGGTGATTCTACTGCTCCTACACATCAGCCCATACTGAGGACAACCTCCCACACTTCCCCATATGTCAATCCCACAGGTGCCCATTCTTCAGAATCCTTTGTGGTCCTTCTGTTAACAGCCCTTTCCATGTACAGAAACGGACAGTCCTTTATAAACATATATGTCAGCCTAATGCCCCAGCTTCTCTCCCTACTGTCGTCCCAGTGATGGCTCATCCACCTCTTCGCAGATTCCTCCTCTGGAATGCCAGATCTCTTCTTTGGAAAACTTCCATTTTCAAGCAACCAGTAGCAGGCCTCATTCCAGATGTCATTAGTCTATATGAGACTTGGTTTTCTCCACATCTCCATCTGTTGCTCCAGGGTTTTACTCTATATCAGGCTGATCGTCATGGTGTCAGAGGTGGGCTAGCTGTCGCAGTCAATGAGGACATGCCTAGCTTGGTTCTGCCACTGACCCGGCCCCCTCGAGGGGTGTTGGAAGTTCTTGAGGCCCGCCTATCCCTCGTGAAGAGATAGATCACTGTGGCGGTTTGCTACAACTTGGGCAACGACATAGGCCTGGAGGAACTCCGGACCTATAATGACCAGCTCCCTTTACCCTGCCTCCTCCTGGGTGATTTTAACGCCAGAACACCCGCCAGTTGGGATTCTTTTTGGCCTGGGGTTCCGGTAATAGGTCGGGAACTTCCCATTTCCAGTTTCTATTAGAAAGCAGTCACTTCACCATGCTCACCTCATTAGGGTTACAGACAGACCTGTATCAATCTGCACTCAGGCATGCCTTCCACACTTGATCTCTATGTGGAGGATTCTATATTTGGCGGCTCAGCCAACTGGATTGGCCCATATTTGGGATCCGACCACCTTCCAGTTATCTTCGATGTCCCCAACCTTTCCCCACCCTCCTCTGCCCCACCTTGTCCACATTGGATCCTCATACGAGGGTCCTGCTCCTCCTTTATGGCAGCCCTTGATAACACTGGGGTTCTGCCTGGAGGGCCTTAGATGACTGTATGACAGGCTTTATATCCTCTATGACTGCAGCAGGTGAGGCGACTTTCCGCAGGTCCTCAACACATCCCCGAGGCACTGGCATGGTTCCTTGGTGGACAGGGGACTGCACCAGGGTTGTCTGGGCTAGAAGGTCTTCTTGGAATGCCCGGCGGAGGTGTCCCTGCCCTAGTCACCAAGAGAAAAAAGCAGACTCTTAACCGAGCTCATCGTGCTGCCTGGTCTGCTTTCTGCTCAATCCTGTCATTCTCTAGCTCACCATCTCGGACCTGGTCCTTCATTGCTCAAATGAATGGTCACCCTACCACCCCATCATACCCTCTGGTGAAGGGAGGTAACCTTCTGGTAGGCTTCCAAGACAAGGCTGCCTTCTTGGCAGCCTTTTTTGGATCTTGATTTGGTTCCCCTGCTCCACTTCCAGGTCTTCAGCATTTACTCAGGGTCACTCAGGCAGGCATCTCCTCCCCCCCTCCCCAGCAGGCTTAGCCTCCTCTTTTGCCCAGGCAGAACTCTGCTCTGCTCCGCAGACCTTACCACCAAAGAAAGCATGGGGCCCAGATTTAGTACCCAATGAGTATTTTATTCAACTCCCCGTCCTCCATCAGATGTCGCTCTTAGACATATTTAACAACAGCTGGGTGTCAGGGATCTTCCCATCATGCTGGAAAACCTCAAACCTCCTGCCCTTCCCCAAGCTGTGGAGGGAACCCACTTCTCCGGCTTCGTACAGGCCGATAGCATTGCTATCCAATGTCGGGAAGGTGCTTGTGCTTGAGAGGATGCTGTGCTGTCGGCTCTCCTGGTGGCTGGAGCATGACCACCCGTCTGAGGTACAGTGTGGATTCCACCAAGGGAGGGGGACATTTGATGTCCTCCTCCAGTTTGACCAACATGTCCACTAGGCATTCTGTCATAAGCAGATACTGTTCTTCCGGCGGCCTTCGTGGATCTCCAGGCGGCTTTTGATTCTGCCTTCCACGATGGGATATTGTACAAGTTGTGCTGTCTTTGCGTCAGACTCTGCACTGGCCTGGGTACAAAGATTTTTGCATGAGTGATCCTTTCATGTTTCCCTTGAGGGTACGTACTCCTCCGCTTCCCCAGTCAGGCAAGGAGTACCACAGGGATCATGCCTCAGTCCCCTACTTTTTAATGTACTTATGTATGACCTCCTTCACCCTCCTGGAGTATCCATCTTAGTCTATGCAGAGAGAATCCTGTATTTTACACAGGAAAAATCACCTGAGAAATTACCCATATGCCGGGAATCGAGCCCAGGACTCTCAGGTGAGAGCCAGGCAGCATACCACTACACCACGACAAGGTAAAAGTTACCTCACGTTGTCACAATCTTGTAACCAACGTCCCTCCACCCCCACTGTGGGCCTGAAGAGGGTGAGTTAACCCCCTGGCACTTGGGCAAGTAGATGCTTTTAATCTATCCCATGCACTTATGGTATAGTGGTATGCTGCCTGGCTCTCACCTGAGAGTCCCGGGTTCGATTCCCGGCATATGGGTAATTTCTCAGGTTAGTCTATGCAGATGATATCTCCATCCCCTGCATTGCTGCCTCATTATGGCAGGCCCAACATCACCTCCAACAGGCTGTGGATGCCTTTGCCACCTGGGGTGCAGATTGGGATGGAATAACAGTCAATGCACCAAAGGGTGCTCTTATGTGCTTTGGTCATCGGAGGCTCCCTTCCATGCCGATGATTCAGTTTGCCTGAGAACCTCTCACTCTTCAGATCCAACACAAGTTTCTGGGCCTCCATCTGGATAGTCCCCATCTCACCTGGGCCCCCCACAATGACCATCTTTGATCAGTATGCCTTAGGTGCCTGGACATCATGTAGTGTGACGCAGGAGTTCACTGGGGTGCTGATCGAAACACTCTCCTCCATCTGTATCTGGCCTTCATCCGCAGTAAGATCTCGTATGGTATTGCCCTTTACGGATCGGCTGCCCAGACCGACCTAAAAAAGTTGGATGTTGTCCAGAACATGGCACTTCGCATTGTCCTAGATGCCTTCAAGTCCACCCCAATTATTTCGCTACATGCGTAATCTGGGGTGATGCCCCTCTCCATCTACCACATGTAAGTAGACTGTTGGGTGCTCCACCGCATTTCAGCCTTTCCCTCCAGCCACCTGGTCTTCTCCCTCTACTGCCTCTCCACGTTCTTCGTCAGCCACCAGCTTGGCCACGTGTAAGGTTACCATACATTATCCGCAGCATCCAGGCCTGCCACACCCTGTCTCGATCTGCCCAGGCCTGCCCCAGTGGTCTCTCTCCCCTTAGTCTCCCCGTGGATGGATTTGTCTCCATATGTCCCCCCCTATCTCCCAGTACCATTCTTGAAGTCGACAGATGCAGTCTTGGCAAGGCAGCTCTTTCATAGCATGGACTCCTCTGTTTATAAGGACTCCTTGAAAGTTTACACGAATGGGTCTCACTCCCCTCCATCTTCCTTTGCCTCAGCGGCCTATTCTGAAGATCTTTCCATACGCCAAACTTGGTCGTTCAGAGGGCGGTATGATGTCCTAACTGCAGAACTCATAGCCATCCTCCAGGCCCTTGAGTTTGTCTGGACTTTCCTCCAGCCTCAACTGGTAGTTTTATACACCAACTCGCAGTCCTCACTTACCCTCCTCCTCTCAGATCGTCCAGTGACTCATGTCAGGATTGTCCATGCTATTATGGAGCACCTCCATCTCCTTGTTACTCCTCCCAGGCACCTCCACCTTCAATGGATTCCCTGACATGCAGGCATCCATGGCAATGAAATTGCACAAGCAGCAGCAAAATGAGCACTGACCTCCAATACACTGGTCCATGTGACACCAGATTGTGCCACATTCCCTAATCTTTCACGCAGTGCCTGCATATCATACTGGAATGCAAACCTTGCGACCACCCTACCTGCCTCCCACCTGGGATGTTATCACTCCAACTCCTCTGAACATCCTTGGGCACGGCATCCCTGTAGGGATGTTGATGTAGCCATCAATAGGTTACAATTGGGCCACAAAGGCCTCGCAAGTCACCTGCATTGTTTGGGTATGATAGAGAACCCTTGGTGCCAATGGTGTCCTCAGGTTAAAGAAACCATAGAACACTGCATGTCATGGTGCCCTAGGTTCCATTCCCTTTGCACACTTTTGCGGGATTGTTTGATATCTCTCGGAGTTTTCAATTTGTCTCTCCACACCTTCCTGGGAGAAGGTGCCGGGGACCCCCGGTTATGACAACAAGTGGCGTGGTGCACGTCTGACTTTATCCGAAAATCTAGGCAGCTCTCCCACATATAACGTGAGGCCCTAAGCAGTCTGCATTGGAAGGGCATTGGGCCATTGTTTTAGCGGTGACCCTTAAACCCACAAGAAGAAGAATATATAATGGTGCTAAAGACAGGCGATGAAATGAGTTGACCTTTGGCTGCCATTTTGGTGACCCTGACCTTGACCCTGAGTGCTCATTTTTGAACTTGTCCAAGATTTTGGCCGTATCTTGATACCCTGAAAGTTTCATGTTATCTCGTCACTCATGAGATATAATGGGAACACACACACACACACACACACACACAGGTAGGCAAAACATTACTGCTCTGCTTTGCTAAAAGGCGGGCGATATATATATTCATTTACAGTAAACCCTCTCTAATTCGAACCCAAATAAATTGGATATCGGTTAATTCGGATCTTTTTGATTGCCAGACAAATAATTTTAATTCGGACAGAAATATGAGTTAAGCGGGACAAATCCGAACAAGGGTTCCAGTCAGAGAATTCCTGCCAAACAATGTCTCCTTGCCATACTCCTCAGTTCAGCCCAAGTCTCTCTCCGTAAGAGATGTGCTCTGAGTGGTCTCCATCCTAAAACATGACATATATTTACATGTAAAATAGGGGGTTAGGTTCTTGAAGCCCCATATTTTTCGTTAAAAATATATTTAAAAATGGGTTATTATAAATATGTCTGCCGTAAGACACCTAAGGCAGTGTACTTACATACGATGTCGCCGACTAGACACATCAATGCATTCTAACCTAACCTAACCAACTAGTTTTGCCCCCTAATACTCTCCATAAACATTTTAACCACCAAGGATTGCCAATAAGCCTCTTGAAAGTCCCCATTACCAATCAAGAAAAAACTTCTGACCAAACCAACATGTCTAAGGCCACCCAGCATCATGCATATTTTGCCAGGAACCACTTTCAGTGCACTCATTAAAATGAAATAAAAAATGCAGTGTGAAACTATTTTTGAAAGTCATTAGTCATCAACAATAAAGGAAAAAAAACTATACTGAAGTCGTCAACATGGAATAACTGCGTACTTCTCACTTCTCAGATACACACAATGCAGTAATTGTGAATAATACATATCAGCCAAGCAGTATACAGTAATCTGTATGACAGTAAAATTCACAAGAATGGAACTCACATAATTATCTTACCCAGCTATTTACGTCAACACGTAGTGTCTTCACATACCATAAGAACCCAATTTTCTCAACCAAAGACAGTCAGCTGATAACAAAGGTCAGTGACAAAGCCTTTTTTTCTTCTTCTTCTTCAGACTCACAGCACTAAAGGCAAATACATGAATTTTACTGCTCCTTCATCATTAACTTTGTTTTTTTCCAACAAACAAACTATCCACATTGCAAACAAATCCAACTCATTTTATTGTCTGATTGTTTGCACTTAAACTCCTACATTACACGTCACTTCGTCCGCCAATTTTACATTTTCCTTTGGAATAAATACTTTCCTTGTGTTTATAGCACTTTCAGAATCCTTAGGCCTAACTAAAGTTAGTTTGGAACCATGTGCTCAGAGTTCTGAGGGGAAATAAGGAGCAAGGAAATAAGCAAATAAACGCTTCTCATCCCAGCGACCATCCAAACAACACAGGCAGGCAGTGGCAGGTGGTATGGGACATGGGTACAGTTCTGTACCGTACTGTTCAATGTTTTTGTGAAAAAAACATGTTTTAGTGTGCGTGGGTGTGCTTTGGGGACAGGGGAAGGCATGTGCTCTGATAATTCAAATTTTCAGATATATCGACATGTGGTTCCCCCCAATTAATTCGAGTTAGAGAGGATTTACTGTATTGTTATTTTTTAAAATTATCCGCCCGGGTTTTTTAAACTAACTAAAATGGCCCAGGCAGGTAAGTGGGTAGGTACCCTGGGTGCTACCCATCCCATCCCTGTATCAAAGGCAAGAATAACCAGATGAGTGTCCCTGAAAGATACTACATGAGCAAGAAACCTCAGCCACACTTCAGGTGTAAGTTGTTACAGGCCATATGTACCACATTTCATGACATATAATGCATACTGGTGCACAATACACATTCATGATTTGACAAGCGATATTTAGTATTAAAAAAAAAAAAAAAAAAAAAAAAAAATCTATACTCAGGTTACTTTACTTATTACAGTAATCTCTCAATTACCTGAATGATCCATTATCCAGACGATGTGACCTAGCTGTATTAATCCATTAACCCCTTAAACGCGGATTGTCGCATTTGCGACGCTTGCCAAAAAGGACATAACGGCGGAGCGTCGCATTTGCGATTCGAGTTAATTTTGAATAAACGCGGGCAAGGATGTTCCAGCTGGTATTGTCTATCAGTACCACCACCCTTTAACTACAATTAGCATACTTTACCTTTGTACTACTGACCTCCGTTGTTGCCAAGTATCGCATTTTCCCCCCCTCCCCCCCCACCACGGCCCGGCCAGCCTGGCTGTGATACATGGCAGCGCTCTGACTGCTCAGAACTGTAAATCTGCACTCTCCTCTCACAAGCAGTTTTTGCTAATAGGAAACGCTTGTTTCCCCAGTTGTAACACTAGCTTTTTTTCGCACAGTTTGCCCCTGTTTAGCGTCAGTTTACCGCAGGCTTTCAAAGTGACATCATGGCGAGTTCTAGCTCTTCCGAGTCAGTGCGAGCGGCCGACAGGAACGAGAATAAAGTGACGGGCGTAAGGCAGAATAAAAAGGGCGCCGCAGTGATCTTTTGGGAAGTAATATGATTGAAAATAATGTAGTATACATGTTTTTAGCTGTGAAAATGGAAATGTTTGTTGAGTGATGGGAAGACCGCCGCCGCGCTGCATGCCAGCTGTACGCTCCGTTGATTTTAGCCTTATTTTCAGTGCTTATTGTACAAATACAGATTCCAAACTACCTGTACGTTGTAGTATAAAGTTTACTGTGACAGAATGAGGCTGTGGTAGAGGGGAAACCAGGTTGCTGAAGGTGTGAAAGTGAAGATTTGGTTACCCAACTTTGCAAGTCTCCACAAATCCTTGGGTAGTCCAAGAAGGCTCAACACCTGTCTCTGGAGAAAGCTGAATGTAAGTACTATCTGCCATACCAAGTATAATGTTCTAGGGTTAATCTCTGATTTTTGGCTAATATTTTCCTACAAGTACTCAGACCGCGATACAACCCCGCCACCCGGGGGGGGTCGGCTGTCCATGGCCATGCATTAGGGGTTAAATGAGAATCTTTTCCTACTACCCGGATAAAATGCTTCAGTCAGTGGAAAATTATGGCTGCAGAAACATTTTCGTGTCCAGCTGAGCGGGAATAGCCCAGGTGCACTGCCCTGTCTGGCTCAGTAGTTCACCCACTGATTGCTAAAGAGACCCTCAGTCGTTCTCATTTCCCGCGTGGCTCCCATACTATAAACGGCTCTCAGACAGCTGTTGTGGTGGCACACGTTGTGGCTTCTGTAGTTGTTTCCTACTTGCTTCAGGCCTTGCTATTCCTTGCATGTCTCTTCCAATGGCCCCTTCACCAGAGAAAAGGAAGAGGGTAGTAATAACTCAGGAGAAGTGGGAGAACCTGGGTAAGATTGATGCGGGATGGTCAAATCAAAAGTGTTGACTTTGATTTCTTTCTAACTTACTGTACTATACCATGAATTTATTCTATTTTACTATGATTTTATTCCATTCTGCCATTATGTTTTGTGTGCCCCCTGCATTTTTCTTGTATAGTCTCCCCCCCCCCCCCACTCAATGTAGTCCTGCTTTCGGGTGTCTGCCCTTTCCTCTCCTCCATCCTTTTTTTCTTCCATCCTCTTCTGCCTTTCTTTCCTTCAGTCTTTCCTTGTCCTTCTGCCTAGGGGTGACTTTACACTTCCTCTTCTGTCTTTCTTTCCTTCATTCTTTCCTCTTACTTCTGCCTGTGGGTGACTCTACACTGAGTGACAAGCCAAATGGTTTCCTGTACACCAGGAAACCATTTACTATGCTGGGTGGTAACCATATAACCAAATTTTGGTGCCTGGTGGTTTACTGGGTAAGTACGGCACTCCAATTGGATTGAGCTATGGTCGTACCATTCTAAAGTGGCGGTTTGGGTGGGGCACGAACCTCTGTACAGTGTTGCCACGTTTTCCATACTCGCGATTCCTCTCTCTCTCTCTCTCTCTCTCTCTCCTGGGGGGATGTGCATCACCCTAGGGAATTTTGTTTCTTTTATGTCATATAAACTTGTGCTTTCATTTCTTTATTTTGTTTTTTATTATATTATTGTTTTACATATGACGCCAGATGACCTCGGTGTTACGGCGCCTTTTCATTCAATCATTCTCGCCCTCCTTCCTTCCCTCCCTTCATCGTTTCCTCAGCGTGACAATGCACTCAACACTGCCCCTTGCCTGCCTTCACTCTCTCTCTCCTTGGGGAGATGTGCGTCACCCTTGGGAATTTTGTTTCTTTTATGAGTGACTTATAAACTTGCGCTTTCATTTCTTTATTTTGTTTTCATTATATCTAATTATGTTTAAAAATATTATTGTTTTACATATGGCACCAGATGACCTCGCTGTTGTGGCGCCACAATTTGTTTCCATTCAATCACTCTCTCCCTCCTTCCTTCCCTCCCTTCCTTCATCTCTCACTAGGCTGCACTCAACACTGCCCCTGGTCTGCCTTCCCCCCCCCTCTCTCTCTCTCGTCTGTGGTATTTTAGAATACATTGTGGTTATTTTCTTTTACGTTATAATGCACATATTGTAAATTTGACTTTATCTCCACACCACCCAGGAGGTTAAAGTCTTGGCGCGTTTTTTTAAAGAGGTGTCCCCAAACAGGCCTGTTCCTCTATCCCTCACAGATGACCAGGTCGGACTGGGTGTGTGTGAGTGTTGCCGCTCACGAGGGTTTAATGTATATATTTTTTTTTTACTAAGAAACGCATATTTTTGCTTATATTCCTGCACATTATCTTATAATCATAATTGTAACATTATTAACAACCCCAGATATACGGTAACGGCCAATAAAAGTGACTACTTTTTTTTTTAAGCAACACTGTAAAATAATTATGCCACGTTTCTGTATTGCCATATAAATATTTTTCGCATAATCAGTTTACTGTTCTTTCATATATTATAATACACACGCTACCATTATACTCTTATGTGTCTATCTTATTGTGATGCCTGTTACATATAACAAAGCCATTCACATAGTGGGTATGGAACATGTGGCAACACTATACAGAGGTTCATGCCCCACTCAAACCGCCACTTAAGATTGGTACCACCATAGTGAAGGTTTATATCCATGGGGTGGTTGGGGTTTACTGCTCACGTAATGCCACTCAGAGATGAGTGAGGCTGGTCACTCTCATCTTAAATGTCAGGACCAACTTACCTTGTTCCAGGCTCCTATGCTCCTCATCGGGCAATGTATGATTGGAAGATGGAT
Source organism: Coenobita brevimanus (assembly GCF_032717465.1). NCBI lineage: Eukaryota > Metazoa > Arthropoda > Malacostraca > Decapoda > Coenobitidae > Coenobita > Coenobita brevimanus. The sequence continues at coordinate 36,305,259 of NC_137063.1, forward strand.
GGATAGATGGATGCTTTCATGTCACTGCAGGGTATAGCCCTGCAGTCATGATTGCTTGTCTTTGGTTGATGGGTCTGCTTGACCAAGGTAATTGCTTGGCTGTGGTTTATAGGACTGCTTGACCAGACAGAGTAGTATCAAACAACAGGAACAAGTTTAGTAGAAGTGACCTCTAAACTAACGTGAGTTTAAACAATGCGTTTTCGTTTTAACACGAGCAAATATTTAAGAAGATATATTTAATTAACAAGGGTTTCTTGATTTAACGCGACCTTACACATACGTGATGTTTTCAAATTAGCCGCGCGCTTTGGACAATCCCGAGCTGATAGACCATCTCGGGGATGGTTTAATTTATTCAGTTTGGCCATGTGGAGAGGATGGAGGGTGAAAGACTGACAAAGAGAGTGTATGTGAGTGAGGTGGAGGGGGGAAGAGGGAGGAGGAGGCCAAAGATGAGATGGTGGGATGGGGTGGAGAGGTATATGAGAGAGGGGGGTGTGAGTTTGGAGCAGGCAGTGAAATGGCAGGGGACAGGGCAACTTGCAGGCGATTTGTTTGAGGCCACCTCAAACGGGACTGAGGTGTCTGGCAATAGATAGATAGATAAATATATATATATATATATATATATACAGTATATATATATATATATCCATCCATCCATCCATCATCCAATCCTACATTGCCCCATGAGAAGTGTAGGAGCCCAGAGCTAGGCAGTTGGTCCCGACATTTAAGATGAGAGTGACCAGCCTCACTCATACCTTATATAAATATATATACATCTATCTATCTATTGCCAGACGCCCCAATCCCGTTTGGGGTGGCCACAAACAAATCGCCTCCAAGTCGCCCTGTCCCCCGCCATTTCACTGCCCTGCTCTGTACTCACACCCCCCTCTCCACCCCATCCCTCCATCTCATCCTCGGCCTCCCCCTCCCTCTTCCCCCCTCCACCTCACTCACATACACTCTCTTCGTCAGTCTTTCACCCTCCATCCTCTCCACATGGCCAAACCACCTCAGTGTGTTCCTCATAACGCTTCCTATCACATCCACATCCACACCACAACGCTCCTTTATATCCTCATTCGTCAGCCTGTCTCTCCATGTGACTCCACAGGCTCCTCTTAAATAACTCATTTCCACTGCTCTCACTCTTGACTTGTGTCCTTCCAACAACGTCCAAGCTTCACTTCCATACGTTAGAGTTGGTATCACAATACTGTCATGTAGTAACTTTTTCACTTCCATGCTCACTTCCCCGTTTCTTATCAATGCTTTCAAAGAACCAGCAACCTTTCTTCCTTGCTGTACCCTTTCAAGCACTTCACCTTCCAAACCTCCATCCTTACTCATCACACTACCCAAGTACTTAAACATACTCACATTTTCCAATTCCTCACCATCCAACCTCGCTGCACATTCACTGACTTCACCTCTCTCAAAGACCATCACTTTACTCTTCCCTACATTCACCTTTAGATTCCGTTTCTTACACACTCTCCCAAACTCATCCACCAAGCCTTGCAGCTCCCCTTCGTCTTCACTCAACAACACAGTATCATCTGCAAACAACAGTACAGGGAGTTTCCAAACACTACCCTCTCTCACCAGGGCCACTCCAACATCCACTACCCTACCTTGTACCTCTTTTATTACCCCATCCATGTACAGATTGAACAACCATGGAGACATGACACATCCCTGTTTCAACCAAACTTTCAATGAGCAAAATTCACTTAGTTCACCATCCACAAACACTGCAGCCTTCGCACCATCGTACATACTCTTCACAGCATTCAATAACTTCCCATCTACTTCATATATTCTTAACACTTTCCACAATCCTTGTCTATCCACCCTGTCGTATGCTTTCTCTAAATCCATGAAAGCAGCATACAACTTCTTTCCCTTCTCTAGAAACTTTTCCACTATATATATATATATATATATATATATATATATACTATATCTGTTTCTATCTATCTATTGCCAGATGCCTCAATCCCATTTGGGGTGGCCACAAACGAATCGCCTCCACATCGCCCTGTCTCCCGCCATTTCACTGCCCTGCTCCCAACTCACACCCCCTCTCTCATATACCTCTCCATCCCATCCCTCCATCTCATTCTCGGCCTCCCCCTCCCTCTCCCCCCCTCCACCTCACTCACATACACTCTCTTCGTCTGTGTTTCACCCTCCATCCTCTCCACATGGCCAAACCACCTCAGTGTGTTCCTCATAACGCTTCCTATCACATCCACATCCACACCACAACGCTCCTTTTTATCCTCATTCGTCAGCCTGTCTCTCCATGTGACTCCACAGGCTCCTCTTAAATAACTCATTTCCACTGCTCTCACTCTTGACTTGTGTCCTTCCAACAACGTCCAAGCTTCACTTCCGTACGTTAGAGTTGGTATCACAATACTGTCATGTAGTAACTTTTTCACCTCCATGCCCACTTCCCCGTTTCTTATCACTGCTTTCAAAAAACCAGGAACCTTTCTTCCTTGCTGTACCCTTTCAAGCACTTCACCTTCCAAACCTCCATCCTTACTCATCACACTACCCAAGTACTTAAACGTACTCACATTTTCCAATTCCTCACCATCCAACCTTGCTGTACATTCATTGACTTCACCTCTCTCAAAGACCATCACTTTACTCTTCCCTACATTCACCTTTAGATTCCGTTTCTTACACACTCTCCCAAACTCAGCCACCGAGCCTTGCAGCTCCACTTCGTCTTCACTCAACAACACAGTATCATCTGCAAACAACAGTACAGGGAGTTTCCAAACACTACCCTCTCTCACTAGGGCCACTCCAACATCCACTACCCTACCTTGTACCTCTTTTATTACCCCATCCATGTACAGATTGAACAACCATGGAGACATGACACATCCCTTTTTCAATACAGTGAGTCTTCGATATACAAAAGGGATAGGGACCCCCCAAAAAACTTTCGAAATTCAAAATTTTGTATATCAGAACGATTTTCCCCAATGAAACATACATAGAAATGGAGGGATGCATCCCAGGATCCCCTCGGACCCCCCACCTAAACTTTACCCCCCCTCCTATTTTGAAGTAAGCAATACCTGTATACAATTGCTGAGAAGGAGGTGGTCATTTTTTTGTACATCTCCTTTTTCTTCGTCACAATCCCAACAGAGGAAGCTGCAAGGCCTAAAGCACGCCCAATCTCTGAGACTCATTCCCCCTCCTCATGGTGTCCTATAATTTCCAGTTTCCTTTCCAGAGCTAGAGTATGGTGCTGCTGTTTCTTTGCAGTGGGCTCCCCCGATGCTGGAGATGATGCAGGGCACTTGGAAGGCATGGCAAAACAATACGAAATGGTGAAGACCTCAGAAAATATCCTCAAGTACAGCGAAGCTGCGAGGAGAGGAGGGACGTGGACTCAACTGGGAAGCACGCGAAAATTTATTTACCAGAGAGGGGTTGGTTCGTTTTCTCTCGGGCAGCGAATGCAATGCTGTGCACCGCGCCCATTTTGAATTTTTCATACAGTATTTCATTAACCCCTTCATAGCTGCCGGCCCTGAACAACACTTTACTGTTTCGGTGTCAGTGATGTTGAGTTAGGGTAAGCTATAAAAAACTGTGAACAATTATTGGAAAGGAACAAAGGTCACCTGGTGTGTTTACACGACCCTACTCTGCCATCCCAAGCAGTCAGACGCTCACTTCACTCCATATGTATTCGCTGATGTTATATGCTTATGTTACATGCATTCTAATTTTGAGTAAGTTTCTTTCAGCAAGAGAACATAATTTACCACCCTCAAAACAGCCAGAAAAATATAGACGACAAACTACAGGAATATGAACTGAATTGGTAGGGTCTTTAGGCTGTATGCTTACATGAAAGATTATGGGTTTCACAATTTTAGGAGACGATATGGAACAAAAATGTTTGCTAATCAGGAAAAAAATTACTCTTTTATCCCACATGTTCTTGTAGGTTAGAATTCAGTTCCACATTCTTCGTTTGGTATCGCTCTGCCCAATATATTGTGAACCGACTGAGCACAGTTATTTCTGCTCCTTAAAGTTAGTGTACACTTACTGCTCATTCTTTTGTTCGTTCTTATGTGTATGTGTGAAAGAGAGAGTAGTGAGACAAACAATAATGTATTCCATTATCACTTTCATAGCTGCTGGCCTTGAACAACGCTTTATTGTACTGGTGTCAGTGACACTGAGTTAGGGCAAGCTATAAAAAACTGCGAGCAATTGTGGGAAGGGAACGAAGGTCACTGGTGTGTTAACATGACCCTACTCTACCATCCCATGCAGTCAGGCATTCACAGTTCACTTCATCCCAGATGTTTTCGCTGATGTTTACATGCTAATGTAGCACGCATCCTAATTTTAATTCCTTCATGAATCATAGCAAATCACAGGATGCGTTTGTGTGGGGGGGGGGAACAGGTGTGCCAGACAAGTCTTTTCATATATGTAAGAAAAGGAAATTGATTTTAGAACTTTGAAAAAATGGTCCCAAGGCCGACCACGGGAGCACGCAAATTACTGAACCCACAGCCACTGAGGGGGCTAAACATAAGCTTTACTTAAGCAGTAAAAGCACCTAACCAAATCAGCTCTTCCTGATAGTCTGTTATATTTTTAAGATTATTTCTGGGTTGGTAAATAAATGTTTCTTGTTAAATCTGTTTCTCCGTTGTTTTTAGCTGTTCTGGTGTGACAAATCGTGTTTATTTCATTAACATAATAGCGGAAATGACTGTTCTTCCCTAAGTGTTTAACTAAACCTGGCCTAACCGAGCTTATCTGTACCTAATAATTTAACCTAACCTAACCTCCAGTTGGGATATTGGGAAATAACATCCACTTTTGAGCATGATGAGTTTCTTCCACTGCGTTGGAAACGATCATAGAGGAAAGTGACAATAATAACAGGGAGGAAATTTTTCAGCAAGAAAACGTAATTTGCCAAACTGAAAGTGGTCAGAAAATTACAGAAACATGTATGGCGGATTGTGAATTGAATTGGTAAGGTCTCTCTGCTGCTTCAAGTGTATATTTACTGGTAAATAAACCAATGTAACAGTACTTGTGTTTTGTTTCCGGCAGATTAATCGTGACTTCGGACTATTCAGGCACCCCTCTGTATTTCCTTTCGTATCGATTTTCGTACCATCGAGACAGATATTTTCGTATTGTGGAATTTGTCCTATATTCATCACTTTTGTACCATCGAAAGTTCGTACTTTGGGTTTTCATATTTCGAAGACTGTACAGTAGCTGGCATGCCTGGACCCACTACACCACCAGAAGTCCACTTAGTAAAATCACACCACCCAGCACAGTAAATGGTTACATGAAACAATGTGATCTGTCACTCAATGTATGATCACCTGAAAGTTGCGCTACATCAGGTGAGTGGATGTGGCTGCCTTCACCTACCACATTTAAAAGTAAAAATCCTATCTCATATAACTCCTCCTGAGATGTGGGGACCCAAGCTAGAATAAATGGCCTACACTTCTGAAGGCATTACATCATTTAAAAAAAAAAAAAAAAAAAAAAAAAAAAAAAAATCCAGTTACCTTTAATGGATTCAAACCAATGCATATATCACATAGCCCTTACTCAACATTGTATTTTAAATTATGAAGTCATGAGAAGTTCAAAGGAATGTAAGGGAGAGTTAAAATGATTTTAACACTTTCATGGCTGCAACTTCTCTATTATGAGTATTTTCTCGCAGCTAAGCCAAACAATACTATTCAGCTGCCAGGTGATTCTTTGTAAGGCAGTTTACCTTCCCTCAGTCACTGTTTTATAACCCATGGTAGGTGGTGGTGACCATCATCCACTCACTTGATGTAGTGCTGCCTACCTCTTCCTTCACCTTTATCATTCTTTTTCTGTGTCTGAACTTCTCACTTCCTATTTCTTCCATCTTTCCTATCACTTTTTATTATGTTTCCCTTCCTTTTCTGGTGGCTTTACATTAAGTGACATGTCTAATGATTTCCTGTAAGCCTGGAAACCATTTACCTTGCTGGGTGGTAACCACATAACCAACGTATAAGTGTTCCCTATGTGTCAACAAGTGGGTTGGCGATGTTGTTACTGCCCATCTCTGTAAAACAACCTGTCTGTCTATGGATAGGAAGAGACACAAAAATGCTACTTCATATGAGGACTGCAGTCCGGACAGTGCAAACCTTCATTGTGCCTCATATGGGATCTTCAGCTCAGCAAGGGTTAAGAGTGTTAATACTTGAACCATTAACTCTCTCTTGGTTAGGAGAACTCTATCAATCCATTCCATGTAATGATGGCTTTTCCAGGAATGGAAGAAGGGTGGTAACAAAGAAAAATCCTTGGCTGCCAAGCATAGGGCTAGAAAAGCGGTTTACAAGGAGATGTCCGAGTCAGAGACTTTTACTTGATAACCTACCATAAGTCACATGGAAGGGAAATTGTGTGGAAGGGAATACAGTAAGACCTCACCATAACAGACTAATCGGGGCCTAAACCATTCCAAAAACGCAAAATTCAGATAAAAGTTACATCCGGACTTCCCTCTGCTAACCCGGACTTTTTCCGACATATCAAACATTAGTCCGGATAGCATGAATTGTTTTTAAACTGTTTTGACTACCATTGCTGTACTGTACTGTGTTATAACTTCACTACATTAATCAAATGGTGTAATATATATAATAATACAGTGAAAACTCGATTATCCAGCTTTCGGTATATCCGGACCGTGACCAAATAGTTCAGTGGTACAGTAATGCATAGAATTATCCGTACGATAGCTCCGTTTCAACAGGAAGCATCCAGCTGCTAGTGAGCGAGGCATGGGTAAACCAGACAGAGTCTGCCCCCCCCCCACATCTCCCACTCACAACTCGATCACAAGGGTGGTAGGGTGGAGTTTGGTGAGGCAACTGATACACCTGACCTAACCTACCCTTGCCTAACTACCTAATAATTTAACCTAATTTAACCTAACCTAACCTAACCTAACCTGGGCTCCAGTTGGGAAACTGGGAAACTAAATCCACTTTTGTGTACACTGAGTTTCTTCCATTATGTTGGAAACAATCGTACGTATGGCATAAAGAATGTGATAATAAAGGAGGAAATCTTTCAGCAAGAGAAGGTAATTTACCACCTTCAAAATAGAAAAATGCAGAAAACAAACTGGAGGAATATGAAGTGAATTGGTAAAATCTTCCCAATTTTAGGGAACGAAATGAGACAAAAATGTCCGCTAATCAGAAAAAAAATTACGTGTTCTCGTAAGTTAGCATTCAGTTCTGCATTCTTTGTTAGATATCGCACTTCCCAACACATTTCAGACCGACAGAGCATAAAGTTATTTCTTCCACTTACATTTACTGTTCATTCTTCTGTTCATTCTTAAGTGTACTGTATGTATGAAAGAGAGTATTGATACAAACAATAATGTATTCCAATAACCCCATCATAGCTGCCAGCCTCAAACAATGCTATACTGTACCACTGTCAGGGTCGCTGAGTTAGGGAGGGCTATAAAAACTGCAAACAATCATGGGAAGGGAACGAAGGTCACTGGTATGTTTACATGGCCCTACTCTACCATCCCAAGCAGTCAGGTGGCCACTTCATCTCAGATGTTTTCGCCGATATGTTTAAATGCTAATGTAACATGCACTCTAACTATGAGTAAGTTTCTTCCATTATACTGGAAACTCGTAGGTAAGGCTTAAGGAACATTATGATATTAAGAGAGGAAATCTTTCTGTGAGAGAAAGGTAATTTACCACCCTCAAAATAGGCAAAAAATACAGAAAAAAAACTAGAGGAATATGAATTGAATTGGTAAGGTCATGAAGCTGCATGCTCAGACAAAAATTTAAGAGTTTCACAATTATAGGGGAAGAAATGGAACAAAAATGTTTACTAATAAGAAAAAATACTTTCATCTCATGTGTTCTTGTAAGGTGGCATTCAGTTCTACATTCTTCGTTCGATGTCGCACTTCCCAACACATTTCGGACTGACAATGCATAGTTATTTCTGCTCCTTACTGTTAAGTGTACATTTATTGCTCATCCTTTTGTTCTTTCGTAAGTGTACAGGTGTGCGAGAGAGTATTGATACAAACAATAATGTATTCCATTACCCCTTCATGGCTGTCAGCCTTGAACAATGCTTTACTGTACCAGTGACAGTGACGTTAAGTTATGACAGTGACGTTAAGTTAGTCTATCTATATACCTAGGTTGCTTCCCCCAAGGAAAGGGAGGTAGCCAAGACAGGACGACACACTCCCCATTTACTCATCCGTTCAAACACATTCATTCGCGTCTTAGCCCCAAAGGGGAGAAGGGACAGATCCTCATCACACCACACCAAACAAGGGTCAACTGCGCATTGCAATCAGTGACATCCGCAGCAGGGCCCGACAGCAGAGCTGGTTTACCCCTGCCACATCAGAACAGACCCATCCCCTTACCCGCATCTGACCGGACTAGCTAATCAGACCAAATGCGGGAGAATATCCCCTCAGGGCTGCGTCGTCATTTATTCATTCACAATTTCTCTCCATTTATTTCTGTCATGCACAGCCACTCTTCCTTGCTCAACAGACATCCCTCTCACATCCAGCGCTCTCTTCACATTGTCTATCCATCCTATTCATGGTCTCCCTCTCAGCCTTACACCTCACATCAGATCTAGTTATCTTTTTCACCAATCGCTCATCATCCATTCTCTCCATATGCCCAAACCATCGTAACACCCTCTGCTCAACTCTATCAGCCATCTCCCGAACAACTCCAGTTCTTCTTCGCACTTCACCATTTCGCACTTGATCCATAGCGTCATTCCACACATACTCCTCAGACACCTCATCTCCATTACATTCAAACTTTTCCTCTCTGCTACACCCATATTCAATGTTTCAGTCCCATATAATGCAGTCGGTACCACAACACCCTCATACAGCCTTCTCTATACATCCATTCTAAGCGAACGACATCTAAACACCTTTTTCATTCTTCCCAGCACCTTTCCTACTTCATTCATTCTAAACTTCACTTCTGCATCTATTCTTCCATCCACAGCAACATGTGACCCTAAATATTTAAAACACTCTACCTCCTCAAGCAACTCACCATTCAAAACTATATTCATTCCCCTACCATCTACCAACCTCGTACACTTCACCACTTTACTCTTATCCTCATTTACTTTCAATTTCCTCCTTTCACACACCCTTCCAAACTCCTCTACCAACCGTCTCAATCTCTTCTCTGAATCAGCCACCAGTGCAGTATCATCTGCAAACAGCAGCTGCTTCAGATTCCACTCTCCACCATCAACATTCACCAGAATCAGACCTCCACCTAAAACTCTTGCATTCACCTCCCTTACAACACCATCCATATAAATATTAAACAACCAAGGCGACATCACACATCCTTGTCGCAGCCCCACTCTCACAGGAAACCAATCATTCACAGCATTTCCCACTCTTACACACGCTCTACTATTTACATAAAAACTCTCCACCCGTTTTAGTAACCTACCATCAAGTCCAAACAATATTAAAACAGTCCACAAAGCCTCCATATCAATTCTATCATACGCTTTCTCTAAATCCATGAACGCCCAAAACACATCCTTGCCTATCACTAAATACTTTTCACACATTTGTCTCACAGCAAACACCTGATCCACACATCCTCTCCCTCTCCTAAAGCCACACTCCTCATCACCAATTACTCCCTCTGTACCCTCTCTCTCATAATTAACACTCTACCATACACCTTCCCTACAAAACTCAAGAGACTTATACCCCTAAAGCTAGTACATTTATACTTATCACTCTTGCCTTTATACAACGGTGCCACACAAGCACTTGCACAGTCAATTGGCACCATACTTTTCACAAAGCACATATTCAACACTCTTATTAAGCAGTCAACAATAGTCACTCCACCACCCTTTGGGCATTCCACAGCACACCCATCCATACCTGCAGCTTTCCCTGTTTTCATCTCCTTTACTGCCTTCTCCACTTCCTCCTTCGTGATCAAAGAATCATTCAACTCTAACAACACATTTATTCCTTGCACCCTTCGATCTGCCACAATCTCAGCCACCCTTTCCTCCTCCACATTTAACAATCTTTCAAAACACTCTGCCCATCTCTTCCTTACTGCATCCATCTCAATTAACATCCTTCCATCCTCTGCTTTTACTCGCTCTTCCTTCCCAGACTCTCCCTTTCGCACCCTTTTCACCTTCCAGAACATTTTCTTATTCTGTTGAAAATTCTCAGTCAGCCACCTACCCCACCTCTCATCTGCTGCCACTTTAGCATCACGCACAGCCCTTCTCGCAATATTCCTCTTTTCCTTATACCTCTCATATGACACCTCATCCTTCCTCTGCAGCCACACTTCATTTGCACGTCTCTTCTCAGCCACAGCAATACTTACTTCCTCGCACCACCATTCACTTCCTTCTCTTACACCACCACCCACACGTCTCACACCACACACCTGTTCTGCATGCCCCACCACAGCATTCTTAAACAACTGCCATTCCTCCTCCACACTGCCATTTTCCTGATCTTTCACTGCATTCCACTCATCTTTTAATTTCTCCTGATACTCTATCATTTTCTCTCTTTTATCCAACTTACTCACTTTCAAAACCTCCCTGCCATACCTAACCCTCCTAGCTCTCACCCATCTCTTACCTACTCTTAACTTTCCCTCCACCAGGTAGTGGTCAGACATACCTCCACCCTCCCCTCTCAGAACTCTCATATTCAACAATCTTCCTATTACATTCCTGGACACAACCACAGAGCCCATCAAAGCTCTACCAACAACCCTTCCACCTCCTGTTTCACCCATGTATACTTATAAATATCTTTCTTCGCAAACAGCGTATTTCCAATCACCATCTCTCGCTGAACGCACATCCCTATCATTCGTTCCCCATTTTTATTTCTTCCAGGCACACCATGCATACCAAGTACACCTTCAAATGCTACATTTCCCACTCTAGCATTCAGATGTCCCAGCATTACCACATTCACATTCGCTCCAAAACTCTGCAGACACTCATCAACATCATTCCAGAAAGACTCCCTCTCTTCCTCATCCCTTTCACTATCAAGCCCATATGCACTCACAAACACCCACAACTCATGTTCAAATTTCGCTATTCACCCATATCAGTCTTGATGACACCTCCTTCCATTCAATCACACACTGCTGTACTTCTGGACTCACTAAGGGAGCTATAAAAACTGCAAACAGTTATGGGAAGGGAACAAAGGTCGCTGGTATGTTCACATGACCCTACTCTACCATTCCAAACAGCCAGGCAGTCGCTTCATCAAAGATGTTTTCACCGATATGATTAACCCCTACACCGCGGGCTTGTTTACCAATGACTTGCATGTGCCGCGGGGTTATTTGGGCTCCGACAGACTCTCAAAAAATATTTGCCAAAAATCAGTTATTAGTTCTAGAATAATAAAATTACATATGCTTATGGCACATACCTTCAGCTTTCTCCTGGAATGATTGTTGAGCCTTCGTCGGTTACCGTAGGACTTGTGGAGACCTCTGAAGTTGGGTAACGAAGTCTCCACTTTACACTTCCCGACAACCCGTAATATGATTACCACAGCCAGATACAAACACTATAAACACTATTCTACAATTTTCAAGTAGTTTGGGATCCATACTCAAAAAAAAAAACACTGTGAAAGCAATGGAAATTACGAGCGCGTCTGATCGTCGCACTGGCACTAGTTCGCTTTTGTTACTCTGTCATTTATTATTCATAAAACCCCTCACACTTTATATTTCTATTACTATATAACACTTATATATATCTACAGTCTTTATCCATAAGTTTCCTTCAGTAGTATTAGTTTATTGTCACTGTAGGGATTCAGTTTCTTTCAGTAAAATACGTAGCATTCACTTTCTCGTCCTGTATACTGGCATTGAGAGTGAATGTCACTTTCATCTTCACTCTCATAACTCATAGCATTCAGACATGCTAGAGTGAAACTTTCACTTTCATTACTCCTAGGGTATATACTCGTATTCTTAAAAAACTACTCATTTACATTTCTATTTACGTTCTCTATTTTATTTACGTTATTTACATTTCTATTTTATTTACACTGTGTTGTGCACGGTCACTTGAAATAACTTATAAAACTATTTTCCATTGTTCACATATATTTACATTCATTACTTTCACTTGCTGTTTACACATTATTTACACATTATTTACAATTCCACTTGCACTGTTTTACTCAATAGAAAGATCGTAGTCACTCTTTTATCAATTGTCAGCCCTTTACCTCTTTCCACACGAGGTTTAGTAGGGGGTAAAGGTCACAGGGCCATTTGCATGGGGGTGAAAAAAGGCCTTGAAGTCAGCAAGAAGAAACATACGTACTCTCGCTTCGGAAGATGAGAGTAAACTGATAACGGAGGGCCAGCGTGGAGGCCTGCTTTAGGGGTTATTCAGAGTTACCAATATTGGTTCTTGAAACAGCTAAGTCTAGCACTGATATGATTGGCAGGAAATCTAGACAATACATTATAAATTTGGTAGTTCCAGGTGAATGTAAATATCACTTAGGCTTCTCCCTTCCCTCCTTACATGTATATTTATTACAAAAATAGATTAGAGGCCTACTTAGGAGATATATATTCAGAGCTACCAATGTTCGATCTTGAAACAGCTTTGTCTAGCACTGATATGACTGGCAGGAAATCTAGACAATACATTATATATTAGGTAGTTCCAGGTGAATGTAAATATCACTTAGGCTTCTCCCTTCCCTCCTTACATGTATATTTATTACGAAAATAGATTATACGGCATATTTTAAGGGGAAAAAAACAGCGAAAATTAGCGAACGAGTGCACGTGAGGTGTTGTCAGGTGATAATTAGCCAATTCCAGGTGTATGGCACTGTCACTTACCTTATTTCTTTCTTGTATATATTATTTGGTATAAGAATAGGACATAGGGCTTATTTCAATGGATGAAATCAGTGAAAAATTCCAGGGAAGATTTACTTAGCGTAGCACGGCCGGGCAGGCGAGAGGATAGGGTAATGGAGGGGGGGGTAGGGAGGGGAGTCAAGAACGGGGAGAAATGGCTAAATTGTCAACAATGGATGGGAGTACAGATGAGATTAGGAGTGCTGACTTGTGTTGGACATTGGCAGTACTGATAGATGATACAAGCCCCCACTTGGAAGCCCGGGTGAATTCAAAATAACACAGAATCACAAAAGCGACGCCCCGCAGTATGATCCCTTGGTCCCAAGCGTCACGAAAGTGACGCCCCGCGGTTAAGGGGTTAAATACTAATGTAACATGCACCCTAATTTTATGTTTAAATACTAATGTAACATGCCCCCTAATTTTATAAATTCTTTCACAAACCATAGCAAATCACAAGATGGGTTTAGGGGGGAGGGGAAAAAGCCAGGTGTACCAGTTGAGTCTTTTCACATCTGTAAGAAAAAGCCTCTGATTTTATAACTTTGAAAAAATGGTTCCGAGGTCTGCCATGGGAGTACACAGATTTCTGAACTCACGAACACTGAGGAGGGTAAACATACGCTTTGCTGTAAGCAGTAAAAGCACCTTACCAAATCAGTTCATCCTGACAGTCTATTATATTCTTGATTATTACTGGGTTGGTAAATAAACATTTCTTGTTAAATAAGTTTCCCAGCTGTTTTTTGCGGTTCTTCTGTGACGACTCTGTTTGATTTGTTAACGTCATAGCAGAAGACTCTGTTTTAATCTAAGTGTTTAACTAAACCTGGCCTAACCTAGCTTAACTGCACCTAATAATTTAACCTAACCTAATCTCCAGTGGGGATGTTGGGAAACGAAGTCCACATTTGTGTACGATGAGTTTCGTCCATTGCACTGGAAACAATCATAGGTACAGCTTAAAGAATGTGACAATAATGACAGGGAGGAAATTTTTCAGCAAGAAAAAGTAATTTACCAAACTGAATATAGTCTGAAAAATACCGAAAACAAGCTGGAGGAACATACTGTACATTGAATTAGGAAGGTCTTTCTGTTACTTAAAGTGTACATTTACCTGTAAATAAATCAGTCTAACAGTACAGTTTTGTTTCCACCGAATTAATTGTGATTTCGGACTAATCGGGCACCCCTTCACACCATATAGCCCGGATAATCGAGCTATCTCTGTACTATACTGTACACTGATAAACATGTCTTTCATTTACCTTATTGTGGTGAACATAGCTGAAGTGGTCAGGCAGTCCGGACTGCTTCTGGCTTTATCGGACTTTTCTGATATATACCAGTAGGAATTTAGTCCGGTAGCTCCTCGAGTCCGATAAAGGAGAATTCCAGTCTATCGAAGTCCGTTATATCGAGGTTTTACTGTAATATGATTTTTACGGTGCCATATCAGATGAAGAAGGAGAATAGGGATATCACAGGTGAATACTGTATGAAGAATGATGAAGGAAGGGTTGTGGTGAACAGTGGGGATATTAAAGACGCATGAAGATAACATTACATCCAGCTGCTGAATGAGGAGTTTGACTGGGACAAGGAAGGTTTGGAGCCAGCAGATCCAGTGTTTTTTTTTTTTTTTTTTTTTTTTTTTTTTTTAATGCGAGGAAGAAGGAACCAAAGGCCATGAGCCCGCAGTACAAGTTCCCTCCAAGAGAAAAACAAAATACAATAGAGAGACAAATTCAATATCCGATCATTTTGAGATGCCTGGACACACTGCGTTTGAAAGACTGGAGATCATAGGCAGCAGGAAATACAGACAGAGGGAGACAGTTCCAGAGCTGACCTGTTGCATAAATGAAAGACTGGGAGTAACAGTTAACTCTTGCATTAGAGAGTTGGACAGAAAAGGGATGAACGTTTGCTGCCAGACGGGTACTACGCACCCGTCGTAGAGGTGGAGGAATGGAAGCAGACAGTTCAGAGGAGCAGTGACCATTAAAGTGGCGACAGAAAAGAGATAAAGATGCAACAGTGCGGCGAAGAGACAGAGGTTGAAGGGAGTCAGTAAGAGGAGGAGAGTTAATGAGACGAAAAGCCTTTGACTCCACCCTACTGAGAAGAGCTGTATGTGGGAAGCCTCCCCATGCATGAGAGTTGTACTCCACACAGGGGCGGATAAAACCCCTGTATAGAGTCAACAATTGTGCAGGGGTAAAGAAAGAGCGGAGTTGGCTTAGCACACCCAATCTCTTGGAAGCAGATTTTACAAGAGATGTAATATGATCTTTCCAAGATAAGTCCCGAGTAAATGAAACCCCAAGCATGTTCAAGGATGATGCAGGATTAAGCTGAATATTATTAAACATTAGTGTGTATACCTGTGGAAGATTTTGTCGGGTTGATAGGTGTAAGAACTGAGTCTTAGATGCATTAAAAACAACCATATTATTTTTACCCCAATCAGAGATACGAGCCTAGTCAGACATTAGGTGTGCCATAGCCTCATCCCTTGTTTGTTGAAGTAACTGTTGAGATGGGCATTGCGGGAACCGAATGGAAAGGTGAAGGGTGGAGTCATCAGCGTATGAGTGGGTAGGGTTAGATGTACAGCTTAGAAGATCATTGATGAATAAAAGGAAGAGAGTTGGTGATAGGACAGAGCCCTGAGGAACATCACTGTTGACAGATCTAGGAGAAGAACGATGGCCGTCTACAACAGCGGCTATAGAACGACCAGAAAGAAAGCTAGCGATGAAGGCACAGATAGAAGAATAAAAACCGTAGGAGGGCAGTTTGGAAATTAAAGATTTATGTCAGACTCGATTGAAAGCCTTTGAGATGTCAAGTGCAATGGCAAAGCTTTCGCCAAAGTCCCGAAAGGAGGATGACCAGGAGTCTGAAAGGCAGGTGAGAAGATCGCCAGTGGAGCGTCCCTGACGGAACCCGTACTGACGATCGGAAAGAAGGTTGTGATAGGAAAGATGCCTTAAAATTTTTCTATTGAGAATTGACTCGAAAACTTTTGAAATACAGGACGTTAAAGCAATTGGACGATAGTTGGAGGGTTGGGAGTGGTCACCCTTCTTTGGGACTGGCTGAATGAGGGCAAACTTCCTGCAAGGAGGAAAGGTACAAGTTGACAGACAAAGGCGAAAGAGTTTGCCTAGGCAGGGTGTAAGAACAGAAGCACAGTTCTTGAGAACAACAGGAGGGACCCCATCAGGCCCATATGCCTTGTTAGTACTGAGGCCAGTGATGGCAGAAAATACATCAACTGAAGAAATTTTAATGTCAGACATGAGGAAGTCAGAGGGGGGAAGTGATGGAGGAACAGCACCGGAATCGTCTAAGGTGGAATTGGAGGAGAAAGTCTGTGCGAAGAGATCTGCTTTATCAGTAGAAGAAATAGTTACAGAACCATCAGAGTAGAAAAGAGGAGGGAAGGATGATGAGGTAAAGTTGTCAGAAAGATTTTTGGCAAGGTGCCAGAAGGAGCGGGAAGAATTCGAGTTGGAGAGTTGAAAGCATTTAGTATGGATGAAATTATTCTTAGTAGAGCGAAGAACAGACTTAGCACAATTCCGGGGAGAAACGTAAAGATGATGTGATTCAGGGATGGGTTGGCTCCAGTACCTTTTGTAGGCCCTCTCCTTGTTGCGGACAGCATTAGAACAAGCGTGATTAAACCAAGGCTTTCTTGCGTTAGTCAAAGGATATGAGAAAGGAATGTATGCTTCCATGCCTGAGAGAATAACCTCCGTAATGCGCAAGGCACATTCAGATGGCTCCCGGCCATGGAAGCAATAATCATTCCAGGGAAAATCAAAGAAGTACTGCCTGAGGGCCTCCCAGTCCGAAGGTCCAAAATGCCACAGACGTTTCCCTGGAGGGTCCACAGGCCGTACCGGAGTGATAGGACAGGTTAAGGTAATAAGGTTGTGATCGGAGGAGCCCAATGGAGAGAAAAGATTAACAGAGTAAGCAGAAGGATTAGTTGTGAGGAAGAGGTCAAGTATGTTGGAGCTCTCTCCAAGGGAGTCAGGGATACGGGTAGGGTGCTGTACAAGCTGCTCTAGGTCATTAAGGATAGAAAAGATGTAGGCTTGTTCACAAGGTGGATCCGTGAAAGGAGAGGAGAGCCAAAGGTGGTGGTGAACATTGAAATCTCCTAGAATGGAGATTTCAGAGAAAGGAGAAATGGATAGAATGTGTTCCATCGTAGAAGTAAGATAGTCGAAGAATTTTTGATAGTCAGTAGAATTAGGGGATAAGTAAACAGCACAGATATATTTAGTCAGAGAATGACAGGAAAGCCGAAGCCAGAGTGTAGAGAATTCAGAAGAATCGAGTTCAGGAACACGAGAGCAAGATAAGTCGTTGCGTATATACACATAACAGCCACCTTTGGCTTTGAAATGAGTATAGAGAAAGTAGGAGGATACAGAAAAGGGTTTGCTGTCAGTTGCCTCAGACAGCTGAGTCTCAGTTAGAAAAAGAAGGTGAGGTTTAGAGGAGGAGAGGTGGTGCTCAACAGAGCGAAAGTTAGAGGAAAGGCCGCGAATGTTGCAGAAATGAAGAAGAAGTCAGACAGTGGTTCCAGGCACCTCGAGTCGTCACCGGGAGAGGGGCGGATGGTAGGGGCATTTATGGTCCCCCCCACCCCCCGGGACTCCGAGGCTTGGTGATGAGATGCCATTTTAGTTGAATTTTGAATAGGAAGTGTAGTGTGTACTGTGCATGTAGTTTGGTGTAGACAGAGAAATTTGTACTGGAGAGCATGCTGGCCTACTCTCTGTGTAACTGAGACACTGAAAAAGTTCAGCAAAGGGGGATGGTCAGGAACTAGTCCTGAGGGCTGATGAAACGGGAGCTCCAGCACTCCCTGTCATCAGCTTTCCATCAACCTTGGGAGTACTGCCCTGCTCGACTGGTGCTACAGTCTACTCCTTTGATGCTGCCTTTGATGCTGCTACTGTGAGCACAGCAATAGATAGGATATGGATGGGGAAGACAGCTGGTGTGTCTGGGCTGACTGCTGAAATGCTGAATGCCTCATGAGATGTAGGAGTCAGGTTAGTCGGTGACCTGATAAATATGATCATATGTGAGTGTGTTGTCCCAGATGATTGGCTATAAAGAGTGTAATTGTAAATGTGTATATGGGGAAGGGTGATGCCCTGGAAAGAAGAAATTATAGTGGAATAAAGCTTTTAGGCTAGATAATGAAGGACATGGAGAGAGTTCTAGAAGGTTAGAGAAAGAGTGAATATTGATGAGATGCAGTTTGGGTTTATGCTAGGCAAAGGTACCACTGATGCCATATTCATTGTTCAACAGCTTCAGGAAAAATATACAGGAAAGAAAAGAGAACTGTACTTTGTTTTTGTTGATTTGGAGAAGACCTTTGACAGAGTCTCTACAGTGGCGGTGAGGTGGGCAATGAGGAAGCTTGGGATTGAGGGGTGGCTGGTTAAGGTTGTTATGGTCACGTACATGTGTGCTCACACCCAGGTAAGGGTGAATGGAGATTTGGGTGATGAATTTTCTCTGAATGTTGGTATGCATCAGGGGTCAGACTTGAGGCCCTTGTTGTTTATCATGGTACTTGAAGCCCTCTCATGTGACTTCAGAAATGGATTTCCGTGGGATACGTTGTATGCTGGTGATTTTTGGCTGCAGAGAATGAAAGGGAGGCAAAGGAAAGATTTGAGAAATGGAGAGGTTGTATGATGCACGAGGACTTGAGAGTATCATCCATCATCTAATCCTACGTTGCCCCATGAGGAACGTAGGAGCCCGGGGCTAGAAAAGTTGGTCCTGGAATTTAACATGAGAGTGACCAACCTCACTCATCCCTGGGTGGCATTACGTGACCAATAAACCCCAACCACCCCATGGATATAAATCTTCACTGGCTCAATCCGACTGGAGCACCTTTATTACCCACTAATCCACCAGGAGCCAAAATCTGGTTACATGGTTACCACCCAGCATAGTAAATGGTTTCCTGGTGTACAGGAAACCATCTGGCTTGTCACTCAGTGTAGAGTCACCCACAGGGAGAAGGAAGAGGAAAGAATGAAGGAAAGAAAGACACAAGAGGGAGTGTAAAGTCACCCACAGGCAGAAGAAAGAGGAAAGAATGAAGGAAAGAAAGAGAGTAAATGCAGATAAAACAAACGTGATGGTATCTAGGGTTGGGAATATTACTGTCAAAGAAGAGGGAGAGTGGTCACATGCAATTTCTCACAAGGTCGTGGGAAGTAATTCCATCTTATGCAGTGTTTGTGATAAGTCGGTGCATACGAGATGTACTGATATTAGAGGTAGAGTGTGAGATGATCCTGATTTCATGTGTGTGGTGTGCTGGGAAAGCATGTGGATATTGCGAGGCATGAAAGGATTGAACTTGCAGGTGAGTCTCTTGAGCGTGTAGATGAGTTTTGTTACTTGGGAGACACGTTATGTGCTGGGGGTGGAGCAGAAACTACCTCTGCGGCTAGAGTCAGGAGTGGCTGGAAGAAGTTCCGGGAGCCGTTGCCTCTCCTGACATTGAGAGGGCTCTCCCTCCAAGCAAGGGGATCTTTATATGCAGCATGCATCAGGAGTGTAATGCTGTATGGTGGTGAGACCTGGGCAGCAAAGGAAGAGGATATTTGCAGGCTCAAATGAAGAGAAATGGCAATGATTAGGTGGTTGTACAGTGCATCCTTGAGTGCAAGGCCTGAGGGGGGGCTAGGTTTACAATGGAAGAGTTGAGAGGTAGGATGGGGCTGGAGTGTATTGGTGTTGTAATGAGAAGAGGTAAAATGAGATGGTTTGGGTATGTGGAGAGGATGGGGGATGATAACTGGGTGCAGAAAGTGAGAAATATTAATGTTGGGGGAAGGGCAGTAAGAGGCAGACAGAAAAAGACCTGAGAGGAGGTCATTGAGTGTGACCTCGGGGTTAAGGGACTAAACACGGAAGCTGCCATAGATCAAGCAGCATGAAGAGTAGCCATTAGGTGAGCAAGGCTGATGCATGCAAGTTGGAAACTTCAAAAATGAAAATGATGCACAATTTCATTAGCCAAGAGTGAGTCACAGGAACCTAAGTGTTAATCTGAAGCTTGCACTAACCTTTATTTGTGTCGTACTGCTTGCCAAGGATCCATACCGGTTCATCAGACTTGGGGAAGTCTTCTGGCTCACTGAGTGCCCCCTCGTAGGTCATACATGCTGCAAGTACCACAGCATCACTTACAGATGGCAGTGATATCATGACACCACATAAACTGCTTGACAATTACTGACATCATTACTCACAGCTTAGCAATGATAACACAAACTACTTCAGGATTTAGGTTATCAATGACTTTATCAGTGTCTCAACCCCTTCAATAACAGGAAATCTATTATAATCTTGCTTCTGCCTGATGATTTTATCAGTTTTAGAAATGTCTTGCATACTGAACAGGTGAGAAACAATCTCAAGTAGCCCTTTCAGTAAAGGACATATTTTTATTTAGTTCTGGCTGCAGCCAGATTATTCTGTTCAGCTTTGGATAAACTTCTCAAACTGAAAAGGTTACAAACAATCTCCATTAACCATTTCAGTATGAGTGCATCCCCATTTTTTATGTCTTGATGCTACAAGACAAGTTTATTTTAGGTCCAGAAAGATCTTTCATAATGTGAATCGGCCAGGAGCAATCTCCATTAATCCTTTGAAAATATCGTTGTTTTCAACCTGCTACTGTCAGGGAATTATATTTAGCTTAGTAAAGATCTCTAGTAGCAAAGGGGCTAAATGAGGACAGCAAATATAAAAATTTTATATATAATGTGTCAGTAATTTCCCATTTACTTTCTACTGTTTTAACAAGTACAATACAATGCCTTCAAATACTCCTAAACACTTCAAAATACAATACCACCATTGGCCCAACTAACATTACACCAATGAGTAAAATACATTACACTAATCATACATTTCTAGATATACATGAGGAAAATAAGCTCCTTAAAACTGTGTACAAAATCCCAATATTACAGCAGCAGCAGCAGCAGCATGGGTTGGTATGATGAACTACAAAAAGGGGAGGGTGAGCCAAGTGCTAGGTGGAAACTGTGGTGGCAGGGAGAGTCAAATATACAGTACAGTGCTTCTACATATTACAAAATATCACAACCGCACTAAAAAAAAAATACAGAAAAATATATAACGTTCATGGTATAACAGCGAGTCTTAGGGTCCGATGGATGGTGGGGGGGGTGCGGGGCGGGGATGCCTTCTGGGTGGGAAAGGGTATATATATATATATATATATATATATATATATATATATATATATATGTATTATATATATATATATATATATATATATATATATATATATAAAACAGTGTATATATAAGTGGCCTTACATGAACACACACACATACTCATATACTGTACAAACAACCATGCCCAGCAAAGATATCCAACACTGCATAAAATGTTTAACCCCTTCAGTCCAAAGATGCATTTTCTACTTCACTCATGGTACCACCAGATGATTTTATATAGCTTAGGAGATCCCCCCTGGTAGTGAAAAGGGCTAATGAAGGGTATATCTAACCCCTCCAGCTTAAAAAGCCTCCCCTAATTAAAATAAAATTGTCTGGAGGTAGCAAGGTCAAAATAATGACATCCTTGTACTGAAGTGGTACAGTACACGGTAAAAATCATCATTCCATACCCTACGACAATACTGTAAACAAGTGATGTACATCACTGACCTCAATCTATACACAAACACCTAAAGGGGGAATACACACCAGATCCGCTCATCTCTCTTTGCACACCTGACGTACCGATCATCTTAAACAGTTTACGCAGCCGGCCAATTAGTACACAAAGGTAAGGATCAAGCACTTGCAAGACCCAAATCAGGAATCTCCGCCAGGGATATGGGACTCTATGGATCCACCTCTCAATCATAGTCTATAAAAGAGAAATGGTAAGGGTTTACTTGCTAGGGACACCTACTTTTGCAGTGTGCAGTTGCTGACAATAATATAAATCCACTTCTTAGTTAAACAAATATAAAACTCTTATGCAATACTCTGCTAAACTCTATGGATTGCATGACTGGGTTTCAATAGTAATTTTCTGGGATGCTGGTATTTATCACTGTGAAGTGAATTAGTATCTATGTCCACAACTGTAATGGGTGTGCATGTGAGGATGATTCTATGTCTACCATGAGCCATCACGAAAAATGTACAGTAATAGTCATACTGCATTATTAAAAGTGACAGCGAGAAAGACTGAACAAGCCTATGATTTTTAATATCATTTATCGAATACCTGCAACTGTTTCTAATGATCACATTGCATCTCATGTCAGGCCAGACATGCTGTACATTTACCGCATATTTCAGAAATTATTAGTAAAAATTCAGGACTTATCTAACACTTTCATACTCTCGGTTTAATATTACTGCCATAAGTCCTCACTATAAGTCACTTTTTATTACACCCATTTTTATGATGTCCAAAATATAATACAGAAATACTGCCTATTAAAGTTCCATTGCTACCAACAAAATGGCCAGTTTTCCAAATACACATAGTATGAGTTGTATGAAAAATGGGGTGATATTTTGGAACACATTCTTGGCATATATCAAGAACTGCATGTCCAAATATAACAGTTCAAGTAGTCCTCACTATAACTGAAATGTGCTCCAAAACATCTGATCTTCTTCCAAGCAACTGGTACTGCAAATTGTGGGAAAAAACAAATTAGTTTGATACATAGCAATGAAATACTGACAAGCAATGTTTCTGTTATTCTGAGTTTAACAGGAAAAATAAATATAAAAAAAGGGTAGCTTATAACAAGCACTTACTTTTAAGCCTTATCTAAGCTAGCCCATCCAGTGATCTAATTTGGCCTAAGACAATCTAATGTGGCAAGTGGATGAACAGGGTGATGGTGGGAGGATATATAATAGAAATGGTCTAGGTTCCCTTATTTCTCCAACATTTCAGACCACACACAACTTATTCAAAACATCAGAATATAGAGGAACTTCATCTCCTTCCCGTGTTTTCCCTCCAATCTAATTTACCCACAATCTAATGTTCTAATACCAGAAAAACTTCCAAACATTCAAGGCAAACTTTATAAAGATAGAAGATCAAACATAACAGACATATTGTGGCTGAAAACACCAACAAAACATAAATATCCAAATACAGTACAGCGTTCAGTTTTCAGACGATGCCATACACTATCCTGGTTTTTTAATTACTGTACTTAAAAATGGCCACCCTTTACGGGATTATGGCGTCTGGCAATAGACAGATAGATAGATAGAACTTTTTTCATTCATTATCATTCAGTATTAAAGATGGCTGAACTCTTCTCAATACTGTTCTAGAAGAGCAGGTAAAACTGAGAAAAACAGTAAATGGCAGAATGTCAGACTAAAATAACAGCACAGTAACAGTAGTACTATACTTTACCTACAGTCTCACTATTTCAACTCCTTATAGTATAGTACTATACTGAGTAAATGGTAGAAAAAGATACAGTAAAATATACAGATGTACTGATGTAATGCAAACTTATATGGTTATTATGAACATGGTGCTGCATGCCATACTACTGTAGCATACAGGTACAGTATAAGGCAGTTGCATAAAATACACATAACTACTGCTGCAAACACATTCATGCATGTGTGCACATACACACATACATGCATGCACGCACACACACACCGCTCGCTGGCTCGGTGGTAACGTTCTCGCTTGCCATCTGGTAGACGGGAGTTCGCGCCTCGCTCAGGTTGCGAAAAGTTTCACTGACAAAGTGGGGGGTTACTGTCCCCTTTGAGCAAGGGGACGGGTGTGTGCGTGTGTGAAGGTCACAGCCATGCCCTTAGATCGGACTATATGAGCTCTCAGCTCCCTTCCGGGAGGGTAAAAGCTGACGATCACGATCATCATCAAGTGATCCTGACCAACCCGGTGAATTACACACACACACACACACACACACACACACACACACACACACACACACACACAATGTCATTTTCACAAGTGAATGAAGAACCATAAAGTCAGTCCTAAGAATTTTGCAACTATGAGCTATTAGGTGGATCATCATCATGGGCACAAATTACGTAGTAATGGGTTAATACCACTCAAACTCTGCTCCCTATGTTCAAATTAAGTGTTGGAATCTAGTGAAAGTTTACTAATTGTGTTAGAGAAGAAAGCAGTTCCAGTTTCATATCCCTTCTTCCTTGTCATAAGTGCTATAAGGCTGTTTACATCACATTATCAATGTCATGTCCCAATGACACTGCAGGGAAAAGGGGCTTTTTGTCCTTTCAGTTCCTTTTTACAAAATATTGGGATTGTGAGGATAATATTCTTTCTTTTGAAAACAGTAATGGTGAACTCCCAGTCTCATATGCCTTTCTCTGAGTTGGGATCCATGGCTACACTATCATACATGGACACTGAGGGATGGGGTACCAATATAAATTTGTCTCTGGCTAGATCCCTTTGTGGCCCATCTTCCTGAGGGAATGGCCCCACTACAGGGTACAAATTATCCCCCTCCAAGGGAATCTTCTCATCTTGAAGGGTAAACTCCACAAGGGAGTTTTAAATTATATATATACAGTATACAGTACCCTCGCATCCAAGATGGGTTTGTCCAAGATGTTTTGCATCCACAACAGAGACCATAAATAATAATCCAAAATATTGCTGTAATACGGTTGGATACGTCCAATACGGAACCAACAGTTCACAACAGCCCAAATCCGAGGAGAATACAGCTATGATGGTCTCACCTGGTCCAGCATGATTCCCGCGCCTGGGAGAGTGACGTGGATAAGATGTTGTCCAATAAAATGTTGGCATTTGGTCATGTGATTGGCAAGCAGGGCTTGCTTTTGTCTCTCACCAGAGCATCATGGGCACACTTACTGCGTGTTGCATTCAGCGGTTGATCCTAGGTTACTGTCTCTCCTTAAGGTACCATGCCTAGGAAACAGTCTGTTAACCCCTTGAAGCACTGCCATCCACCTCAGGTGACTAAGTTGGAGATAACTGAGCTACTAAGCTGGAGACAGGCTCAGAAACACACACACTTTCAAAGTGAGGAAATTTGTTTTGGTGCCAAAATATGTCTAAGATGATGTTTTTAGGGACACTTTCTGAATATTCTGTGACAATATTTTTTCCAAAAGGTCTTGTGTTGGTCCAAGATATTTTTCATCCTAGACGGGACCTCAGGCGACAATATTACCATCTTGGATGGGAGGATACTGTATGTCTGTCTGTATATATATACTGTATCTATATATATATATATATATATATATATATATATATACTGTATATATATATATATATATATATATATATATATATATGTATATATATATATATATACACTATATCTACCTATCTATCTATCGATCCATTGCCACACACCTTAATCCTGTAAAGGGTGGCGACAAACAAATCGTCTCCACGTCACTCTGTCCCCCACCATTTCACTACCCTGCTCCCAACTCAAACCACCCTTTCTCATATACCTCTCCACTCCATCCCTCCATCTCATCCTCTGCCTCCCCCTCCCTCTCCCCCCCCCTCCATCTCACTCATATACACTCTCGTCATCAGTCTTTCACCCTCCGTCCTCTCCACATGGCCAAACCACCCCACTGTGTTCCTCCTAATGCTTCCTATCACATCCACATCATATATATATATATATATATATATATATACAGTATATATATATATATATATATATATGTATATACAGTAATTCCTCCACTATCCGATGTAATAGAGCCAATGGCACGTCCGGAGAGTGGTCCCATCCGAAAAGTGGACCCCTGCCTACTGGACTGGTACTTATGACCATAACCCACCCTAACTTTGAAAGCCACCTAAATAACTCCCTACCGGACATGCATAGCACTTACTGAAACCTATTTAAGACCCTATTCACACCAATAATGGACATAAAGCATGAAATAAATGAAATGGAACCAAAGAATGAGGAATTAGATGCATGGAAAATACTTGGCAGTGTACACGTCTGTGGCCACCTCCTCTAAGGCTCTGGTAATTGTGAAAATGCTCTTGAAGCACGTACAGTAATCCAGTGTTGTGCTACACTTAATTCTTTGCACTGTGAGTTCTAATTGATTAACACTGCACATTCTGTTCTTAATTGCACCACGCCAGTTTCAACCGCCACTTTGCACTCCACACTTAATCCTTAGCACTCTAAATTCTAATTTCTTGACACTGTAAATTCCCATGTGGTCTAGTGGCGAGGTACTGCAGTTTATTCACTTTTTGTTCACAAAAACGAGCACATGCGGCATCCATTGCATGAATGTCTTCCCTTGACGGAGGTTTAGTAGGAACTGGGACAGGGTTGCCAGATCTGAGCTTGGCCATATTACCAAACTCCTCAATTTTCATTACCTAATGTAACTTTTCATTACCAAATCTTAAAGGAAGAATTTATTCTTCACTAATTATATGTACAAAAGGAAATAATTATACTCCTTGTAATTAGCAGCATGTTTATTGTTGCACTATGTATGCTCGAGATTAATCAAGGAGAGCAGACAGTCCACCGTCTCCATTGTCTATATCTTCATACATGTGAAAAATCTGTTTAGTATTGGATAATGCTGATTCACTACCAAAATGAACTTTTCAATACCAAATTGGCCCACATTTGGTAATGAACAATACCAAATGGCAACCCTGACTGGGGAGGGGGGAGGGGGAAGGGGGGAGGAAGGACGGGCTAAAGGGGCCAGGGTGTAAAGAGCTGTTCAGCACCACGCGGCAATTTCAAATTACGGGTGGGAAACAATACGGATTTGGGGGGGATTTTTTTTCTTTTTTTGGCTATTTTTGGGTTCTGAAGGTCCAGGCCCACAATGTCCAGTAAGTGGGGAGTCCGGGCATCTGGATAGTATTGGGATTACTTGTATATATATATATATATATATATATATATATATATATATATATATATATATATATCCCCCTACTATAAGAATATAGGCTACAAAATGCGGCGCATATTGAGAACTTGCATATTGTGGAGTAAAGAATAAATGGGAAAATACATACAGTAATCACTCCAATATCCGACGTAATAAAGCCATAGGTAGGTCCGGATATTGGGCCCCAGCTTATGGACTTGTACTTATGGACCCTAACTCAGAGAAACACCTATACAACTCCCTCTGGACATGCATAGGACCTATTTAAGACCCAAATCACACCAATAAGGCACATAAATGACTGAAATAAATGCAAAAGAAACATAAAATGAGGGTTTAGAAGTATGTTCATACATTAATAAACATTCTGGTACTTATGGACCCTAACCTAGCCTAACTCAGAAAAACACATTCCTTCTGCACATGCATAGCTACTAACACCCTATTCACACCAATGAAGGACATTAAAGAGTGAAATGAGGTAAGTATAGTATGGAAAAAAGTACAGTATGAAACATTCTGGCTACTTACAGCAAGTCCCTGGCCACCTCGATGAATAACTGCCTCCTCTCGGACTCTGACAGTAAGAACGATTTCCTGAAGCACTTGCAGTACACTGTTCCTGAAGTCTTGCACTGAACTTAGTCAATAACACACAGAAGTCCGTTCTCTTCACAGTGTGCACCTTTGTCTAAATAATGCTCCATTGTAACTTACTAAGTGTTGCACTTTAACTTTTCCCATTCATATAATTTTCCAAGGCTAAAACAAACAAGTCTATTTACGTTAAATTTTGTTTCTATTGAGTCTTTTCTCTCACAACTTTAAATCCTTAACACAACACACTGTTTTTTTCACTGCACAACACTCTAAATTCCCGTGTGGTCTAGTGGAGAAGTTCTTGCTGTTTATTCACTGTCACAGTCCGAGAGTATCACTGGCAGGCGACCTAGGGGTGCATCGCTGGGTCGTAGTGATGGCGTACCCACTGCAAACGACTCTGAAGACAGCCGCAAACTCACGTAGAGCGGTGACTCCACCGTGGCTGATGTACTGGGCTGTGGCTCGGAGCATGAGGGCCTGTCTTGGGGAGGCAACGGAGTGGAGCCAGGGCTGGGCACAGTGGGGGTCACGGGCCTGAAAAAACTGTCAATCGTTGATTGACGCAATGACCGACGATTCTGACGATTGATGATGCGGTGCCTGAAAGCACGCACTTCCTCCACAAGTCCCAAGGGCCCCATCTCCCTGTCGCAGTCCGGGTGTTCCAGGTAGTCTAGGACGAACTCTAGATGTTCCCTAAGTGCGCTCAGCTTGGGGATGGCTGGAGTAGTGTCCTGCTGAGAGGAGTCCACATCATCGTCGCCTTCAGCGTCGGAATCTTCAAGTTCGGTACTGACACCTGCAAACGAAGATGCGATCTCGATATCAGACAACGTCTGATACCCAGGATCACCCTCGTCGTCATCCAACCACTCACGAACATCGTCCACATCTACATCGTCGCCGTGCGTACGTAGCCGTGCACGGAAGTCATCCACGTCAAACCCTAGAAAATCGTACTCCACATCCATTCCGAGAAGCAGATGAGACCAACCATTTTCCAGAGTCTTCACAGGGACTTCCTTCCATGCACTAGCCCAGTTGTACAGCGCAGACTTGATGTTGTAGCGGCGAAGGTTTTCCAAAGTCCGCTTGCCTCGTGTGTCCCGTTCCTCCCTGCGCTCGTCCTCGTCCTCGAGAACAACCATCACCTCGTCCAGGAACTTCCGACGGTATAGGCGCTTTGTTGCCACGATCACTCTTTGGTCCATTGGTTGGATGAGAGCAGTCGTATTAGGTGGCAGAAACATGCACCTAATACGGCCATTTTCAGCAACCAAGTCATTGTCGCACGGGTGGGCAGGTGCATTGTCGAGAAGAAGGAGGGCCTTTACCTGGTCGCGCGGGATTCCCAGTGTCTTCATCTGGTAATGGATGACCTCCTTGACGAAGTGACGGTGAAACCAGTCTTTGAAGATCACAGCTGTGAACCATGCCTTCAAAGAATGGTACCAGACGACAGGAAGGACATCCATCACCCCATGAAGGCACCGAGGCTGCTTTGGGCGGCCAACAACAACGGGTTTAAGCCGGTGCATGCCATTAGCACTGGCACAACACAAAGCAGATATCTGTTCCTTGGAAAGCTTGCGGTCAGGTACACGCTTCTCCGTCTCCTCAGCTAGAGTGTTTGTTGGCAGCGAGCAATAGAATAGGCCAGTTTCGTCAGCGTTGTAGACTTGACCGAGAGTTAGGCCCTCCCTGTCGATCAAGCCCTTCACCTTGTGCCGAAACTCGTCAACTCCATCCTCGTTAGCGTCCAATGCTTCGCCATGTGCTTTACGGTTGGTAAGGCCATGCCGCAACTTGAACGCGAAGAGCCAACCCTCGGATGCCTTGAAGTCTAGGGCGTCGTGAAGCCTGGTGAACTTCTCAGTAGCAGCCTTTAGCTCCGTTCCACGTACCATCACAGCAGCAGCACATTGTTGTCGATACCAAATCAACATGGATCGGTCGATTTCTGCAAACTTGGGGGTAAACATAACCTTCCTTTCCACGTTGAGTTTGCTTCTCGACGAGAAGTCAGCCGTGTACTGCATGAGCTCGTCTCGGGACCTCTTGATATAGAACAAAGTAGACTGGGCCAGGTTAAACTCGCGGAGAATGAGGGAAGAAGACCACCCCGCATCTACTTTCTCCAATATCTCCCGTTTCTTCTCCAGAGTCAACACCACTCTCTTCCTTTTCTCAGGTGGCGGGGCCATCATCACACACACTAAGAGGAGGCCTGAGAGCAGCAGGAGGCCCTGCAGCAGGTAGGGCACCACCACAAAAACGATCACGTGGGCAGCCATTACGACGAGCGTGCACTCGCGGCGAGAGACAGGCAGAAAGTGGGGAGTATGCAGCGGCGCTCTATCGGATGTCGGAGGAATGACACGCAAAAACAATGCTCTCCCGCGCCGCGCGCAGTAAGTTCAAATTACGGACGGGATTTTTTTTT
Organism: Coenobita brevimanus; assembly: GCF_032717465.1. NCBI lineage: Eukaryota > Metazoa > Arthropoda > Malacostraca > Decapoda > Coenobitidae > Coenobita > Coenobita brevimanus. The sequence continues at coordinate 36,335,408 of NC_137063.1, forward strand.
TTTTTGAAGGGGGAATGTTGGATCCCAGGACGGTTATGTCCGGGTAGTGGGGATGTTTGGTTATTGGGCGTCCGGATATTAGAGTGATTACCGTATATAGTCAGACAACCCCCTGGCACAGCCATTATAATCCCATTTTTGCCGACTGCACACACAAAATTTCAAGAAAAATATATTAAAATAATAAGATTACATTAGAATGATGAATATAACAACAAAAAATAATGCCATTTACTTTATTTAGAGGTCTGCCTGGCTTGCTAGAGAGGAGGGACCGTATCCGAGGCGTGAGCCGTCTATTGTTGCCCTGCGGGGCGACTGTTTGCCCCAGCATCATCTCTGTCACTCTCACTGTCACTGTCATTTTCTCCTTTCATTGCCTCAGTCGCTTGTAAGAATCCTTCAAAGTCATTCTCTTCCTCTTGACTTGATGATGTTGAAGGCATGGAGTCGGTGGTGGTGGTGGTGGTGGTGGTGGTGGTGGTGGTGGTGATGGTGGTGGTGGTGATGGTGGTGGTGGTGGTGGTGGTGATGGTGGCGGCGGAGGTGGGACAACTAAAGAATTTGGTGATGAATGTTTGCTGTCGCTTATTCACTCCCTCTTGGTATTTATTGGTGTAATAATGAAGCAGTCTCTCTAATCCCTGGCACATCTCCTCTGCACGGAATTTATCATCATCACTGGTCTTGATGACTTCTTTGAGGTTATCAATCGCCATCAAAATCTTGGAGAGGTTTCTCATGTTCACTGCTTCATCCAGTAGTTGCATCTGTGGTGCAACCACTGCACTCTCTTGCTTTTGCCTGGCCAACTCATCCTCTTCATCTACACGAAACATTGCAATTTCAGGGGTTTCTTCTTCCCCTACTGTCTGTATTTCTTGAAGTTCTTCAGCGGTTACACTTTCAAATCCTGCCACTGACTGTGCCGCCGCCAACACTGTTTGGTCTGATTCAGACACCTTTTGGACCTGGCTACCTGGCTCTTTGGGGCACAGGTGAAGGACTAGAGCGCGCCATGCGTGATGAATTGTTGCAGAGTTTACATTGTCCCATGCTTCCAGCAAAAAGTCCACAGCGTTGCGTACGATGAATGACTTCCAAAAGCGTGTCACAGTCATTTCAGGTGTTGATTAATCAGTTGCTGGATGTGGGTCTGGTAGCTCTTCAGGGTCAGGGTCATCCACATCCAGGTCATTAAAGAGGTCTTCTGCAGCGATTTGTTGCAATTCTTCATTTGTTTCTGTTTTGGATCTGAGGTAGTCGTAGACACGGGTGTAGTAAAAATTCTTAACATTGCAGATCACCTCCTGGTCGAGGGGTTGCACCAATGAGGTTGTGTTGGGGGGCAAAAAGAGAACTTTAACATTGGGATGGATATCGTCCAGGTAGGCAGGGTGGCAGGGGGCATTATCCATCAAAAGCAGAATCTTAAAGGGAATGTCAAGTTGGCGGCAAAGCAGGCGGGCATCGGGAACAAAGTGGTTGTTCATCCACGACTGCATAATCGACGAGGTCATCCAACCATTAAAGGAGCTGTACCAGTAGAAACCTTCCATCACATCCATACTCCATACATGCCTATTGCACCTAGGATACTTAGAAGTATGCACGATGACTGGCTTCATCTTGCATGATCCTGAAAGACTGCAGGTGAACATGACTGTGATGTGGGACTTATCAATCTTCCTTCCACTGGCTTGTTTTTGAGCTTTACTAATGTATGTTGACCTTGGCATCATTTTCCAATTTAATCCACTCTCATCCAGATTAAAGATTTGATCTCTGGTGTAGCCACCTTCTTCTATAATGGCTTTCAAAACAGATGGAAATGGATTGGCTGCGTTGTGATCAGCACTTGCACATTCACCATACAACTTCACATATTTTAATTGTTTTCACTTTAGAAACCTTGCCAGCCAGCCCCTGGAAGCTTTGAAAGGTCTTGTTTCTGGACATGGCAACTTCTTCAGGCACGTCTTGTAAAACAGCTTGGCTTGCTCCCTGATGTGCCTACTATCCAAAGGTACACTCTCTTTTTCCTTGCGGTGTATGTAAAGTGCTAGGTATCTTTCCATTTGGATAAGAGCAGGATTAACAACTTTACTGTGCCCGTCAAGTTGCTGGCCACCATACGTCTTGACGGTGCGTAAAATTTGGTCTTTACTCTTCCAAATGTTTCTCACTGTAGACTCACCCAGGCCTAGTTCTTGCCCAATACATGAGTTGCCCTTTCCTGTGTTTTTCAACTCAATGACCTTTAACTTCACTTCCAGACTAATTTTCTTATTTTTGGAATTCTTTTGCGGGGTCATGATAACACAGGGTGTTCTCAACAATGGTAAACTGAAACAAAAAAAATGGGAGTTACACCGTGGGCAGACACACAAAAAAAATATGGTGCGCAGCTGGTAGAGGGGTCTCTGACTCACTGGTGGTGGGGTGCGCTGGCACACCTGACTAGTGCGCAGCTGGTAAACTCGTTTGTCTTACCGGCATGCAGCAGGTAGACTCATTTTTCTTACTTGTGCGCAGCTGTAGACTCGTTTTGCACTCGAAGCTTCAAGAAAATACCTACTTATTACCTTAGAATCAAACACCAATTCCCATACACGGAATCTCACCTCGCATATTGGAGAAAAAAAAAAAAAATTATATTTTCTGAGTCACCTCGCATTGTAGTGGACTCGCATACTTCGGAGTCGCATATTGGGAGGATGGACTGTATGTATATACAGTATATATAAATATATATAAATATATATATATAAATATATATATATATATATATACATATATATATATATATATATATATATATATATATGGAGCCTCTGTGGTACAGTAGTAAAGTGTGCATCTTCCATACACTGAAGAACGAGGGTTCGTGCCCCACCAGGGTAATAAACTTTGGGAGCGTTCTTAATGCCACGATCTGCATTGGTGGACACAAGGGGTGCTGTGGTTGAACCAGTGTTGCATACTGTAAAGTATGTTTGCACCTAGTTGGCTTGCGCAGGCCGATTACATTTGGTTCGCAGACTACACACACATCCAAAGCCACTCCAAAACAACAATTACACTTACAAGCACTTCTCACCCTACATACTGTACAGTCTCTACCAGACAGCCTAAGCCACTTGGTAGAGATACATTGGCTGTATTGTCCCCACTTCGGTATGGATAGGCCGGTCCTGCAGTGGACACTCAAACAGCTGATGAGATGAGATGAGATATATTATATACAGTATATATATATATATATATATATATATATATATAACCCCTATACATATATATATATATATATATATATATATATATATATATATATACAGTAGAAGTCCTATCTTTCGGCATCTATGGGACCAGGCAAGTGCCAAAATATCAAAATTGCCGAATTATCAAAAACCCTATCCACTCAGTACCTTATATGTTTCGGTGAACATTATCATCACTACTCATATCATTACAAATGTGTTTGGAGAGAGTACTGTATACTGTTTGATACTGTACAATACTGTAATGAATACAGTACTATACATGAATATGAAAAATAAAGAAATTAGTGAACATATTGTAAATAAATGTAATGATACAGTAGGCCTACAAGTTCTCATGCACTTACCTAAACTTATAGTAGATTCCTTATTTACATATGTACAATAGAAGGGGTTGGTTTGAGTCTGCTACTGCTGGAAGAAGTCCCCAGCAGTAGAGAGGACGAAAAATCGGAAAATCTGCCGAACAATCAGAGATTTTCGTAAATGGGACTATTTCTCAAAACTGCCGAAATGTCAGATTTGCCGGGGAATTGGATGCCGAAGAATTGGACTTTTACTGTACACAGAAACCTCTCAAATAATGTGAGTTTAAATAGAGCATTTTTGTTTTAACATGAGCAAGTGTTTAAGGAGATATGTTAAACTAACAAGGGCTTCTTGATTTAACGTGACTTTACACGTACGTCATGTTTTCAAATTAGCCGCGCGTGCCTTGGACAGTCCCGAGCAGATAGACCGCCTCGGGGACGGTTTAATTTCATCAGTTGAAATATACATACTATCTATCTATCTATCTATAGCCCGACGCCCTAATCCCGCAAAAGGTGGCCGCAGACAAAACGCCTCCAAGTCTCTCTGTCACCCACCATTTGACTACCCTCCCCCCAACTCACCCCTCCCTCCCTCATATACCTCTCAACTCCATCCCTCCACCTCATCCTCGGTCTACCCCTCCCTCTCCCTCCCTCCACCTCACCTACATACACCCTCTTAGTCAGTCTTTCATTCTCCATTCTCTTCACATGTCCAAACCACCTCAGTGTATTTCTCCTAATCTTCTCAACCACATCCACATCCACCCCACAACGTTCCTTCACTCCTTCATTCGTCAACCTGTCCCTCCAGGTAAAAGTGACAACGTAACTTTTACCTGGTCGTGGTGTAGTGGTATGCTGCCTGGCTCTCACCTGAGTCCTGGGTTCGATTCCCGGCATATTGGTAATTTCTCAAATGATTCACCTAAAGGTGAATGTAGGAAAGAGTAAAGTGATGGTCTTTGAGAGAGGTGAAGTTAGTGAATGTACAGCGAGGTTGGATGGTGAGGAATTGGAAAATGTGAGTACATTAAAGTATTTGGGTAGTGTGATGAGTAAGGATGGAGGTTTGGAGGGTGAAGTGCTTGAAAGGGTACAGCAGGGAAGAAAGGTTGCTGGTTCTTTGAAAGCAGTGATAAGAAACAGGGAAGTGAGCATGGAAGTGAAAAAGTTACTACATGACAGTATTGTGATACCAACTCTAACGTACGGAAGTAAAGCTTGGACATTGTTGGAAGGACACAAGTCAAGAGTGAGAGCAGTGGAAATGAGTTATTTAAGAGGAGCCTGTGGAGTCACGTGGAGAGACAGGCTGACGAATGAGGATATAAAGGAGCGTTGTGGTGTGGATGTGGATGTGATAGGAAGCGTTATGAGGAACACACTGAGGTGGTTTGGCCATGTGGAGAGGATGGAGGGTGAAAGACTGACAAAGAGAGTGTATGTGAGTGAGGTGGAGGGGGGAAGAGGGAGGGGGAGGCCGAGGATGAGATGGAGGGATGGGGTGGAGAGGTATATGAGAGAGGGGGGTGTGAGTTGGGAGCAGGGCAGTGAAATGGCGGGGGACAGGGCGACTTGGAGGCGATTTGTTTGTGGCCACCCCAAACGGGATTAAGGCGTCTGGCAATAGATAGATAGATAGATAGATTTTTCCTGTGTAAAATACAGGTTTCTCTCTTCATTCTGACTTGCCGTAAGTGCATGGGATAGATTAAAAAGCATCTACTTGCCCGAGTGCAAGGGGGTTAACTCACCCTCTTCAGGCCCACAATGGGAGCGGAGGGACATTGGTTACAAGATTGTGACAACGTGAGTTAACTTTTACCTGGTCGTGGTGTAGCGGTATGCTGCCTGGCTCTCACCTGAGAGTCCCAGGTTCGATTCCCGGCATATTGGTAATTTCTCAGATGATTTTTCCTGTGTAAAATACAGGTTTCTCTCTTCAAAAGGAAGAGAGTTGCTGATAGGACAGAGCCCTGAGGAACACCATAGTTGATACATCTGGGAGAAGAACGATGGCTGTCTACAACAGCAGCTATAGAATGACCAGAAAGGAAGCTATAGATGAAGGCACAGTTAGAAGGAGAGAAACCGTAAGAGGGCAGTTTGGAAATTGAAGATTTATGCCAGACTCGATCAAAAGCCTTTGAGATGTCAAGTGCAATGGCAAAGCTTTCACCAAAGTCCCGAAAGGAGGATGACCAAGAGCCTGAAATGTAAGTAAGAAGATTGCCAGTGGAGCGTCCCTGACGGAACCCATACTGACGATCAGAAAGAAGGTTGTGATAGAAAAGATGCTTTAAAATTTTTCTATTTAGATATGACTCAAAAACTTTTGAGATACAGGATGTTAAAGCAATTGGACAATAGTTAGAATGTTAGGAATGGTCACCCTTCTTTGGGACTGGCTGAATGAGAGCAAACATCCAGCAAGAAGGAAAGGTACAAGTTGACAGACAAAGACGAAAGAGTTTGCCTAGGCAGAGTGTAAGCACAGAAGCACAATTCTTGAGAACAACAGGAGGGACTCCATCAGGCCCATATGTCTTGTTAGTTCTGAGGCCTGTGATGGCATAAAATACATCAGCTGAAGAAAGTTTAATGTCAGCCATGAGGAAGTCAGAGGCGGTCAGTGAAGGAGGAACAGCACCGGAATTGTCTAAGGTGGAATTGGAGGAGAAAGTCTGAGCGAAGAGATCTGCTTTATCAGTAGAAGAAATAGCTACAGAACCATCAGAGTAGAAAAGAGGAGGGAAGGATGATGAGGTAAAGTTGTTAGAAAGGTTTCTGGCAAGGTGCCAGAAGGAGCATGAAGAATTCAAGTTAGAAAGCTGAGAGCATTTAGCATGGATGAAACTATTTTTAGCAGAGCAAAGAACAGACTTAGCATGATTCCGGGCAGAAACATAAGCAAGATGTGATTCAGGGGTAGGTTGGCTCTGGTATTTTTTATAGACCCTCTCCTTGTTACGGACAGCATTAGAACAAGCGTGATTAAACCAAGGCTTTCTTGCATTAGTCACAGGATATGAGAAGGGGATGTATGCTTCCATGCCCGAGAAAATAACCTCCGTAATGCACAAGGGACACTCAGATGGCTCCCGGTCATGGAAACAATAATCATTCCAGGGAATATCAAAGAAGTACTGCCTGAGGGCCTCCCAATCTGCAACTCCAAAGAGCCACAGACGACGTTTCTTTGGAGTGTCCACAGGCCATACCGGAGCAATAGGACAGGTTAAGGTGATAAGGTTGTGATCGGAGGAGCCGAACGGAGAGAAAAGATTAACAGTGTAAGCAGAAGGATTAGTTGTAGGGAAGAGGTCAAGTATGTTGGAGCTCTCTCCAAGGCGGTCAAGGATACGGGTAGGGTGCTGTACAAGCTGCTCTAGGTCATTAAGGAGAGAAAAGATGTAGGTATATATATATATATATATATATATTGTATCTGTTTCATTACAGTAAATTAAGTCTTTACATATCAGGACAGCAGAGCGAGGAGGGGGAGCGGCGGGAGATGGGGAAGCAGGGTGAGGAAGGACAGCAGCAGACAATGAGTGATGCGAAGATGAAGTGATGCTGTGTGTTGTTATTGTTTGTGACCTACTGTACTTACCATAATGAAAATGTTGCCTTTACTGTATTGTTTCTATGACCTACTAATGCATTAATAATGATGAGGAACTTTCACAATGCTGTGAAAGAAGCAAAATTGAAAGAAAATCCACGTAAGCAACAAAAACAGTACTGTACGTATATGGGGAGAGGTAAACAATGCTTTGGCCCAACTAGGGCTCAAATGTTGTTTACTTATCCCCAGGTACACTGTTTTTGTTTTTTACGTGGATTTCCTTTCAAATTAACATTGTTGCTTTTAAGTTTTGATTAGTATAACTTCCCAAATGGGTAGACTTTTCTAATAGTCCAGGAATGAAACCCCCAATCATACCAATGTTTCTTATGGGAAATTTTTTTAAATAATGTGACCACTCCAGGAACATAACCCTCACGTTATTTGAGAGGTTACTGTATACTGTGTACAGTAATCACTCTAATATCCGGACGCCCAATAACCGAACATCCCCACTAACCGAACCTTATCGTCCTGGGATCAAACATTCCCAAAATGGTCCGAAAATCCAAAAAAATTGGAAAAAAAACCGATTTTTTGCCGTCCGTAATTTGAACTTGCCGCGCGCGCCGCATGAGAGCATTGTTTTGGTTCGTCATTCCTCCGACGTCCGATAGAGCGCCGCTGCATCCTCCCCACTTCCCGCCTGTCTCTCACCGCGACTGGACCTGCGCTCTTCGTCATGGCTGCCCACGTGCTCGCTTTTGTGGTGGTGCCGTACTTGCTGCAAGGCCTCCTGCTGCTCTCTGCCCTACTCTTAGTGTGTGTGATGATGGCCCCGCCTCCTGAGAAAAGGAAGAGAGTGGTGTTGACTCTGGAGAAGAAACGGGAGATATTGGAGAAGGTTGATGCGGGTTGGTCTTCCTCTCGCATTCTCCGCGAGTTCAACCTGGCCCGGTCGACTTTGTTTGATATCAAGCGTTCCCGAGACAAGCTCATGCAGTACACGGCTGACTTCTCGTCGAGAAGCAAACGCAACGTGGAGAGGAAGGTTATGTTTACTCCCAAGTATGCAGAGATCGACCGCTCCACGTTGATTTGGTATCGACAGCAACGTGCAGCTGGTGTGATGGTACGTGGAACGGAGCTGAAGGCTGCTGCTGAGAAGTTTGCAAGGCTTCACGACGCCCTAGACTTCAAGGCATCCGAGGGTTGGCTCTTCGCGTTCAAGTTGCGACATGGCCTTACTAACCGTAAAGCACATGGCGAAGCATTGGACGCTAACGAGGATGGAGTGGACGAGTTTCGGCACAAGGTGAAAGGCTTGATCGACAGGGAGGGCCTCACTCTCGGTCAAGTCTATAACGCTGACGAAACTGGCCTATTCTATCGCTCGGTGCCAACGAACACTCTCGCCGATGAGACGGAGAAGCGTGTACCTGGCCGCAAGCTTTCTAAGGAACGGATATCTGCTTTGTGTTGTGCCAATGCTAACGGCATGCACCGGCTTAAGCCCGTTATTGTTGGCCGTGCAAAGCAGCCTCGGTGCCTTCGTGGGGTGATGGATGTCCTTCCTGTCGTATGGTACCATTCTTTGAAAGCATGGTTCACAGCTGTGATTTTCAAAGACTGGTTTCACCATCACTTCGTCAAGGAGGTCATATATTACCAGACGAAGACACTGGGAATTCCTCGCGACCAGGTAAAGGCTCTCCTTCTCCTCGACAATGCACCTGCCCACCCGTGCGACAAGGACTTGGTTGCTGAGAATGGCCGTATTAGGTGCATGTTTCTGCCACCTAATACGACTGCTCTCATTCAACCAATGGACCAAGGAGTGATCGTGGCAACAAAGCGCCTGTACCGTCGGAAGTTCCTGGACGAGGTGATGGTGGTTCTCGAGGACGAGGACGAGCGCAGGGAAGGACGTGACACTCGAGGCAAGCGGACTTTGGAAAACCTTCGCCGCTACAACATCAAGTCTGCGCTGTACAACTGGGCTAGTGCATGGAAGGAAGTCCCTGTGAAAACTCTAGAAAATGGTTGGTCTCGTCTGCTTCTCGGAACAGATGTGGAGTACGATTTCCTAGGGTTTGACGTGGATGACTTCCATGCACGGCTACGTACGCACGGCGACGATGTTGATGTGGACGATGTTCGTGAGTGGTTGGACGACGACGAGGGCGATCCTGGGTATCAGACGTTGTCTGATATCGAGATCGCGTCTTCGGTTGCTGGTGTCAGTCCCGAACTTGAAGATTCCGACGACGAAGGCGATGATGATGCAGACTCCGCCCAGCAGGACACTACTCCAGCCATCCCCAAGCTGAGCGCACTCCGGGAACATCTAGAGTTCGTCCTAGACTACCTGGAACACCCGGACTGCGACAGGGAGATGGGGCCCTTGGGACTCGTGGAGGAAGTGCGTGCTTTCCGGCAGCGCATCATCAATCGCCAGAATCGTCGGTCCTTGCGTCAGTCAACGATTGACAGTTTTTTCAGGCCCGTGACCCCCGCTGTGCCAAGCCCTGGTTCCACTCCGTTGCCTCCCCAAGACAGGCCCTCATGCTCCGAGCCACAGCCCAGCACATCAGCTACAGTGGAGTCACCGCTCGACGTGAGTTTGCGGCTGTCTTCAGAGTCTTCTGTAGTCGGTACGCCATCACCACTACCCACCGATGCACCCCTTGGACGCCTGCCAGTGATACTCTCGGGCTCTGACAGTGAATAAACAGCAAGAACTTCTCCACTAGACCACACGGGAATTTTGAGTGTTGTGCAGTGAAATTAACGGTGTGTTGTGTTAAGGTTTTCATGTTGGGAGATAAGACTATGTAGAAAAGAAATTTAACGTTACTTACCTTCTTTGTTTTGGCTTTGGAAACTTAAAAAACTTGGGAAAAGTTAATGTGCAACACTTAAATTTAATGGAACATTATTTGGACTAAAGTGAACACTGTGAAAAGAACGGACTTCTGTGTGTTAGTGACTAAGTTCAGTGCAAGACTTCAGGAAGAGTGTAGTGCAAGTGCTTCAGGAAATCGTTCTTACTGTCAGAGTCCGAGAGGAGGCGGTTATTCATCGAGGTGGCCAGGGACTTGCTGTAAGTAGCCAAAATGTTTCATGTTGTACTATTTTCCATACTATATTTACCAGAATGTTTCATATTGTATTTTTTCCCATACTATACTTACCAGAAAGTGTCATACTGTACTTCTTTCCATACTAAACTTACCTCATGCATGTGCAGTAGGAATGGGTTTTTCAGAGTTCGGTTAGGTTCGGTTAGGTTAGGTTCGGTTAGAGTCCATAAGTACCAGAATGTTTATTAATGTATGAACATACTTCTAAACCCACATTTTATGTGTCTATTGCATTTATTTCAGTCATTTATGTGCCTTATTGGTGTGATTTGGGTGTTAAATAGGTGCTATGCATGTCCGGAGGGAGTTGTATAGGTGTTTCTCTGTGTTAGGGTCCGTAAGTACAAGTCCATAAGCTGGGGCCCAATATCCGGACAAAACCAATATCCGAACCTACCGATGGCTCTATTGATCCGGATATTGGAGTGATTACTGTATATATATATATATATATACATATAATAAAAGTCCTTTAATCCGGACTGCAGCAGCCCACAGACTGTCCAGATTATCAGATTTTCCGGACTATCAGACAGATACCGGAAAAAGTTAAAAAAACACCCCAAAAATAATAAGTCCTTCATCAGTGCACCCTTCTCCAGCCATTGTATTATTTCTGATTTCTTACTAATAGTAACTGTAACATGCTTCCTCTTCTTACCAGTAGTAGGTGGTGTAGTAGGAGCCATTCTACTGAAATACTGAAAAAAAGAACAAGCAAATTCGGTAGACAACGCATGGAATGTACAACACGCACAATCAGCTGGGTAAACATACAGTACAGTTGGGAGGATTCAGAACTTCCAGAATGTCGGCTTTGGGTGTAGAATTAGATAGTTCAGCGCACCGTTTTCAGCTATTTTTCGATAGTTCTCTATTTTTTTCATATTTTATCTCAATTTCGTACCCAAAAATGCTAAAAATGACCCTGGGTTGAAAAGTTCGAACCATCGGGATATCTGGACCATCGGGTGTCGGATTAAAGGACTTTTACTCTGTGTGTGTGTGTGTGTGTGTCTATATATATATATATATATATATATATATATATGTATATACAGTAAAATCTCAAATTTGGACAGTTTAGCATTCGATGAATCAAATTTCGATGCATTTTGGAGTGGTCTGCCTACCTTACTTTTCGATAAATATTCACGAATTTCGATGCTCTCAGGGCCAGACTCCAACCAAAACAAGCAAACATAATATGTTTGATGCGAACCAAAATTCTAGAAGTGAAGGAAAATTATAAGAAAAAATATGAACCTAACCTAATATCGTATGTAACGTGCTCTCAGGGCCAGACTTCAACCAAAACAAGCAAAGATAATATTTTTGATGCAAACCAAAATGCTAGAAGTGAAGGAAAATTATAAGAAAAAGTATAAGCCTAACCATATGTGAACATGCATTTCACTGCATTTTAGTTGTATGTATTTTCTTTGTATTTTCATCACAACTTACCTGTTTCAAAATGGTAAGCAAGAGTAATTCTTCAGATGGCAGTGGTAATGTATGAGAGCAGCCTGGCGCCTCTAAATCTTGGCAGCTAAAGGAGAAATGGCAATACAGGAAAGGACAGAAATACACCAAGTATACACTTGCTGACAGTATGGCAATACAATGCAGAACTACAGTTACTTAACCACAATTATAGTTCATAAAGTTTACAGGGGGTGTGGGCAAAAAATCATGATTTTAGGTAGTTAGGTTTGGAGACCCCAGACCCAAACTAATTTTTCCCATAAGATGTTCAGTTTAAATTTCGATTATTTTTATTTTGCAGTGATTTTTAGGTACATATGTCCATCGAAATTTGAAATTTCACTGTGTATATATATATATATATATATATATATATCTACATTCAATCCTCGTAAATCGCGGCAATTTGGGTCTGGACCACCGTCATGATTTACGAATTCCGTGATGTATGAATAATAGCTCTTATGTGAAAAAATGAATTTGGGTCTGGATTTTGGCCAACCACCCCCCACAGCACCCTACCTACACCTATGCAGGCACCATCCAACACAAACATACAAATTTAGGAATGTTCAGTGCATGTATTTAATAGAAATAACCAGTGTTAACGGACCTCACCTTAATCCTATGATGATACTGCTTAAGTGAATGGAGTGGAGTGGTGTTGGGAAGAACTCAGAACCTCTCAGCATGAGGTGGAGGTGCTCCCTCATGCTGTTCTCCCTTCTCCAGCTCCTCTGCCTCCCTCAGGAAGCCCTCAAAGTCTGCCTCAGACATGACAGATGCTACGTCATCCATGTCCTCAGTGTGTGAAGTGCCAGGCTGTGGTTCAGGCTCAGCTTCTGCCCTTACCCGGGCAAAATAGTGGGTGATGAGTTCCTGATGTTTCTCATTAACTCTGCGATAATGCAAGCCCTTGTAAAATTGCACAGCTTTTTCTAGGTAACCAATACTCTCACTACACCTTTCCTCATCACGTTCAATGGATTTCACAATCTCCTTGGCCAAGTCTATGTAAACAAGCAAATCACTGAGCTCCTTCATAGAAGGCTCGCCACATTCCTGCCCATTCACTTCACTCACTTCACGGTTGGTCTGCCTTTCCAAGTGCTCGTCGTCTTGTATAACAGCCTCCATGACAGCCTCAGCATCATCAACCTTATCAGAAATCACATCCATTACGTCACTAGCTGACACTTCACCACAGCCTGGCAGATTCTGAGCCAGTTGAACAATAGCCTGTACGTTGTCCTCTACACTCTGAATTGGCACGTCGTCACTCATGAGGTTAGGCAGGAGAAAGTGCCAGGCACGTGCAATCGTTGCAACATTAAGCTTGCCCCAAGCCTCTAGTAGTGTGTCAATAGAGTCCTTGATGTTAAATTTCCTCCAGAACTGGTACACAGACAACACCTCCCGACTTTCTCCAGGGTCAGGCTCAACAACACCCACCTCTGTCTAACTGTCGCTGCTGTCTTCCGTGATCTCTCTTAGCAGCTGCCGCCCTGGTGCATCGTCGATGACAGCTGAGGCAAACTGGCGATAAAATAACTGGGTGTAAAACAGCTTTGTATTCGCTATTATCTCCTGGTCAAGTGGCTGGAGAAGAGAGGTGGTGTTCGGTGGGAGGAACATAACTTTGATGCTGGAGTGATGTGAGGTTAGAGATTGTGAGTGAGCAAGAGCGTTGTCCATGAGCAGCAACACTTTGAATGGCACTTTAACACGCTTGCAGTGGGCCTTCACATCCTCGACAAATCTGTCAAACCAGTCCACAACCAAGCCTGAGTAGCCCATGGCTTAGCCTGCTAACGCCAATACACCCCTGACTGATCCACGTCTTTGAGGCTTCAGAAGGCACAGGGTTTTCTTGTCTTATTACTTACAAAAGGCTTCATCTTGAATGTTCCCTTGGCATTGGTACAAAAAATGACTGTGTAGCTCCCTTTGTCGAGCTTCCTTCCCTGGGCCTTTCGGTGTTGATGAGGGATGTATGTGGTGCCAGGCAGCTTTTTCCACTGGAGTCCAGTCTCGTCCATGTTGAAAACAGTTTCTGCTGTGTAACTTCCCTCCTCCAAAACTGCCTGGAGGACGGTTAGAAAGTCCTCTGCCACGGCCATGTCAGCAGACGCTCTCTCTCCAGTCGTGTGTACGCTCTTCAGGCGTTTCCTTGTCAGAAAGTTAGCCAACTAGACATGGCTAGCATGGAAGGGCTTAGGGGGGTTGATACCGAGCCGTTGACTTGCAAATTTGTGAAAACTCTTAGCTTTCTCCCTCATGACTGAGCCGTCGACCGGAATATTCTTCCTTGCCTGCCTCAGGACGAACATCTCCAGACATCTTTCTGTCCAAATTACTGCCTCATCTCTGCACCATACCTGGTCGTCAATGAGCCCAGTCCCGTAAGCTTTGACGCACTTCTTCACTTTCTCCCCGTTTTTGTAGATCATCCTTATGGCCGACTCGTTCTTGCCAAATTCTTTCGCCAGCCTTGAAAACTTCTCTCCCTTCTCTACACGACGAATGAGCTCCAAATGTTGACTGTACAATAACGGTGGCAGTTTCTTGATACTATACTGCTAAAAGCGCTTCATCGGGGGGTTGGGAGAGGCCATGGCAGGTAGGAGGGGGGGGGGAAGTTGCACAAGAAAAGGCAGGTAGCTCTCGTACTCCACGGCGATGGTCTGTAGTGTGCGGACTGAACAACAACGGGAAGAACAACAACAACGTGGCGGCATTAGTATGCACACTTGCCACCAGAGACGCGTGGTGATTGGTTGTTGGGTCGCGATTTTCAATTTGAATGCCGCAGTTTACGATTCTCCTCGGAAAAGAACCACTTGGGTGCCTAGGTCCGCGATTTTCGTGACTTAACAGTGATTTAAGGTTGCCAGCAGTCTGACAGCCACTTATATATAAATATATATATATATATATATATATATATATACACAGTACATCCCCACAGTACGCGAGTTCTAAGTACGCGATCCCCCTTGTACGCGAGGACCTATTTCTTTTATTATTTTAGTGTATTTTTTATTAGTACACGAACTGAACTCCTTGTAAGCGAGACAGGCAGCGAAGACTGGCCTAAATCCAGGGGTTACCCCGAGTACGCGACATTGTCCCCCCTAAGAAACGATAACGGGTAAAGGTGAGCAGCTATGTTCTTGTTGGTTTAGTTAAGCCATATCCTTGTTGATTTACCTAGTAAGCCATTTTCTTGCTTCCTTTTTCTCTCTTTCGCTTTCCATGTTCCATCATTCCCCTTCATCACTCACTCCTCCCCACTCCCACAGCTTCTCCTCCCCCCTCCCTCCGCACTCAACATCTCCCCCTTTCACCATTCCTCCTCTCACCTACTCCCTCTTTATCCCCACTTCCTACCTCCCCTATCCCACCATTATCTTAGGTAATATGTCTTAGTTTCCCTGTATAGAACAACACTTAGGTCTGAAAGGCGTCTCAAGGGTTGCCCATGAAGGGGGGTGCCGCCCATATGTAATTTTTCCAATAAGTTTATGTATTCACAGTAGGTGAATTCCTAGTACGAAACGTCCTCTGTCGCCAATATAAGCGCGTACTAAAGATCCATGGAGAGAGCATTATAACCGGTTGTTGAATGAGGAGTTTGACTGGGACAGGGAAGGTTTGGAGCCAGCAGATCCAGTGTCTGGCCCTTGGCCTTTGATTGATACTGCTACTGTGAGTGAGGCAATAGGCAGGATGAGGGTGGGGAAGGCAGCAGGTGTGTTTGGGTTGACTGCCGAAATGTTGAAGGCCTCAGGCGATATAGGGGTGAGTTTAGTCACTGACCTGATAAATTGGATTATTTATGAGTGTGTTGTCCCAGATGATTGGCTGAAGAGTGTAATTGTAAATGTATATAAAGGGAAGGGTGATGCCCTGGAAAGAGGAAATTATAGAGGTATAAAGCTTTTAGATCAGGTAATGAAGGTAATGGAGAGAGTTTTAGAACGCATGATTAGAGAACAGGTGAATATTGATGAGATGCAGTTTGGGTTTATGCCAGGTAGGGGGACCACTGATCCCATATTCATTGTTCGACAGCTTCAGGAAAAATATATTGGTAGGAGAAGGGATCTTTATTTTGTTTTTGTTGATTTGGAAAAGGCCTTTGACCGAGTCCCTAGAGAGGTGGTGAAGTGGGCAATGAGAAAGCTTGGCTTGGAGGAGTGGCTGGTTAGGGTGGTCATGGCCATGTATGTGGGTGCTCACACCCAGGTGAGAGTGAATGGAGATTTGAGTGATGAGTTTTCTGTGAATGTTGGTGTGCATCAGGGGTCAGTCTTGAGTCCCATGTTGTTTATCATGGTACTTGAAGCCCTTTAACGTGACTTTAGAAACGGACTCCCGTGGGAGTAGTTGTATGCTGATGATTTGGTGTTGATTGCAGAGAATGAAAGGGAGGCGGTGGAAAGGTTTAGGAAGTGGAGACATGGTATGGGGTAAAAGGGTTTAAGGGTAAATGCAGATAAAACTAAAGTGATGATATGTAGGGTTGGTGGCGGTACTGCCAAAGACGAGGGAGAGTGGCCATGTGCAGTTTGCCGCAAGGGCGTGGGAAGTAATTCCATCTTGTGCGGTGTGTGTGTGATAAATGGGTGCATAAGAGATGTAGTGGTATCAGAGGTAGACTGCGAGATAATGCTGATTTTATGTGTAAGGCGTGCCGGGGTGAGCAGGTGGAGATTGTCAGACGTGAAAGGATTGAACTTGCTGGTGAATCTCTTGAGTGTGTGGAAGAGTTTTTTTATTTGGGAGACATGTTGTGTGCTGGAAGTGGGGCTGGAGCTAGCTCTGTGGCTAGGATGAGAAGTGGTTGGAAGAAGTTCAAGGAGCTCCTGCCTCTCCTGACATTGAGAGGGCTTTCCCTACGTGCTAAGGGTCTTTGTATGTAGCATGTGTTAGGAGTGTAATGCTGTATGGCAGTGAGACCTGGGCAGTGAAGGAGGAAGATATTCGCCGGCTCAGACGTACAGAAACGACAATGATTAGGTGGATGTGCAGTGCGTCCCTGCGTTCAAGGCCTGGAGGGGCTGGGTTTACAATGGAAGAGTTGAGAGGTAAGATGGGACTAGAGTGTATTGGTGTTGTGATGAGGAGAGGTAGATTGAGGTGGTTTGGACATGTGGAGAGGATGGGGGATGATAATTGGGTGAGGAAGGCGAGAAGTGTTAATATTGGGGGTGGGGTTATGAGGGGTAGACCGAGAAAGACATGGGACGAGGTCATTAAGTATGACCTTCGGCTTAAGGGACTGAACAGGGAGGCTGCAATGGATTGTGCAGCGTGGAGAGCCGCCATTAGGTGACCAAGGCCGACACATGCAAGCATGTTGGAGCCTTTAAAAATGAAAATGAAATGAAAATGAAATAGGGGGATGTACTATATATATATATACTGTATATACACAGTGGGCTCGCATAGTACGCGAGAGATTGGGCGGTGCACGCGCTCGCGCACTGGGAATTCGCGTACTAGGAATACATAATCTTATGGGAATAATTACATATGGGCGGTACCCCCTCAGACCTGGACATTTTTTGGCCCTTAGAGACATAATAAAGGTCATATGTTTCAGACATTGTACTAAAGCTATAGCTACAATAACAAAAATATGGGTAGTCACCTTAACAACAGTAGACAACAGGCCTGATGACCTTAAATAACAGGGGTTCCGAGGCGCGGCAACACTTACAGCGCCGCACTCCCCACTGCACCAACACTTCCCTCCACAGACTCCTCTTGATCACCTTCCCCAGGAGCATCCAAGTCACTCACTTCGGCCATAAACCCATCAAAGTCCAATGCTGACACTTCTGACATTGCATCCTCTTCATCCTCAACAGGAACAGGAGCAGATGATGTCGATGGTTCCGCTATCTCACCAACTTGACCCCGCTATGTGTAGCTTGTTATGAGCGTCTGTCTTCTGTTTATTTCTTCCCTTGCCTGTCTGTGTAGAAACGGAAGAGTTTGTCGATATCAACCAGAAGTTCCTCCGTTCTTAGGTTGCTCACTTCCTGTGCCTTCACCTCTTCCTTGAGCTTATCCACGGCAGCAAGGATCTTGCTAATGTTTGACATACACAGCTCAGTCCTGCCTTCCATCATGCTAGGCTGCTCAACTTGACTGTCTAGCGTCGGGCTCTACGTCAGCCTTGTCTATCCATTGCAACACTTCCTCGGGAGGTTGTTCCTCAGTAGCAGTGTGCACTTCTTGTATGTCCGCCAATGTAACGTCCTCGAAACCTGGTACAGCTTGTGCTGCTGTCAATGTTGCTGCCTCAGCATCAGCCAGTGGTTGAATGGCCGTCTCCTGGGTGATGCACAGGTGAGGCACGAGCATTCGCCATGCATGGTTCACCGTTGCAGGTGTAATCTGGTGCCAGGCTTGAAGGAGAAATTCAACTGCGTCCTTCACCGTAACGTTACGCCAAAATGCCTCAACAGTCATGGCATCTGTGGTAGGTCGGGACAGAGGTGCTGGTGGAGATGGAACGGGAGCAGATGCCTCATCAAGGTCTTCGTCGTGACCTTCTTGTAGGGCATGAAGCTCCTCTTATGTATCGGTCTTCCTGCGTAGGTAGTCATTCACTTCCTTATGGTAGAAATGCTTCACTGTGACGATTAGTTCTTGATTGAGTGGCTGCATTAGTGATGTTGTGCGGGGTGGCAGAAACACAACACGACAATCCTTGTGAAGATCTTCCAGGTATGGAGGGTGACTTGGTGCGTTATCAAGCACAAGGAGCATCTTAAATGGAATGCCCAGTTCCCGACACTTGGCTCTCGCAACAGGGACACACCGCCTCGTTAACCAGTCTGCCATAATGTTCCCGGTCATCCAACCATTTACGGACTTACACCAATACACGCCACTTGCATCCATGTTCGTGAGGTTTTTGTAGCACCTTGGATGTGAAGCTGTGTGTACAACAACTGGCCTCATCTTGTGGCTCCCAGACAGGTTTACAGCGAACATTACCGTCATCTTACACTTTTGGAGCTTGCGACCATGGGCTTGTATCTGTCTTTTAGCAATGTAAGTTGATTTTGGCATGGCCTTATAATATAACGACGTTTCATTGATGTTGTAGATCTGGTCCTTGGTGTACTGTCCCTCTTCAATAATCATTTTAAATATTGCAGGATAGTCTCTCGCGGTCAGCTCATCGGCAGAGGCACGTTCACCAGACAATTTCACGTAACGGAGGTCATTGCGCCTGAGAAAACGGTCCAGCCATCCAACCGATGCCCTGAACGGTTTTTCCACTTTTAACCTTCGAGATGCAGCCTTGTAAAAGAGCTGGGCTTGGTTCTGAATAAATCTTCCATTGAGTGGAACAACTTCCTTTTCTTTCTGCATTATCAAGGTGGCAAGATAGCACTCCATTAATATCATAGCACGATTTCCCACCAGCGAACGGCCGTCGAGGTCAGAGGCACCATACGTCTTCACTACAGCCTTTATGGCTTCACGGTTCTTCCACACAGTTCTCACTGTATATTCAGCCAGTCCCAGGGTTCTCCCGATAGCCGTGTTTCCTTGACCCTCCTCCTTCATCTTAATTATCTTTAACTTGGCGGCGTGCGTCAGAAGTTTCTTTACTCTTGGGGTTGGAGCCATGGTGCAGCAAAGTACAGGCAGCACAAAAAACACCACACGTTGTACATGACAGGTGAGAGCGGATCCGCACAGTGCACGAGCCGGGACTGTTATGGCACGCCAGCTCCCTTGTACCCCAAGCTGCACAGTAGAATGCCCGGGAATTTCTGCGCATCAACATGACGACATGTGACTCGCTCTGTGAGGGGTGGTCGCGCACTAATAGAAAATGGCATTTTTGAGCCACTCCTTGCCTCTGCCTCGCGTTCTGCGCGGTGAACTCGCGCATTAAAGGGTTTTTGGTTATGATTTTTGGTCACTCGTGCACAAGGCGAATCGCGCACTGCGGTGATGCGCACTGTGCGAGCCCACTGTATATATATTTATATATATAAATATATATATATATATATGTTCACTCTCATCTAAAATGCCAGGACCAACTGCCTAGCCCCAGGCTCCTACACTCCTTGTGGGGCAACATGGGATTGGCTGATGGATGGATGGATGGATGGATGATATATATATATATATATATATATACAGTATATATACAGTACATTACTACCTCTACATACAATACCCCTAGATGCAATACCCTGGCTTAACGATGGGGGTAGAAATTGCGTCATACTCTGCCTAACGATGCCCAAACCCCGGTTTAATGATGGGTTTTGACTTTTCTTACCGATTTTGATGATATTTGACTAAAATTGTGTGTTTAGGTTGCTTTATAAACTGTTTTTAGAGTTCGATTAATGTGTTTTAGCCATAGGTGGGGTGAACATTATCATTTTGGGGTATAGTTTACTAAGTTTGATTTTTTCCAGACTTATATTTGACGATATTAAGATTTGATTTGTTGGTTTTAGTGAGTTATTTACAGGTGTTTGGCTTAAGCTAGCTTCCTTGACAGATGTTAGGCCATTTAGACTGCCTTTAAACCTGCTTTTAAGCTCATCTGGATGGGTTTTAGACTTGCTTTGGGGGGGAAACCCAAGGCTGGTAAATGGTCCACATTGAAATACATGTTAAAAGTACAGTACTCCGATATACGATACCCCGCCTAACGATGGGGTTTTACCTAACTAATCAGATTGTTAAACCGGGGCATGCCCGTATGTGCAGTATATATATATATAAATATATATATATATATATATATATATATATATATATATATAAAGATACACAGTATTCCTCTCTGTTACCATCCATTTTCCATTCCCAGACAAGTGTTTTCTCCTTACCTGTAGCTTCAACACCTTCATCCTACCATCACGTCACCTTATGTCTTGGAAGACCCCCTGTCCATCCACACACTGAATCAGCAAATACCGAGTGATTGTTGAGGGTTCTGTATTTCTCTATACTTCTATAAACAACTCCCTGTTCAGCCAGCACTCTACCCGTCTCACTCTAGAAGGCATCCCTTACTGTTTAGTTTTTCAACTTCCATATTTTCCTCCTGGGTGCATAGGTCCACTTCTTCACCACCCACTCTTTCAGCAACATGTTACACATCAGCAATTTGTGTTGTTGCACACACTCTTTGCTCCCTATAACTTTAACATGCTTCACCAACCTCCTATCAGCCCTCCTAACCAGTAAATAGACTTTTTCCAGTGACATCACAGAAATCACGTGATTTTGTTTGCGACTCCATGTTGGACAGCAAACTCCTCGTAGTAATGGCTGTCTAGGCAGGACTGTCAGAGATGAAACTCTCAGATATATGCAGAAATCTGAATCAACGCCACCAAGATCTGTACAGGAACAAGATAAATTGTTTGGAGCTAGATCCTTACACAATATCTAGGGAGAAATTCATCAGTTTCAAGGATTGGGGACCAAAACCAAATCTCAGATATGGCGATCGCTATCACTATTTGGTAAACACTCCATCAAAGTTCACCGGGGCATCCTTCAAGGTAAACAGACATGTCATATCGTGTATATGCAATGTAGATAGCTGGGATTGACATATGGTACACTACTTGTAAATCGACTTGGTAATCAGCAATTTATTGACGTGGGGCCAAGGGGGGAGGGATTGTATTACACTGACTGGGAATCGAGTAGTTGATAACTTGGTTTCCCAGTGATGTACCCTAGTTGCTGCCCCCTATTTAGAAAGTTGCAAGCACAGGCTAGATAGGTGTATGACAGATATGGGTTGCGTACAAAATTTGTCATTCTTGTAGTCACACTCCTATAAGAGCTGCCTATCATGGGCCTGCATGGGCTATTGCAGGCAGGGTAAATGAGTCACACTCTTGTGGGAGCTGTCTAGCATGGGGGTATTGGCCTACTGCAGTTATCCTCTCTTCTTAATCTTAAAGTTAGGTCCTAAGTTAGGTCAGGTTAGGTTAAGTTGGTTGGGTTAGCTTGGTTTGGAATTTAAAAAAAAATTAATTTCCAACAGAAATGAATATCAGATTCAAATTAATCACACAATAAAACATTTAAAAATGAAAATTTTAAGCTTCAAGGTGAGTTGGGTGTAATTCTGGAAATTTACCAAGAAAATTTACTTATTTTGGAAATTTCAGTAATTACAGACCTAGAAACATACACACAGCCTATATGCTGATGTCTTATTTAGTTTTACATAAAATGCATAAGTAATAATATAGGCCAAAACTGTCAAAACTACTCTTGAAGTTAACTTTTACATTACAACTGAAACATAACACTGGCACAAATATAAATTAAGGTTATTTATTTCATGCTGATGAGTACCACAACATACCGTACAACTAAAAGACTTCAACGATATAGTTTTTATTATTTTACATTTTATATTAACATAAAAAAAAAATAAAAAATCTTAGTAGCTACATACCTGGTAAAAGAAAAATACAGGGGGCTGCTGATATAAGTACATTATTTATCCTCTTATTTGTAATTAAAGTATTTTTGTACTAAGTGGAATATGTACATTTAATTGGAACATGTATTGACAGTTTTCCTTTCTGTGGAGCAACATTCTTTTCTAAATAAAACAGAAAATTATAAATAGTAGTACTAGTAATTTTGCTTCAGTTTTAATTGCAACATCGTTTAGCACACAGGCTCACAATGGTATATAAGTTTTATACTGAAGTCTTGAACAATATTCTGTACTGCACTGTTATTAAAATCATCCACCATGACACAAATATCAGTTTCAAGTGAATCACAGTGAAAAACACTGAATAAAAATATATGCTTTAACCTAACCAAACATAACCTAACCTCCTTACCTAACTTAACTTCAAGTCAAGTATGACCTAACCTGTAATTTAATTGGTTTTACTTACGCATCTAACATTCTTGATCATCACTACTATGTCAGATTTGGTTTAGGTGAAACTCTGGAATAATATCAAAACAAGGCCTGTGACATGGACCCTCCCCCTCTTTTCCCACACACACTCATGGCCGTGTGGGTCTTGTGCTCTGACATTAACACACTTAGGATATCTCATGACACCTGCAACTGCTAAGAATGGTAAATATGCCTGTATCTACTCACAAATCACCAGCTTACCTGATATGAAATGCTTACAACAGAAGCGGGAGTTGGCCACCAGCTGCCAATCCTCCCTCTTCACAGCAACTATCCACTTCTCTCGCCTTTCCTCATTGGCTAGAAACTGGTAGAAGTTTACCCCACTTCCAGTTTTCTGTCTTGTCTTACAGCCGAAGGCACAACAGTGGAATACAATTTTGAATTCTGCAGTTCCCTCTCTCTACACGTCTGACAATTTGCTATCCAATATGGCGCCGTAAACAAAAGTCACATGACTTGTGACATCATGTGGAAAAGATCTATAATCAATATGGCTACTGTTACCCCAGACTCAAATGTAATCCACCTACTTTCTCTTTTCCTAAAAGCATGTTGCACAGAATCATGTTCACTGCCTCCCCAGATGTGAGTATCATCTCCCCTCCCACATTCATTGTACCATATAAGCATCCCCCATGCATCCCTTCATATCCTTGAGCTGCTTCACCTACATGACCAGTTAAATCCCCACCCAAAACTACAATCTCATCATCCCTCACACCACCGATCACACAATCAAGTCATCAAAGAATTGATCTTTTCCTTCATCAACCAAGCCAACTTGTGGAGCATACACAGATAACTGAAATCATGAGTTAACCAAGCAATATTTTCACTCCCATAATCCTTTCATTTACACTAATTACATTCATGATACATTCCACCCATTTCTCCTCAAGCAGAACACACATACCACCATATCTGTCTACACTCCCTGCCAAAATACAGGTGGTCTCCAACTAATGACAGGGTTTTCTTCTGAGAAAGAGGTCATAAGTGGAACTTTTCGTACGTCGAATATACCTACACAACTGAACATCATAGCCTAGCCGAGGCTACCTTAAACATGCTTACAACACTTAGCTACATTAGCCTACAGTTGGGCAAAATCATTAACACAAAGCCTATTTTATAATAAAGTGAATATCTCATGTAATTTATTGAATACCCTGTACTGTACTGAGATCGTCGATTGCAAAAGTCCAAGTTCATATGCAATGGCCATTACAAGCTCGGTCCTGGTCATTTGCGCTATAAGTCATTTAGGCTGTAATGCCCAAATAGGTTATGTTATGCTGTTTAGGCTGTTAGGTAATTCGGCCATTTGCCAGTTTGGATGTTACGGCCTAAAAATCTTACGGCTGAAATGGCCAGGACACTACGGGCTTGCCACTTTCCTGCTGAAATTCATCCCAAGGGTAATTGTCTTCCTCTTCTTCTTCTAACCAGTAGCAGGAGAGACAGATGGGTATTTCGCAGATATGACAGATGCACAAAACACAACGTAGATACATAGGGGAATCCAAAAAAAAACCTGGCAAAACTGAACACTGTAGAGTATCAGCTGTTTACACTCGCAAGTACAAGGCAGACTGGGAGGTTCCAGGAGTGGACAATTCCCTGTCAAGACAATTCACTATCAAAACAGGGACGATTCCCCATCAGCAGGCTAAGAATCTCAAACTTGCATACATGTAATATGTGTAAGCTATTTGCATAATTTTAATGTAGCTATATCAATCATTCACTTAAATTATTAGACAATTAAGTAAAAGTTAATGTCTCGTATGTAGCTTAATGTTAAACGATGAAGTGAAAGTTATTGTACATCGCCTGATTCACATTTCAATAAGCCTATTATATTTTTTCCATTAATACCAACCAGTCGATGCCAAATTTTACATTTATCATAAAAACAATAAACATACCATCATTACTTTTAGAACTCATATATAACCATCACACAGTACTTGCTAAGTACTGTACTGTAAACTGATATGTAAATAAATGACGGGAAATTTTCCTGACGGGGAATAGTCCCAAAACCCACAGGTTTGCTGCCTTCATGCTGGGCAACTGAGTTTCATCTCAAGAGTAACTGCCTTCCTCTTCTTCTTCTCACCGGCAGCAGGAGAGACAGAAAGGTGTTTTGTAGACGTGAAGGATGCACAAAACTCAACATACATACAGGGGGTAAAAAAAAAAAAAAAAAAAAAAAAAAAAAAAAAAATGGCGACACAAAGCACTGTAGAGTATGGTTTGCTTACACTAGCGATTGCAGGGCAGACTGGGAGATGCAGCTGAGCGGCAAATCCAAAATCTGAAGTACAGTTTCTACCTTTGCAAAGATGAAAAATTTGTAAGTCAACTGTTTGTAAAACAGGGACTGCCTGTAGATCATTCCAACATTCTTTCCCTGCAATCATCGCAGCTGACCCTCTCGTGAACCTGACTTCCTGTAGGCAACAAACCACCAACTGCCTCCTACTCACAGCCTCTACCACTTCCCCCACTCTCCTCTTCAAACTACCCACATTCCACGAAGCCACTTTGAAAACCTTAGGTCATTTGATTTCCACGGGTTTGCTTTTAATGCTTTTCTATTCATTTATCTATTGCCAGACACCTTAATCCCATAAAGGGTGGTCACAAACAAATCACTTCCAAGTCACCCTGTCCTCCACCATTCCACTGCCCTGCTCCTAGCCCACACACCCCTCTCTCATATACCTCTCCACACCATACCTCCATCTCATCCTTGGCCTCCCCTTTCCTCTCCTCCCCTCCATCTCACTCACATAAATTCTCCTCGTCAGTCTCTCGTTCGCCATCCTCTCCATGTGGCCAAACCACCTCAATGTGTTTCTCCTAATGCCTCCTATCAAATCCACACCCACACCACAATGCTCCTTCACTTCCTCATTTGTCAGTCTCTCTCTCCATGTGACTCTGCATGCTCCTCTCAAATAACCCATTGCCACTGCTCTCATTCTTGACTTGTGCCCCTCCAACAAGGTCCAAGCTTCACTTCCATATGTTAAGAGTTGGTATCCCAATACTGTCATGCAGTAACTTTTTCACTTCCATCTCACTTCCCTGTTTCTTATCACTGCTTTCAGAGAACCAGCAGCCTTTATTCTGTGTTGTACCCTTTCAAGCACTTCACCCTCTAAACCTCCATCTTTACTCATCACACTACCCAAGTACAGTGGGCTTGCACAGTGCGCGTGAGATTGGGTGGCCCATGACATAGAGCACTGGGAATTCGCGTACTGGGAATATGTAATTTATGGGAATAATTACATATGGGCAGTACTCCCTCATACCTGGACATTTTTTGGCCCTTAGAGACATAATAAAGGTCATATGTTTCAGACATTATACTAAAGCTAGAGCTACAATAACAAAAATATGGGTAGTCACCTTAACAACAGTAGACAACAGGCCTGATGACCTTAAATAACAGGGGTTCCGAGGCGCGGCAACACTTACAGCGCCGCACTCCACACCGCACCTCCCACCGCACCAACACTTCCCTCCACAGACTCCTCTTGATCACCTTCCCCAGGAGCATCCAAGTCACTCACTTCGGCCATAAACCCTTCAAAGACCAATGCTGACACTTCTGACATTCCATCCTCTTCATCCTCAACAGGAACAGGAGCAGACGATGTCAATGGTTCCGCAATTTCACCAACTTGAGCCCGCTGTGTGTAGTTTGTTATGAGCGTCTGTCTTCTCCTGTTTATTTCTTCCCTGTGCTTGTCTGTGTAGAAACGGAAGAGTTTGTCGAGATCAACCAGAAGTTCCTCCATTCTTAGGTTGCTCACTTCCTGTGCCTTCACCTCTTCCTTGAGCTTATCCACGGCGGCAAGGATCTTGCTAATGTTTGACATACACAGCTCAGTCCTGCCTTCCATCATGCTAGGCTGCTCAACTTGACTGTCTGGCGTCGGGCTCTGCGTCAGCCTCGTCTATCCGTTGCAACACTTCCTCGGGAGGCTGTTCCTCAATAGCAGTGTGCACTTCTTGTATGTCGGCCAATGTAACGTCCTCGAAACCTGGTACAGCTTGTGCTGCTGTCAGTGTTGCTGCCTCAGCCTCGGCCAGTGGTTGAATGGCCGTCTCCTGGGTGATGCATAAGTGAGGCACGAGCATTCGCCACGCATGGTTCACCGTTGCAGGTGTAATCTGGTGCCAGGCTTGAAGGAGAAATTCAACTGCGTCCTTCACCATAAAGTTACACCAAAATGCCTCAACAGTCACTGCATCTGTGGCAGGTCGGGATACAGGTGCTGGTGGAGATGGAACGGGAGCAGATTGCTCATCAAGGTCTTTGTCGTGATATTCTTGTAGGGCATGAAGCTCCTCTTGTGTGTCGGTCTTCCTGCGTAGGTAGTCGTACACTTGCTTATGGTAGAAATGCTTCACTGTGGCGAATAGTTCTTGATCCAGTGGCTGCATTAGTGACGTCGTGCGAGGCGGCAGAAACACAACACAACAATCCTTATGAAGATCTTCCAGGTATGGAGGGTGACTTGGTGCATTATCAAGCAAAAGGAGCATCTTAAATGGAATGCCCAGTTCCCGACACTTGGCCCTTGCATCAGGGACACACCGCCTCGTTAACCCCTTAAACGCGGATCGTCGCGTTTGCGACGCTCGGCCACAAGGACATGACGGCGGGTCGTCGCGTTTGCGATTCTAGTAAATTTTGAATAACCGCGGGCAAGCAGGCTCCAGCTGGTATTGTCTATCAGTACCACCACCCTCTAGCTACAACTAGCATACTTTACCTTTGTACTACTGATCTCAGTTGTTGCCAAATATCGCGTTTTCCCCCCGTCCCCCCCCTCCACCACGGCCCGGCCAGCCTGGCTGTGATACATGGCATCGCTCTGAGCACTCAGAACTGTAAATCTGCGCTCTCCTCTCACAAGCAGTTTATGCTACTAAGAAACACTTGTTTCCCCAGTTGTATCACTAGCTTTTTTTCTCACGGTTTGCCCCTGTTTAGCGTCAGTTTACTGCAGGCTTTCAAAGTGACATTATGGCGAGTTCTAGCTCTTCCCAGTCAGTGCAAGCAGCCGACAGGAACGAGAATAAAGTGGCGGACGTAAGGCAGAATAAAAAGCGCGCCGTGGTGATCTTTTGGGAAGTAATATGATTGAAAATAATGTAGTATACATGTTTTTAGCTGTGAAAATGGAAATGTTTGTTAAGTGACGGGAAGACCGCCGCCACAGTGCATGTCGGCCGTACGCTCCGTTGATTTTAGCCTTATTTTCAGTGCTTATTGTACAAATACGGATTCCTAACTACCTTTACGTTGTAGTATAAAGTTTACTGTGACAGAATGAGGCTGTGGTAGAGGGGAAACCGGGTTGCTGGAGGTGTGAAAGTGAAGATTTGGTTACCCAACTTTGCAAGTCTCCACAAGTCCTTGGGTAGTCCACGAAGGCTCAACACCTGTCTCTGGAGAAAGCTGAATGTAAGTACTATCTGCCATACCAAGTATAATGTTCTAGGGTTAATCTCTGATTTTTGGCGAATATTTTCCTACAGGTACTCAGACCGCGATACAACCCCGCCACTCGGGGGGGAACGACTGTACACAGCCGCGTTTAAGGGGTTAACCAGTCTGCCATAATGTTCCCGGTCAGCCAATCATTTGCGGACTTGTACCAATACACGCCACTTGCATCCATGTTCATGAGGTTTTTTAGCACCTTGGATGTGAAGCTGTGTCTACAACAATTGGCCTCATCTTGTGGCTCCCAGACAGGTTTACAGCGAATATTACCGTCATCTTACACTTCTGGAGCTTGCGACCAGGGGCTTGTTTCTGTCTTTTAGCGATGTAAGTTTATTTTGGCACGGCCTTGTAATATAACGACGTTTCATCGATGTTCTAGATCTGGTCCTTGGTGTACTGTCCCTCTTCCATAATTGCTCGAAATATCGCAGGATAGTCTCTCGCGGCCAACTCATCGGCAGAGGCGTGTTCACCAGACACTTTCACGTAACGGAGTTCCTTGCGCTTGAGAAAACGGTCCAGCCATCCAACCGATGCCCTGAAAGGTTTTTCCACTTTTAACCTTCGAGATGCAGCCTTGTAAAAGAGCTGGGCTTGGTTCTGAATAAATCTTCCATTGAGTGGAACACCTTCCTTTTCTTTCTGCATTATGAAGGTGGCAAGATAGCGCTCCATTAGTATCATAACATGATTTCCCACCAGCGAACGGCTGTCTAGGTCTGAGGCACCGTACGTCTTCACTACAGCCTTTATGGCTTCACAGTTCTTCCACACAGTTCTCATTGTAGATTCAGCCAGTCCCAGGGTTCTCCCGATAGCCGTGTTTCCTTGACCCTCCTCCTTCATCTTAATTATCTTTAACTTGGTGGCATGCATCAGAAGTTTCTTAACTCTTAGGGTTGGAGCCATGGTGCGGCGAAGTACAGGCAGCACAAAAAACACCACACGTTGTACACGACAGGTTAGCTGTAGAGAGCGGATCCACACAGTGCACGAGCCAGGACTGTTATGGCGCGCCCGCTCCCTTGTACTCCAAGCTGCACAGTAGAATGCCCGGGAATTTCTGAGCATCAACATGATGACACGTGACGCGCTGTGTGAGGGGTGGTCACGCACTAGTAGAAAATGGCATTTTTGAGCCACTCCTTGCCTCTGCCTCGCGTTCTGCGTGGTAAACTCGTGCATTGAAGGGTTTTTGGTTATGATTTTTGGTCATTCGCGCACAAGGCGAATCGGCACTGCGATGACGCGCACTGTGCGAGCCTACTGTACTTAAATGCACTCACATTTTCCATTTCCTCTTCATCCAACCTAACTGTACATTCAGTGACTTCATTTCTCTTGAAGACCATAACTTTACTCTTCCCTACATTCATCTGTAGATTCCGTTTCAGACACACTCTCCCAAGCTCACTCACCAAGCCTTGCAGCTCCCCTTCGTCTTTACAACAAAGTATCATCTGCAAACAACAGTCTAGTGAGTTTCCACACCCTGCCCTGTCTCATTAGGGCCGCTCCAACATCCGGTGCCCTACCTTGTATCTCTTTTATAACCCCATCCATATACAGATTGAACAACCATGGAGACCTGACACATCCCTGTTTCAATCCAACTTTCAAATAATGCTTTTGCTTTTCATATTTGTCATAAATCAGACCACATGCCCCACCCACCTGCACAGTCCAAAGACCTGGCATGGGAAGAGGGACCCATAATTCACAAGCCATGTAGTGGCCATGAAACACCCTGCCAGGACAACTACTGGGACACCTTCCATGCATGCCTTGGCACTGTAACTGTCCTGCCATTATACAACCATTGGTAAGGCAGCCTCCTGGGGCACTAGTCCCAGGTTCAAGCCCCTCTCTGATGAGTGAAAGCAGCAGCCTGGAAACTGCAATGCCCTGTACCCTCTGGCACAGATCCGAGCCCCATCTAATCCTGGTCCCAGAACTGCATTAGTGGAGTCAGCACCACGCCTACCCTGGCACTAGGCAGTTGAGGCAAAGTTTCCTGACCACATGCCCTTGCTGGTGTCAACCCCAGTGACATGGTAGGGTATGTTATATGATATGTAAAGTGCATGCACAGTGGTGCATAAGATAGAGAAAAGTGTTTGGGAAGTATGCTAGCTTACTCTCCAAGTTAGTATCACAATGAAAAATGTCACCAAAGGGGGATGGTCTGGATATCCTGAGAGCCAGTGAAACAGGAGCTCCAACTCTACCTATCACCAGCAGTTCCTTCCTCCTGGGGAACACCACCCTGGTCGCCTGGTGCTACAGTCTACTTACAACTGAGTAGGTCGATACAACGAGTTCATGGAGAGAAAGAGGGAACCTAGGACCACAGAACCCCCCCCCCAAAAAAAAAAAATTAGGCTTGTCCTTGGCATCCTCAGTAGCACCATGCTGTCCACAAGGGATAGCATCCTTGCCAGACATGATTTGCAAGTCACAAGTTTTAGTACTAAAAAAAGTTATCACTCCACTTAGTATCACAATGGCCTTGCACATACAAAACAGAACAAGTGGGAGGCAATCACAATGAATGTAAACACTGGCGGTCATCTTGGCTTAGACATCCAACTGTTGACTTGAACGTGAGGGATCGTAAACACATGGGATTGTCATATGTGCCATCAAAATTATAATATATGTGAATTTCGCCATTGTCTTAGCGAAATGTGTATAAACTCCAGTTTGTTGTTCTACTGATCTACCACATACTGAACAAATGTACAGTACCGTGCTGTACAATGAGACCTGACTGTATTTCCTTATGTACCATAGCTTAAGTTATCCTGGGTAGTCTCAACAGCCATGTTGTACAGTAGGGATTTAAGGACTGAGAAAAAATTGCTGGCAACTATCATACTATGGCTAATGAACATATGAATTAGTTAATTGTCAAGCTGAGCTCAACCAAACATCAACCCCATCAGAAGACCCCCATCTTGTCAGCAAGACACAAAACTATGAAACATCAACACTTCATAATGACACTACACTGAATAAATGGCATGCCTACTGTGAACACCACCTCAAACAAAGCTCTACCTATCCATCTACAGTAATCACTCGATTATCCAGACAGCCATTAGCCGGACCATCCATTACCGTGACGCAGTGATCTGGCTGTTCCAAACCATTATTCATACATTTTTTCCCATTATCTGGACAAAATGCTTGCGTCCATTTCGAAATAATGGTTATGTGAATAATTTCTGCCTGGACGGGCAAGAACAGCCCAGTGGCGCCACCTATCCGGCTAGTTAGTTTACCATACGTCCACCAGAAACCCCCATTACTCACTCTCAGTTCATGTGCGTCACTTGTTTAGTGAGCAGCTCTTCCTGGACCATTGTTATGGCGGTGCACGTGGTAGATGATTGAATCGTGAGTGCTGACACTGACTTTATTCTAGCTTACTGTACTGTACCATAATTTTATTCTATTTTACCGTGATTTTATTCCATTTTACCATTATGTTATGTATGCCCACTCCATTTTTCTTGTGTGGCTTTTTTTTTTTTTTTTTTTTTTTTATGTCACTGCAAGGTATGGCCTTGCAGTGGTGACTGTTTGTCTATGGTTGATGGGTCTGCTCAACCATGGAAAGTGCTTGGCTGTGGTTTATAGGTCTACTTGACCAGACAGAGTAGTATTAAACAACGGGAACAAGTGATGAATGATGTACTGTAGTGGCCTTTTACACTGGCTATCAGAGTTAGGTTATGTATGAATTGGAGCCAGGCGAGAAGTCCACTATCCGGACAAAGCCACTACCCAGACATGCCTTGGCTCTATGACGTCAGATAATCAAGGGATTACTGTATAGCCAGATATCATAATCCCATAAGGGGTGGCCGTTTGACTTTGAGTTAGCTGCTTTAAGGGGAGAGGCACTAACCCTCTGCCAACCCACTTGTAGACACATAGTGAACATGTAAATGGTTTCCTGGCTTACAGGAAACCATTTGGCTTATAATTAAAGCTACCTGAAAATGAAAGAAGAGTAATAAAAAGTGACAGGAGAGATGGGAGAAACAGGAAGAGAGGGGGGGCAGACACAGAAGAATGATAAAGGTAAAGGAAGAAGTACCAGTAGACAGCACTACATCAAGTGAGTGGATGATGGTCACCAACAACTAATGACTCAAATAAATTCAGAGTATTATTGTTAACCAAAATCAGATACATTTTTTAGTCCTCAGCCATGAATGCATCAGCAAGCCTCTTTTCACCCACTGCTGGCAAGCAACAGTGATACTGGGTGCCATAAAACTCCAGCACTGCCAGTGTGCCAAACATCAAGCAGCATTGACAAATAATTTCATGACCAAATGCCCTTGTTGTCATCAAGCCTCATCTGGGATCTCAGATTTAAATTTAGTTTTCTTTCTTCTGCGTCTGTTGCTATCCACGCCCAAGTATAGCCAACCCCACAGAACAGATTGTATCTGTGAAAAAGTTACTGGTACGTACCCGTGTGTACCATTCTGTGGTCTCAGCCCAGACACTGGCTGGGTCCTCTGCCCGAGAGAGTTGTACAAGACCACCTACAAGGTTCTTGGTTCCACACCATTTCTATGGCAGAATTTCCCAGGGATAATGGCAACCATCCATCCCATATTTACACAAAATATTTATCCATAAAACAATGCCCATTAATAATGCACTACCTTTCCACTTATCATTATGCTGACAAATAAGAGAAAACATTAAGCTGAAAGAGTATATATGCTGTGGGCCATTCATGGATTGAGAAAGAAACTTTTGTAGGCAATGATAAAGATATCAAAAGATCTCTTTGACATGGACCCAGCAGTGCTATTGGTACCATACAGCTCCAAATGTGCAGCCAGATTTTGCCACTTGACTGAACTGTTTGATTAGGACACAGAATAATGGCCAGTTGCCCAGTAGACATTACCAAAAGTTTAAAATGAGATGGTAAGCCAGTGAATGAGGTTTGACTGCCGATGACCGTTTACTTCAGTAAATCACGGAAAGAGTAAGATGTAATCACTGGGCTAAAAAGTGAGTCTTAAATAAGGATCATACATGAAAAAACAAGTCATGAAGGAGATGTAGGAGAACAGAGCTGAGGAAAGCATATCCTTCAGACAGCCAGTGCAGCCAGTTCCAGTTCATGACAAAAAAATAAATAAATAAATAAAAAAATAAAGAATAGGATTGAGACAGAGAGCTTTTGGTATATACTGTAATTAGTGGATCCTATTAGCATTCCCATTCTAAAATAAAGATCAGAAGTCTGTATAATAAAACCCTCAGAAAGTAAACTTGAAAGTTTTTACACAGATATGGATGCTGGGCATTACATAAATGAATACGAATGCAGCTTTTGCATCAAGGAAAGAACAAAAGCAGAAGACCTGATCCCAGCAAGTGAAAAGTAAAAATGGGTATGAACGGATCACATCTTTTATACAAGGTGGTCACAAAGGCTTGTTACCCCCAAATATATTACTGTAGCTATTGTACTCTGCTTGGAGAACAAAGGGCACATAACTACTTATCCACTAGACAGGTAAAAATTACTTGTCTTTTTGTAACACAGCCACTACGATATTATCAGTACCGGTATGTGAACTGCACCACATTCAAAACTTTCTATTCATTTACTGCCAGATGCCTTAATCCTGTAAAAGATGCCAATAACAAACCACCTCCGTGTCACTCTGTCCACTGCCATCCAGCTGCCCTCTTCCCAACTCACCCCCCCCTTTGCTCATATACCAGTACCTCTCTACAGTACACCATCATCAGTCTTCTCCTCCCCATCACCTCATCAAAACTGTACCACACTGTGTTTTGTTATATTATGGCAGTAACAAGGAACAGAAGAGTAAGCATGGACGTTAAGAAGTCACTGTACAACTATACAGTGATTCCAACTACAGTCAAGTCACCTATGGGGTGTGCTTCTATGGCACAGTTTTCTATGACACAGCAAGGTGCCAGACCCCCCAGAAACGAACGACACGCATAAAATACCTATGGTGCGGGCATGGCAAAGTTTGAAACGCACAGGCAAATTCCCCTGATGGTGACGCTCCCCTGTTTGTAAACAAAGAAGACAGTGACCACTTCAGCTCCAACTGTGGTCTTTTTTCTCTTATGAGGAGGTTAAACTTCACCAAATTCATTGTGTTATGTAATGAAACATTAAAGATTCTTTGGGTATTGTGACAAGTTTATAGGTTTGTTTGTAAAACCGCTATGAATAGGTTAGTGATGAAGCACCTATCTCTGAGCTAAGACGAAGTATAATGCCTCCCATCATCATCATCATCATCATGTATATAAGAATGATTATTAAGGTGTTAAATGTGAGATTTGTTGACACTTGAGCATACAAACTTTATCAAATAAACTTCTTCAATCAGTGCTTGACCAGGCAGCCTCCGCCATCTTTAATGTTATGGTCGGTCAGCTGATCTGTGTCTACCTTGCCGAGCTTTTTTTCGCTCAATCTGCAGTGCATGGTACTGCCCAAGTAGACACAAGGCTGATCACCCTCCTGCTTCCTGTGCCTATTGTTATGTGTAATACATGCACTGACTGACTGCTTGATCGTGTGCGTGTGTAAAGTGGGGAAACATGAGGAAAAGTGGAGTGAAAAGGGGGACTTTGGGTGAATGTCCAAAACCAAATACCATTTTTCCCATAGGTTTAGTTATTTCTATGGCACTGGTGCGGTTCAGAACCAATTAGCTGCGCCTTAGGTGACTTGACTGTACCGATATACAAAAGTAAAGTTTTGATCACTGCATGGAAACCATTGGAATGTCAAGTAACAGGAGTGAAAATGAATTTTCTGAGCCATTTTGTGGAGAGACAGGTAAATGAGGAGGTTATGGACTGTTATGATCTGAAGTGGATGTGTTGGAACATGTTAGAGTTCCCAGAGATGTTTTACCCTTGCAGGGACCAAGACGAATGTGAAACTCACTCTGAGTGTGTGTGAGTATGATGGGATGGGAGAGGGGTAAGAGGAGACTGAGGATAAGGTGGAGGAAGGGGAGTCCAATGGCACAGGACAGAATGATGTGGAATCAATTTGTCTGTGGACATCCTCTCCAGGATTAGTGTCTGGCTGTAGACAGAATAACCACTGAAATTAATGGAACACTGTGGCCATGCCATAATACAGATCCTAGTAGGACAATCATTGCAACTAGTGACAACCCAAATACAAACCAAGACAAAGAGGTGGACAAAAAACTAGAGAGTCAGAAGGTACTTTATAATCATCATCCTAAACCATTTTTCCACTTATTGTACATGGGGTGGAGAGGTTCATAAACAGGAACAGGAGAGAACAAAAGTAGGAGAACTATCAACTAAGCAAACAATATCAGTGGGCCAAAATCTACAACCATTCACTTACCATTCAAGCTTCTAAAATTAATTTCTGTAACTTAATGCAGTGCTGCCAGCTTCTTCCTTCACCTTACCATTTTTTTTCTATGTCTGTCGTCCTCTTTTCCATCTTTCCTGTCACTCTCTTTTACTCTTCTTTCCTTTTCAGGCATCTTTATACTATGTGACAAGACTAATGGTTTCCTGTAAACCAGGAAACCATTTACAACACTGGGTGGTAACTAAATAAATAGTTCCCTACAAGTGGGTTGGCGGATGGTTAGTACCCCTCCCTGTAAAACAAGTAACTCAAGGACAAGAGACCACCACTTACGGGATTATGGTGGCTGGCAGGGGCGCACCCAGGGGGGGGCCCAGGCCCCCCCTTAGCTCTCTGGGTCCTTTAAAAATTTATATACTGTATATTTATTTTGATAACAGCAAAACATGAAAAATTGGCAGGTACAAACAAAGAGTAACACATGAGCCAGCAGCTCCCTGACTCTAAACCTGAATGTGACCTCCCTGTAATTATCGGATTACCTGACCTCGCCTCACTATGGCCCCCCCCTCTTAGAAAATTTCTGGGTGCACCCCTGGTGGCTGGCACTATGTGGTAGGTGGAGGCACTCACCATCCACTCACTCGATGTAATGCTGCTCTCGGGTGACTTTCCTCTCCTCTCTCCCTTCCTTCCTCTTCTGTCTGCAGTGACTCTACACTGAGTGACAAGCCAAATGGTTTCCTGTACACCAGGAAACCATTTACTGGGTGGTAACCATAATACCAAACTATGGCACCTGGTGGTTTAGTGGGTAATTAAGGCACCCCAGCCATCTGAGCCTATGTAGGTTTATATCCAGGGAATGGTTAGGGTTTATTGCTCACATAATGCCACTCAGGGATGAGTGAGGTTGGTCACTCTCATCTTAAATGTCAGGACCAACTTGCCTAGCCCAGGGCTCCTACACTCCTCATGGGCAACACAGGTTTAGATGATGCTTATAATGATGCTACAGATAGCGAGGACTAACATCTTTAACTTACCTGGTAACGGTAAGTATTAAGATCCTACAGATATACAGGTGAAAAAAAAAAAAAAATGTATGGAACAAAACTACATTTTAATCATAACTGCAATGTCAGCTTAGATTTTACCTTTATGAATTTTTGCAATGAATATGGAAAATAATGCCATGAACGTTCAGCATTACTCTTCCACACTTCTACCAACATGCAGACACAAACACTGCTTAGAAATCCTTAAGCTTAGTTCCGCTACCTTATGAGTAACAATATGCAAAAGTTGTGAGATCCTTTTGTTATATACAAAAGTGAAGTGGGTGGGGTGAAAAGTGAGTCATATCACCAATAACATTCCAAGCATTGTTCCCTTGAACTCATTCGATACTTTGGCATGTTAAAACAACCAATCATTCACCTAAAATGCTATACAGAAAATATTAGAGTCAACAGTTAACAAAGTAAACATACGTTACTCCAGCTATTACGAAGAATGTTCCCTTTTTGTGTCACCATTGTCACCTCATGTAACTCATGCATTCCAAGCATGGTGACTGCCGAAGACTCAGTGTATCTGCCTAGTAACATTCATCAACTACCACCTTTAAACATGAAAATAATACGAGAAGCAAGTAAATAAATAGGCCAAGTTACCTGCAATAATCTCGTCCATGGTCACTTGTCATTCTCGCTGAAGACATCGGACCTTACCGTCTTCGGCTCATTCTGGGAATGTCATATTTTCAGATTTTGTTTTCATATCGATTCAAATTTTCTTAGAAATCTACAGTTTAAACGACATACTTATATAATTTTTTTTATCAGTGGAAGTGCGTTCTTTATTATTAGCCAAAATCTCTAAATGGATAATGCATTCGAACACCTCGTCTCATCTATCACATGGCGACTTTAACTTCCAGCAGCAGCAGCAGGACGGTGGCCAGTGTACTGCTTCTGCATCGGAGGCATGCCCTTTATTTTTTTTTTTTTGTCTTTTTTTTTTTTTTTAATGCCGCGTGCTGATCACTTTCTTTTTTCATAGTTTCCACTATTCATGTATTGTCTTTCTGTTTTTTCTTTATTTTCGAGAAAAAAAAAAGTATAAATATAAATAACATGGCCATACTGATTTACTCATAATAACACTAATGTCTCCTATCAATTTTATACTGTTCACTTGACAAAATTTCATAATACATAATAATCGCTAATACACTTGTTCGCCATATCATAGCAGTCACTACAGAAGAATGTTTTTAGTCTCATTTTAAACAGATCCACATTATTACTACTCTTAACAGCACTTGGTAGTCTATTATATAGTCTTAGGGCACAATTTTTAAAGGCTCTAAAACCAATGTCTGTGTTACACCTTGGTTCTAAGAGACTAGAGCTATCGTAAGCATTTCTTACTACAGTGTCAGTTTGTAGTTCAAATGGTTGTAATAATTTCCTAAAGTATTCCGGTTTCCTTGTCTTCATTGCCACAAGTCATAACAAATTTTATATATAATTCTAGCCTTAACTGGGAGCCAGTGTAGTTCAATGATAACTGGTGTAATCCTCTAATATACTGGCAATTTCATTATTAATCTAGCTGCTTTGTTCATAATAATTTGCATTTTCTTCAGTTGATATTTAGGCAAGTTGTAGTACAGAAAATTACAGTAATCTAATCAATTAAAATAGACATAGTTATAAGCATCTTAACAGAATGTATATCCAAATATATCCTTATAAAGGGAATATTCCGTAAGTTAAGTCATGCCACTTTTAGAAATCCATTTATTTGTTCATTGAAATTCATATGTTTATCAATAATCACACCTACGTCCTTGACCTTCTCACATATACTGACAATATTTCCATTAATACTAAAACCCTGCAAACCATTCAACCCTCTCAAGACACCCATTTTACCAATAATCAGACATGCTGTTTTATCTTTCAGTTTTAGTTGTTTACTATCCATCTATTTCTTGATATCTCCCATAATCCTAGTCAACAAAGTTTCAGTGTCCAATTCATTATTAATAGACAAATAAAACTGAGTATCATCAGCAAAAAGGTTAAAGGCCATTCCATGTTCCCTCAGCAAGAATGAAAGTTCAATAGTGTAAATACAGAACAGTACAGGTCCTTCATATTGTTAGCCATATGATCCTTCCCCAGAAACTGTGGCAGAATTGAGTTATGGGAATGCACCTGCTTTCAATCCAGTTAATAACCAGCCATTCACAGAATAAAATACCAGTAGTATTCTCAGGCAGAATGGTTAATGGATATTGTTAAGTTTTCTGCAACCCGTAGAGTCTCCCATAGGTCCCATCCATCCATTGCCAGACGCCATGTATCCCAAACGGGGTGGTCAAGGGCTTAGAGTTAATTGTTTTACAGGGAGGGGCACTAATCCTCCACCAACCCCACTTGACACGTAGGGATGCCAACAGCATCTGGTGTTCCCAGGCGGTCACCCATCCAAGTACTAACCAGACCCAACGTTGCTCCAAATTAATATAGGAGACTAGTTGTATTTTTTTCTGTGTGAAGTAGGTGAAACAACTTGCAGTTTATCCATAGGCTGGGTGAAACCGCAGGAGAGCTCCCTTGCATAGAATATCCAATTACAGTAAAAGTCGTCCAATCCGACCACCAATAATCTGAAAATCCCAATACACCAAATTTGCCATGGCAAAATTTTTCAAATTTTCTGGTCTTTTTTTTCAAATTTTTCTGGGCTTTATTTAAGGATTTATCTGGCTTGGACTTGTCCTTGGACTTTGATGTACCTGCCAGCAACTATTCATCTAAACTTCTATGCATTTCCGGTGTTTTCAAAGGGCCCTCCCAGTAGTCCGAAAAAACCAATACAGGGAGTTCTCAACTTTGGAAAATAATCCATTCCTGAAGATCTTTCGTGAGTTGTTTTTTTCCCTTAAACTTCTGTCAATCTTAGTAGCCCATATTTTCATGCATGTGTGGTTAATATAAAGAAGTATAAATACAAAGACTGTGATATATTTTTGTATTCTGTTCAGAACTACATAAGAAAAGTTCCTTATCCTTTAAAATTGTTCCTACAGTTGAGAGATTCAGTTTCAGCACCTGTGCTACATCACTCAGCCTCTTTCCTCTCTCCACTCTCATGATTATGTCCACTTTGGTATCCATTATAATTGCATGCCGTTTTCTCCTGCAACCATCACCACTTTCACTACTTTTCTGTTTCTGAGACATTTTTGGGGAAATAATCAAGTTTAAATGACAAAAATCGCAGCGGATGTTACTTGTATTGATAACAACAAAGCTTTGGGCTTCCAAGCAGGAGGAAGGCAGGAGCGAACAATCAGCATCTGCTGGGGACCACAAACTTGTACTTGGCACGTGGTTTGAATCAGTAAATTACGTTTTTTTTTTCTTTCTTTCTTTCTTTCTTTTTTACCCCTGAAAATTATTTCTTTTGTATCTGCGGATTTTTCATAAGTCGATACATCTTAAGTAGAGGTCTGACTGTAGTCCGAAAGACCCTACTTGGTCCCCTGCGATTTGGCTTACAAGACTTTTATTGTATATATTTTTTCTCAGTAAACTGTATCATTATTATGATAGATTTAAAAAGTTGCAGAAATGGTGTACAATAGGTACGCACAGTACGCGAGTTTATGGGTGGCAGAGGAGGTCCCTTACTAGGAATTCACGTGCTGTGAATACATAAACTTATGGGAAAAATTACATGTGGGCAGCACCCCCCTTCATCGGTAACCCTTGAGACTCCTTTCAGACCTAAGTATTGTACTGTAGAGGGAAATTATCTAAGACATATTACCTAAGATCAGGTAAACCAAGATTATGGCTTTACTAAATCAACTAGGAT
Source organism: Coenobita brevimanus (assembly GCF_032717465.1). Lineage (NCBI taxonomy): Eukaryota > Metazoa > Arthropoda > Malacostraca > Decapoda > Coenobitidae > Coenobita > Coenobita brevimanus. The sequence goes on from NC_137063.1 coordinate 36,375,996, forward strand.
ATGGCTTAACTAAACCAGGACGTAAGAAGGGGATCCGAGGCAGGATGAGGCACCTCCTGCACCACCCGCCACACCACCTTTCTCACCACTCTCGTCACCAGCACTTTCGACACTTTCGCTTCCTAATGCACTCACTTTGTTCATAAACCCTTCAAAGTCTATTTCTGACACCTCAGACATCGTATCATCCCCTTGATCCTCCCCAGGAAATGGCTTTTCTGATGTTGAAGGGAGTGATTCCTCACTTTCTTGAGGCCGCAGGTAATGGGTGATGAGGCAACCGTTGGCGCGTCTTGGGGTTGCAATGTCGCGTGCTCGGGGTAGCCTCGGATTTGGGCCACTCTTTGCTGCCGTCTTGCCTGTTATGAGTTCAATTCGCGTACTATTAAAAAATACAATAGAATCTGATAAAAAAATAGGTCCTCGCGTACTATGCGATTTGCGTACTGTGAGCTAGCGTACTGTGCGTACCTACTGTATATGCCAGTTTCCACTTAGTTAATGCAGGTATTCTACAAGGGTCAGTTCTGTCTATAACCCTGTTTCTCATTCATATTATTAATCTCTTGTCTGACACCCATACTTCGATTCACTCAAGTGCAGATGACTCAGTGCTTCACATTTCCTTTACATAACCACCCATTCACAAAATTTGGTACGGTATCTCACTGTCTCTAACTCCCAGCTCAGCACAGTAATCACCATAAGTATCTAAGATCACTGTCTGTCTTTCTGTCTATTGCCAGACGCCTTAATCCTGTAAGGGGTGGCCACAAACAAATCACCTCTATGTTGCCCTGTCCCCTGCCATTTCATTGCCTTGCTCCCAGCTCACAGTCCCCTCTCTCATATACCTGTCCACTCTACCCTTCCATCTCATCCTTGGCCTCCCCCTCCCTCTCCCCCCTTCCACCTCACTCACATACACTCTCCTTGTCAGTCTCTCACTCTCTATCCTCTCCACATTGCCAAACCACCTCAGTGTGTTTCTCCTAACATTTCCTATCACATCCATATCCACTTCACAACACTCCTTCACTTCCTGATTTGCCAGTCTGTCTCTCCATGTGACTCCACATACTCCTCTCAAATAACTCATTTCCACTGCTTTCACACTTGACTTCTGTCCTTCCAACAAGGTCCAAGCTTCACTTCCATAAGATAGAGTTGGTATCACAATAATGACATATAGTAACTTTCTCACTTCCATGCTCACTTCCCTGTTTCTTATCACTGCTTTCAAGGAACCAGCAACCTTTCTTCCTTCTTGCCTGTGGGTGACTCTACACTGAGTGACAAGCCAAATGGTTTCCTGTACACCAGGAAACCATTTACTAAGGCCGGTGGTAACCATATAACCAGATTTTGGCACCTGGTGGTTTAGTGGGTGATTATGGCGCTCCAGTCGGATTGAGCCAGTGAAGGTTTATATCCAAGGAGTGGTTGGGGTTTATTGCTCATGTAATGCCACTCAGAGATGAGCGAGGCTCGTCACTCTCATCTTAAACGTCAGGACCAACTTGCCTAGTCCTGGGCTTCTATGCTTCTCATGGGGCAACGTAGGATTGAATGATGGTTGGATGTACCCTTTCAAGTGCTTCACCCTCTAACCTTCCATCCTTACTCATCACACTACCCAAGTACTTAAATGCACTCACCTTTTCCATTTCTTCCTCATCCATCCTCACTGTACATTCACTGACTTCTTTTCTCTCAAAGACCATAACTTTGCTCTTCCCTGCATTCACCTTTAGATTCCATTTCTTACACACTCTCCCAAGCTCATCCACCAAGCCTTGCAGCTCCCCCTCGTCTTCACTTAACAACACAGTATCATCTGCAAACAACAGTAGTTTCCAACCACTGCCCTCTCTCACTAGGGCTGCTCCAACATCCACTGCCCTACCTTGTATCTCTTTTATAACCCCATCCATATACAGATTGAACAACCACGGAGACATGACACATCCTTTTTTCAATCCAACCTTCAAATAGAAAAATTCACTCAGTTCACTATCCACTCGCACTGCAGTCTTAGTACCTTCATACATACCCTTTACGGCCTTCAACAACTTCCCATCTACTCCATATATTCTTAATACTTCCACAGTCCTTTTCTATCTACCTTGTCATATGCTTTCTGCAAATCCATGAAGGCCACATACAGCTTTTTCCCTTCTCTAGAAAGCTTTCCACCAAAGATCTAAGAATGAATATCTGATCTACACAACCTCTTCCCTTCCTAAAACCTCCTTGTTCTTCTCCAACTAATTCCTCTGTTATTTCCATAACTCAGTCAGTAAGTATCCTACCATATACTTTTCCTGTTACATTAAGAAGACAAATGCCCCTATGATTACCACACATTTCTTTTTCCCCTTTTCTTTTGTACAGGGGAATAATTATACCTGACTTCCAATCCTCTGGGACTCTACCTTCCTCTCAGGCCAATCTGCACATCTTCCACATCCATTTTACTGCTATCTCTTCCCCATGCTTCAGCATTGCACCACACACTCCATCAATTCCTGGGGCTTTCCTCATTTTGAATTTCTTCATCGTTTCCACAACTTCCCTCCTACTGATTTCTTCCTCTCTTCTCACATCCCTCCTTCTCCCAGCCATTCCCCAGCCACTTATTCTCACATTACTTTCATTCTCTATCTTTAAGAATTCCTTAAAGTGTTCTCTCCATTTGCTCACTTTATCTCCCTTCTCCACTAGTAATCTGCCATTTTTATTTTTCACTCCCCAACTAACTTGTTTGGCACCATGTCTAACTCTCTTTACCTCTTCCCAGAACATTTTTTTTTACATTCCTTCTACTTTACACTCAGATTCCTCATCCACTCTCTTCTTACTCACTCTTACTAATCTGTTCACCTCTCTCTTCCTCTCTACATACAACTCTCTCTTCTGTCTCTCAGCTTCTTCTACACCCTCGTTTTCATCCACTCACTATGTGCTTTCTTCTTTTGTGCCACAGACTCTCTCACGTCATCATTCCACCATGCTGTTCCCTGCGTGTTGTTCACTGACTGGGGACAAAATATTCTCATTTAATGGTAGGAAAATCAACTATACCCAGTTTACTAATAGGCTGATATTGCTTGATTTCTGTATTACCTTCAATGCAGCCAATATTTGTGTCTCTAAATGTGTTGAAATTTTCGGTGTTTGGTTTAACGGTACCTTCAGTTGGGCCTATCACTTTAGATCACTTACTAAAACTGCCTCAAAGTAACTTGAATTATTGTACAGAATCCATAACATCTTCGCTGACAAGCAGTTAGCTGTAATTTATCGGCCTGAATATTGCTCACATTTGTAGTAGTAGTATTAGTAGTTGTTCCCTAGGCAGTCTGGCCGAACAGCCCTGAGTCCCTAAGGAAGGCCATGGCCGAGACTGGGCATTCCCACAGATCTCTCAAGGAGTGTATGTTGTGTTGTTAGCGTAGGTGATTGTGTGCAGTGCAGTCTTCCATAATGTGCCTGATAGTATGGGGTGCTGTGTTGCATTCTGGACATGCATTAGTGACAGAGTTGTCCAGCCTCTTCTGGTAACTTAAGAGGACTGGATGATGCCAACATCTCAGCCTGGCCAGGTGGACCCTGTCCTCACAAGGGAGATTGCATTCAGAAGGGTGGATATCAGGAGGCCGTGCATGCAGCTGTGTGTTGTCTTTAAGTGACTGAATGGAGCGGTGAGTGATTTGAGTATGGATATGCCTGTGGAAGCTGGTCTGAGGTGGGTGAGGGGGGAGAGATGACAGTATTTGTGTATGATATTGTGTGCTGGGTGTTGTTTTGATGTTCCTTGGTGTGTGTGGGTGTGTTGCCATATAGTGTAGTGGATGTTGTGGTTTTGCGGAGACTGCAGCAAGAATTTGGGTGCCTCTCATGTCTACTGTAGGTGATTCTTGACTTTGAGGACTTTGGTTTCGTGATGTAGGTGGTCTGTGGTTGTAGTAGCTGTGCAGCCTGTGATTATTATTAGGGCCTTGTTCTGTATGGTCTGCAGAGTGTTTTTGTGAGGTTCAGAGCCCAAGCAGGGCTTGCATAATTCATCAGTGAACGTATATACTGTTTATATACTGTGGTGGTGGTTTCTTTGTTGTGTCCAAATGTTGTATGGGCAAGTGACCTCAGGGCATTGAGTCTTGGTGCTATTTTATTTTTAATGTTTGTGATTTGTTGTTATGTAACACCAAGTATTTGTAACACCAAGTATTTTGTGTGTGTAACACCAAGTATTTTGTGTGTGTATGTGTGTGTGTGTGTGTGTGTGTGTGTGTGTGTGTGTGTGTGGTAGAGGAGTGTTGTTTATGGTAAGGTGTGGAATGTGACTGTGTTCTGCTGTCCAGTTTGTGAGAAGGGTCATTGTGGATTTGGCTGGGGCTATTTTGAGCCTGTTTGTGGTAAATCATTCGTGTAGTGTGTTGAGGTAAGGTTGGAGGATGTGTGCAGCTGTGTTTGCATTTTGGTGTATACATGTGAGTGTTATATCATCTGCATACGAAGCTATGTATCTGTGGTGTGTGGGGTGTGGGTATGTCATGCATGTATAGGTTAAAGAGTGTAGGGGACAAAACAGATCCTTGGGGGATGCCATTTATGAAGTTTCTGATGTTCGGAGACTGACTAGCAAACGTTACATGTGCACATCTGCCTGCTAAGTAGTTTGCCAGCCATCTTTTTGTGTTATTGTGCATGTCTGTGTTGAGTATTTTGTTTGTGAGGTGGTGGCGGGGGATGGCATCAAAAGCTTTGTTAATGTCTAGTGTGCATAGGAGTGTTCTGTGTGGTGGCCTAGCTGAATTCATGCCATCAAAACTCTCCGTGTAAGGTCTGTAAGAAGGGTGTTTGTGGAGTGCAGCGGCCTAAAGCCATGTTGTGATGGGGCTGAGGGGGTGTGAGGTGTAACTAGTTGTAGTAGTACCAGTTGACTTTAGAGGGGGTGCAGAGGAGTGTGATGGGGCGGTGTGAGGAAGGTAACGTGGGGTCTTTGTTGGATTTAGGGATAGTGATGATAATACCATGCTTCCAGATGTTGGGTATTGTGTTGTGTGAGTAGCTGTAGTTTGATATGTTGGTGAGTGTTTGTATTCCTTGTGGTCCAAGGTATTTAAGGTGAATGTTGCTTATGTTGTCTGGTCCACAGGCAGATGAGTGCTTAAGGTTGCTGATGATGTGCTTCGTCTGGTTGTAAGTGAAAGGTGCATAGTCTGGGTCTGTGGGGAACTGTCTCTTACATTGGATGATACGTCGGTCGTTGTGATGGGGGTTTAGATGGCTGACATGTGATAAGTGATTGATGAAAGAGTTTGCTTGTTGTTTGCTTGAAGGTATGGTGTCTGTTGTTGTGATGGCAGCGTGTGATTGTGTTGTGTTGCTGTTGGAAAGTGTGGTGCTTTTAAGTGTTTGGTAGAGTTTGCTGATGTTTGATTTGTGTTCAAGTGACTGGAGATAATTTTTTCAGTTTAGTGTTTGCTGTTCTGATATTTTATTGTTTATTTGAGTGTTAAGCTCTTGTATTTGTTGTACGGTGTCTTGTGTACGGGGTGTTGGGGAATGTTGTAGTGTGTCCCGTTGTCTGATGAGGCCTTTAATTTCTGGTGTGAAGTTGGGATTGTCTTTTTCTGTTGCCTCTGGGGATGTGTCTTTTGTCTGCATTTTGTATAATTGTATTGAAAATGTGCACAACAGTGTTGTTTGTGATGGGTGTATTGTTTAATGTTTCAAAATGTTCTGTTTCAGTTGTGAAGGCCTCCCAGTTGGCTCTTTTATAATTAGTGTATGTGCGGAGGGTTAGTGCCCCTCCCCGGAAAACAACTAACTAAAAAAAACAAAAACAATAAGCCTCGGACAAGGACTGACCAAACGATGACGACCAAGAACCGGACAAAGGACATGGTTATCGGAATGTGGAATGTAAGAGGAGCGAATGATGAGGTGAAAGAGAGAGAGATTGTCCAGGTGCTTGAGGGTGTGAAAGTGGATGTATGTGGAATAACTGAAACAAAATGGAAAGGAGAAAGTGTGAGAGAATGGGAGTATGGATGGGGTATATGTGCAGGAGTAGGTGAGAATGAGAGGGCAAAGGAAGGAGTATGTATAGTTGTGAGTAAAAGATGGAAGAAGAGCATAAGACAGTATGGATCAGTTGGGTCAAGGATTGTGTGTGTAAGGTTGAAAGTGGGAATACAAATGTGGGCGATTGTGTGTGTGTATGCGCCAACGCAAGATCGTGCTAGAAGAGTGAGAGAAGAGTTCTGGACAAATGTAGAAGTGTGCATGGAAAAGTTTGGAAGGAATGAGAGAGTGTTTTTGATCAGTGATATGAATGGTAAAGTTGGGAATGTGAAGGTGGATGGAATAGTTGGTGAGTGGGGTGTGCCTGCTGAGATAGATGAGAATGGGAGTGCGTTAGTGGACATTTGTGCTGGGAGGGGTTTGGTGATAGCCAATACCCTCTTCAGGCATAAAATGATCCACAGGTATACATGGCGAGTGATGAGAAGGGTGGGTGGTGAACTGAATGAAAGGAAGGCAGTGATTGATTATATGTGTGTGTGGATGAAAGGATGCGAAGATGTGTAATGGATGCAAGAGCTTATAGAGGTTGGGGGAGTGGACTTTCTGACCACTACTTGGTGGTGGCCAGAATTAGGATTCAAGTAAGATGGAGGAATAGAAGAAAGGAAAGACGAGAGGAAGGAGTAGTTGCAAGGAGAGTGGAAAGGTTACAAGAGGATGAGAAAAAGGCAGAGAATAAGAGAGAAGTGGAGGAACGATTGGGCAAATATGAATTGGAGCAGATGGGAGACGTGGAAGGTGTGTGTAGGATATTTACAGAAGAAATATGTGCAGCATGTGATGTGGTGTGTGGAAGGAAGTGAAGACGGAGGGGGGTGCAAGGAACAGCGTGGTGGACTGAAGAGGTGAGACAGGGTGTGGCATAAAAGTAGAAAGCATATAATGAATGGATGAGAAATAGGGGCATGGAAGAAGTTGAGAGGCGGAAGAGAGAGTTATATGTAGAAAGAAAGAGAGGTGAAAAGATTAGTAAGAGAGAGTAAGAAGAGAGTGGATGAGGAATTTGGAAGGAATTTGATTGTAAAGTGGAGGGACTGTAAGAAAATGTTCTGGAAAGAGGTGAAAAGAGTAAGACAGGGTGGAAGTGAAGTTAGCAGGGGAGTGACAGATAAAAATGGTAGATTACTAGTGGAGAAGGGAGAAAAAGTGAGCAGATGGAGAGAACACTTTAAGGATTTGTTGAACATAGAGGATGGAAGTAATGTGAGTATAAGTGGCTGGGGAATGGCTGGGAGAAGGAGGGAGGTGAGAAGACAGGAAGAAATCAGTAGGATAGAAGTTCTGGAAGCAGTGAAGAAAGTTAAATCGGGGAAAGCCCCAGGAATTGATGGAGTGTGTGGTGAAATGCTGAAGCATGGGGGAGAGATAATAGTAGAATGGATGTGGAAGATGTGCAGATTGGCCTGGGAGGAAGGTCGAGTCCCAAAGGATTGGAAGTCAGGTATAATTATTCCCTTGTACAAAGGAAAAGGGGAAAAAGAAGTGTGTGGTAATCATAGGAGCATTTGTCTTCTTAGTATAATAGGAAAGGTGTATGGTAGGATACTTATTGACAGAGTTAGAGAAAGAACAGAGAAATTAGTTGGAGAAGAACAGGGAGGCTTTAGGAAGGGAAGAGGTTGTGTAGATTAGATATTCATTCTTAGATCTTTAGTGGAAAAGTTTCTAGAGAAGGGAAGGAAGTTGTATGCAGCTTTCATGGATTTGGAGAAAGCATATGACAGAGTGGATAGACAAGCATTGTGGAAAGTGTTAAGAATATATGGAGTAGATGGGAAGTTGTTGAATGCTGTGAAGAGTATGTATGATGGTGCGAAGGCTGCAGTGCGTGTAGATGGTGAACTAAGTGAATTTTTCTCCTTGAAAGTTGGGTTAAAACGGGGATGTGTCATGTCTCTATGGTTGTTCAATCTGTACATGGATGAGGTAATAAAAGAGGTACAAGGTAGGGTAGTGGATGTTGGAGTGGCCCTGGTGAGAGAGGGCAGTGTTTGGAAACTCCCTGTAATGTTGTTTGCAGATGATACTGTGCTGTTGAGTGAAGACGAAGGGGAGCTGCAAGGCTTGGTGGATGAGTTTGGGAGAGTGTGTAAGAAATGGAATCTAAAGGTGAATGTAGGGAAGAGTAAAGTGATGGTCTTTGAGAGAGGTGAAGTCAGTGAATGTACAGCGAGGTTGGATGGTGAGGAATTGGAAAATGTGATTACTTGGGTAGTGTGATGAGGTAGGATGGAGGTTTGGAGGGTGAAGTGCTTGAAAGGGTACAGCAGGGAAGAAAGGTTGCTGGTTCTTTGAAAGCAGCGATAAGAAACAGGGAAGTGAGCATGGAAGTGAAAAAGTTACTACATGACAGTATTGTGATACCAACTCTAACGTATGGAAGTGAAGCTTGGACGTTGTTGGAAGGACACAAGTTAAGAGTGAGAGCAGTGGAAATGAGTTATTTAAGAGGAGCCTGTGGAGTCACATGGAGAGACAGGCTGACGAATGAGGATATAAAGGAGCGTTGTGGTGTGGATGTGGATGTGATAGGAAGCGTTATGAGGAACACACTGAGGTGGTTTGGCCATGTGGAGAGGATGGAGGGTGAAAGACTGACGAAGAGAGGGTATGTGAGTGAGGTGGAGGGGGGAAGAGGGAGGGGGAGGCCGAGGATGAGATGGAGGGATGGGGTGGAGAGGTATATGAGAGAGGGGGGTGTGAGCTGGGAGCAGAGCAGTAAAATGGCGGGGGACAGGGTGACTTGGAGGCGATTTGTTTGTGGCCACCTCAAACGGGATTGAGGCGTCTGGCAATAGATAGATAGATAGATAGTGTCTGTGGCCAGCTGGGGTGATTCTGTTTTTGGTAGTGATGATGATTGGGAGGTGATCAGATCCAAGGGTTTTGACCACTCTCCAGGATGTTGTGTGGGCGAGGTTTGGGGAACAGAAAGTGATGTCTGGGGATGATGGGAGGAAGAGGGCTTGGTGTGGGATATGGGTATGTTGACGTAGATTATTCAGTATGAAAAGATGATCTGTCTGGGATTTTAGTACCAGCCCTCTGTCTGTGTCAGGATTGTTTACATGCCAGGCCGACACCTTGGCGTTGAAATCACCACCCAGGATGATGTTGGGTATGTTAGTGATGTGGTGTATTTGTGGAGAGTAATTGTGGGGGACGGCTGGGAGGGGAATGTATGTGTTGGCGCTTGTTATGTGTGATTTGTTACCAGTGCATGTTGTAATTTATTGTATTTCTGTTGTGGTGAAGTGGATGTGCAGAGGTTGCACTAAAACACCTGGACAAAATTCAGAACACAGTCTATAAGAATAATTATTAATCCTGCAGTTACAAATGGAATATCTTCCCTACAAGTAAGACTGAATGTTACATTTTTTTTGCTGATGCTGTACAGCACTTTTATGGTAACGCTTGAACAAAATTGCATCCGTTGTGGCACTTCTACATCTTCCCCTTTGTATACATAGGCATCTGGTAGCACTCATGACTTGACTGCCATATTGCAGAACATCAGGCTGTCAGAATTACATTACAGTATTCCCTGAACTGCTTCTCTTTGGAATTTGCTTCCCCAAATTAGCTTTCCCCCAGACTTCAGCACACAGCAGTTCCAGTCCAACTGTTGGAGATTTTTATGAATGGAGGATACTTTTAATCTGGTGTATGTATTTTTGAAAAATTTGTTTTTCCTTCCTGAATTCATCTTAAAAAAAAAAAAAAAAAAAAAATGATGTCAGCTATACAGTCTGAGCAGTTTTACATGCTAACTGGTAAGGAGCCACCCACCTTAATGGAATACAATACCGTATCAGGTTAGTTTGGCTCCAGTGTCAGTGCGTCACAAACGTTCATCCCTACTAACCTAACGTAACTTAACGTAACCCAACCAAACTAACCTAACTGGAATTATTAGTGGATGAATGGGTTTTGGGTCCAGATCAACCCATTGCCCTCTGTAGGACACCATCACTGTCATCAGCAAACCTAAGGTGATGCTTTTTAGTAACATTATTTCTGTCGAATTTGGGTGTTATAAATGAATTACAGTATACAGTTGTGAAAGATAATCCCTGTCATAAAATTTTTGTCATTTGTTAAAGGGAACTCTGCTTCAGTTTGTGCATAAAATGTAGGCAGATCAGTAAATGAATGGGCTTAGTTGTGGGTATGTGTAATTTTGATGTTAGAAATAATAGACCATCAGTACTGTAAACTCTCGATAAGCCATCATCACAGTGTCCAGCGCTGTTTTCTCATCTCTATTAAAGCAATTTCCGACACCAAAACGGGATGCAACCGGCAGTTCTATGCAATGTCTGATGTTGAGGTGTATCAACCGGCTCATGAACGGTAGCCAACCTGCACAGTACTACTGTATTGTGTCATTACTTTATTGTCTTTTATGCTTAATATTCATCTTTTACCCGTGGGAAAGTTTTTAGGATACAGGATTGAGATGGATAGTAATGCAGTATCTGGCTTGACGCCAAATGTTGATCCAATGATGGATTCTGTGCAATATGCAGCATTTTGCTTTAACCGGCATAGGGCTTGGCAGAATTAGGCTACACCAGATAATTGAGAGTTTACTGTATTTTCATTGAAGACCAAGCCAATTGGGATCTAATTTAACTATAAAAACAACGTGCTTTGGTCCTAACCTTGGTAGCATAGTTATTTCTGCAGAACTGGAGTGTCATATATGAATTACAGTACTACCATATATGATGAAACATAATCTTTGCCATAAAATTTTCAGTGTTGATGAATGGAAGCATAAAAACAAATGGCAGAAAATAAAAGTGCAGTATTCATTGTGAAATCATGCTTTCCTCTTCAGTCCTGGATGTAGCAATATACAGTAATCCCTGTAATAACCGGACGCCCAATTCTCGGACACCCCAATGTCCGAACATTTTAGGCCTGGGCCTTCAGAACCCCCAAATGGCCAAAAAAAAAAAATCCGACATTTTTTCAACCGTACTTTGAACTCAGCGCATGATACCGAACAACTGTGTTTTTGCTTGTAGTAGGGCAGCCCCCTGCTCTCCCCTTCCCAGTTACCTCCTAACTACCGTCTTGACTAGACTCTCATCACAGTGGCTGCTGCACATACTCGTTTTTGTTAATAAACAGTCAATAAACTGCAATACCTCACTACATAGGAATTTACAGTGTTGTGAAGTGTTCAGAAATTAGAATTCAAAGTGCAAAGAATTAAGTGCAGCGTGCAAACTGGCGTGTTGCAAGTTACTGGCATAGCGCAAGTAAGAACAGAATGTGCAGTGTTAAACAGTTATACAGTAATTCACAGTGCAAAGAATTAAGTGCAGCATAACACTGAATTACTCTACATACTTCAAGAACATTTTCACCACTGCCAGAACCTTAGAGGAGGCGGGTTAATCTTAGTAATGGCCTCGGACGTGTTGTAAGTACCCTGTACACCGCTAAATATTTTCCATACTCATAATTCCTCATTCTCTGGTTCCTTTTCATTTATTTCATGCTTTCTGTCCCTTATTTATGTGAATAGGGTCATAAGTAGGTGCTATGCATGTCTGGTAGGGAGTTATGTAGGTGGTTTTTGAGTTAGGGTGGGTTAAGGTCCGTAAGTACCTGTCCAGGAGGCATTTTCCCAGTTCCCTGACAAACCCAGTTTCGGGACATACCTTTGGCTTTATTACATTGGTTATTGGAGGGATTATTGTATTTCTAATATATAGACTCTGCACAGTAACTCTGTTACACTTTTTACACTGTTTCTTAACAGTGATGCCAGCCTGATCCAGTCAATATGGGTGTGAGTGACTTGGTATCATCACTGTCTGACAACCCGTACTTCAGTGCTGGGTTTGGCTTGTTTGGGGTGGGTGCTGGAGCTGCTGTTCTCAGGAAAGGATATATGGTGAGCAGGTATTATACTGTTTACATGACAGAATTATGGATATACAGTAACTTCAATTTTAAGTACTTTTATTTGAAGAGAACAGTTAGAATTGAAGAATGGCAGTTTCCTTTTTTTTTTTTTTTTTTTTTTTTTTTTTTTTTAATGGTAATTTCTAAACCACTCCATGAAGATAGGATGTGTTGCTATGACATCATTGTATCTCTGCTGACTGCACTGTAATGTGGAATGCAGATTGATTGCATCTTATACTTTAACCTTAGGCATTCCAGAAATGATCAGTAAAAATTTGAGACTTGGCTTCTTTGTGATTCAAATTTTAAGCGTACAGCTATGCCGTAGCATCTAGTACGGTAATGTATTTGTATCAGCCACCTAGGATTGGTACAGAACCTCCCTTGTAGGTTTATACTATATTCTTTCACCTTTTAACTAGATGGGAATGATCCTGTTCCGGCGGCACTACATGACAACACTGGAGGTGCCTTGCCGAGACAAGTCATACCATTGGCTGCTGCAGTGGATCACACTGAAGGGTGCGCGCAAAACTCAGCACCTCAGTGTTGAGACAAAGTTCCAGGAGATAGAGACCGGCAGGATTACCACACGCCATGACTTCATTCCGAGTGTGGGCGAGCATTTCTTCTGGTGTGCAGAAACTTAAGTTATAATATGTTGTCCTTGTTGCTAAATGATGACTTTAAACTTTTTAAAGTTGAAACTTGTGCCTCCAATCTGAGACTTTTTTTTTTTTTTTTCCAGAAGATTCAACTTAGGGTGGATTTTTCAAACTTGAGGGGTTAGATATAGCCTTCATTAAGTTCATTGCTTCAGGGCTATCTTGTAGTAAATAAATGATTTGGTAGTAATAATTGTAAAGTACAGAAAGATGTCACCTTACTGAAGGTGTTAAATAGTAACACATCCTTTTTGTAAATGTGGTGTCTAGTGTCTTTGGCTACCATACCATACTTTCTGATCAGCTTGAGTTTATAATATTTGTCACCATGTAATCATGCAGGATTTGATAGTAATGAGTGCACTGTAACTTGTTTATACTGGAATACTGAAAGGAATGATGATTCCTTTAACTTTACTAGACCTATGGTGCTGCCAAGGTATTACTTATTTGCTGTGTTATTATCAGATTATCTTATTACACTGCTTGGGTACTTAGTCTTTGAAGACACACCTAAAAAGGGGAAGTATGGGATTGACTCTTACCATTACTGTTTTAACCCTATCTGTCCAGCAACATACTTTTTTGTGTTATTCTTGATATTTCAAGATTAATTCAACTTTGAGACTTTTTAAATTGGAAAAGTAAGATACTGTATAGATTTCATTAACCCCTTCAATAGAGAAGGTTATTCTGAAATTGAATAAAAGTCTCTGGAAGTAGCAAGAAAATATATATGTAAAATACATATGGTATCAGATTTAAGGGATTCAGTGTTTATGGTCACTTGTCAGGTATGGCGGGACTTGGCTAAAGGTAGAGCGAACACGAGAACAGCACACCCTAGACCTTCAGCATGGTACCCCCTGGGAGACTGTTACTCTTACTGCATTTGGAAAGCAAAAGCAACTTTTTCTCAATATTATTCAAGAAGGTGTGTGTTATCTGTAACTTTCGTAAATGTTCACAGTTTCCCTCACACTCATTTAAATTTTATCTCACATATTCATCCTTTGGTATTGGAGAAACAATACTACCCATGAATTCCTTCATACTGCAAATGGTGGTAGTGGTAGATGGGGGCACTCACCATCCACTCACTCAGTGTGGTGCTGCTCTCGGATGACTGTCCTCACTTCTTTTCTTCTTTCCATTCTTTCCTCTTCTGTCTTTCTTTCCTTAGTTCCTTCCTATTCCTTCTGTCTGCGGGTGAGACAACACCGAGTGACAAGGCAAATGGTTTCTTGTACACCCAGAAACCATTTACCATATAACCAAATTATGATGCCTGCCAATGATTGCCAGGCATCATAATTGATTATGTGTGTGTGGATGAAATGATGCGAAGATGTGTAATGGATGCAAGAGCTTATAGAGGTTGAGGGAGTGGACTTTCTGACCACTACTTGGTGGTGGCCAGAATTAGGATTCAAGTAAGATGGAGGAATAGAAGAAGGGAAAGACGAGAGGAAGGAGTAATTGCAAGGAGAGTGGAAAGGTTACAAGAAGATGAGAAAAAGGCAGAGTATAAGAGAAAAGTGGAGGAACGATTGGGCAAATATGAATTGGAGCAGATGGGAGACGTGGAAGGTGTGTGTAGGATATTTACAGAAGAAATATGTGCAGCATGTGATGTGTGTGGGAGGAAGAGAAGACGGAGGGGGGTGCAAGGCACAGCGTGGTGGACTGAAGCGGTGAGACAGGCTGTGGCACAAAAGAAGAAAGCATACAATGAATGGATGAGAAATAGGAGCGTGGAAGAAGTTGTAAGGCGGAAGAGAGAGTTATATGTAGAAAGAAAGAGAGAGGTGAAACGATTGGTAAGAGAGAGTAAGAAGAGAGTGGATGAGGAATTTGGAAGGAATTTGAGTGTAAAGTGGAGGGACTGTAAGAAAATGTTCTGGAAAGAGGTGAAAAGAGTAAGATAGGGTGGAAGTGAGGTTAGCAGGGAAGTGAAAGATAAAAATGGTAGATTACTAGTGGAGAAGGGAAAAAAAGTGAGCAGATGGAGAGAACACTTTAAGGAATTGTTGAACATAGAGGATGGAAGTAATGCGAGTATAAGTGGCTGGGGAATGGCTGGGAGAAGGAGGGAGGTGAGAAGACAGGAAGAAATCAGTAGGATAGAAGTTGTGGAAGCAGTGAAGAAAGTTAAATTGGGGAAAGCCCCAGGAATTGATGAAGTGTGTGGTGAAATGCTGAAGTATGGGGGAGAGATAGTAGTAGAATGGATGTGGAAGATGTGCAGATTGGCCCGGGAGGAAGGTAGAGTCCCAGAGGATTGGAAGTCAGGTATAATTATTCCCTTGTACAAAAGAAAAAGGGAAAAAGAAGTGTGTGGTAATCATAGGGGCATTTGTCTTCTTAGTATGATAGGAAAAGTGTATGGTAGGATACTTATTGACAGAGTTAGAGAAAGAACAGAGGAATTAGTTGGAGAAGAACAGGGAGGCTTTAGGAAGGGAAGAGGTTGTGTAGATTAGATATTCATTCTTAGATCTTTAGTGGAAAAGTTTCTAGAGAAGGGAAAGAAGTTGTATGCGGCTTTCATGGATTTGGAGAAAGCATATGACAGAGTGGATAGACAAGGATTGTGGAAAGTATTAAGAATATATGGAGTAGATGGGAAGTTGTTGAATGCTGTGAAGAATATGTATGATGGTGCTAAGGCTGCAGTGTGTGTAGATGGTGAACTAAGTGAATTTTTCTCTTTGAAAGTTGGGTTGAAACAGGGATGTGTCATGTCTCCATGGTTGTTCAATCTGTACATGGATGGGGTAATAAAAGAGGTACAAGATAGGGTAGTGGATGTTGGAGTGGCCCTGGTGAAAGAGGATAGTGTTTGGAAACTCCCTGTACTGTTGTTTGCAGATGATACTGTGTTGTTGAGTGAAGACGAAGGGGAGCTGCAAGGCTTGGTGGATGAGTTTGGGAGAGTGTGTAAGAAACGGAATCTAAAGGTGAATGTAGGGAAGAGTAAAGTGATGGTCTTTGAGAGAGGTGAAGTCAGTGAATGTACAGCGAGGTTGGATGGTGAGGAATTAGAAAATGTGAGTACGTTTAAGTACTTGGGTAGTGTGATGAGTAAGGATGGAGGTTTGGAGGGTGAAGTGCTTGAAAGGGTACAGCAGGGAAGAAAGGTTGCTGGTTCTTTGAAAGCAGTGATAAGAAACAGGGAAGTGAGCATGGAAGTAAAAAAGTTACTACATGACAGTATTTTGATACCAACTCTAACGTATGGAAGTGAAGCTTGGACGTTGTTGGAAGGACAGAAGTGAAGAGTGAGAGCAGTGGAAATGAGTTATTTAAGAGGAGCCTGTGGAGTCACATGGAGAGACAGGCTGATGAATGAGGATATAAAGGAGCGTTGTGGTGTGGATGTTGATGTGATAGGAAGCGTTATGAGGAACACACTGAGGTGGTTTGGCCATGTGGAGAGGATGGAGGGTGAAAGACTGACGAAGAGAGTGTATGTGAGTGAGGTGGAGGGGGGAAGAGGGAGGGGGAGGCCGAGGATGAGATGGAGGGATGGGGTGGAGAGGTATATGAGAGAGGGGGGTGTGAGTTGGGAGCAGGGAAGTGAAATGGCGGGGGACAGGGCGACTTGGAGGCGATTTGTTTGTGGCCACCCCAAACGGGATTGAGGCGTCTGGCAATAGATGGATGATGGCTGGTGGTTTGGTGGACAATTGAGATACTCCAACTGGCTTGAGCCTGTGTAGGTTTATATCCAAGGGGTGGTTGTGGTCTGTTGCTAGTGTAATTCCACTCAGGGATGAGTGAGGCTGGTCACTCTCATCTTAAATGTCAGGACCAACTCGCCTAGCCACAGGCTTCAACGCTCCTCACGGGGCAGCACAGGATTAGACGATGATGATGATGGCACCTGGTGGTTTAGTGGGTAATTAGGGCGCTTCATTCGGATTGAGCCTGTGCAGGTTTGCATCCAAAGGGTGGTTGGGGTTTGTTGCTTACATAATGCTACTCAGGGATGAGTTAGGCTGGTCAACCAATAACCCGTTAACTGCTCTATACAGCCTGGGCTGTTCTGAATGCGACTGCTCAATACAGCCCTGGCTCTGCAGGTGAATTTCGAATATAGTGCCGTGATGACCAAGGCTGACCCATGCAAGCATGTTTGAGCCTTCTGAACCGAAACCGAAAAAGAAAACGAAAACCATACATTCCAAAAGGCACTCAGACACTTTGATGTTCATCCATGGCTTTATCAAGGTAAATATTGAGCTAATATTTCATCACTATAAATTTTGGCATGTGTTCTCTCAATTCCTAAAACATAATGTGGCCTTTGGGAAATTTCACTTTTACCCCTATGTCTGCGCACCACGGACACCTCCAAAAGAACGTCATGGGCAGTTAGCGGGTTAAATGTCAGGACAAACTTGTCTAGCCCTGGGCTTCTATGCTCCTCATGGGGCAACGTAGGATTAGATGATGGATGGATGGATGTCAATGGTGGCTAACATTTGGGTAATGAAGTGAAGGAGCATTTTTTTTTTTTTTTTTTTTATGCGAGGAAGAAGGAACTAAAGGCTGAGCCCGCAGAACATTCCTTCCAAGAAAAAACAAAAGAGAGCCAAATTCGAGATCCATTCATTTTGAGATACCTGGACACACTGCGTTTGAAAGACTGGAGATCATAGGAAGTAGGAAATATAGGCAGAGGGAGACAGTTCCAGAGATGACCTGTTGCATAGATGAAGGACTGGGAGTAACAGTTAACTCTTGCATTAGAGAGTTGGACAGAAAAGGGATGAGAGTCTGTTGCTAGCGGTGGCTTCGCGCCCGTTGTAGAGGTGGAGGGGTGCAAACAAACGGTTCAGAGGAGCAATGACCATTGAAATAGTGATAGAAGAGATAAAGAGGCAGCAGTGTGGCGAAGAGACAGAGGTTGCAGGGAGCCAGTAAGAGGAGGAGAGTTGATGAGATGAATAGCCTTTGACTTCACCCTATTGAGAAGAGCTGCATTTGGGGAGCCTCCCCACACACGAGAGTTGTACTCTAAACATGGGCAAATAAAACCCGTGTATTAAGTTAACAACTGTGCGGGGGTAAAGAAGGCAAGGAGTCAGTTTAGGACACCTAATGTCTTGGAAGCAGATTTTACAAGAGATGCAATAAAATCTTCCCAAGATAAGTCCTGTGTGAATCAGACCCCAAGCATGTTCAAGGATGATGCAGGATTGAGCTGGATATTATTAAACATTAGTGGGTACTCCTGTGGAAGATTTGACGGGTTGATAGGTGTAAAAACTGAGTTCTTTGATGCATTAAAAACAACAAGATTATTTTTACCCCAGTCAGAGATACGAGCCAAGTCAGACATTAGGTGTGCCATAGCCCCATCCTTTGTTTGTTGAAGGAACTACCGAGATGGACATTGCAGAAACCGAATGAAAAGGTGAAGGGTGGAATCATCTGCGTACGAGTGGATAGGATTAGATGTACAACTTAGAAGATCATTGATGAATAAAAAGAAGAGAGTTGGTGATAGGACGGAGCCCTGAGGAACACCACTGTTGATAGATCTAGGAGAAGAACGATGGCCGTCTACAACAACAGTTATAGAACAACCAGAAAGGAAGCTATAGATGAAGGCACAGATAGAAGGATAGAAACCATAAGAGAGCAATTGGGAAATTAAAGATTTATGCGAGACTCGATCAAAAGCCTTTGAGATGTCAAGTGCAGTGGCAAAGCTTTCTCCAAAGTCCCGAAAGGAGGATGACCAGGAGTCTGAAAGGTAAGAGAGAAGATCGCCAGTGGAGCGTCCCTGATGGAACCCATACAGACGATCAGAAAGAAGGTTATGTTAGGAAAGATGCTTTAAAATTTTTCTGTTAAGAATAGACTCGAAAACTTTTGAGACACAAGATGTTAAAGCAATTGGACGATAGTTAGAGGATTGGAAGTGGTCACCCTTCTTTGGGACTGGGTGAATGAGAGCAAACTTCCAGCCAGAAGGAAAGGTACAAGTTGAAAGACATAGGCGAAAGAGTTTACCTAGGCAGGGTGTAAGCACAGAAGCACAGTTCTTGAGGACAACAGGAGGGATTCCATCAGGCCCATATGCCTTATTAGTATTGAGGCCAGTGATTGGAAGAAAATACATCAGCTGAAGAAATTTTGATGTCAGCCATGAGGAAGTCAGAGGGAGGAAGAGATAGAGGAACAGCACCGGAATCGTCTAAGGTGGAATTGGAATAAAAAGTCTGAGTGAAGAGATCTGCTTTATCAGTAGAAGAAATAGCTACAGAGCCATCAGAGTAGAAAAGAGGAGGGAAGGATGATGAGGTAAGAAGGGTTTTTGGTGAGGTGCCACATGGAGCGGGAAGAATTCGAGTTGGAGAGTCGAGAGCATTTAGTATGGATGAAATTATATTTAGCAGAGTGAAGAACAGACTTAGCACGATTCCGGGCAGAAACATAAAAAAGATGTGAGTCAAGAGTGGGTTGGCTCCGGTACCTATTATAGGCCCTCTCCTCGTTGCGGACAGCATTAGAACAAGTGTGATTAAACCAAGGCTTTCTTGCGTTAGGCAAAGGATATGAGAAATGAATGTATGGTTCCATGCCCGAGAGAATAACCTCCATAATGCGCATGGCACACTCAGATGGTTCCCGGGCATGGAAGCAATAATCATGCAAGGGAAAATCAAAGAAGTACTGCCTGAGGGCCTCCCAATCTGCAGCTCCAAAGTGCCACAGATGATGTTTCTTTGGAGGGTCCACAGGCCATACCGGAGCGATAGGGCAGGTTAAGGTAACAAGGTTATGATCGGAGGAGCCCAATGGAGAGATAAGATTAACAGTGTATGCAGAAGGATTAGTTGTAAGGAAGAGGTCAAGTATGTTGGAGCTGTCTCCAAGGTGGTCAGGGATACAGGTAGTGTGCTGTACAAGCTGCGGTAGGTCATTAAGGGGCATCAGTTCAGATTTTTGGTTGAAAATGAATTTATGCATCAATCTACATGAAACTTTACTGGATAATAGCTGTGATACCTACTTAAGCGTGTAGAAAGTTTCAGGATGACACATGAAAAAAAGAAAAAAAAATATTCTGTAAAACTTTAATATATTTAACCTAACTTTCAGTGACTACTGCTCATAGGTGAGTAAACATATAATCATTTTAAAAATATCAATGATTAATCATTTACAATTAAAGCTCAGGGATTAGTTTTGCCAAATGTAGCTATTATCCAGTAAAATTTCATGTAAATCGATGCATAATTTTATTTTCAACCTAAAAAATGAAATCCGAGGCCTCTTGAGGATAGAAAAGATGTAGGCGTGTTCACCAGGTGGATCAGTGAAAGGAGAGGAGAGCCAAAGGGGGTGGTGAACATTGAAATCTCCTAGAATGGAGATTTCAGAGAAAAGAGAAATGGATAGAATGTGTTCCATTGAAGAAGTAAGGTAGTCGAAGAATTTTTTATAGTCAGTAGTGTTAGGAGATAAGTAAAGAGCGCAGATATATTTAGAGAGTGACAGGAGAGCTGAAGCCAGAGAGTAGAGAATTCAAAGAATCAAGTTCAGGAACACGAGAGCAAGATAGGTCGTTGCGTACATATACTGTACTCAACATCCACCTTTGGCTTTGAAATGAGTATAGAGAAAGTAGGAGGATACAGAAAAGGGTTTGCTGTCAGATGCCTCAGACAGCTGAGTCTCAGTAAGGAAGAGAAGGTGAGGTTGAGAGGAGGAGAGGTGGTGTTCGACAGAGAGAAAGTTTGAGGAAAGGCCGTGATTGTTGCAGAAATGAGGAAGAAGTGAGTCCGACAATGGATCCAGGCAGCTCAAAGAGTCGTCACCTGGAGAGGGGCAGATGGTGGGGGTATTTTTGGTCCCCCCCCCCTGGGGACTCCAAGGCAAGGTTGTAGTGTGCCATTTTTCTTATTTTTTAATTTTGAAAAGGAAGTGTAGTGTGTACTGTGTATGTAGTTTGGTGTTGATAGAGAAACTTGTATTGGAGAGCATGCAGACCTACTCTCTGTGTTATTGAAACACTGGAAAAGTTCAGCAAAGGGGGATGGTCAGGAACTAGTCCCGAGAGCTGATGAAACAGGAGCTCCAGCTCTCTATGTCATCAGCTTTCCATCCACCTTGGGAGTACTGCCCTGCTCAACTGGTGCTACAGTCTACTCCTGTGGAAGTGGATGTGATAGGAAGTGTTAGGAGAAACACATTAAGGTGGTTTGGCCACGTGGAGATGATGGAGAGTGAGAGACTGATGAGGAGAGTGTATGTGAGTGAGTGGAGGGGGGGAGAGGGAGGGGGAGGCCAAGGATGAGATTGAGGGATGTAGTGGAGAGGGATGTGTGAGCTGGGAGCAGGGCAGTGAAATGGTGGGGGACAGGGCGACATGGAGTCTCTTTGTTTGTGGCCACCCCTTACGGGATTGTCTGGCAATAGAGAGATTGATAGATAGATAGATTATCGATATATAAACATAAATGCAGCAACGGTTGATGCAAGTGGCCATCATCTTGGCACTTGCAGTAGAATAGTGCTGCAGTGTGCTTGGAACTCAGTTTTACGCATTTTGGGGATCAGATAATTCAGCGCTATGCCATTGTGTGCAGCAGTCAACTGCACAAACAGACAGTTCAAGGACTGTGGGGGAACTTTTCATCGATGAGTAGGCATGATAAGGAGTATTTAGCTTGTGCTTTTGGCATATTGAATCAGTGCATATTGGGAACAATAAATTTGCTGCTAAGCACTCAAAATACAGAAGAGCTCAACATATGACAATATAACATGCAGAACACCTGAAATTTGAGTGCACATCGTGACCTTTGACCTGACCTCAGAGGTAGCCAGTCAGCAAAATAAAAAGTTGCTTAACGTGATGACCTGTGAGAACTGGAGGGCTATCGTATGACATTACAATATTTGTTCTACGATAAGTGGTATAGAAACTGCTCTTGATTTTCAACTTTTCTAAAGTGATCATATTAACCCTTAGATACATTTGTCCCCCATACAATCCCCCTTAAAAGCATCACCCACAGATTTCACTTGGTGTGCCATATCTTCTAGAGGGTTGCTATCGATGTGCCAGTGTTCAGAGAAAACAGAGAAACGACTTTTTGGTTCTTCAGTGCTCATTTCACGTGTATACACGCACGTGTATGGATTAGATGGGAGTTCAGTGGCAGCTTCCGTCACTGTATGGTAGCTTCACCACTTGCATTGAGCCGTGTATAGCAAGCGCACTCCATCTATAGAGCTCAGTGATAATGACACATTTTCAGCTGTTTAAAATCATGGTAATGACACTCTTTTATCTCAGTAAAATCATCTGGCATTTGTTGGAATAAGATATGAGAGTTCTTCTGACCATGAGAGAGTTAATGGTGTTGATGTACTAACTCTCAAACTCCTGTGTTGAACTGCCAGCTGAATAAAATTGTTTTGCATTAGCTGGAATGGAATGTTAATGTTATTGCAATCATGAGAGGGTTAAAAAAGGGACTAGAAACTTCCCTCTTTGGTCTGGCATGGGGATAAATTAGATGACCTCACTGCATGTTAGTAATAACACAACTTGACTTGTTTGCAGGAGGGAGGATATGGGACAGGTGCTTGCGTTAGCTCTGATTCTTCATTCTCACCTCATCCTTAGGTGAGGAAAAAAAAGGTGTGGAATTTAGTGCTTTTGATTTTGAAAGTCAAGGTTCAAGTGCAATGGAGGAATAGGAGGGAAGGACAGGAGGAAGTAGCCCATACTAGGAGGGTAAAATGATTGTAAGAGGATGGAAAAAAGACAGAATATAGGAGAGAAGTGGAGGAGTGATTGGGCAAATATGATTTGGGACGGATGGGGGAGGTTCATGGTGTGTGCACGATATTCACAGGAGAAATCTGTGCAGCATGTGAGGTGAAGAGAAGACAAAACAGGTGCAAGGAACAGCATGGTGGAATGAAGAGGTGAGACAAGCTGTGGCATAAATGAAGAAAGCACATAGTGAGTGGATGGGAAGCAGAGGTATGGAGGAAGTTGAGAGAAGGAAGAGAGTTATATGTAGAGAGGAAGAGAGAGATGAAAAGATTAATAAGAGTAAGGAGAGACTGGATGAGGAATTTGGAAGGAATTTGAGTGTAAAGTGGGGGGAATGGAAGAAAATGTTCTGGAGGGAGGTAAAGAGAGTTAGATAGGGTGATAAAGAAGTTAGTAGGGGAGTGGAAGATAAAAATGGTAGATTGATGGTGGAGAAGGGAGAAAAAGGAATAAGATGGAGAGAAAATTTTAAGGAACAGTTAAACATGGAGAATGAAAGTAATGTGACTATAAGTGGCTGGGGAATGACTGGGAGAAGGAGGGAGGCAAGAAGGGAGAAAGCCAGTAGGATGGAAGTAGTGGAAGCAATGAAGAAAATCAAAATTGGGAAAGCCCCAGTAATTGATGGAGTGTGTGGTGAAATGCTGAAGCATGGGGGAGAGATAGTAGAAGAATGGATGTGGAAGATATGCAGATTGGCCTAGGAGGAAGGTAGAGTTCTGGATGATTGGAAGTCAGATATAATTTGTGCCCTGTACAGTGGAAAAGGGGAAAAAGAAGTCTGTGGTAATCATAGGGGCATTTGTCTTCTTAGTGAAATAGTAACAGTATTATGGTAGGATAATTATTGACAGAGTTAGAGAGATAACAGAGGAATTAGTTGGAGAAGGACATGGAGGTTTTAGGAAGGGAAGAGGTTGTGCAGATCAGATATTCATCTTTAGGTCTTTAGTGGAAATGTTTCAAGAGAAGGGAAAGAAATTGTATGCGGCCTTCATGGATTTGGAGAAAGCATATGACAGAGTGAATAGACAAGGAATGTGGAAAATATTAAGAATATATGGAGTAAGTGGGGAGTTGCTGAATGCTGTGAAAAGTATGTATAAGGATTCTAAGGCTGGAGTGCATTTGGACGGTGAACTGAGTGAATTTTTCTATCCGAATGTTGGATTGAAATGGGGGGGTGTCATGTCTCCATGGTTGTTCAGTCTGTATAAGAATGGGGTTATAAAAGAGATACAAAATAGGGCAGTGGATGTTTGTGCAACCCTAATGAGAGAGGGCAGCATTTAGAAACTTTCTGTTCTGTTGTTTGCAGATGATACTGTATTAAGTGAAGATGAAGGGGAATTGTAAGGCTTGGTGAATAAGTTTGGGAGAGTGTGTAAGAAACGGAATGTAAAGATGAATGGAGGGAAGAGTAAAGTTATGGTTTTCGAGAGAAATGAAGTCCCTAAGTGTGCAGTGAGGTTGGATGATGAGGAAATGGAAAATGTGAGTGCATTTAAGTACTTGAGTTGTGTGATGAGTAAGGCTGGAAGTTGAATGATGAAATACTTGAAAGGGTGCAGCAAGGAAGAAATGTTGCTGGTTTGTAGAAAGCAGTGATAAGAAATAGGGAAGTAAGCATGATAGTAAAAAAGTCACTCCATGATAATATTGTGATTCCAACTCTTATGTATGGAAGTGAAGCTTGGACCTTGTTAAAAGGACATAAGTCAAGAGTGAGAGCTGTGGAAATGACTTATTAGAGAGAAGCCTGTGGAGTTACATGGAGAGACAGACTGACAAATGAGGAATTGAAGGAGCATTGTGGTGTGGATGTGGATGTGTTAGAAAGCATTAGGAGAATTACATTGAGTTGGTTTGGCCATGTGGAAAGGATGGAGAGCGAGAGACTAACGAAGAGAGAGTGAGTGAGGTGGAAGGGAAGTGGGGAGGCTGAGGATGAGGTGAAGGGATGAATTGGAGAGGTATATGAGAGAGGGGTGTGTGGGCTGGATGGAGGGCAGTGAAATGGTGGATGACAGGGCAACATGGAGGCAATTTGTTTGTGGCAACCTTTTATGGGATAAAGGCATCTGGCAAAAGATAGATAGATTTATTCTGTCATAGGAGAGTTCAGTTTAACTTAGCACAGTATCTTACCACCCTGTATATCAGTGGGAAACAGGTCTAGCTCAGTATAATGATTATGTGACAGTTATTTTATGTTGGTAAGTCATATCTGCCCCTCTTCCAGTGACGACCTACGGAGATGCCAGGAACCACTTTCTGACACTTGTTCATTTTTGCAACATTTGCAGCCTTTCCTCAAATTTTCTCTCTGTTGAGCACCATCTCTCCTTCTCTTAACCTCACCTTCTTTTCCTAACTCGGACTCAGCTGTTTGAGGCAACTGACAGTAAACCCTTCTCTGTATCCTGCTACTTTCTTTATACTCATTTCAAAGCCAAAGGTGGTGGTTGTGTATATGTATCCAATGACTTATCTTGCTCTCATGTTCCTGAACTTCATTCTTCTGAAATCTCTACTCTCTGGCTTCAGATTTCCTGTCATTCTCTGAATAAATATATTTGTGCTGTTTACTTATCCCCTAATTCTACAGACTACGAAAAGGCTTTGACTATATTACAGTACTTCTATGATTGAACACATTCTGTCCACATCTCCTTTATCTGAAATCTCCATTCTAGGGGAGGGAGGGGGAGGCCAAGGATGAGATGGTGGGATGGATTGGAGAGGTATATGAGAGAGGGGGGTGTGAACTAGGAGCAGGGCGATGAAATGATGAGGGACAGTGTGACATGGAGGCGATTTGTTTGTGGCCACCCCTTAAGGGATTAAGGCATCTGGCAATAGATAGGTAGATAGACCACCACCATTGGCTCTCCTCTCCTTTCACTGATGCACTTGGTGAACAAGCCTACGTCTCTTCCATCCTTAATGACCTAGAGCAGCTTGTACAGCACCCTACCCATATCCCTGACTGCCTTGGAGAGAGTTCCAACATACTTGACCTCTTCGTTACAACTAATCCTTCTGCTTATGCTGTAAATCTTTCCCCTGTGAAGGTCTCCTCCGATCACAACCTTTTCTCAACCTTTCCTGTTGCTCCAGTACGGCCTGTGGACCTTTCGAAGAACTGTCGGTTGTGGTACTTTGGAGCTGCTGATAGGGAGGCCTTCAGGCAGTACTTCTTTGATTTTCCCTGGAATGATTATTGCTTCCATTTCCGAGAGCCATCTGAGTGTGCCATGTGTAATACGGAGGTTATTCTCTTGGGCATGGAGGCATACATTCCATTCTCATATCCTTTGACTAATGCAAAAAAAACTTTGGTTTGATCACGATTGTTCTAATGCTGTCCACAACAAGGAGAAGGCCTACAAAAGGTACCTGAGCCAATCTACCCTTCAATCTCATTATTTTTATGTTTCTGCCCAGAATCGTGCTAAGTCTGCTCTTCACTCTGCTGGAAATAATTTCATCCATACTAAATGCTCTGAACTCTCCAACTCTACTGTAATTCTCCTCACTCCTAGCACCTTGCCAGAAAACTTTCTAACAACTTTACCTCATCATCCATCCATCCTCTTTTCTACTCTGGTGACTCTGTCGCTATTTCTTCCACTGATAAAGCAGAACTTTTCACTCAGACTTTCTCGTCCAATTCCACCTTAGATGATTCCGGTGCTGTCCCTCCATCTCTTCCCGTCTCTGACTTCCTCATGGCTGACATTAAACTTTCTTCAGCTGATGTATTTTCTACCATCACTGGCTTCAGTACCAACAAGGCATATGGGCTTGATGGGATCCCTCCTGTTGTCCTCAAGAACTGTGCATCTGTGCTTACACCCTCCCTAGGTAAAGCCATTTGCCTTTGTCTGTCAACTTGCATCTTTCCTTCTTGCTGGAAGTTTTCTCTCATTCAGCCTGTCGCAAAGAAGGGTGACCATTCCCAGCCCTCTGACTATCGCCCAATTGCTTTAACATCCTCATATAACTACTTTTGTAGCATACTCTGCATGCTATATACACACATTCTTCAGTAGTCCAATTTTCATTGCTGTTACTCATGACTTTTTGCATTCATGCCATACCAACATCTCACACTCATGTGTGGTTGTGTGCATTCACATAAAGGTACATTGCAATCCATTTGTAGTCTTTACACTTATATCTGTTCAGTATCAAGGCCTTTTTAGCACCAGCTGCCCCTCACCCTGTTCACTGTACTCTCCAGTTGTATTGCACATTTTCCCCTCCTTTCTGTTACTGCACCAGAATTCTTTAAACTCCCCTTGAAATTTAAGCCTCTCCAGTCACTAGCACATAATCACGTTCTTTCAGCATCCGTCAGTTGATCTTTATCCACATTTAATTTCAAAGCACTGCATTCTCTGACATTCACAAAGTTCTTGTACCAATTTGTAAAACTCGTGGTAAGTGTTAGCAAGCAACACAGCATCATATTTAGACATCAGATTTGAGGTTTTCCTCTCTTGACCATAATTACCATCCCCACTCCGCTATCCACAACTTTTTGTTTCATCCTCTCATAACCCCATCCATATATTAAATAGCTGTAGCTGCATCACATGCTCTGTCAAATTATATACAGTATAGTAAATAAATACCATAGAGAATCAGTACTTATCAAGGCTGAAATTTTTTGGCAAACCTCATCATTCCCCAGTATTATGTATTATGCCACAGCCAATGTGACTGTATTGTCTGTACTCTGTATTACCTACCAAGTAACCAGTTTTGCCATACCTTGTCAGATGATGAATTATATATCATGATTGTCAGTGATTGATGATGTACTGTAAGTAACACTTCAGTTGATTGTGTCATCCAGCAGAACTATACTGGGTGAATATAGCTGAATATGCAAATATTTTTTCAGGTATAAAACTACTTGGATCCGTGTTGAGCGCACAAGATCACAACAAACATTAGACCTTCACATGGGTGTTCCATTTGAGTCTGTTAAGCTTACAGCTTTTGGCAAGAATAAGCAACTTTTCTTTGACATATTGGAGGAGGGTTAGTGCTTATTTTGTACATGTCGCTGGATCTTGAAGTAATGTTTCTCTCTGTTAACCCCTTGAATCCAGTGTCATATTTTTCATTTTTTCTGTGTCCAGATTATTTTATTCAGCTTAAGGGATACTTGTATAGTTTTGAAAGACTCTTTGGCATGGCTGAATTCAGCACTTAAGAACGGGGGGGGGGGGGTGAGTCCAAGCAGAATTACCATAGATTTAAATTCATGCTGACTCACCATATTTCTCATAGGTTATTACCAAATCCCTCTTAATTGTGAAATAATTATGATAATGATTATTAAGATATCTGTTGCATTATACAGCAAGCGCTCCCATAACATGGGAATATTGTACTCTGAAGCCCTCGCCTTATGATAATTCTGTGTTATAGGGCCATATATTTACATGTTAAAGGGTTTCATGGTACCTAAACCAGCCCCAAGTTCACCTTTTGAGGCCATAGGTTTGAAATGAGTGCGTCGGAACACAGATGTAGTGGTTTACACAGCTGTCTTGGTCCTCCCTCCATCCCCTCTCTTCTCCCTCTCATCCCTCCTCCATTCCCGCTATGGCTGTTTCTGCCTGGGCACAAAGAACAAATTTCCACTGCCAAATTTGCCCTTGGAAATTGGTTATTGTTGGTATGAATTGTATACCATCATTTTCACTGGTGTTTATGGTATAAGATAAGCTAATAAAAACACACAAAACTGATGAGTAAAAGTGCAGAAATGCAGTGAGAAAAAAATTGTTCAAGGATAAAAATAGCTTCAAACAACTTCCCAACATCCTAGTGCAAAATTTTACCTGCACCAAGCAAGAGCAAAGCATATGTTGAGATGCAGAATTTCACAAGGTTTTCTTGTGTTTTTTTTGGAATTTTGATTCAGCCAATAGTTTATAGGTAAATCGTCAAAAACTAAACCAAAAAATTGTTTGGAGTGGTGAAGGATGGAGGAGAGACGAGGGGGGAATTGGGGATGGGGTGAGAAAAGGGGGAGATGGAATGTGTATGTGTGTGTGTGTGTGTGTGTGTGTGTGTGTGTGTGTGAGTGTGAGAGAGTGAATGAGTGAGTGAGTGAGTGTAAGAATGAGTGAGTAAGTGTGAGAATGAGCGAGTGAAAAAATGAGTGAGTAAGAGAATGAGTGAGTGAGTGTTATGGGGTGGGGAGTTAATAATTCTTGTCTCTTGCCCTGTCCCCCCACCCTTCCCCACCCCTGCTTGTCTCCTTCCCCTTTCCTCCACCCTACCTCACTCCCACTTGTCTCCTACCCTAGCTTGTCACTCACTCTCCCTGTCCCCCCACCCACCCCCTCCCCCCATGTAGCTCACTGCCTGTGTGCTGTCAGTTGCCATCAGCTGCATCTCCCACTGCCTCACCTTACTGCATGTGGTGTTTAATGTCTCATTTTTTTGCTGATGCAATCCGCCGCTTTGTTGATCACCCTCCGCGTTTTGCGATTTCCAACTGTAATTTTATGCCTCGCGCTGCACTCTGTCTATCATTGGCTGTGTAATATGACTTTGAAACATAAACTGGGGCCTCCCGCTGCGTTATGTACATCATAATCAGGTCCTGTAAAAAATGAGCAGTTTCCTCGGACAGCATTATATCTATTTTTTCCTCATGATATTTTTTGGACACAAAATGGCACCTCCCATGTTATGAGTTTCACGCTGCAGGATTGCATGTTGTGCTAGTGCCGACTGTACTTCATTTTGGTAAGTAACACTGTTCAGTACTTAAAAGTATCAGTAATCATTGATCTCCCCCCACACACTCCCACACACTCCCACCTAAATTCATGCCTGATTGGAGACTAGTTCTAACCAGAGCTGGGCACTGCAAACAAAAATTCATTTCCACAGATGGAAATCTGCAAACTCAAATCATTACCTTCCGTAGCCACAAATCCACAGACTTCTTGAAATTTGCTGTTCCTCGAATGTAAACGTAAGCGGAAACCATTTGTATCCCTTTCAGTACTGCGGCATCAGTTTCATTTTATTCTGGATACCATTAGAGGATTTTGTTAAGTTTAGGATGATATTTTTTCATAATCAAGGTGTTAAAAATCATCTGACGTTACGCATCCACTACAGTTATATCATTATATATTCTGACCAATAGTAGGTGACTTTATGAAATTTGAAAATTGTCTGTAGTACAGAATGGGATATATAAAATTATATTGATAGCAAAACTAAAATATATATTTTAAATACAGGCATACCCTGGTTTAACAATGCAATTGGTTAAGTAGAAACCCATCGCTAGGCTGGGTATTGTATCTCGGGGTAGATTTAACATAAAGTATAGGGATGTGTTTTTGAGCCATGAGTTCCCCCCCAACCAAGTTCTAAACCCACCCATATGAGTCCAAAAAAAGTTTAAAGCCAGTCTGAATGGCCTAACAGCTGTAAAAGAAGCCAACCTAAGCCTAAAACCAGTGCCTGTCTCGCTTATACCCAGTCAAGGTCACTGGAGACTGCAATCTTTGACCTGTATTCAAACTCGGTAGAGAAGAAGCAGCAGCATTGCATACAATCCCACCATCAGACGGCTGCGGGACAATTAAATACTTGTAAACGTGTTATGCATAATAATAATGTATGAATGATGCACAATTGTCCAAGGTGTGAATTGTTGTGACAGAGAATAGTCGATGTTTTGACGGGGAATTCTCTCAAAAGGGAATGTGATCGATGATGCAATGGGGATAGTGTTTTCAACGGCCCCTCTTTATGCCATTTTTGTTACTGTTCTAGTAGCTGAGCTCCTTTATTCTCTTCTCTCTTACTTTCCAACATTTATTTAGAAATTCCTTTGTATTTTCATAGTGTTTTCCCTTGAACAGCCTGAGTGTAAACATGATTTATCGATTGATGTTACAATTGGGATGGCCTGTTCAAAGGCCCCTCTTTATATTGTTTTAGTTACTGTTCTGGTTGCTGAGCTTCTTTATTTTATTTTCTTATTTTCCAGCATTTATTTAGAAATTCCTTTGTATTTTCAAAGAGTTTTCCCTTGAACAGCCCGATTGTCAACACATGATTTATCAGTATCACAGTTCATCAGTGCATGAAGTAATTGCCCTCTAAGGTTTTCTATCTATCTATCTATTGCCAGACGCCTCAATCCCGTTTGGGGTGGCCACAAACAAATCGCCTCCAAGTCGCCCTGTCCCCCGCCATTTCACTGCCCTGCTCCCAACTCACACCCCCCTCTCTCATATACCTCTCCACCCCATCCCTCCATCTCATCCTCGGCCTCCCCCTCCCTCTTCCCCCCTCCACCTCACTCACATACACTCTCTTCGTCAGTCTTTCACCCTCAATCCTCTCCACATGGCCAAACCACCTCAGTGTGTTCCTCATAACGCTTCCTATCACATCCACATCCACACCACAACGCTCCTTTATATCCTCATTTGACAGCCTGTATCTCCACGTGACTCCACAGGCTCCTCTTAAATAACTCATTTCCACTGCTCTCACTCTTGACTTGTGTCCTTCCAACAATGTCCAAGCTTCACTTCCATACGTTAGAGTTGGTATCACAATACTGTCATGTAGTAACTTTTTCACTTCCATGCTCACTTCCCTGTTTCTTATCACTGCTTTCAAGGAACCAGCAACCTTTCTTCCCTGCTGTACCCTTTCAAGCACTTCACCCTCATAATTATTAATATTTATTGAAAATTATTATTATGTAGTCCATGATAGGTTAGATGACAGTTCAATGGTCAGACATGAAATATTCTTTGTTGAGTGGCCTAGTGGTCCACACTGTTTTGTACCCGTACCCCAAAATGACAGTGTTCACTCCACCTGTGACTAAAACACATTATTCTAAGTCTAAAAACAGTATGTTAATCAACCTAAACAGAAAATTTAATTTTAAAATATCAAAATTGGTTTTAAAAAATCAAAACCCATTGCAAAACCGGGGTAGGGCTACAGTAGGGTGGTATTTCTACCCATATCACTATTCCAGGGTATCGCATCTATGGGTATCGTAAATCAGTGTGTGTCTGTATTATTATATTAGTATATTAGACTGTTTTTATGTGGTAGGTGGGGGCACTCACCATCCACTCACTCAATGTAGTGCAGCTCTTGGGTGTCTGCCCTGTCCTCTCCTCCATCCTTCTTTCCTTCCATCTTCTTCTATCTTTCTTTTCTTGATTCTTTCCTCGTCCTTCTGCCTACGGGTGACTTTACACTCCCTCTTCTTTCATTCCTTCATTCTTTCCTCTTCCTTCTGCCTGTGGGTGTCTCTACACTGAGTGACAAGCCAAATGGTTTCCTGTACACTGGGAAACCATTTACTACTCTGGGTGGTAACCATATAACCAAATTTTGGCACCTGGTGGTTTAGTGGGTAATTATTGTGCTCCAATCGGATTGAGCCGGTGAAGGTTTATATCCAAGGAATGGTTGGGGTTTATTGCTCATGTAATGCCACTCAGGGATGAGTGAGGTTGGTCACTCTCATCTTAAATGTCAGGACCAACTGCCTAGCCCTGGGCTTCTACGCTCCTCATGGGGCAACATAGGATTGGATGATGGATGGATGGATGGATATTAGACTGTCTTTACTACAAAACAAGGGTAAATCATTTACTATTGTAGATAAATGAATTAAATTCTTACACTTCACAGCTCACACATGACAAGTTCTCATACCAGTCTACCTCTGTTCCTCGGCACTAGCCTCCTCAGTCCTCACTCCTCAGCCACAGTCAGACTACTCCAACAACTGAGACAACTCCATCTTGAGCAGGTCCATGTTGTCCTTCATAAAAACAAACCATCCAAAGTTCTCAGAGGTCAGACTGGTTTGCAGGCAGGTTTGCGTTTGCAGAAGTAGTTCTGCAAAGGCAAAACCGGAAGTTTGTGTAAAATTTGTTGCAAATGAAAATCACACTTCTGCAGTTTGTGGAATTTGCAGGTTGCGGAAGTGCCCAGTTCTGGTTCTCACTCCATTTCTCCAGAATCTCTCATTGAAGTCAAATATAAATGCCAGGAGATAGCAGGATATAAGTAAACAAAATATCAGAATTAAGGGGTTAATAAGTGAGTGGAGCAAGCAAACTGGATTGATTTCTCATTATTTATAACAAGTCTGTTTCTGAATATAGTACATGGTATGTATATTTTTTTCATTTCATTCATTCATCATCTAATCCAGTGTTGCCCCATGAGGAATGTAGGAGCCTGGGGCTGGACAAGTTGGTCTTAACATTTTTTAGATGAGAATGACCAGCCTCACTCATGAGCAATAAACCCCCACCATCCCGTGGATATAAACCTGTACCGGCTTAATTTGATTGGAGTGCCTTAATTGCCCACTAAACCACCAGGTGCCATAATTTGGCTATATGGTTACCGCCTAGTGTAATAAATGGTTTCCTGGTGTACAGGGAACCATTAAGCTTGTCACTCATGTAGAGTCACCCGTAAACAGAAAGAAGCAGAAGGAATGAAGGAAAAAGTTGAGGAAGGATGGAAAGAAGGAAGGAAGAGAGGGAAGGGCAGGCACCCGAGAGCAGCACTACATTGAGTTAGTGGATGATTAGTGCCCCACCAACCATATCCTTAGTCCATAATCCTGTATACCATACCTGAAATTAAGTTTGAGGCAGTATAAATGCTGTATATACAGTTGATTTTGCTTGTGTAATTAAAATGCAACTCTTTAGTCCTGCAGCAGAATCATCTCTCTGATCTTGTGTTAAAATATATGTCTGTATTATACTGTATAGTTATATAGTCAGGTTTCATTATATGTCTATTTGCACTGTGATATATCACTGTAATGATGAACTAAAACTTTTTTTAATTAACTGTGGAGAAATTATTACAAATTCACCTGAATGATATTTGTGATGGCTTGCCATGAGAATCTCGTGTGGACGTGGTGATGCACACAAACCAACAGTCAGACATCTGACCCAACATGGCTACCCAGTGTTTACATGCATAGAACCCCCATCTCAGGCCTCTGCGCCACCCCTTTGAAAACTTCGTTTCACTCACCCACACACATGACACATCTCTGATCGTCTCCCCTGCATTATCCGAGTTACCTAACCTTCTTGATTGTGTAAGGCCATTGCAGTGCCATCACTGTCACCAGTTAACAGTGCAAGTATGTAACAAATACTGCTGCATACAGTAGTAAGTCAAAAGAGAACTTTTTGTGTATGAAATAAGTGAAACTTGTAACTTTGAAATCATGCCTGGTGCTTCTCTCAGTGGAAAGTGTGGTGCTACTGATGCTGCCGAGGGCATGGCTAAAGGGTCATGGCATAGCCTTTCCCTTGATGTGAAATTAGGCATTGTTCAGTGCCATAAGGAGGGATAGGGAGTGAGTGAGATTGCCGAGACCCTAAAACTGCCCCAGTCCATGGTCTCAACAGTGATAAAGAAATCAGATGCTGTGCTGGTGGCATTGCAAAACCTGCTTACCCTGACTGCTAAACAACTAACCAGAATGAGGGAGTCTGTAATGAAGGACATGGAAGGGTCTCCCAGCTCTGTGTTAATGAACTGAACTGAGCAACGTGGCCTATTCACTGAAATTTAATTTGTAGTAAAGCTGTCAGTCTGTGGAAGGATCTCAGGGATAAGCAAGACATGGAGCCCAAGGATAGGTTCAAGGCCAGCACAGTTTGGTTTCAGTGGTTAAAGGCCTGTTCTGTCCTCAGACATGTAGCCATGCATGGTGAGGCTGCTGGTGCTGACCATAGGGTGGCTGACACCTTTCCCATGAAGCTGAAGGCAATCTTAGAAGAAATGGGATACTCTTCAAAACAGGTCCTCAACTTAGGTGAAATGGGCCTGTTTTGGAAACGTATCTCCTGGAAGACATATATAAGCAAAGAGGAACAAGGTGCACCGGGGTTTACGGCAGCGAAGGACCACCTCACCCTCCTGCTTGGTGCAGATGCAGAGGGGGACCTGAAGTTCAAA
This sequence comes from Coenobita brevimanus, assembly GCF_032717465.1. Taxonomy (NCBI): domain Eukaryota; kingdom Metazoa; phylum Arthropoda; class Malacostraca; order Decapoda; family Coenobitidae; genus Coenobita; species Coenobita brevimanus. The sequence goes on from NC_137063.1 coordinate 36,410,526, forward strand.
CCACTCCTCGTGCATCACTGGGAGATCTCCAGAGCGCTTTCAGGATTTGAGAATGAAAGCTTGGGTTTATTTGAAAGAGTAATTCCAGGGCATGGCTGACCTCCGCAGTCAGCCACTTTTACGTGGCAGGATACCTTTCCCCCTGATTGTGTGACAATGCCAACTGGAGCAATTTTGCCAGCGGTTTCTTCCTGCTGGATGACAACACCCCGAGCCACTCTAAGGGCAAGGAGGACTGGGTGGATTATATCAAGGTGGTCTAACTGTCACCCAACACGACGTCATTTCTCCAGCGAATGGGTCAGGACATTGTTGCCACATTCAAGGCCTACTGCCTCCTCAGCATCATGGAGCATATAGTGAGGGCAAGTGATGCCTCACTACAATTCCTGGCTAATGCTTGTTCTCACTGGCAGCAACATCTCTTCTGAGACTTTCTTTAACCTGTACCGTGCTGGGCAAAAAGAAAAAACTATGCCAGCCGATTTTGGATTTTTTTTTTTCTGGCTAAATGGGCTTAATACATCAATATAAGATCCCTGGCACTAATAAAAGTAATCACTAAAGCCAGAAAGTTGGTTGAATGGAGTCAGGTTGGTGCCACTCTACAGTACTCGTCAAAAGTATTCAGCATTGTCCGCTGGGCGCGCAATACTTATGGCCCAAAAAGAATCACCCATTTTGGGGGGTAAGAATTGAGCCACAAGTTTGAGCTCTGAGCATGACGTCACGGTAGCCTGAGGCCTTCCGACGCGCTGGTTGGTTCCCGCCTCAGTCGCCCACGGGCTGCCTGAGAGAGAGGAACTCCGCCGAGTGTCCCTCTCAAATTGCGCCATTTTTTACCGAGTGTCCCGCAGTGTTTTGGCCTTCAAAACTTTGTTATGGCACCTACCCGTGAACTATCGAGTGAAATCATATCCCAGATCATTGCTCTAAAGGAGGCAGGCCACCAGACAAAGGAAATTAGTGAATTGGTTGGTGTGGCACGATCGACAGTGCGTCGTTGGTGTGCGCGGTTTCGGGAGGAAAACAGTGGTGAAGTTCCCACAAAGAAACCGAGGTCTGGTAGGCCTAGGAAAACTTCCCCAAGGTCTGTTAATGTTTTAAAACGTGCAGTGGAGTTTAATCCTCGTGTGAATGCAAGGAAAATTAAGGAGAGCAACCCGGAAGTGTTTGGTGAGGTGTCAGTGAGAACAGTGTCTCGTAGGGTGCATGAGCTTGGTTACACAAGTCACAGGCCTGTGAAAAAGCCTCTTCTCTCTAGCAGCCAGAGAATTCGTAGGCTTGCCTTTGCTAATAAATAACTAAATTGGGGTGAGGAGCAATGGTTGTCAGTGTTGTGGTCTGATGAGGCAACATTTAGTGTTACCTGTAACAGAGGAGCATGCAAAGGTAGTGACCCACTTGACCCACGGTATGTAGAAAGCACAGTTAAACATCCTGATTCACTCATGGTATGGGGTTGTTTCTCAGGGAAGGGTTTGGGGAAGCTTGTTGTACTTCCCAAGAACCTCAGAGTGAATCAGGATGTTTACCTGGAGCTTCTGTGTGATCATTTACCAGACTCCTTCGAGCTAACAGGTGCACGAGTGTTTCAGCAGGACGGTGCACCTGCTCACAAGGCCAAATCGGTCACCAATTGGCTTCGTGACTGCAAGGTATCATTCATGACAGACTGGCCAGGAAATAGCCCAGACCTCAACCCGATTGAAAACCTCTGGTACCTCGTAAAGAAGAATCTCCAAGGGAAGGACGTGAGCTCTCTGCCTAAGCTGGAAGCCGCCATTCGTGACTCCTGGGACAAAATACCCCTCCAGCACCTCAGGAGCCTCACCCTTTCACATCCAAGACGTCTCAGGTCTGTGAAGAAACGTAAAGGCTACCCTACAAAGCACTAAAGGTAAATAAAATGCATTATTTATATGTTTTTTCAATGTTGAAAGGTTTGTTTCTCAGGAGGGACGCAGGGCGCTCCATACTTCTGACGAGCACTGTACCTATGAAATCTTTGAGTATACTGAGAGAGCAGATCGGCTGTGAGCTTGTGAACTGATTTTGGATTTTTTTTTTTTCTGGCTAAATGGGCTGAATACATCAATATAAGATCCCTGGCACTATAAAAAAGTAATCACCAAAGCCAGAAAGTTGGTTGAATGAAGTCAGGTTGGTGCCACTCTACCTATGAAATCTTCGATTATACTGAGAGAGCAGAGTGTGTCTGAGCTTGTGAACCAATTTTGGATTTTTGATGTTGTGGGTATATAGGCTTAATACATCAATATAAGATCCCTGGTGCTAAAAAAAAGTAATCACCAAAGCCAGAAAGTAGGTCGAATCGTCAGGTTGGTGTCACTCAGCCTCTGAAATCTTCAAGGTTACAGAAGAGCAGAGCAGCTGTGAGCCTATGAAGACTCACTCGCCTCCCACGCTCATAAATCAGTGTAGTAAGCATAGTGGAGAAATGTCTGAAGTTAGCTAACTATGATATTATTTTCCATTTTACTTTGGTTTCTAGCAATGACTTCTCAGTGCTACAGGATGTAGATCTATGTCACCGGTGTTTTTGAAGGGGACATCAATATACATCGCTAGCACAGCATGGGTTAATAAAAGACCTAAAAAAAAATCTTGAATGAAGTAAATGTTACATAAAAATCATTTCATTTTTTTACCGAATATTTTGAGTGTCTGTCTTAAAGGCAATCAGTACCAGTGAAATGCTTGTTGGATGTGAAACCAGTTTTGTGTGTGTGTGTGTATATATATATATATATATATATATATATATATATATATATATTATCCATAATCCAATCCTGCATTGCCCCATGAGGAGTGTAGGAGCCCAGGGCTAGGCAAGTTGGTCCTGACATTTAAGATGAGAGTGACCAACCTCACTCATCCCTGAGTGGCAGTACGTGAGCAATAACCCCAGCCACCCCTTAAATATAAACCTTCATTGGCTCAGTACGATTGGAGCGCCGCAATTACCCACTAAACCACCAGGTGCCATAATTTGGTTATATGTTTACCACCCAGCATAGTACCGTAAATGGTTTCCTGGTGTACAGGAAACCACTCGGCATGTCACTCAGTGAAGTGTCACCCATAGGCAGAAGAAACAGGAAAGAATGAAAGAAAGATAAAAGAGGAAGTGTCAAGTCACCTGTAGGCAGGACGAGGAAAGAATGAAGTAAAGAAAGAGAAGAGGAAGGAAGGAAAGGAGGGAGGAGAGAAAAGGGCAGACACCCAAGAGCAGCACTACATTGAGTGAGTGGATGGTGAGCGCCCCCACCTACCACAATATACAGCCAAGTTGCCTAAGGCGTGGTTAATTGGTTCTGGACCGCACCTGTGCCATAGAAAACTGCATCATACAAATAACTAAACCTATGGGAAAAATGCAATTTGGTTCTGGACGTTCGCCCAAAGTCCCCCTTTTCACCTTACTTTTCCCCATTTTTTCCCACTTTACACATGCACACAATCAAGCAATCAGTCAGTGCATGTATTACACACAAATTAAACACTAAACAATAAATAATAAAGGGTTTTTAGGGCATAAAATACTGTATGTACCTGACTCCGACGACGATGGTGCTTTAAGTGGAAGGGGTAGGGAAGTTTGCCCATGAGTTTCAAACCTTGCTGCACCCGCGCCATAGGTATAGCTTATGCTCGTGGTTCGGTTTTTGGGGTCTGGCACCTTGTTGTGTCATAGAAAACCATGCCATAGAAGCAAGTGCTATAGGCAACTTGATTGTATATATATATATATACAGTACCCTCGCGTCCAACACGCGTTAATCCAGCACGATTCACGTCCAGCATGGAGAGCAAATAATTAGTATTATTTAATACGATTTAATTACTGCAACACGAATGTGTTAGCATAACACGCACAGAGCTCCGAGAAGTGGGCGAAATCCGCAGAGTTCACCTCTAGCACGATCACCCCCGGTCCAACACGGTCATACTGGACATTCCCATGATGATGATATCCAATGAAAACTTCTGATCAAGTAGCCTTCCCCGCCCGCTATCGTGACGTGATCGTGATGCCGCCCAATTAAAAACGCTTCTGCTGTCACGTGATGTTTAAATTTCTCCTGCCACAGCGCCACTCAGTCGCATAATTCGCATTGGAAGGTGCTTTTTTCTTGCTGCATTTTCTGCCCTTGTTACTGCATTTTACCGTGCTCACGATGCCTAGGAAGCCTTCTGAGAACCCCAAGAAGCGTCGGCACCTCCCTCAGGCCACCAAGCTAGAAAGCATCGAGAGGAAGAAGAAAGGGGAGAGGAAAGTTGACATTGCCAAGGCCTACGACATGAATGAAGCCAACGTGAGGACCATAATAAAAAACCAAGACAAGATCCTGGCAGCCGAAGGCTATCACACGGCACTTCATACCAGGTTTGCCGAGGATACGATGGTAAATCGGAACGGTGACGTGGTAAAATTGCCGACGATATCACAGGCATTTGGAATTCATCTGGATGGATTCCTGCCAAGGATACGACGGGCAAAACAGTGTGACCAAAACCCAGGCGACTCGACAGAGAATGTATTGTACTACAGTATTGAACATTTAGCCTGACACTGAATACATATTAATATTTTAGAATAAATATCAATCGTTTTGAAACCCTTCTCATCGGCGTGTGTACCAGTTTATAAACAAAGTTGCTTCTCCTTATTCTCTACCGAGTCAGCGACAGCGATCACTTTCCACAGTCACGAGACAGGGCTCTGGCAACAGTGTGAGAAGCATTCCCTTTGCCGAGGATTACAGAGTGCTAGGACAGGCAGAAGTAGGACCTTCCATGGCTGTGGACGAAGATAGTGATTCTGAGTGTGATTTCGAAGGATTTATGAGGGAGGTTGAGGAGGAGCAACAGCCATTACCCGCTAGTGACGCCAGCAGCCATCCTCCGGGGACCCAGTAGGGCTACGTACAGCCTTGGATACCACCTTCCATTCCCAGCAAGCCCACCAACACTATCCTAAAAGGTTAATTATCATTAATAGCACAGTACCATTTATTATAATTACAATAGTCCCAATATATGTATAGGAATATGGTAGGTATTTAGGGTGACTTTTCCCAGGGTTGCTGACATAATTCATTTTTCCCCATAAGCTCTATTGTTTGTCCAACACGTTTTTGGTCCAACACGTGACCCATGCATGACAATATTACCGTGTTGGATGCGAGGGCACTGTATATATATATATATATATATATATATATATATATATAAATATATACAATATAGCTTCACTATAACAGACTAATTGGGGCCCAAGCCAATTAAAAAAAAGGCAAAAGTCCGAAAAAAGCGACATCTGGACTTCCTTCTCCATATTAATTTCTCTCTCTCTCTCTCTCTCTCTCTCTCTCTCGCTCGCCCACACACTGGGCACTTCCATTTTACGTCACATGTTTTTGTCTTCATCACCACCTTCTCATTCATTTTTACCATTGCTTTCAGTTCACTTTGCCATTCACATTCACTTCCATGCTCATTTTCACTTTCACCTTCACCTTCACCTTTACACCCACTTTCACTATCACTTTCATTTTGAATTTCAATTTCACCTTCACCTTCACTTGCAACTTTACTTTCTTACTTTCACATTTATGTTCACTGTTACTTTCATTCACCTTCACTTTAACTCTCCCATCTTTACCTTCACATTCCCCTTCACCTTCACTTTCACATTCACTTTCACTCACTTTCATCTTCACCTTCAGTTTCGCTTTCACTTTCATTTTCACCTTCAGTTCCATTTTCATCTTCACTGTCACCTTTACTTTCACCTTCGCTTTCATCTTCACCTTCACTTTCACCTTCACTTTGGCCTTCAACTTCACTTTCACCTTTACTTTCACCTTCATTTTTGCCATCATTTTCACCTTTAGTTTCACTTTTGTCTTCACTTTCACCTTAACCTTCACTTTCATCTTCACTTTCATCTCTCTCTCTCTCTCTCTCTCTCCCAGAGAGAGAGGGGGAGGGAGGGAAGGAATGAAGGAATATACGGTAAAAGTCCAATTCTTCGGCAGCCAATTCCCCGGCAAATCTGACATTTCGGCAGTTTTGAGAAATAGTCCCATTAAGGAAAATCTCTGATCGTTCGGCAGATTTTCCGATTTTTTTCGTCCCCTCTACTGCTGGGGACTTCTTCCAGCAGTAGCAGACTCCAATCAACCCCTTCTATTGTACATATGTAAATAAGAAACCTACTATAAGGTTAGGTAAGTGCATGTGAACTTGTAGGCCTACTGTATCATTACATTTATATACAGTATGTTCACTAATTTCTTTATTTTTCATATTCATGTATAGTACTGTATTCATTACAGTATTGTACAGTATCAAACAGTATACAGTACTCTCTCCAAACACATTTGTAATGATATGATTAGTGATGATAATGTTCACCGAAACATGTAAGGTACTGAGTGGGTAGGGTTTTGATAATTCGGCAATTTTGATATTTCGGCACTTGCCTGGTCCCATAGATGCCGAAAAATAGCACTTCTACTGTAGAAGGAGAGAGAGAGGACGGACCGATGTTATGCCTATCTCCCTCGTTTGTTTATGCAAGGGGACGCCACTTGTCATTCCTGTATTTTTCTCTCTCTCTTTCTTTCTGTTCACTTTGACATTCACATTCACTTCCATCCTCACTTTCATATTTACACTCACCTTCATCATTACTTTCATTTTCAGTTTCACCACTTCACTCTCTCTCTCTCTCTCTCACCAGAGTGAGAGGGGAAAAGAGGGAAGGTATGGAAAAGAGAGAGAGAGG